>NC_091282.1:679511634-680160205 GCF_032444005.1 Ranitomeya imitator
AACAGGATTTCATACTATAGCTAAAATGTCCTTGAATGGACAGGTCAATATTTATCACAAATTCTTTTTATTTTTGTTCATTGAGGTAATCATTTTTGTTCTGCTCTTCACAATCCCCCCTTTGACATATTCCATTCAAAACCTTGTCGATCATTTTAGTCATTCTTTTTGTGATATTACAAAGAAAAACTTTATATTCTCGCATCCATTACACAAAATTTATTTGTGCATACCGAGATACCCTTGAGTACAACCTTGAACAATACATATATAATTACAATAACCATAACTGTATGTATTAGGATTTGCATAATCCCGGTAACCCACCCACCGATCCCTCTGAACCAATTGGCCGGGTTAAGAAAAGAAAAGGTATCTGACCACCAGCTATCCTTATTTTGGTCATTGTCTTTGTCATACTGATACCTGAGTCGTTGTACGTCTTTTAATTTAAATCTCATACTCATAGTACTATTCGGGTCTATATAATGACAGCAGGTGGGTCCGATGATTTGACACATACCCCCTTGTGAGGCAGTTAGGTAATCCAATACCAGGGTATGTTGGTTAGTGACTATTATTGTATTTAATATGTCCAATATATCCCAAATCTGATCATCTAGATAATCCGTGGCTCTAACTAATTTATCCCACATTTGTGTTAACATAGGATAAATAAAAATGGTACTAGCAATTTTGTTGGGAATTCCCATTTGTACTATATGCGGCCTCCCCGAGGGACGTGGTGAGTTATCTGCAGCTCTTTTATACAGTGTGTGCTTGGGCACGGCTTGCATATTCACTTGTTTATTTGAAATTATGAAAGTAGCCGGGGTTAGGCGTCCTAATGTACAAGTACCCTTTATACCTACGGGAAGCCATTTATATGCTCCTTCTCCGCATATCCAAAATGTACCCTCAGGCAGATCCCACAAAGCTGAGTGCTGCAATACCAATCTGTGAGCCAAATCCACAAAACTAGATACATTCTGAAGCATACACCAAGAGGGTTTTTGTCCCAAGGGGCTACAGTACCCGGCTGCGGGATTCCCACATACATGCATTCCGTTGACATACTCATTGGATTCATTACAAACCAGGTTCCCCGGCTTACTTGTACAACTGTCTGCATCACCTTGGGGGAACAACTCAGAATGTTCCCATTTTCTATTATGTATGTATCTTTCCAATACTGTAGGTTTGAAAGCATCAGAGGAAGGGGTGGTTGTACTGAAACTGAGCTGTAGATTTTCAGTGGGGACCTGTCCTAAATCAGTTAATCCAGTCTTATTCCTAGGTACCCATTTTCCTCCCTTGAATGCTAAATATTGTAAGTTGTCTATTTTTCCTGTAAGATTGCCCTGCCACCAAGGAAATTCTACCCATCCCACAATTGGTATGGCGATTGTAGTATTCCATAGTCTAGTATTGCCAGGTTGGTTGTTGGCCAGGTTGTCTGAACAATTAGGCCAAGCGAATATTTCTTCAGCTGACACGGGAACTGCTAGAAAAGGTATACTTGTGGCTGATACTGGTGAATGGGTACAGATCCAACAATCTGCCAGGGGTTGCGTATTATTTAACAAGTCATGCACTAATTTTTTATGATGTTGTACGAATCTATTGTTCAAAGGGGCTAGAGAATTCAGTCTTTCCCATGCCTCCGTTGAGGTTAACATTATTAACATCAATATCATGAGTCTTATACTGCTTTTTTGCAATGGCTTGCATGTATCCATGATGCCTTTCCTTCAAGCTTGACTGCTGTTGGAGTTGTTAACAGGACTTGGAAAGGTCCGTCAAATCTCGGTTCCAGAGTCTTTCTGGTGTGTCTTTTCACGTAGACTTGATCACCAGGTTCCAACTTGTGGCCTCCTTCGAGATTTTCTGGATCTGGAAGGGAAGCAAAAACTTGCGAATGCACTTTAGTTAAACGTTTTTGTAATTCTTGTACATAAGCAGTTAAAGTCTCAGTATTCAACATCAGTTGTTGTGGAATATAACAACCCAAATTTGCTGCTCTACCAAAAAGAATCTCATGTGGTGACAGCTTAGCCTTCCCCCTTGGGGTGTTTCGGATGGAATACAGGGCAAGTGGTAGACACTCGGTCCAAGGCTTTCCTGTTTCTGCCATGGCCTTCTGGATTTTTAATTTTATTGTCCCATTTAATCTTTCCACTTTACCTGAACTCTGTGGATGATATGGAGTGTGAAACTGGTTTTCTACTCCCAACATTTTCATAACATTCTGGAATATTTCCCCAGTAAAATGGGTACCCCTATCTGACTCGATCACCTCAGGCATGCCGTAACGGGGTATCAGTTCATGTGCTATTTTAATGGCAGTAGTTTTTGCTGAGGCTTTACGAACTGGATAAGCCTCTGGCCACCCTGAGAACATGTCCACACACACAAGCACATATTCGTATCCATTGTACCTAGGAAGTTGGATGTAGTCGATCTGGAGTCTTTGAAAGGGATACAGTGGTCTTACATGATGCTTGGTTGGGGTTTTAATGGCCTGACCTGGATTGTGTGCCAGGCATATAGCGCATGCAGCACACATGTTCCGAGCAAAATTACCAAAGCCTGGAGCCAACCACCTTTCTTTTACCTTGAGCGTCATACCATTTGCCGACACATGCGTGGGTAGGTGGAAGTCACTTGCCACTGCGGGGTACCAGGCTCTGGGTAAACACAACAAAGTTCCTTTTTTCCATAATCCTTGCTGATCTTCTGCCCCTTTTTTCTGCCACTGCCCTCCTTCTTCGTCGTCTACCTGTTTCTGAGCTTCCTTCAATCTTTCCTCATCATCTTCAGAGCTATCTAGTGTGTGGGCATGATGTAAGGGTTTTTCGTGCTGCCTGTTTTGCTGCCTTATCGGCTTTATCGTTACCCCTGGCTTCCTCGGTGTCGAGTCTCACATGTGCAGCTACCTTTATCACCGCTATTTCTTTAGTTTCTTGTGCTGCCTCCAGAATCTGTCTAATGAGGGAGGCATGTTTAACAGGTTGGCCTGAAGCAGTCATATAACCTCTGGCTCTCCATATTACGCCAAAATCGAAAATAATGCCATGTGCATATCTAGAATCAGTGTATATGTTTGCTGTCTGATCTTTGGCTATTTTTAGAGCTTCAACTAATGCCGTAAGTTCTGCTTCTTGTGCAGACTGATTAGCAGGGAGAGGTTCTGCTTTCAGCACTTCATGCTGAGTTACTACCGCATAACCTGTATGAAATTGTTCATTCATATCTGCATATCTACTGCCATCTATGAAAAGTTCAAATGTAGCATTACAGAGTGGCTTGTCACGTACATTACATAAGCCCTGAGTCTCTTGTTCCATTAATTGTACACAATCATGCATTGACTTTGATGGGTCAAAGGAGTTGGAGAGTGCAGTTTCAAAGGAGTTGGAGAGTGCAGTTTCCTCAGGTATGGTACCCCCCTCAGACTCTAAAGGGAGCAAAGACGCGAGATTAAGAGTCTGAATCCTGGCAAAGGAAATGTTGGGCGGCAGTAGTAGGGAACATTGGAGACGGAGGTGTCTGGCCATTGAAATATGTTTAGGTTGGACCTGGTTAAGAATGCCATGTACATCATGAGTGGTCTGAACTAGAAGTGGGTGATCAAGAACAATCTCAGAAGCTTTATCTAATAACAGTGAAATTGCGGCTACTACTCTTACACAAGAAGGTGCGGCTCTAGCTACAAGGTCCAGATGAGCTGATATGTATGCCACAGGTCTCTGTTTGTTTCCATGTTTTTGTGTGAGCACCCCTGTAGCATGTGAGGATATCTCAGCTGCCATCAATTGAAAAGGTTTAGTGTAGTCTGGGAGTCCCAAAGCCGGAGCTGATACCAGTGCTGTTTTCAAAGAGGAAAATGACTGTTTAGCCTCTTCACTGAGTGAATATGGTGTGTTGGCAATACAGTCATATAAAGGCTGCATGAGTTGACTTGCATGTATGATCCACTGTCTACAGTGTGAAACAATACCTAGGAAAGCACGCAGCTGTTTGTGATTCCTGGGTTCAAGCATGTTACGTATGGCTTCCGTACGTTGAAATGTGAGGTGTCTGATGCCCTGTGATATGCAGTGACCTAAAAACACGACTGTTGACAAGCCTGGAGTTTCTGTCTATTTACTTTACAGCCTTCTTGCGCTAGGAAAATTAAGAAATTAACAGTTGAGGTAACTGCCGTCTGCTCATCAGGGCAACAAATAAGTAAGTCATCTACATACTGTAGAATGACTACTCCTGGTTCTGGGATGAAATTTTTTAGCACGGTCTGCATTGCTTCAGAGTACAAAGTTGGTGAGTGTACCATACCTTGTGGCAATCTTGTCCATGCTAATTGTTTACCCTTGAATGTAAAGGCAAACAAATGCCAACAGTTCTTATGTAGTGGCACAGAAAAAAATGCGTTTGATAAGTCAATTACCGTAAAATATGCAGCAGTGCTGGGAATTTGAGACAGTAAGGTATGAGGATTCGGTACCACAGGGGTGACCGGTGCCAAAACCTTATTGATTTCCCGTAAGTCGTGCACCATGCGATATTTCACCATAGTTTCTTTGGAGGACACTTTCTTTTTAACAGGACATAAGGGTGTATTGGCGGGTGACCTGATTTCTACCAAAACACCTTGTAACACATAATCCTGAATTTGTTGAGAAATCGCCTGTTCTTGCTGGGCGCTGATGGGGTATTGCCTAAGCTGAGGTAATATGGTTCCCGGGGCAGTTTCTAACAGTATAGGAGCTACTGATAAAAATCCTACATCAGTGTCTCCTTTTGCCCATAGGCTGTCAGGAACACGAGACAAGTCAATTTTTGCTTGTTGAGTGTAAATTTCGGGAAAATCCTCCATTGCCTGTATTCTAACATATGGTTCCAGAGTTTCTGCATCTTCAGGGATGGTCAGCATAACTGTGCCATCTTCTCTAAAATGGATGTTTGCATGCATTTTACTTAAGACATCAGTACCCAACAAGCAGGTAGGTGCACCTTTAGCAAATAAAAATTTGGATACAAAAGTTTTAGGGCCAAAGCTCACATTTAAAGGTTTTGTAAAGGGCAACGCCTGAATTTTACCATCATACCCTTCTGCATATGTAACCTTTGAGGATATATTGTCAGGATATGGTAAAAAGTCCTGATTTAAAATGGAGGCTGTTGCTCCCGTATCTATCAGAAAAGGTACATTTTTACCCTCAACTTCAACTTGTATTATTGGTCTTCTAGAAGGAAGAGAGACCTGCATAACTTTCAGTCATTCTGAGCTGTCTGTTTGATCAGGCACTGGGTTATTTATCCTATTTTTGGGTACAAAGGTTCCTGAATCTATATCTGTTTTTCTCTTCATACATTCCCTTTGGAAATGTCCTGGCTTCTTACAGTAATGACAAGTAAACTTTTGATTAGCAGAGCCAGTATTAGCCTGTGCAATTCTTACTGGCTTAGAATTTTCTCTTAAGTCCATTTCTATCCCTACAGCTTTCTGTCTAGCCAGGTGTGGGTCTTCCAAGGTTCTCCAATCAGGAGCTTTTCCTTCACTTTTGGAGACAATCCATCTATAAAGGTTTTTGTAACTAACCTCATCATTCCTGGAGCGGTTAGATCCATGCCTTCATCTCTGAAATTATTTTCTACACTTAGATAATATTCGTCTACTGATTGTCCAGATTTCTGAGCCACCACTCCCGTTGTTCCTCTCTGCCTCTGTCTCTCCCTCATGAAAACCATTAAGTGATCTACAAATTGTGTACCTGATTCTATCGTTTGTAAGGCACCATCTCCTGCTTGGGGCCTATGTACCTGTAGATTTGCTAATAGCTCCTGGAAGAGTCCAGGAGTCATTTTCATTCTACATAATTCCTCTCCATCTGCCCAAACTCCAGCGTGAGTCTGCATAATTTGCTGTATATATTGTGCAAATCTAACTGGACACTGGGTGGGATCTGGTGCGTTATGCAAGAGAGACATGCCTTCAGCGGGGGACCAAGGGAAATATTGTCGAGTTTGGTGATATCTAGTTCCCATTACTCCGTCAGCACCAGGTTCCCTAAAGGGTCTTGGTACTACCCTAACAGGGGCAAGTACAGCGCCATGTCTAGGTGTACCACAGGCTAGGCAATCATTTCTCCAGTCTGGATTTTGTTGTCCACAGTGCGGACATACCCATCCTCCTGGTCCGGCTAAACTTTGAGGTGGTGTTTGGAGAAAAGATGGGGCATGTGGGTTAAGGTATGGGGGTGGGGTATTTTTAGATTCCACATTTTGTTTTTCTCCACAGCCTGTGGGTCTAATACACCACTTTTTACTCTGTTGATTATATGTCCATCCCTCATTTTCTGCTACCCTAGAGACATCAATCAATGCTTGGATCTGATCTATCCATTTCTTGTCTCTGATTATGCCTTTTTTCCTTTCCTGAATTCCTTCCCATAGTTTTCTACTAAAAGCGTCTGCCCTAGTAACTCCAAACTTACTAAAAATCTTTTTCAGCCCCTTAGTGGCATCTTCACCACTTCTCTCCTTTATGATAGTATAGATATCTAATTCTTCTGGTTCCGACTTTGTTTGCTTATTCCCCATTTTCTTATCCTGAGCTTTCTTGCCCTAGGTGGCGTTTGGGTATGAGAATACCTCGTTACCTTCTTCCTAAGGAGCTAGGATGTCTTTTTCTTGCCCTAGGTGGCGTTTGGGTATGAGAATACCTCGTTACCTTCTTCCTAAGGAGCTAGGATGTTTAAACTGTGTTGATGTAAGAAAATCCTGATTCCTACACCTATAGCAAACAACACAAATGCAACCAGACAGAAAAAGAACATACAACGTATCTTGTCCCAGGCTAATTTATCTGTCCTGGGCTTATACTATCACATACAACGTATTCTTGTCCCAGGCTAATTTATCTGTCCTGGGCTCATACTATCATACACTTATCCGTCACCAGGTTTTTGTCAAAGACAGGATCAGAGATTGAACATAGGCGCGGAGGTCTCCCCGAAAGGACGCAACCACGTTGCCCAGTGGGACAGTCACTTCTTCTGTTTCAACCCCCTGGGCGGCTTATAGGGCTATTCCCAACTTCCACACACCTTCTATTCACATTCACTCTCATTCAATGCCGTACTCCGTGAGGTGATCAATTCCTAAATAGTTCAAGAACCCGAGCTATAGGTATCCTCCTCTACTAGAACTACCCGCTAAAGAACACGACACAGAAAATCTTACGGACAGTGCAGGGCAGATATAAGAGATCTAACAGTGTCTCTTACCTGGCCAGGTTTTTGTTCATCTGCCGTCCATTATCCCAGATTCTCTTTCCGTTCGTATTCTGCCGGTGTTCTTGAAGGAATACACAGACCTCGGGTCCCTGTTCGGGCGCCAGGAAATGTCGGGATCACACTCAGTCGGAGCAGCCTTTGGAAGTGGTGAATCACCAGAAATAATACACAAGACACGTCTTGTATAGTGTATCACTGGGAAGTCTCTGAAGCACGCCTGCCTTCAATGTGCTATCCCTTCTTTATATAGTTGTTTCAGTAGGTTTAGTGGTTATACAAGTTTTGCATGTTTAAACAAAGAGACAAAACAGGAAAGAAAGAAAAGAAAACAGTTTCGTGGGCGGCAGTTTCACAACAAACAGTACAAAGGCAATTCCACAGACAGGAAAAACAGGATTTCATACTATAGCTAAAATGTCCTTGAATGGACAGGTCAATATTTATCACAAATTCTTTTTTTATTTTTGTTCATTGAGGTAATCATTTTTGTTCTGCTCTTCACACCCTTCAGTTTAAAAAATTAGGCAAAAAACAATGCTTTATCAACATACCGCCAAACAAAAAGTGCAATTAAAACGCGATCAAAAACCAGCTGGCATACAGCACTGTCAGCAGAAAAATAAAGTTATAGCTCTCTGAATAAAGCAATGCAAAGATAATTCTTTTTTCTATAAAATAGTTTTTATTGTGTAAAAGCGTCAAAACATTAAAAAAATGGAGTATTGCTGTAATCGTGCTGACCCATAGAATACGGCTGCCTTATCAATTTCACCACACGCGGAACGAAATAAAAAAAAAAACAATTCCTGAATTGAAAACGACAACTCATCCCACAAAAAACAAGCCATAACATGAATCTGTTGGACGAAACATGGAAAAATTATAGTTCTCAAAATACGGAGAATGCGAAGACTAGTTTTTGCAATAAAAGGCATCTTTTAGTATGGGATAACTGCCAAACATAAAAACCCGATATAAATCTGGTATCACTGTAATCGCACTGACCCAAAAAAATAAAGTCGCATTTTCACTTATACTGCACAAGGAATGGCGTAAAAAATAAATAAAACAAATTCTTGAACTGCTGTTGACTTGTTCATTCTGATTGATTTGTGCATCCCAAAGATCGCAGTAAGGCTTGGAGCACATTTATCCTGCGCTCTCCACTGAGCGCTTACAACAGGGTTTCTGTGCAAATCTCCGAAATAGGTGATTCAGACAGAACCTCCGGTGGAAGTTTCCCTATAATGAGGCAGATGGAGGCACTGTTGAAGCCATAGGACCTGTGATCTGGTGGTATCCGTCTTTTTAGGATTGCATAAAAGTGCAGTCTGCCGCAGTTAAGTAATTCACATGTGAAACAATAAATCCTAAATAATGTACAGTACACTGGTAAAATGATCAGGTCCGTCTAGATTGTTAGAATAGCTGCTGGGTAATGCAAAAAAACGTTTATTTGTAGGTTCTAATAAAGGGGGGGGGGGGGAAATGGAAGTGCAATGTCAGGTGTAATAGTCACTAGAGGTACCTGAATCCCTGCGGCCCATAGAGTGTTCTTATGTCCGTGGGTCTGAGGAGGGAATGTCGTGTTGCGAGAGCATCCTCCCGTTTGGCCTGACAAGCTCTTTGCCTGCGGTGAAGTGTGCTCCGGCCGGTAGCACTAGTGCGA
The DNA here is from genome assembly GCF_032444005.1 of Ranitomeya imitator. Taxonomy (NCBI): domain Eukaryota; kingdom Metazoa; phylum Chordata; class Amphibia; order Anura; family Dendrobatidae; genus Ranitomeya; species Ranitomeya imitator. Next base: position 679,520,602 of record NC_091282.1, read on the forward strand.
CATGTGATCAGGACATGACATGATCGCACGTGATGTCACAGAAAGCTGTGGTGTACCAAAAGAAACAAAATTAGCGACGCATTTTGAAGGGTCCCAGCCATTCTTTCTTGTTGTGTATGTATGTGTGGTCATATTTGTAGGTTTTGTCTAACATTATCATGTGTAAAACAGTTTTCTCTATCTCTTCATTGGGGGACACAGGAACCATGGGTGTATGCTGCTGCCACTAGGAGGCTGACACCAGGCACAAGAAAAGTTGTTTCCTCTGCAGGGTACACCCCACCGACTGGTACTAGGTTAATCAGTTTTAGATCAGTAGGACATGAGTCTTTCACTAGACACATGGCTAAATCGGTTTTCGGTGTTTTCCAGTAACGTCTCTTCTTTTTCAGATGGATCCTCCCCTACCTCTGGAGGGATACAGTGTGAACCGTCACAACTGTACTCCCACGTAGAGACTATGAGTATGGTATGTACTGCCACTCCGTATCCTCATAAGTCTAGTCGGCAGGACCCCCAACCCCTAACACGGAAGAGTGCTTAGGTGACCCTCGTCTCCAACCCACTCGCCCACCAGAGCCTGTCAGTTTTAAGAGGCGAGGACATCGTACAAAACAGCAAATTCGGACATCTGACATTTCCTGGATGGAGAGATACATCTTTTCCCCTCTCTTCACCAGGCAACGAGAACATCCACAGAAAGAAGATTCACTGAAAGAAGATACAGAAGATGAAAGGATGAAGACATGTATTTTTTCACTTTATTTTTAAAGGGCACTGGCGCAGTAGGGCTTTAGTGAATGATGGACCTTTTGGGACATAGAGGGCTGTTATCTCCGTTTTCCCCTTTAGATTGAGGTGCTGGGCTACCTTTTGCCGCATTTTTAGGGCCTCCGCGCCGCTCCTCTGTTTAGGTGGTCACCGGCTGTAATTTAGGCCCTGGCTTCTCTCGGACTTAGTATTGGCACCTTGGGTGGGCTTTTCTCCCACCCATCGCTTCCTCGTCCCCCAGTGATTAGCTCCGTCTGCTTCAGACAGCGCTGCAGTCGTCGCCATCTTTCTCCTCCAGGACCTGGCGGTTAGCTCCTCCTCTTCTTACAGCCCTAGAGAGCGGGCTTTTTACCTTCAGCGTTTGTTCACCCTGCTACAGTGCACGCTTTTACTCTTTCACCTCATTGCAGTCTCTATTGTCTGTGTGGATCCGGAAGGTGATTTTGTTCCTATGAGACTTGCCTCTCCTCTTAAACGCCCTTCACTGCTGGAAGAAGACTATGGGACATCTGCATCTTGCTGTGAGTAGCTCTGCTCTGCAGACTGACACTCTCTTCTACATTCCCTTTCTGTCCCCAAACCTTCTGGCATCAGTTAGTGGGTCTGCTCATCATGCCTAATTCTAAAGGAGAGCATTCCCATCCCCCTGCTTCCTCTTCTTCTTCGTCCTCTGCTCTAGTCAGTTTGTATGCTATTCGTGTAAATGCAAGCTCCCTTCAGGTCAGTCCTCTCCCCTCTGCCATGACTGCAGCATCCCCCCTGTGCCCACCACCCAGAAGCCCCTTTCTGTCCCGGGTGAGAGTGATGCCCCTATCCCAGTGTAGGCTTCCACTCTGTCTTAGTCCGTGGCAGACCTTACTAAGGTAAATCCAAAAAAACTTGGCACTCTAGATGAATAATTATCATATGCAAAAGGTTTATTGATGTGCATCCATAAAGGCAAGTCGAACGTTTTCGGTCCACATCCGGACCTTCATCAGAACAAATATACTAGCAAAAAAACAAAATATACACAAAGATATAAATGAATACACTTCATAGTAAATGGATCTTTTTACGTAACAGAATAACAATCATGCACATGTAAATCAAATGAGACAAAAATAAAGAGAAGAACAAACACACGCTGTATGTCTTGTGATTGTGTTAAATTCAAGAGTCCTGAAAAAGAAGAAAAAGTCCAGAGGAATCCATGAAGCAACATTATGTAGTGTGCTGGAGGAAGGCTCTATATTGAAATTAAGGAACAAAAACCGTGGTGATAGACTGTCCGACGAAAATATTAGTGCTTGGGTGCAAAAAGGATACCGGTATAGCAATATACAAGGAGAGGGTCTCACAGAGATCTGGTGCAGGGAGAAACGTTAATCCTGTCTCTATAAATTCCAATATTGGTAGGGTGGCCTGGGGAAAAAAAGGTTAACTGTCAAGAAAATAATAAGTAGTGAATCTGTTAATCAAAAACAGATGTAGCACAAGGTATCCTATGATAACAGTGGTTATAGACCCAGTGTGATACTGTCGGAAATATAGCATATGATAGCATGTAGTAGTATATGTTATGTACTCAAGTTAGTGCTGCTGAAAGAAAATGGTTTACTGTGACCCACTGCATTCATGATAATACTGGACACTATTCAAGTCTATAGCAAAGATGGTACCAGAAGTCCAGGATGGAAATGATACAACCTAATATAAGGAACCCACTTACTAACCAGTAACCAGTACAGACAGTATCCGGCAAGGAGGGAGTTAATCGCTGGTACAGCTGGTTAGATTATCTGGATGCAGCAAGAAGTCCTGTCCACGTAGGCGCACGTGTGATGCGACCAGAGTCGCTGGGTAAATGGCGCTGCAGAAGGCGGCATCCAGTTCCTGTTATATAGGGGCCGGCTTCAGAGTATGTCACGTGACCGGGCTGCGGTCACATGACCGGCCTGAGCTCTCCTTGTGTGTATAACACAGTGGGGAAGGGACCAGGCATGCTCAGTGCGTACTAGACGATACTTAGTATAAGGTGACCAGGGCTACTTCTTGCCATGCAAAGCTGCAGAGTCCCGTAGGGTTTGCATGCACATACAGTTAGGGCCAGAAATATTTGGACAGTGACACAATTTTTGCGAGTTGGGCTCTGCATGCCACCACATTGGATTTGAAATGAAACCTCTACAACAGAATTCAAGTGCAGATTGTAACGTTTAATTTGAAGGGTTGAACAAAAATATCTGATAGAAAATGTAGGAATTGTACACATTTCTTTACAAACACTCCACATTTTAGGAGGTCAAAAGTAATTGGACAAATAAACATAACCCAAACAAAATATTTTTATTTTCAATATTTTGTTGCAAATCCTTTGGAGGCAATCACTGCCTTAAGTCTGGAACCCATGGACATCACCAAACGCTGGGTTTCCTCCTTCTTAATGCTTTGCCAGGCCTTTACAGCTGCAGCCTTCAGGTCTTGCTTGTTTGTGGGTCTTTCCATCTTAAGTCTGGATTTGAGCAAGTGAAATGCATGCTCAATTGGGTTTAGATCTGGAGATTGACTTGTCCATTGCAGAATGTTCCACTTTTTGGCACTCATGAACTCCTAGGTAGCTTTGGCTGTATGCTTGGGGTCATTGTCCATCTGTACTATGAAGCGCCGTCCAATCAACTTTGCAGCATTTGGCTGAATCTGGGCTGAAAGTATATCCCGGTACACTTCAGAATTCATCCGGCTACTCTTGTCTGCTCTTATGTCATCAATAAACACAAGTGACCCAGTGCCATTGAAAGCCATGCATGCCCATGCCATCACGTTGCCTCCACCATGTTTTACAGAGGATGTGGTGTGCCTTGGATCATGTGCCGTTCCCTTTCTTCTCCAAACTTTTTTCTTCCCATCATTCTGGTACAGGTTGATCTTTGTCTCATCTGTCCATAGAATACTTTTCCAGAACTGAGCTGGCTTCTTGAGGTGTTTTTCTGCAAATTTAACTCTGGCCTGTCTATTTTTGGTATTGATGAATGGTTTGCATCTAGATGTGAACCCTTTGTATTTACTGTCATGGAGTTTTCTCTTTACTGTTGACTTAGAGACAGATACACCTACTTCACTGAGAGTGTTCTGGACTTCAGTTGATGTTGTGAACGGGTTCTTCTTCACCAAATTAAGTATGCGGCGATCATCCACCACTGTTGTCATCCGTGGACACCCAGGCCATTTTGAGTTCCCAAGCTCACCAGTCCTTTTTTCTCAGAATGTACCCAACTGTTGATTTTGCTACTCCAAGCATGTCTGCTATCTCTCTGATGGATTTTTTCTTTATTTTCAGCTTCAGGATGTTCTGCTTCACCTCAATTGAGAGTTCCTTTGACCGCATGTTGTCTGCTCACAGCAACAGCTTCCAAATGCAAAACCACACACCTGGAATCCACCCCTGACCTTTTAACTACTTCATTGATTACAGGTTAACGAGGGAGACGCCTTCAGAGTTAATTGCAGCCCTTAGAGTCCATTGTCCAATTACTTTTGGTCCCTTGAAAAAGAGGACGCTATGCATTACAGACCTATGATTCCTAAACCCTTTCTCCGATTTGGATGTGGAAACTATCATATTGCAGCTGGGAGTGTGCACTTTCAGCCCATATTACATATATAATTTTATTTCTGAACATGTTTTTGTAAACAGCTAAAATAACAAAACTTGTGTCACTGTCCAAATATTTCTGGCCCTAACTGTATATGCTCCTTAATATATTAAAAAGGATCCCGCAGGCAACTACCACTCCTAATACTACACGATATGTAACAAAAGACCCTGTGAAACTAGAAGGGTGGTTATCTTTATGATTTCTTAAGAGTAGTGATTCTATCGAACGGTGATGATATAGTATACCAGTGTGAGCGGAGAGGTGGGTATAGTGAAGTGAAGTTCAATGGTTCTAGGAGGTGCCTATTGCTCATCCTGTACGACATCCTCATCAAGGCTCCGTCTTTTTCTAAGGCCCAGGAAAGTCTGGCCATCGTTCTCGACACATGTCTCATTTCCGATGGCTAGTCAACCGGGCAAAGTCTTGCCTTGTTCTGACTCAGCGCCTCATTTTTTTAGGCATGCTGTTCAACACCCGCCAGACAAGGGTTTTTCTTCCCAAAGAGGAGAGCAATCCCCCAGCAGGGAGTTCGCTCTCTACAGAGCCCTTGCCTTCCATCTTTCCGCTCAGCTATGATGGTGCTGGGAAGGATGGTGGCAGTGTCGGAAGCAATTCCTTTTGCGCAATTCCATTCAAGACCACTTCAGCAGGCCATCCTATCTCAGTGGAACAGGTCTGTTCTCTCTCTCTCTCTCTGGATTGCCCTATTCGACTGTCTCCCCAAGTCAAACAATCTCTCAATTGGTGGCTCTCTTCCCCTCTCATCTTCCAGGGTCGGTCCTTTCTTCCTGTTCAATGGCAGGTGGTTCTTCCTGTTCAATGGCAGGTGGTGACTACAGACGCCAGCCTCCTTGGCTGAGGTGCGGTCTTTCACCACCTGACAGTCCAGGGATGTTGGTCGGCAGAAGAATCCTCTCTGCCGATCAAAATCCTAGAGATAAGAGACATTCTGTCATTGCATCATATGTCAAGCACTAAGAAGGGACTCGGAGCCCTTTGGCGATGGTCAAAGTATCCAAAATTCTCCTCTGGGCAGAGGCAATGGTTCCGGCAATATCTGCAGTGCATATTCCCAAGGTGGACAATTGGGCCGCCGACTTTCTCACCCGTGAGGGTCTCGCAGCGGGAGAGTGGTCCGTGCATCAGGAAGTCTTCCATCAGATTTGCCATCAATGGGGAACTCCAAACATGGACCTAATGGCGTCCCGACTGAACAGGAAGGTTCCACTGTTTGTTTCCAGGTCCTGCGATCCTCTCGCCCTGGTCACAGTTTGCTCTTCCTTACCTGTTTCCTCCCCTCCCCCTACTTCCCAGGCTGTTGAAGAAGATCAAGGCAGAAGGGGTGCCGGTCATTCTGATCGCACCGGATTGGCCCAGAAGGTCTTGGTTAGCAGAGATCGTTAATCTTCTCACGGACACCCCCTGGAGGCTTCCAGACAGACCGGATCTCCTGTCCCAAGGACCGATCTGCCAACAGAATTCTCGGTCGCTCAATTTAATGGCGCAGCTGTTGAAACAGTGGTTATCAGAGTGTCCAGTTTTCAGACCGGGTGATTCACACCATAGTAACATAGTAACATAGTTAGTAAGGCCGAAAAAAGACATTTGTCCATCCAGTTCAGCCTATATTCCATCATAATAAATCCCCAGATCTACGTCCTTCTACAGAACCTAATTGTATGATACAATATTGTTCTGCTCCAGGAAGACATCCAGGCCTCTCTTGAACCCCCCGACTGAGTTCGCCATCACCACCTCCTCAGGCAAGCAATTCCAGATTCTCACTGCCCTAACAGTAAAGAATCCTCTTCTATGTTGGTGGAAAAACCTTCTCTCCTCCAGACGCAAAGAATGCCCCCTTGTGCCCGTCACCTTCCTTGGTATAAACAGATCCTCAGCGAGATATTTGTATTGTCTCCTTATATACTTATACATGGTTATTAGATCGCCCCTCAGTCGTCTTTTTTCTAGACTAAATAATCCTAATTTCGCTAATCTATCTGGGTATTGTAGTTCTCCCATCCCCTTTATTAATTTTGTTGCCCTCCTTTGTACTCTCTCTAGTTCCATTATATCCTTCCTGAGCACCGGTGCCCAAAACTGGACACAGTACTCCATGTGCGGTCTAACTAGGGATTTGTACAGAGGCAGTATAATGCTCTCATCATGTGTATCCAGACCTCTTTTAATGCACCCCATGATCCTGTTTGCCTTGGCAGCTGCTGCCTGGCACTGGCTGCTCCAGGTAAGTTTATCATTAACTAGGATCCCCAAGTCCTTCTCCCTGTCAGATTTACCCAGTGGTTTCCCATTCAGTGTGTAATGGTGACATTGATTCCTTCTTCCCATGTGTATAACCTTACATTTATCATTGTTAAACCTCATCTGCCACCTTTCAGCCCAAGTTTCCAACTTATCCAGATCCATCTGTAGCAGAATACTATCTTCTCTTGTATTAACTGCTTTACATAGTTTTGTATCATCTGCAAATATCAATATTTTACTGTGTAAACCTTCTACCAGATCATTAATGAATATGTTGAAGAGAACAGGTCCCAATACCGACCCCTGCGGTACCCCACTGGTCACAGCGACCCAGTTAGAGACTATACCATTTATAACCACCCTCTGCTTTCTATCACTAAGCCAGTTACTAACCCATTTACACACATTTTCCCCCAGATCAAGCATTCTCATTTTGTGTACCAACCTCTTGTGCGGCACGGTATCAAACGCTTTGGAAAAATCGAGATATACCACGTCCAATGACTCACCGTGGTCCAGCCTATAGCTTACCTCTTCATAAAAACTGATTAGATTGGTTTGACAGGAGCGATTTCTCATAAACCCATGCTGATATGGAGTTAAACAGTTATTCTCATTGAGATAATCCAGAATAACATCCCTCAGAAACCCTTCAAATATTTTACCAACAATAGAGGTTAGACTTACTGGCCTATAATTTCCAGGTTCACTTTTAGAGCCCTTTTTGAATATTGGCACCACATTTGCTATGCGCCAATCCTGCGGAACAGACCCTGTCGCTATAGAGTCCCTAAAAATAAGAAATAATGGTTTATCTATTACATTACTTAGTTCTCTTAGTACTCGTGGGTGTATGCCATCCGGACCCGGAGATTTATCTATTTTAATCTTATTTAGCCGGTTTCGCACCTCTTCTTGGGTTAGATTGGTGACCCTTAATATAGGGTTTTCATTGTTTCTTGGGATTTCACCTAGCATTTCATTTTCCACCGTGAATACCGTGGAGAAGAAGGTGTTTAATATGTTAGCTTTTTCCTCGTCATCTACAACCATTCTTTCCTCACTATTTTTTAAGGGGCCTACATTTTCAGTTTTTATTCTTTTACTATTGATATAGTTGAAGAACAGTTTGGGATTAGTTTTACTCTCCTTAGCAATGTGCTTCTCTGTTTCCTTTTTGGCAGCTTTAATTAGTTTTTTAGATAAAGTATTTTTCTCCCTATAGTTTTTTAGAGCTTCAATGGTGCCATCCTGCTTTAGTAGTGCAAATGCTTTCTTTTTACTGTTAATTGCCTGTCTTACTTCTTTGTTTAGCTACATTGGGTTTTTCCTATTTCTAGTCCTTTTATTCCCACAAGGTATAAACCGCTTACAGTGCCTATTTAGGATGTTCTTAAACATTTTCCATTTATTATCTGTATTCTTATTTCTGAGGATATTGTCCCAGTCTACCAGATTAAGGGCATCTCTAAGCTGGTCAAACTTTGCCTTCCTAAAGTTCAGTGTTTTTGTGACTCCCTGACAAGTCCCCCTAGTGAAAGACAGGTGAAACTGTACAATATTGTGGTCGCTATTTCCTAGATGCCCGACCACCTGCAGATTTGTTATTCTGTCAGGTCTATTAGATAGTATTAGGTCTAAAAGTGCTGCTCCTCTGGTTGGATTCTGCACCAATTGTGAAAGATAATTTTTCTTGGTTATTAGCAGAAACCTGTTGCCTTTATGGGTTTCACAGGTTTCTGTTTCCCAGTTAATATCCGGGTAGTTAAAGTCCCCCATAACCAGGACCTCATTATGGGTTGAAGCTTCATCTATCTGCTTTAGAAGTAGACTTTCCATGGTTTCTGTTATATTTGGGGGTTTGTAACAGACCCCAATGAGAATTTTGTTACCATTTTTCCCTCCATGAATTTTGACCCATATGGACTCGACATCCTCATTTCCTTCGCTAATATCCTCCCTTAAAGTGGACTTTAGACAAGACTTTACATAGAGACAAACCCCTCCTCCTCTCCGATTTTTACGATCCTTTCTAAACAGACTGTAACCCTGTAAGTTAATAGCCCAGTCATAGCTTTCATCTAACCATGTCTCGGTTATTCCCACTATGTCAAAGTTACCTGTAGATATTTCTGCTTCTAGTTCTTCCATCTTGTTTGTCAGGCTTCTGGCGTTTGCAAGCATGCAGTTTAGAGGATTTTGTTTTGTTCCAATCTCCTCGCTGTGGATTGTTTTAGAAATGTTCTTACCTCCCTTCTGAGTTTGTTTTCCTGGATCTTCTTTGTTCAAGTCTAATGTTTTTCTTCCTGTCCCCTCTTCTTCTAGTTTAACGCCCTCCTGATGAGTGTAGCGAGTCTTCTGGCGAATGTGTGTTTCCCAGGTTTGTTGAGGTGTAGTCCGTCTCTGGCGAGGAGTCCATCGTACAAGTAATTCACACCGTGGTCCAGGAATCCGAATCCTTGTTGTCTGCACCATCGTCTTAGCCAGTTGTTTGCATCAAGGATCCTGTTCCATCTCCTGGTGCCATGCCCGTCTACTGGAAGGATAGAAGAAAAAACTACCTGTGCATCCAGTTCCTTTACTTTCTTCCCCAACTCTTCAAAGTCTTTGCAGATTGTCGGTAGGTCCTTCCTTGCCATGTCATTGGTGCCAACATGTATCAGAAGAAATGGGTGGACGTCCTTGGAGCTGAAGAGCTTTGGTATCCTATCGGTCACATCCTTGATCATCGCACCTGGAAGGCAGCATACTTCTCTTGCAGTTATGTCCGGTCTGCAGATGGCTGCTTCTGTGCCTCTCAGTAGTGAGTCTCCCACCACCACCACTCTTCGTTGCTTCTTGGCTGTACTTTTTGCTGTCACTTGTTGCTGTGTGCCCTTTTCTTTTTTGCTTGCTGGTATTGCTTCATCCTTAGGTGTGCCATCTTCATCCTCTACAAAGATTTGATATCGGTTCTTCAGTTGTGTGGTTGGTGATTTCTCTATGGTCTTCTTGCTTCTTTTGGTCACATGCTTCCACTCATCTGCTTTTGGAGGTTCTCTGACACTTTTTTCACCTTCTGTGACCAGTAGAGATGCTTCTGTTCTGTCTAGAAAGTCTTCATTCTCTTTGATGAGTTTCAAAGTTGCTATTCTTTCTTCCAGACCCCGCACCTTTTCTTCTAAAAGGGCCACTAGTCTACACTTCTGACAGGTGAAATTTAATTCTTCTTCTGGTCGATCTGTGAACATGTAGCACATGCTGCAGCTCACCATGATCAAGGGTAGGAAGTCGTCGTCTTCCAGGGTCTATTAACAGACTTGGAAAGTCTATTTCAGCTGGTGTGAGTCTAATCATATCCCGCCTATGTTCTTTTCTCTCTCTTCCATTTTGGCGTTTCTCTAGGCGGGTCTTGACCATGGCCTGACTAAAGGGCCAGGTGTCAGGGCTTTCTATTTTCAGAAAAATGTATCCTCCCGTTCTCAGGTTAGGACTTTTCTTCAAGGGGTAGCGCATGTGGCTGCCCCGTACCGGACACACATGTAACCCTGGGAACTCAATTTAGTCCTGGTGGTCCTGATGAACTCTCACTTTCAGCCTCTCTGAGAAGTCTCTCTGTCCTTTCTGTCTTGGAAAGTGGCATTTCTTGTGGCCATCACCTTCATTAGATGTGTCTCGGAACTGGCGGCAGAGTGCCTACCACTGGGAATAAGGCTCACTCTACCCGGGCAGTGGGCGCCTCCTGGGCTGTACAACATAGGGCATCTGCCCCGCAACTTTGCAAGGCAGCAACCTGGTCTTTCATTCACATGTTTGCCAAATTTTATATGATCCATACCTACACTTCGACGGATGCCAGTCTAGGTAGAAGGATCTTGCAGGCGGTAGTGGTGAGTTCTCCGACCTGAACGGAGTTTCTGCTGTTTCCCATCCCAGGGACTGCTTTGGGACATCCCGTGGTTCTTGTGTCCCCCAATGAAGCGATAGAGAAAACAGGATTTTTGGTTGCTTATCGTAAAATCTGTTTCTCTGAGCCTTCATTGGGGGACACAGCACCCTCCCATGTTTATCAGCTCATTTTCTGTGTTATATTGTTATACTTTGAGTTGTCTGTCTTTTGTTTTTCTCTATCTTGTTGCTTCTCCTATTGCTTTGTCACTAACTGATTAACTTAGTGCCAGTCAGTGGGGTGTACACTGCAGAGGAGGAGTTAACATTTTTTGTGCATAGTGTCAGCCTCCTAGTGGCAGCAGCATACACCCATGGTTCCTGTGTCCCCAATTAAGGCTCTGAGAAACAGATTTTAAGGTAAGCAACCAAAAATCGTGTTTTCTATGTCAATATAATTTACATGTGGTACATTCCTGGCTGCCTGATAATTCCTTGTGTTTAGAACAAGATATCTCTTTACCCATACACTATTCTGTGTTCTAGATTATTTTTTTTACATAAAACTCCAGAAAAAGCATTTAAACATTTTGCAGGCTTCAATTTGTCAAACTTACAGTATTACGTGGTCTGGTGTACATTTCCTGTGATCTATAAAACCGAAAAAAAAGCATTAAAAAATGTACAGGCTTAAATTTCTCAGCCATACAATTTCACTTGTTCTGTGGTACATTTCTGTGATGTCTTTCACGTTACAAAAAATGTAAAAAAAAGTTAGATGGATTACATTTCTCACTCATACTCTATTCTGTGGTGTTTGGTAAATGTCTGTGATATTACCTAAAACTAAAAAAAAAAAGCATTAAACAGGTCGCTGGATTACAGTTCTCATACATACACTGTACAGTACATACTAGTTCTACATCCATACACTATACACTACATGGTCTGGGGACATTTCCTGTGATCTATAAAACTAAAGAAAAGCGCTAAAAAAAATTTCAGGCTTAATTTTCTGACCCATACGATATTACGTACGTTCTGGTACATTTCTGTACCATATAACACTCCAAAAAAGCATTGAAACATTTTTCTGCATTGAATATGATTGCCATCCATATACTTCGGTTACATTATGGAGGTATTACACTTCCAAAAACCGCTTTGATAGCCGCAGGTGACCAATTTTTTTTCTTTTGTTAAAAATTTACTTGGTTTAAGAAACCTAGCAATTACAAAATGCGTAAGGCGTGCAGCATGGGACTGGGAAGTTGAAGTGCTGATAATGCACAGATGTCTAGGATATGGGGCAGGTGAGAATATACCTGTTGTTGGAGAACAGAAAAATATGACCATCCACAACCCATAGGTCCCTGTCCCACTTTGCAGGGAGGCATGGTACACCACTTCTGAAGCCAGAACAGTGAGAACAGGTGGTCGGTTGGATAACAGATAATGATTCCAACAGGTTTGGCAGCACCACCCAGTTTTCCACATGGTCCAGGCTCACCAGCATACAGTCTGGATCACTTAATCCTTACCCTTATCCTGCTTCCTCCCAACATGTTGAGTCCCAGGAGACTAATATTCCAACACTAGGATACTCAGAGGAGCTCTTTACAATCAACATTTCTTGATTGTGGCCTCTCAAACTTCATGCTCCAAGACAGCAAGGAAGACATGCTGTTTAGTTATGTAGAAAACTTAAAGCAGCCATGGCCACAAGAAGGTGACAGTTTGGAAAGGCAAATTTAAGTCACGAAATCAGGAGGACTAGAATTCAAGGGTGGAAGTCGAGATGGTTGATGACAAAGCTGCATGCAGAGGGAGGCCAGCAGCAATAAGGGGGAGAGATCATTGAAACAGACAGGAAGAGGCAGTACGGTGACCAAAGGGACAAGGTAGGCAACTGTTCCGCAGAGCACTGACATTATTGAATTTCTAGATCAAAAAGTTAGGTGTTCCAGAGTCTGAAACTTTTTTAAAGAGAGTTCTGACACAAACAAAATGGCCATTTGCAACGTGTACCGTGGCAAGATCAGCAGGGGACTGTCCAGTAAGAACCTGACCATCACCGATGATCAGGCACATGTCATCTATGCACCCAACTCGGTGGGCCGAATGCCTGAGTTCATGTTTGGTGCCATTGAGTGACACCACTGCCTAATTCTCTGTGCTGGGTGCTTCCCAATCCCCTGTTCAAAACACTGATGACTAGTGCCCTGCACCTATCCTTGCAAATTCTGACTTACCATCATCAGGCAATAGCAAATCCTTGTACGAGCACAGCTTTCAGCTCTCCCTACCTCAGGCCTTGGAATGAAAGAGAAAGTTTGCAGCCAACCATCCACATGCATAAGGCTAAACGGACACATTTCCAGGCTGGTTGCCGTGGAAATGTTGCCATTTTGACAAGTAGGATTTCCACTAACTCATGGCGACAGATGTCTTTCGGTACTCAGTCTCCAGGCAACACTTTTTATCCCAGTGTGACATCCCCACCTTGTACTGTCCAGGAACACCATCTGTGCCCTTAACAATGCAGTTACTGGTATTATCCTCTTAATGACCGACACGAGGACAAGCGCTTGTGGCCAGGAATGCTACATTTCCCTGACACCACTCTGGGTGAACATTGTGGAGGTTGGGACTGAGCCCCACGTTGGCACATGTGCTCCTGACACCGAGGATTTCTGGCCCTACTTTGATCAGTGTTTCCTCCAATTCCTACAGCAGTTCCTGTCCCCCTCCTGCCCCTCCTCATCCAACATCTCCTATAAGTTATCCCAGAGCACATAGTCCACATCAGCTGGGAGCTGGAAGCTCTGCAGCACTGCCTCAACGAAGCGGCAAAAGGCTCTGCTAAAGCTGATTTGTATAAAAAAACAAACCACACACTGCAGCAGAGTTACTTAAAAGAAAAACAGTAGTGGTAGATACCAGTCCAGAATTTTTTTTATATAGAATGTAGAGTGAGTGTAGTAATATAATCATCTCCTGCTGCTCTCTCCGGAGTCCAGCGCCTGTTTTTTCCTTTTCTGAGTGACATCACCGCTCTGCAGACTATCCGAGTCACACTTCACCCTGAGTAACCGAGAAGTGGTTTTTACATTGTACATCTATTAAGTTTTCATTGTAAAATAGACTCCCAGCTCACATGTAGAGTGTAGAGTGAGCCGGCTAGTCGCAATTGGGATGATGTTACTGAGAAGAGGAAAAGACTAGCGCGCTGGGCACCGGAGAGAATGGCGGTAGGTAAGTAAAATAATATACTCACAATACATTAAATGAAAATATACATAAATAAAAAAAACAATCTTAGTGGGGGCTTCTGTAATCCAGGTGAGGTCTACAATAGAAACCGATCCTTCAAATAAGGAACTAGAAAACAAAGGCAAAGGTGCAAGTAACATTCTCAGATATTGCATTTAATGTGGCGTCTCACGCACGGATTAATCAGTTATAAGAGACAATAATTTGCCTCAAACTGTTGCTCCTGATTTATGAAGAGTTGCCCTTCTGCATTTCGTAGAGGAAAAAAACCCCAGTGGGGAAAAACTCTATGAAACGTGCTGGAAGGACTACCCTTCATGTGGGCACAGGTCTTTGGTATAATTAGGTCTTCCGATATTTGTGCTGCTCCTCCATAGAAATGTTTTGTATGAAGTGACCAGCGATGATGATTACATGATAATTATGACTGACGATCCGGATGACGATAACATTAATATCGATGGTGAGGACGATGACATGGTGGATGAAAATAAATGCTGTGAGTGAAGAAAAAGAGAGAGTTAAAACCACATCGGTGAATAAAAAGAACTTTGCCTAAAAGAGTCATCTTAAAGGGGCTGTCCAGGCTGACATGGAAAGTCTGCAATCCGCTGTGGCTTAGTAGAAAAGAATTGTAGGAATCCAGATGAGTTTTATCGACACATTACAGCTAGTTTACAAATCACATACATCTGGTAACATGACCATGAGTAGATGAGATTCATCTGGGTTCCCTCAGTTCTCTTCTACTGAGACAGAGAGATTGCACATACACAATAGATACATGTCAGAGAAATGATTGTTGGCCGACTGACAAGTTTTGGAATTCCTGGAAGAGTGGGTGCCATTATCTGTCAGTGCTCCTTGTACAGAAGACCTGGAGGAGTCAGGTGTTGTTCTCCGCAGGTTGTCTGGCTGGAGATCTTTCCACCTGCTCCCGACACTGCTGAAATCCATGAAATGCTGCTGTTCCTCCGGTGTAATTGGAGGCCCTCGCGGTTTTCCTGAGTTCAGCATTGTCACAACAGGAATGACGTCATCCTGCACTGGTGTCTGTAACAAGAAAGTTTGGTGTCAGAGTTCAGTAATATCCAGAGTAAAATTACAACTTCCATCAAGAAACCTGGAGGACTCGTCCCCAAAAGTTATACCTAGATTAGATGATGCAAATGTGCAATGCTACGGGCGTACCCCAACCATAGAGGCAGCACAGGCAGCTGCTATAGGGGCCCTGCATTAGTACAGAGGTAGGGCTGTCACACAACACCTGAATGGGACATGATTCTAGTCCCAGTTAAAGACCACTGTCAATCATTGCTCTCAGTTATCCCTAGAAATCCCCCAGGGTGTTAGGTACCTACCGGCTCCACGTGGATTGGTGGAGAGAGTTCTCCAGATTCTAACGCCCCCCAGTCAGTTGTCTGGAACATCGAATGTGTCCTCAGTTGATCCTTCACAAATAAAAGTCGCTTGTCAGCAGACTTACAGAGAAGCTGAGGAATAAATACAGAAACAAAGAGTCCATCATCCCGAGAGACTGACATTCATTCATCATGTCTCCTCCCTGACAGTGGTGTAGTGCGGGTTGCCAGGTAAGGTAAGTGTTTTGTGCCTCTGGACCCGTGGAGATAAAACTCCCAGAGACCCCTCCGCCTGTCCAGTATTTCTCCCCTTATCCCCTGGGCACATGTACTGTAGCTAAAGGAAACACTGGTGTCATTATGTCTGATCCTTCTGAGCTGTAGAGTTTTTCTACTTTTTGCTAAACTGAGATACAAAATTAAAAAGTAATATTGTACATTGTTATAACATTTTTTAATATGGTTTTTTGCCTTTTTTGTGTGTTCTTATGTTAAAATACCCAAAATATAACCATAACTCTAATCCTAGACAGAACATTAATCCTAGCCCTAACCCTAGACTGAACGCTAATCCTAGATAGAACCATAATCATAATCAAAGCCCTAATCCTAGACAGAGCTCTAATCCTAGCAAAAGCCCTAACCCTACTCCTAGACAGAACAATCCTAGCCCTAACGCTAGACAGAACCCTAATCCTAGACAGAACCAAAATCATAGTCAAAGCCCTAATCCTAGACAGAACCCTAATCCTAGCAGAAGTCCTAACCCTATTCCTAAACAGAACAATCCTAGCCCTAACCCTAGACAGAACCATATTCATAGCCCTAGCCCTAATTCTAGACAGAACCCTAATCCTAGCAGTAGCCCTAATGCTAATCCTAGCCCTAACCCTAATCCTAGACAGAACCATAATCATAGCCCTAGCCCTAATCCTAGACAAAACCTTAAACCTAGCAGTAGCCCTAACTCTAATCCTAGACACAACCATAATCCTAGCCCTAACCATAGACAAAGCATTAATCCAAGTCCAAGCCCTAATCCAAGGCAGAAACTTAATCCTAGCCCTAGCCTTAACTTTAAACCTAGAAAGAACCCTAATCCCAGCCCTAACTAATCCTATCCTTAAACTTAATCCTAGACAAAACCCAAATCTTAGCCCCAGCCAAAACCCTAATCCTATCCTTAGCCCTACGCCTAATCCTAGACAGAACCCTAATCTTAGCCCTAACCCTAGACAGAACCTTAATCCTAGACAGAACCCTAAACCTAGCCCTAACTCCTGCCAACCATATTCCTAGCTTTAATCCAAGGTCTGCAGCTAAATATATTTCAAATTTCATTTCAAATATAGTCCTGATACTAAGGAACCCTAATCCTAGCCTAATCCAATATATATGACCACTCACGTTGTTTATCAGGTCCTTTATGTCACAGTTGAGGTCTTGTGGATAGCTGGGGTCATCATACAAAATGGACATTTTTAGCCTCATTCTGTCGTTCCCGTTGTAGAACGGGTATTTTCCACTTGACATTTCGCACACGATGACTCCAAGCGAAAACCAATCTACTACTCTGTCATACTTTTCTAAACGGAAAACCTGTGAGTACATAGAGAAGGAAGAGATGGAAACAGTTAGTAAGATTGGCGTGTTCTCTGTCTATGACTCTGGTCTCAGTAACTGTTCATAATGGAATCTTTAGAATGAGTAGTGTCTCTGCAAATGTCAAATCAGTGTTGAGACGTTGCTTAGGAAAATGCCGCACAAGCAGCAGGAGATTACAACATATATGTGTGTACACTACACAATGGTGGTCCGAAGGGGGCGACACCCACATCAGAAGAGGGTGCAGTGTAGTGGAGGAGAGTGTGGGTCTGTTGTAGCCTGTAGGGATCCACCAGTGTCAGGAGGCATCTTTGTGGTATTCATACTACATGCAGAAGGTGTGTGCTATGTGTCCAACAGGCTGGAGGTTAGTATGTGCTATGTTTCCAGAGAGGTAAGCGTGTGCTAGGTGTCCAGCATGCAGGAGGTAAATGTGTGCTATGTGAAAAGCAGGCTGAAGGTTAGTAAGTGCTATGTTTCCAGCATGCAGGAGGTAAACGTGTGCTATGTGTCCAACATGCAGGAGGTAAGTGTGTGATATGTGAAAAGCAGGCTGGAGGTTAGAAGGTGCTATGTATCCAGCATGCAGGAGGTAAGTGTCTACTATGTATCCAGCATGCAGGAGGTAAGTGTGTGCTATGTATGCAGCATACAGTAGATAAGTGTGTGCTATGTATCCAGCATGCAGGAGGTAAGTGTGTGCTATGTGTCCAGCATGCAGGAGGTAAGTGTGTGCTATGTATCCAGCATGCAAGAGGTAAGTGTGTACTATTTATCCAGCATGTAGGAGGTAAGTGTGTGATATGTGTCCAACATGCAAGAGGTAAGTGTGTACTATTTGTCCAGCATGTAGGAGGTAAGTGTGTGCTATGTGTCCAGCATGTAGGAGGTAAGTGTGTGCTATGTGTCTAGCATGTAGGAGGTAAGTGTGTGCTATGTGTCCAGCATGTAGGAGGTAAGTGTGTGATATGTGTCCAGCATGCAGGAGGTAAGTGTGTGATATGTGTCCAGCATGTAGGAGGTAAGTGTGTGATATGGGTCCAGCATGCAGGAGGTAAGTGTGTGCTATGTGTCTAGCATGTAGGAGGTAAGTGTGTGCTATGTGTCCAGCATGTAGGAGGTAAGTGTGTGCTATGTGTCTAGCATGTAGGAGGTAAGTGTGTGCTATGTGTCCAGCATGTAGGAGGTAAGTGTGTGCTATGTGTCCAGCATGTAGGAGGTAAGTGTGTGCTATGTGTCTAGCATGTAGGAGGTAAGTGTGTGCTATGTGTCCAGCATGTAGGAGGTAAGTGTGTGATATGTGTCCAGCATGCAGGAGGTAAGTGTGTGATATGTGTCCAGCATGCAGGAGGTAAGTGTGTGCTATGTGTCCAGCATGTAGGAGGTAAGTGTGTGATATGTGTCCAGCATGCAGGAGGTAAGTGTGTGCTATGTGTCCAGCATGTAGGAGGTAAGTGTGTGATATGTGTCCAGCATGCAGGAGGTAAGTGTGTGATATGTGTCCAGCATGTAGGAGGTAAGTGTGTGCTATGTGTCCAGCATGCAGGAGGTAAGTGTGTGCTATGTGTCCAGCATGTAGGAGGTAAGTGTGTGCTATGTGTCCAGCATGCAGGAGGTAAGTGTGTGCTATGTGTCCAGCATGTAGGAGGTAAGTGTGTGATGTGTCCAGCATGCAGGAGGTAAGTGTGTGCTATGTGTCCAGCATGCAGGAGGTAAGTGTGTGCTATGTGTCCAGCATGTAGGAGGTAAGTGTGTGATATGTGTCCAGCATGTAGGAGGTAAGTGCGTGATATGTGTCCAGCATGTAGGAGGTTCGTGTGTGCTATGTGTCCAGCATACAGGAGGTAAGTGTGTGGTGTTTGTGTCTCCAGTGTATGGGTGCCACTGATGCCCCTGTATAAAGTGTGGTCGTGAGTGGAACGCCTGCGATCTTATCCTGATGATCTGGTATTAATAATAGA
Source organism: Ranitomeya imitator (assembly GCF_032444005.1). Taxonomy (NCBI): domain Eukaryota; kingdom Metazoa; phylum Chordata; class Amphibia; order Anura; family Dendrobatidae; genus Ranitomeya; species Ranitomeya imitator. The sequence continues at coordinate 679,539,343 of NC_091282.1, forward strand.
CAATGCAGTAATCACTATGTGATATGATGACGTGTTCCTTACTTCAGGAGCCACGTACTTGCGGGTTCCTGCGTATCCAGAAACTTTCTGATCTTCAAGTACGTCAGTTTTTGAGAGGCCAAAGTCCCCGATCTAGGCGTGGATGTCGCCGTCTATAAAGATGTTCAATGGCTTCAGGTCACTGGAAAGGAATAAAATTAAGTTACCAGAAAGAAAGAAAGTGGATCGAATTATTGTGATTGTATACAGCTGTATATATAGGTGTGTATCTGTATGTATGTGTGTATATGTATATATAGGTGTGCATCTGTATATAAACTGTAGGTGTGTATCTGTATATATAGCTGTGTATCTGTATATAGGAGTGTGTATCTGTATGTATAGGTGTGTATCTATATGTATAGGTATGTGTATCTGTATATATAGGTGTGTATCTGTATGTATAGGTATGTGTATCTGTATATATAGGTGTGTATCTGTATGTATAGGTATGTGTATCTGTATATATAGGTGTGTATCTGTATGTATAGGTATGTGTATCTGTATATATAGGTGTGTATCAGTATATATGTGTGTATCTGTATATATAGGTGTGTATCTGTATATATAGGTGTGTATCAGTATATATGTGTGTATCTGTATATATGTGTGTATCTGTATATATAGGTGTGTATCAGTATATATGTGTGTATCTGTATATATAGGTGTGTATCTATATATGTGTGTATCTGTATGTATAGGTGTGTATTTGTATATATGGGTGTGTATCTGTATATATAGGTGTGTGTATATGTATATATAGGTGTATCTGTATATATAGGTGTGTATCTGTATGTATAGGTGTGTGTAACAGCATATATAGGTGTGCATCTGCATATATATGTGTGTATCTGTATATATAGGAGTGTGTATCTGTATATATAGGTGTGTGCAACAGTATATATGTGTGTATCTGTATATATAGGTGTGCATCTGTATATATAGGAGTGTGTATTTGTATATATAGGCGTGTGAAGGGGTAAATCTCCCACCCACAATACCCCAGGAATAATCTGTACAATGACCTCCGTTACGAGAACAGTAGAGCATTCATTACCGGTGTATAATGCCTCTTGAATGCAGGAACTGGAGGCCACAGCTAACTTCAGCCGTGTACAACCTGATAGGAAAGAGAGAAAAACATTTCAATCGTTCCCGTTCCTCATCAGCACTGATATGGAGGACGCATTGCTGCAGATCTGTACTATCTCGGAGCTTGTGCCGGGAGGATGACAGTGGCCGCCATATTGGATGTCATCACTCTTCCTGGTCAGACAAGTGTATAACTGATGTGGAGTAGTTCTATAACTCTTGTAGGCCCAGTTATGCTCATTCTATAGACCTCCGGCCAATCTTACCTGGTGGTCTCAATATCAAATGGGGCTTTGCTCTTAATCATTTGATGGAGGTCTCCTCCGGTCATGTAATCCATCACATAGAACAGATAATCCTGGGGGAGAAGGAGAAGATGATGTTACACATGTAAAGACCCTACAAAACATTCCAGGAGCCCCCATTTGGGGTCACGTCTATAAACTCCCTTTGCAGATATCGGGCAGGTGATGTACTTCACATAATCCTACATCAAATAATACTATAATCCTGCTGATTACATGTAAACGGCATCAGAGGTAAAAGGAGTCAATGATAGAAGCGCCAGCCCTTACTGATGTCTGGAACGTGGCAAACGAGGCACAAAGGAAGGGGCTCCGTTCTGCAATCTGCAGCACTAGTTTTTCATTTATCGCCGCAGTCGTCCTCCTTTCCTTTAATAGCCGTCTCTTTTTCAAGATCTTAATTGCCAGCCAATGTCCTCTGACTTTCTCCGAGGCCAACAACACCTGAAAGAAGAGCAGAAATTAGATTCCTGGGGTACGAGGTGCACGAATCAGCAAGAGCACAGTACATCCGTACAGGAAACCCAACCTAGCATGTACCTGCCATGGCCTCTTCATGTCTGGACTGGTGGAAGGGACTCAGAGAATGGGAATGGTCCATAATTTAGGGGCACAAAATTCCATCCTAGCCATGGACAGCTTACAGTATGCCACTGATCCAGAGGCAGAGACTGGCTGTAAAGAACATTTCTGGCTCTTAGGGACCAGGCACATCTGTGCATTACAACCCCGTTTGATGTTGGGGATCACTTCTAACCAAAAGGAGGCCCCTTTAACATTTCTATTGGTTTCAGTTTATAAACATTAGTCAAATTACTCAGAAAGGTACAAATTGGATAAAAATAAAAATCACAAACCTTTCCAAAATGTCCCTGACCAAGAACCTTGTGGTAGGTGAAACTTTCCTCTGAGAGGGTGTCTGGCACGGTGGGCGGAATGTCATCCGACTGGATGGAGCCTTCTCCTGGTGAGACAAAGAGGGTAAAATATTGATTCACTGTTAGGCGAATTACAAATGAGTGAAGAAACAATTATCCGATTTTCATCTAGATAAAAAAAATATTTCTCATCTTTCAGACTAATTTCCCATCTTACCTGCTACTGGGCAAAAGCAAGTGTCTGGTTTAGGTCACCTTCTTCCACCTGTTCTTCTTTTCTCTTCCTCTTTAAAACTCTGGTGTCCACCTGAGTTTTTTGAGGGCTGTTTAGGTCTTGATCCTCTCCAGCATCAAGACATCTCCTTTTTTTAAAAGGAGCCTCTTCTCTGGTCCTCGAATCCCGAGTCCAGGACTTGTCTCTTCCTCTACGGAGGGAATGTTATGTCTTCACGTTATTCTGTGAAGATGTCTCATTGGGGGTATTCCTCTCCCCATTGGTGTCCTCTCTGGTGTCACGAGGGACATCTCTATTCTGACATAAGAGACCATGCTTGTTGTTAGAAGTGGTGGTCTCTTCTCTGTTGGAGATCTTATTCCGTTTTTTTCCAGCTCTAAAACTCATTTTGTGTTAATATCACAATCAGAAATTCACTGAGCACAGGGAGAAAAAAAGACATCTTCACACGTCAGACAGCAAAGGTCCGCATAAGAAATCAAGATGGCCGAGCGCATAAGTCACTGGTTATGTGATATCACAAAGGAGAATGACATCACAAGTATCTTCATGGAACACCTAGAGAAACACCTAGGTGAAATCTGCAGCCATAGAATGTGACATCACTTAGCAGCATGACATCATATGGAGCCTTGTGGAACATTGGGTGGATTGTGATGTCTGCAGCCATACAATGCTGGGGTGGCATCATGGCAGTCTTGCTCGGCTTTATTGATGTGTACTGCAGTGAGATTGTTGCCTTCTGTAGCAAATTGTGTCAAAATTGCATCAAAATGCAACAGAAGACAAAAGATCAGCACCTGACAAATCACAGTTCACATTTTATGCTTTATCTACTCAACGTGACCGAAGACCAGGGCCGGACAGGGACTAAAATTCAGCCCAGAGTATGAAAGAAAATTTGTAGTTCCAGCTCCTTTAAAATTTCCAATTCTTTATTAATCCATTAAGAATGCAAAGTCCTTGTACAGCGTGGATGTTGATACAGTGGATACAGCTGTGAAAAAGATCATATCTGATCGAAACGGGTTGCTTGTTTATTTGTATCCACTGTATCAACATCCACGCTGTACAAGGACTTTACATTCTTAATGGATTAATAAAGAATTGGAAATTTTAAAGGAGCTGGAACTACAAATTTTCTTTCATACTCTGGATTGAAGACACGGGTCAGAAAGAGTTCCGTGCACCTGTGAAGTGAATCGGTGAGCTGGCCGAGGCTTTGCCTCTTCTTTTTATTCACTAAAATTCAGCCCTGGCATTTGAAGTTACACAGGCCCACTTGTCGCATGGTGACTGTATAATATCTTTGAACACTTGTAGGTTGCAGGAAGTGAGGGGAGTGTAACACGACTATATAAGGCTAGGTTTAAATTGCGCTAAGGCAGTCCGTCTAACGGACACGTTTTTAAGTATGCAAAACACAACGTAACGGACATTGTAATGCACACAGACTTGCATTGGTATGACGCATCGTAACACATGTCAAAATTGGCATGCGTTTGCAACATCCCGTTTTTTTGTGACGAACCTTTGAATGTGGCCTGCAGCGTTTTCGGGTCCGGTCAAGCTAATGCACGGGTAACGGAAGCGTTAATCCTGCCATTGAATTCTATTACAAACGTAGCCAGACACAAAGGAAGCAAAATATCCAAATGAAACCAATGAGGCTTTTCCATGTGGTCATGTGACAGGAAACATGATTTCAGCCATTTTGGAGCAAACACACTCTGAAAACACCAGCAACAGAATGTGTGAATCGTGTGAGCGACCAGAGGCAATGTAAGTGCAATTCTATATATTCTATATGTCTATATACATCCTTTGAGTGTGTTGTGGCCGTCGGATGTATGTGTACTAAATGTATAGTTTTGATTGTGCACAGATGTCGGATAGTGAGGGATCGAGCAGCAGCGTGTCTGCAGTCTTCTCTTCTCAATCGGTAGGCTTGCGATTTATAGCCACAATAATGTTGTGTGTCACTCAAGTGTATTGAGGTAATCATGTGTAATCATGTTTTTTATTGCAAATAGGAATCTTCTGATCCCGAACCTGCCAGGCCACCTCCCAAAAAAGGGTCCAAATTGTTCAAGAAGGTACATGCCACAAATTATGGGTTTTTAACACATACATTGATACACGAATTGTGAACATTTTTTTTTTTTACTACATTGTAGGTTGTTGAAAAAGGAAAAAAAAAGCAGCCTCGCCGTCTGTCTTCACCTCACATAGAAGTGGTAAATATCGCGCAAAATATACTTATTGAACAAGAGAAAACGAAGTTTGTTATGATTTGTAATAATAAATTATTAAACATAAAAAACAAATATAACACAAGAGACATATATATAACGTTTAAAACCCTTGTTTGAAAAACTACATACATGTTATAACAAACCAAACAAACAGTACAAGGACACCCAACAAAAAAACGAACAAGCATGGCAATATTAGATATTACATAGTCCAAGCAGCCCGCCAAAAAAAGAAGGAACATCGCGGTTGACGAAGAGCCCTTGGACATTGAAAATGAGACACTAATTATACTAGTGGAAGCGAATCCGTCCATATGGGATCAAAGTGACAGCTTCCACAATGATATTATTAAAAAAAACAAAGTTGTGGGAGAAAATAATATGCCAGTTGGACCACCGGTATTTGGATAAGTCCGCATCCTCAAAGAAAAAAATTGGTAATTATTGGTCAACTTTAATTGCGAAAATGTAAAGATTGTAAGCTCTCAAATAATTTTTTGGCTTTTTCTTTGAAGCTGATGCTGTCCATACCCGTTGGAGATCCATTAGAGATCGAATTGTACGCAGCAGCCAAAACACCCCCAGTGGATCTGGTGGCAAACGAGTCACCCCGTATGTTTATTATGAGCAATTGATGTTTCTACAGAAAACGTCCCAGTGCTCGTAAGTAAAATGTTTCCGGTGTGAGAGAGCACCAAGTGTAATTAAAATCTCTGAAAGGATATTTTTACTGTTTTTTGTATAGAACGATATGCAGTACCGCTGTGCCTCGAGAGGCAGAGGAACCGGAGCCATCTCGACAGGAAACAAGCCAGCAGACGGGCACAGAAGATGTGTCTGTCCTGAGTGAGCCACGATCTATGGACAGCAGTACTGCGGCTCCTGTTGTCAGTGCACGTTAGCAAGCACAGTGCAGACACAAGCGATCATCTGCCAAAGATGAAGTCGATGCCATAATTGTCGATGGACTCCAATGGTTAGAGGATCTGTGCCGCAGTGAACACAGAGATCTAAGGCGGGAAATTATGGAAATTCAATCCCGGGAATCAGTATATGCAGTCAATGAGTGGAAGCTCCTTTTTTTGTCGTATGTGCCTGTAGCCCAAAAGATTCCGCCACACAGAAATTTAATGTTTAGGCAAAGATTAAATGACATATTCGAAGAATTTTTGGCCCCTCATGAACCCACTTCCTCGAGACTAAGAACCCTGGACATGCCGTCATACCAAGCACAATACAGAGGCCAGGGAGAACTGGGTATGGACATGCAAAGGCAAATTAGCAGTCCAGCGTACAGTAGGCAGAGCATACGCCCCCGCAATATCACAGTCTGTAACTACTGTTTAAAAAATCACCAAAGTTTGGCAATTTTATAGCCTTTAAAATGTTTGTGTAAAATGGTTAAAGACCAAAGTGAATTGTTTATATATATATATGTTCATCCCTATGGGATCGCATATGTAAAAATGTGTACCAACAATGAGGTTGGAAGACCAATGTCTTCAAAATATGTAAATAAGTTTTGATATTATTCAACATTTCATATTCTTGTATGGATTTAACTTTGCTTTATTTATTAAGGTGATATAAAGAAGAAAAAAAAGTTAACAAAGAATTGCCCCACAAATTGCACACACACCAATATAAACTGTCTTTAAAATGTTCACACATGGATGTCTTGCCTATGGAGCAAGTCCTTCATGTAAGAAATAATTAGCAAATTGATCACAAATCCTCATTATCTCAACTGTAGACCGAACAGTAGTCGAATCGATGCTCATGAGGTTTGACTCACAGTCATCTGGGTCAACCACCTGGGGTTCATGTTTGGAAACAAAATTGTGCAGGCAGATGCATGCCTTCACAACACGGTCCACATTTTCAGGTTGCAGTTGCATGCAAGTTAGCAAGATACGCCATTTTGCGGTCAAAATACCAAAGGTACATTCAACATAACGTCTTGCCCAGCTCAAGCGATAATTAAAAATGCGTCTTGTGTGGTTTAAACTACGGCTTGCGTATGGCTTTAGGAGATTTAGTCCGAATTGGAATGCCTCATCCCCAACTAAAACATAGGGCAAACATGGGCCTTCGGTCCCCGGAAGTGGTCGTGCTGAGGGTATGTTGAAGCTGTTGCTGTATAAACATTTCCCCATGTTGGACTCTTTGAAGACTCCGTCCATATGCATCGATATCCACAGCTACAAAATGGTATCTTGCATCCGCAATAGCCATCAATACAATGGAAGACTACTTTTTGCAGTTATAGCACAGGGATCCACTATGCACTGGTTTCTGAATCCGAATGTGCTTCCCATCCACGACACCAATGCAATTGGGGAAATTTGCTAAATCCTCAAAATTTTGGGAAATCGATAGCCACATTTCTATTGTCGAGGTTGGTAGCACAAGTGGTTGTAAGTTGTTCCAAATGGCATCACTAGTTTCACGAACTAGTTGGCAAATGGTCGATTTCCCCAGCAAAATTGAAAATGCAGTGACGCAAAAGTTTCTCCAGTAGCCAGATATATATCGACCAACCACAAAAAAAAAAAACAAATTGGCACTATGGACATACAGATTTTTAAAGGACAACAAAAATAAGGGCAAGTTAAAATGGAATAGGACAATTGGCAACGTGTAGATAATTAAAACACATGCACCACGATAAAAATTAAATCCTGTCTTTGTCAGTAGAACAATGTTAAAAAAAAGGATATTTACCTCAGAGTCACCACTAAAAGTTGCTCCGCACAAATACTTTCACGGAAAGTGCTGCGCTGATGAAGTAGCTCATCCTTCACAAGTGAGAGCAGAATATCAAAGGTTTCGATAGACATCCGCAGATAACGTTGAAATTTAAAGGGATGATCCCGAAGCTGAACATATAGGGTGTGAAAAAATCCACTTCATGGATCCAATATCTCCTTTGGGAAATACGCCTTCTCTGCCGAAGTCGCAACTGCATCAAGCGAAATCTAACAAGCTCAGACATAAACATCTTGCTTGCCGCAGAAGTTCACTCAATGCTTTCAAAATGGAGAATGTTTATCCATACACACCCGACGCTGACAAAAGGCAAAAAAAAAAAAAAGAGAACAACTGTATTGACAGTTCAGGCAGACAAACGGATGCTTCACGAACAGACATCAAAATTACATAAACGCAGTCATGTGCGTTAACGCAAGCGTTAACGCGAAGCCAAATTTACACCAAATTTGGCTCATTTCAGTACATCCGTTAAACGGATTGCACTAAACGCAATGTGAACCTAGCCTAACATATAATCACAGCTGTATTACAGCTCAGTCCTATTTATGGCTTTTAGTTGCAGTACCAAGAAACAGGATCTCGTAGATAATGAAGAGGATGCTGCGCTCTTCAAAGTGCTATGGCCTCTTCATATAGATGATGAACAGCGAGGCAAAGAGTCAGATACCCAGTGAACACATATTGATGACCTAATCTACAGATAGGCGATCAGTTTCAAGTACTTTAAACACTTAAAAGGGTAGAGTAATTTAATAAAATTAGACAATTGAGTGCATCAAAACCACCACAGAAGACAAAAACATATTTTTATTATTATACAAAGTAATAAGTTAACATTAGTGATGAGCGAACATGCTCGCCACTACTCGTTACTCGCCCTAGGCGAGCACGGAGCATTTCCAGGATTATTCAGCGGTAACTGGTATCTCCACCCAGCCTTTTTGGCGGACTTTAGAGACCCTATCACGGTGCAGAAAATGTCTTCCAGGCCATGAAACACCGCAGCCATCTTTGTTGTGGTTGTACAGTGATTGGCTTGGCTGCACAGCATCATCCAGAGTATAAGAGACCTGGCGCCGCCCTGCTCACCGCATTCTGCTCCAGATTCAGCGAGAGTAGGGAAAGCTGCTGCCGAGATGGGGTCAGAATCGTGGTTTTTAGAGTTAGTGTAGGTCTGCAACTCTTACATCCACAACTTCTGAGAAACCAACAGTCCTTTTTAGGGCTAATTCGTGGGTCCAGATATTGCAGCACTAGGTAGGTAGGGCACGGCATATCCACATCAGTGCAAGGCCTGCAGGCACTGTATGTGCATCCATTGCTCCCACTGCATCCCTCCCAAAGCTCCATAACTGTCTGCTGCTGCTTATTTACTATATACCTAGTTGCAGCTTTCATTTTTTTTCTTCTAAAAATTCACCCCTCCAAAAAAATATACAGTCTGTTCTGTCAGACTGAGACCTGTTTAAAAATCATAATTTGTCAGGCATAAGTAGCATAGTTGCAGGGTCAGTGTCAGTACCCGGCGCACTCGGGCAAGTGCCGGAGCCCTAGCGAGACGGGGGGGCCCATTTTGACAAGTGTGACCAACTTTTTACTATTGATGCTGCCTATGCAGTATTAATAGTAAAAAGATATAATGTGAAAAATAATTAAAAAAATAAAAAATCGTGCTATTCTCACCTTCCGGCGGCCCCTGCAGCCTTCCCGATCTTTGCGATGCTCCCGTTCCCAGTGATGCCTTGAGAAATGACCCCAGATGACGTAGGATCACGCGAAACCGCTACATCATCACAGGTTATTGTCGCAAAGCATCACTGGGAACGGGAACTGGCGGGAGCATCGCTAAGGCCTGGGCTGGATCCGGGGGCCGCCAGAAGGTGAGTATATAACAATTTTTTATTTTATTTCTTTTTTTAACAAGGATATGGTGCCTACACTGCTATATACTACGTGGCTGTCTTATATACTACGTGGCTGCTATATACTATGTGGGCTGTGCTATATACTACGTGGTTGTATTATATACTACGTGGCTGTGCTATATACTATGTGGCTGTTTTATATACCATGTGGCTGTGTTATATACTATGTGGCTGTGTTATATACTACGTGGCTGTGCTATATACTACGTGGGTTGTGTTTTATACTACGTGGGCTGTGCTATACACTACGTGGGCTGTTATATACTACATGGCTGTGCTATATACTACGTGGGCTGTGTTATATACTACGTGGCTGTGTTATATACTACGTGGCTGTGCTATATACTACATGGTCTGTGCTATATATTACGTGGGCTGTTATATGGCACGTGGGCAGAATGCTGGACATGGGGACAGAATGCTGGACATGGGGACAGAGTGCAGGACACGGGGACAGAATGCTGGACACGGGGGCAGAATGCTGGACACGGGGACAGAATGATGGACACAGAGGCAGAATGCTGGATACGGGGGCAGAGTGGAGATACGGGGCATGATAGGAGACAGAGGGCAGGATGAAAGACATGGGGGCATGACTGGAGACACTGGGGGCAGGATTGGGGACAGATGGGGCAGGAATAGAAACAGATGGGGCAGAATGGAGATACGGGTATGATTGGAGATACGGGGCAGAATGGAGATACAGGTATGATTGGAGATACGGGGCATGATTGGAGACATGGGGCAGAATGGAGATACGGGGCATGACTGGAGATACGGGGCATGACTGGAGACACGGGGCAGGATGAAAGACATGGGTGCATGATTGGAGACACTGGGGGAAGGATTGGAGACAGATGGGGCAGGATTGGAGACAGATCGTGCAGGATCATGGGGCAGGATGGATACGATGGAGACAGATAGGGCTGGATGGGGAGATCATATGGGGCAGAATGGATACTCATGAGGGCAGAATAGGAGAACATATGGCTGAAGCCAGGAATGAGACACACAGGGCCCAGGATGGGGAATATTCTTACCATAGGGACTAATTAAGGGATATTATTACTGCAGTGATGTATTTATTTTATTTTTTGAACATACTGTTTTAAATGGGGGGGGGGGCAGTCCTGTTACTGTGTAGAGTGATACTATGTCTCCTTTTTTTCTTCATGTGGTGCAATGTAGAAGTTGGGAAAAATTAAGTAATGTGTTCTGCAAGCGGAGCTCGAAATAACTGTGTTATTTCCTGCAGAGATGAGCCATAGCTGCAAGAAGTGATGGCGGTCTCTGCTGGATGAAAGATGAAAAACAAAGATGAAGGACTTCACCTAGAGAGGTCACTGGTGAGTCAGTGTGTTACCTATACACTGACACTATACACTGTATACTATATACAGAGGTCATGTGTATAATGTCACCAGTGATCACTGTATTATCTATACATTATATACAGAGCTCCTGTGTATGTCACCGGTGTGTTACCTGTACACAGACACTGCATACTAAGAACAGACCTTCTGTGTATAATGGTACTTATGGTGATATTAGTATTGTTTATTTATTACTGATCAGTATTGTAGTATTAAGTCAATGTGCGGTGGTAATATGTGGTCTGGACATGTTGTTGCAGTATTTGTCCCTTGTATGTGCTATTTTGTCACTTTGTGGTGGTAATATGTTTTCTGGTCATGGTGTTTGTTCCTTGTATGCGATATTATTCGATCACTGTGGTGGTAGCAATTTTCAAACCAAATCTTTGGTTCGCCACCGAATTGCACTACTGGTTTATTTATTTTTTGTTTTCTTGTTTTTACAGCTCTTCAGCTGCATTTTTGCACATGTCACTTATTGGGGTCAATCATCAGCACTACAAATCGACAGTGAATTCAAAACAATGGGACAACGAATACTGATGTGTTTTGATGCTGCAACCCATTTTGCACTTTTACAAATGTTCTATGTTAATACTTTCTAATGTTTACTTTAAAAAGTTTTCCATTAAAAAAATTGTCATATTCAATGTATGCAGTTTTTTCATTGCAGCAAGTTCAGCTAACAATAAAATGCCTACTGGTAACTGAGGAAGAAAGAGTAGGTCACAAAAATTGGCATATAAGGGGTTGACTTACATAAAGCCCCTCTGCTGTATGGTATTGTAGAATTTACAATAGCTATCACTCGTAAGAAGTAAAATCTGGCATTTTACTATACTTATATTTCTCTGCTGTATCTGTGCATCATGAATCTTGGTATGTGTTAAAGGGGGGCTCACTGAGACTCTTTCGCCCAGGGCCCTCAAAAACCTGGAGTCGACACTGCATAGTTGTGTGTGCTAGCCTTGTGCCATTTTTTTTTTTGTTGGTTTTTTTTTTTTCAAATTCATCCAAAAGCCCCGAAAAAATTAATACAGTCTGTTATGTCAGGCTGAGTCCTGGAGTATCTGTTTTTGAAAAACCGTATTACCACAGGCACACGTAGCATAGTTCTGTGTGCCAACCTTGGTCAAATTTTTTTGGTTTACATTCACCAAAAAGCAAAAAACACATTAAGGCTATGTGCACATGTTCAGGATTTCTCGCAGAAAATTCCTGAGAAAAACCGGACATTTTCTGCAAGAAATCTGCAATAAATCCGCAAGAAAACCGCATGCGTTTTTGCTGCGGTTTTGCCACAGTTTTTCTGGACACTTCCTAATGCATTTTGTAGTGGGAAATCAGCAAAAAAAAAAACGCAAATTAATGAACAGGCTGCGGTTTTTACCGCGATGCGTTTTTTTCGCGGAAAAAAAACGCATCATGTGCACAAAACATGCGGAATTCATTCTAAATGATGGGATGCATATTGTATGCGGGTTTTTTTGCGGTTTTATAGCATTTTTATCGGGAAAAAACGCGAAAAAACCGCAACGTGTGCACACAGCCTAATACTGTCTGTTAAGTCAGACTGAGTCCTGGTGTATCTGTTTTGAAAAATCAAATTTCCACAGTAGCATAGTTCTGTGTGGTAGCCTCGTGCCACTCTTTTTTGGGGGTTTTAGATTCACCCAAAAAAGGTCTCATATATCTGTGTGCTCCAAGTTTGGGCATTATAGGGCGGTTTTCCACTGTTTTTGCAGTCTGTGACTCAACTTATATACAGCACTATTTTGCATTTAAAAAATACAGGCCACATATTTGGCAGTGTTAGGGCTAGCGGAACGCCCCAAATAATAAGATAGGTAGAATAAGGTGCGTTAGCAGCCCGGGGTCCACCGTGCAGAGATGGAACCTGCTGCCAAGTAATGACGGACTATATGGCGGTACAATGTGAATACACACGGGTTAACTTCACCCTGTGAAGGAAGCGAACCCTGTTAAGTCACAGGGCCGCGATACCGCACACAAGAGCACAAGCAAGGAGTCTCCGAGCTCAGTCCTAAGACTTGGGATCTGAGTCTGTGTAGACTACTTGCGGTCGACACCGCAACTGGGGTGTCAGCGTAACCAAAATAATAACAAAGGAATGCACGAGAGTGCGTGCGGTGCCGCACTGGCGGACGCCACTAACCACCCAGGCTTGGATCAGGAAAGCGCTGTGAAAGCGCACGGCGCCGCACTGGCGGACACAGCAACTAGATGCTGTATTAGTGTGTAACGTGCTGTTGGATAAGTCGGGCGCTAGATAGCAATCATACACCTTCCGCGAACAGTCATTCAATAGGGAGGGTTATTTTAGAGAGCGACTTTCACTCACAACACGCACACGTTTACAAATGTACACTAGCGCATGGCCATGCGAGCCTTAAATAGCTGCACCACGTATAGGACCTTTCAAAGAAGGACCAATGGAATTGCTGCAGTACCTGAGCATGTGACCCTAGATCTCCACTGAGAGATCTTGCCCTGGGCATGCTCAGTGTGTGCAAAGTAGGACTTAGTCTCAGAACTAGGCATTGTGGGCAGGGATATATGACTGCGCATGCGCCACATGGACGCGCGGCACTCGCGTCCGCACGGCCGCCTACTGCGCGCCGTTCGAGGCTGCACGGCCGCGCGCACCTGGTGCATGCGCAGTAGCTAGGGCTACTGCACGCCGCACGAGGCTGTAATAGCAGGTGGCCGGGTGCTCTCCCAGCGAAACACGCCCCAACTCCCATCTCCCGCCTTCTCGTTTTGGCGGCATGCCAAGACAGCGGACACTGCTACCGGTATTAACCCTTTAGGGGGGTGCCAACACTGCTACCGGTATTAACCCTTTAGGGGGGTGCCAACACTGCTACCGGTATTAACCCTTTGGGGGGGAGAGGGCGCGGGGGGCTCAGAGAGGGGGGAGAGGGCGCGGGGGCTCAGAGAGGGGGACAGGGCGCGGGGGGGGGTGAGTACGGATAGATAGGGGGGTACGTTATGGCGGGGGTCCGTGTATGGATGGATAGGGGGTCCCTTATGGCGGGGGCCTGTGTATGGATGGATAGGGGGTCCATTATGGCGGGGGACCGTGTATGGATGGATAGGGGTCCCTTATGGCGGGGGTCCGTGTATGGATGGATAGGGGGTCCCTTATTGCGGGGGGGTGAGTACAGATAGATAGGGGGTCCCTTACTGTGGGGGGGTGAGTACGGATAGATAGGGGGGTCTGTTATGGCGGGGGGGTGTATGGATAGATAGGGGGTCCCTTATGGCGGGGGTCAGTGTATGGATGGATAGGGGTCCCTTATGGCGAGGGTCCGTGTATGGAGAGGGGGTCCCTTATGGCGGGGGTCCGTGTATGGATGGATAGGGGATCCTTTACTGCGAAGGGGGCTGTGTATGGGTAGATAGGGGGTCCCTTACTGCGGGGGGGTGAGTACGGATAGATAAGGGGGTCCGTTATGGCGGGGGGGTGTATGGATAGATAGGGGGACCCTTATGGCAGGGGTCAGTGTATGGATGGATAGGGGGTCCCTTATGGCGGGGGGTGAGTACGGATAGATAGGGGGGTCCCTTACTGCGGGGGGGGGGTGAGTACGGATAGATAGGGGGTCTCTTACTGCGGGTGGATAAGTACGGATAGATAGGGGGGTACGTTATGGCGGAGCCCCACGTCATTTTTTTTCTAGAATCAGTCTTAGAAAAAAAAATGGGCTTCGCTGTATTTTTGGTTGTCAGCCAGGTACAACAAGGCAGCTGGGGGTTGGTGGCAGTCGGTAGCTGCCAAGTTGTACCTGGCTGGACCAAAAATATGGCGAAGCTCCACGTCATTTTTTTTTAAAATTCTACCAATAAAATGACATGGAGCTTTGCCGTATTTTTGGTTGTCAGCCAGGTACAACTTGGCAGTTGGGGGGCTGCAATCCTCATTGTGGAGAGACCCAAATGTTGTGGCCCCCCACGCTGCAAATTCTAACTCACAGCCACTCCAGAAAATAGCGCATTCATTACAGGTGCCATTTTCTGGTGCTGTACCCCAACTCTCCCAGTTGCCCTTGTGCTGGTGGCACACAGGGGCTCTCCATATGCGACATGGTGTCCGCTAACAAGTTGAGAGGAAATTAGCTCCAATTGTTAGCGGACACCATGTCACGTATGGAGAGCCCCTGTGTGCCTAAACATTGAAGCTCCCTCACAAGTGACCCCATTTTGGAAACTAGACCCCCCAAATAACGTATCTAGATGCATAGTGAGCACTTTCAACCCCCAAGTGCTTCACAAAAATAAAAAAAGTAATTTTTTTCTCCACAAATTTTTTTTTTTTAATTTTTCCGGATCAATTTGTGAAGCACCTGGGGGTTCAAAGTGCTCACTATGCATCTAGATACATTCCCTGGGGGGCCTAGGTTCCAAAATGGGGTCACTTGTGGGGGAGCTCTAATATTTAGACACACAGGGGCTCTCCATATGCGACATTGTATCTGCTAACAATTCAGATTGTTAGCGGACACCATGTCGTGTAGGGAAAGCCCCTGTGTGCCTACACATTGGAACTCACCCACAAGTGACCCTATTTTGGAAACTAGACCCCCCCAGGGAACTTATCTAGATGGGCGGTAAGCATATTGAACCCCCAGGTGCTTCACAAATTAATTCGTAAAAATGACAAAAGAAAATTTGTGTAAAAAAAAAAGGACTTTTTCATTTTTACAGATCAATTTGTGAAACGCCTGGGGGTTCCAAGTGCTCACTATGCATCTAGATAGGTTCCTTGGGGGGTCTAGTTTTCAAAATGGGGTCACTTGTGGGGGAGCTCCAATGTTTAGGCACATGGGCTCTCCAAACGCAATATGGTGTCCACTAACAATTTGAGCTGATTTCTCATTCAAATCTAGATCTAGATGGGCGGTGAGCATATTGAACCCCCAGGTGCTTCACAAATTGATCTGTAAAAATGAAAAAAGTACTTTTTTTTCACAAACATTTTATTTTAGCCTAAATTTTTAAATTTTCAAATGGGCAACAGGATAAAATGCATCCTAAAATCTGTTGGGCAATTTTTCCTGAGTACACTGATGCCTCATATGTGGTTATAAACCAATGTTTGGGTGCACGGCAGGGCTCAGAAGGGACGGAGCACCATTTCACTTTTTGAATGTAAAATTAGCTCCAAAAGTAAAATTGCGCTCCTTCCCTTCTGAACCCTGCCATGCGCCCAAACAGTGGTTTATGACCACATATGAGGTATTGATGTACTCAGGAGAAATTGCCCAACAAATTTCAGGATCCGTTTTGTCCTGTTGCCCATGTCAAAATGAAAGAAATGAGGCTACAAGAACATTTTTGTTAGAAAAATTAAAATGTCCATTTTTTTCTTCCACGTTGCTTCAGTTCCTGTGAAGCACCTGAAGGGTTAATAATCTTCTTGAATGTAGTTTTGAGTAGCTTGAGGGCTGCAGTTTTTGGAATGGTGTCACTTTTGGGTGTTTTCTGTTGTGTACACCTCTCAAAGGGACTTCAAATGTGATGTGATCACTAAACAAAATGGTTTTGTAAATTTTGGTGGAAAAATTGCTGATGAACTTTGACTCCTTATAACTTCCTACCCCCAATTTTTTTTTCCAAAATTGTGCTGATATAAAGTAGATATGTGGGAAATGTTATTTAACAACTATTTTGTGTCACATAACTCTCTGGTTTAGCAGAAAAAAAATTCAAAATGTGAAAATTGCGAAATTTTCAAAATTTTTGCCATATTTTTGTTTTTTTAACAAATAAACGCAAAAATTATCGACCTAAATTTAATACTGATATGAAGCACAATATGTCTCGAAAAAACAGTCTCAGAACCGCTAGGATCGGTTGAAGCGTTCCAGAGTTATAACCTCATAAAGTGACACTGGTCAGAATTGCAAAAAATGGCTTGGGAATTTCGGTCAAAATAGGCTCAGGGCTGAAGGGGTTAAGTATTTAAACTCCTTACGATTCTGACACAGGGCCTGGAGAATGATCTTCGCCATGTGGCTTCGCTCTACCATTCACCCCAATAGGACCAAACACCACTCCCTGCAGCCAATGAGTGGCCACAGTTCCCTACGTTGATACGCTATCGACACCACCTGCTGGGACCCCCCTGCAACCATCTTCCGTAATGGTGGCATTTTGGAGGCAGAATAAACACTAATGCGCCTTAAAATGGTAGCGGAATCACAGCGGGTTTGAGGTAGCAAAATTCGGCACATGTGACCTTGTACTCCCATCGTTAAATTAATAAGTGATCAGTACCCCTCCCTCTTATATTGACTCGATGATTTTTTTTTTCATGCAACTTAGGCTGGTTTCACATTTGCGTTTAAAAACGCAGCGTTTTAAACGCAAACGCATTTGGTGAAAAAACGCGTTTAAACGCTGTTTTTTTAGGCGCATGCGTTTTTGCATGTTTTAGCACAACGCGGCGTTTTGACGCGTCTATATGCGTTTTTTCCTGCGTTTGCGTTTTTGAAACGCATGATTTATATACTTGATATATTTCAGCTGCAATAGAGATGGTTTATACAGGTCCAGAGTTGGAACAGATCGAAAGAAGAAGTTAAAATCACAAGGGTCATGTAAGATAGAAGCAAGGTGTCCATCTTTTATCATTGTGAAAGGAGCTGAAAATGTGAGTTACATTTTATAAGCGACATGTAGGCCACAGCATGTCTTTGGGACATCGAACGCTATCTAGAGACGACCGCACAGAAATTGCTGGTAAGTGCGAGGCCCTATTCATATACAGTATATGTATGTGTGTGTATATATCTATCTATATATATAATTGTCTAAGGGTTTTTCCGCCTGTCTGTCTGTCTGTCCTGGAAATCCCGGCTCTCTGATTGGTCGAGGCCGCCAGGCCTCGACCAATCAGAGACCGGCACAGCATCGACGTAGAAATCCCGCGTCTCTGATTGGTCGAGGCCGCCAGGCCTCGACCAATCAGCAACGGGCACAGCGACGATGATGTCATAAAGGACGTAGACATCCCGCGTCTCTGATTGGTCGAGGCCGCCAGGCCTTGACCAATCAGCAACAGGCACAGCGACGATGATGTCATAAAGGACGTAGACATCTCACGTTTCTGATTCAGCGACGGGCAAAGTATCGACGTAGATGTCATAATGGTTGCCATGGCGACGATGATGTCATAAAGGTTGCCTCGACCAATCAGCGACGGGCACAGTCTGCCGCGAATTCTGGAATCACCATTGTCCATATACTACGGGGACATGCATATTCTAGAATACCCGATGCATTAGAATCGGGCCACAGTCTAGTATATATATATACTAGACTGTGGCCCGATTCTAACGCATCGGGTATTCTAGAATATGCATGTCCCCGTAGTATATGGACAATGGTGATTCCAGAATTCGCGGCAGACTGTGCCCGTCGCTGATTGGTCGAGGCAACCTTTATGACATCATCGTCGCCATGGCAACCATTATGACATCTACGTCGATACTGTGCCCGTCGCTGATTGGTCGAGGCCTGGCGACCTCGACCAATCAGAAACGCGGGATTTCTACGTCCTTTATGACATCATCGTCGCTGTGCCCGTTGCTGATTGGTCGAGGCCTGGTGGCCTCGACCAATCAGAGACGCGGGATTTCTACGTCGATGCTGTGCCGGTCTCTGAATGGTCGAGGCCAATCAGAGACGCGGGATTTCCAGGACAGACAGACATACAGACAGAAAGACAGACATACAGACAGACAGAAAGACAGACAGAAAAACCCTTAGACAATTATATATATATAGATATATATACATACAGTTAGGGCCAGAAATATTTGGACAGTGACACAAGTTTTGTTATTTTAGCTGTTTACAAAAACATGTTCAGAAATACAATTATATATATAATATGGGCTGAAAGTGCACACTCCCAGCTGCAATATGATAGTTTCCACATCCAAATCGGAGAAAGGGTTTAGGAATCATAGCTCTGTAATGCATAGCGTCCTCTTTTTCAAGGGACCAAAAGTAATTGGACAATGGACTCTAAGGGCTGCAATTAACTCTGAAGGCGTCTCCCTCGTTAACCTGTAATCAATGAAGTAGTTAAAAGGTCGGGGTGGATTCCAGGTGTGTGGTTTTGCATTTGGAAGCTGTTGCTGTGAGCAGACAACATGCGGTCAAAGGAACTCTCAATTGAGGTGAAGCAGAACATCCTGAGGCTGAAAAAAAAGAAAAAATCCATCAGAGAGATAGCAGACATGCTTGGAGTAGCAAAATCAACAGTTGGGTACATTCTGAGAAAAAAGGAATTGACTGGTGAGCTTGGGAACTCAAAAAGGCCTGGGCGTCCACGGATGACAACAGTGGTGGATGATCGCCGCATACTTAATTTGGTGAAGAAGAACCCGTTCACAACATCAACTGAAGTCCAGAACACTCTCAGTGAAGTAGGTGTATCTGTCTCTAAGTCAACAGTAAAGAGAAGACTCCATGACAGTAAATACAAAGGGTTCACATCTAGATGCAAACCATTCATCAATACCAAAAATAGACAGGCCAGAGTTAAATTTGCAGAAAAACACCTCAAGAAGCCAGCTCAGTTCTGGAAAAGTATTCTATGGACAGATGAGACAAAGATCAACCTGTACCAGAATGATGGGAAGAAAAAAGTTTGGAGAAGAAAGGGAACGGCACATGATCCAAGGCACACCACATCCTCTGTAAAACATGGTGGAGGCAACGTGATGGCATGGGCATGCATGGCTTTCAATGGCACTGGGTCACTTGTGTTTATTGATGACATAAGAGCAGACAAGAGTAGCCGGATGAATTCTGAAGTGTACCGGGATATACTTTCAGCCCAGATTCAGCCAAATGCTGCAAAGTTGATTGGACGGCGCTTCATAGTACAGATGGACAATGACCCCAAGCATACAGCCAAAGCTACCCAGGAGTTCATGAGTGCCAAAAAGTGGAACATTCTGCAATGGCCAAGTCAATCTCCAGATCTAAACCCAATTGAGCATGCATTTCACTTGCTCAAATCCAGACTTAAGACGGAAAGACCCACAAACAAGCAAGACCTGAAGGCTGCGGCTGTAAAGGCCTGGCAAAGCATTAAGAAGGAGGAAACCCAGCGTTTGGTGATGTCCATGGGTTCCAGACTTAAGGCAGTGATTGCCTCCAAAGGATTTGCAACAAAATATTGAAAATAAAAATATTTTGTTTGGGTTATGTTTATTTGTCCAATTACTTTTGACCTCCTAAAATGTGGAGTGTTTGTAAAGAAATGTGTACAATTCCTACATTTTCTATCAGATATTTTTGTTCAACCCTTCAAATTAAACGTTACAATCTGCACTTGAATTCTGTTGTAGAGGTTTCATTTCAAATCCAATGTGGTGGCATGCAGAGCCCAACTCGCGAAAATTGTGTCACTGTCCAAATATTTCTGGCCCTAACTGTATATATATATATATATATATATATATATATATATATATATATATATATATATATATATATATATATATATATATATACTAGATTAAGGCCTGATGCTATCGCATCGGGAGGGCGGTGAAATGAACAGGTGCCCTAGAAATAGCCGCTGAATAGTAGAGTTCTTTCTCTAGAAAGGAAGCAGTTGTTTCGGGATTTATATGGTGTGTACGGTGGCTCAGTGGTTAGCACTGTTTATGGTGTCTCAGTGGTTAGCACTGTATATGGTGGCTCAGTGGTTAGCACTGTATATGGTGGCTCAGTGGTTAGCACTGTATATGGTGACTCACTTGCTAGGACAGTATATGGTGGCTCAGTGGTTAGCAGAGGTTACGGAGGCTCAGTGGTTAGCAGAGTTAACGGCGGCTCAGGAGGAGGAGGGGTGCGGGCAGGAGGAGGAGAGGTGTGGGCAGGAGGAGGGGTGCGGGCAGGAGGAGAGGTGTGGGCAGGAGGAGGGGTGCGGGCAGGAGGAGGGGTGCGGGCAGGAGGAGGGGTGCGGGCAGGAGGAGATGCGTGCAGGAGGAGGACAGGTGACTATAAACCAGTCTCTCAAGATACCTTCTTCTGTTGCGAAACAATATTCTCCATTGGAAATATAAATAATAAATTTTAGTATGCGAATTGAGAGACTGGTTTATAGTCCATTTGCCTATGGTTTGATGTCCGGTTGACAGGCCCCTTTGGGAGGTTAATAATTTGGATGGGTATCTTCTTGTTGGAATGACCACCATATAAAATGAGAGGCAATAGGTCGTCTCATCTCTTCTGTGCGATTTATCATAACCTGAAAAGAGTATCCCCCTAGTAGGATGGGAAGGAGGTAGCCCTTGTTTGTTTAGGTGATGCGAGTTCACCCTCCTCCCTATAAGATCTGTATGGGATTATTCTATCTCCCTCGTTTGCCCACACTTGTTAGTGTGCAGGGATTGGAAGGGCCTATAGAAGCACTGTGGTACAGTGTCCAGCATACAAAGGTTGATGGGTAGTGACAGCAGTCTTCTCTTTTCCTTGTGTTTACAACATGACTCATATGCAGTGATGAGGGACATTAGGGGTCCCCCTTTAGTGCACCACTATAGTGTAACTTTACGTTCTGATGTAGGTACAACACTGTAGTGTTAAAACTATATGGGGTTTGTATAACAGAAATACATATTGTCTTTCATCTTGGGACATTGTCTGGGAGATGCATTGTAAGATAGATGTGCGGTCAGACTGGCAACCTTATGGCAGTGAGAGACCTATGCACCTAATATTGGTAACGGGATACTCCTTTTAGTGACTGTATAGACATACAGTAGTTATTACCTCTGGGGCTTGGAGGAAGCGGTGATGGTGTGCCTGCTTGATTGGGCCCTTCATAGCGACTGCCTAACGCTGCCAACTAATCAACAGCAGCGTGGTAGTCTCGCCCGCATTGGAACCCCGGCGATCAGTGTGCAGTGAAGAGCAGAGGGACCAGCAGCCCTAGTCATACCCCTGCACTACTTTTTACTCCCAAGAGTCTCACCAGACTGCATTAGAGCAGCTGCGGCTGAGCTGAGTGAATTTCTGAGCCACAGTGAAGCCGCATCACATATCTATAGCGGCGGCTCCCACGCCGGTAATTCCGGTAGTCTCTCTGTGCATCGCTGCTTCCCCCACGTGGGTGCTAGTTGATATCCACCACCATCTCAACACAGATAAAGGGGGCTCAGACTTATGAGACTGATCTTCTGCCGCAGTGGTGACCTCCTGACTGCGCTTCCCCACACCTAGTTTTTCTATCTGGACCACAGTTTGAGAACTGAGGGAGATCTACCTGCCCAACATAGGAGGTGAGAGGGAACTGGGCTCTCTACAGCTTGCTGAACTTAGCACCCATATGACCTACGGCGTGCGGGCAGGAACCAAGACACCATAAGAACTACAACACCCCTGTAACTAGAGAGCATATCCAGACCTCTGCGGCAAGCTCTCCACCAACATTAACGTTTCCACCCCAATCCTAATCCCCCCTGATTATCTAATTGCTTATCCTTATAAGCAGACTCTCTGAAGCTAGTGACCATTGGACTGTACAAATCTAAGAATCCAACAGCTTTTTTTTAAATTATTTTTATTATGAGGTCCTTTGCTGACACCTAGTGTCCATTCACAGAACAATAGCTCCTTGATTCTCAGAACTGTTATTGCAACAAATATTTGACTATCTACTCTGCAAATACTTAAGCATTCTATTTGGTCACTTGAACCCCAACTCAAAACCTTAGTGCCCACCCCCGGCTGAAGCTACTAATCCTTTTAACAACAAAATCAAGCCTTATCAGCGTGACTATTATATCTGGACAGTTGAAATGACTAATTGATCTCCTCATCTCGTGGGCTGAGGGAGAACTTGACGTCAAATAATAAGCGACAATCTGAAGCCTATCCCAATTGCCATGTGGAAATCAGGGGTTAAAACATTACGTGGAACTTCAAAAACCTCTAAATCCATAACCCAAGCCGATGTGGATAAGTTCCTGAAAAAACAATCTGACCTCTCTGACACTATTACAACATCAAGACAAATAGACTTGCAAACAGAGGATGACTCTGACCTCGAAAGCGACTCTGATCTAGGAGGTAATGCGAAAGATAGTCTAGTAACCCACTAATTTATCAAAAGAATACTCTCTAAGGCACTAGAACCTATAGGGAAGGAACAGGTGGAAATAAAACAAGACCTGATGCAACAGGGACATAGGCTGGAAACAGTCGAAACCGCCCAAACATCATTGACACAACATACTACTTCCCTATTAGACTGCCTCAAAGAACATGAGACGCAGATCCAAACAATCCACTCAACTTTGGAAGACCACGAGAACCGAGAAAGGAGGAACAACATCCGTATCAAAGGTCTCCCAGAATCAGTTGCTCCCGATGCGTTGACTAAAGCTGACGTGGAGATTTTCAGTAAACTCTTACTGGATGGAGACCCTAAAAATATCGAACTTGTCAGAACACATAGAACTCTCTGCCCAAAACCCAAACAGGGAGAACCTCCACGAGACGTAATATGCCGCTTCCTCGACTATAGGATGAAAGACCTTACCCTTCGGCGAGCTCGAGAGGCACAAGATATCACATATGAAGGCTCTCAAATTGGTCTATTTCAAGATCTCTCAGCAATGACTCTGAAAAAGCGAAGAGTGCTGAAACCAGTTACCGAAGCATTGTTACAGAAAGGATACCATTTCCGCTGGCTATTCCCTTTCGGAATCTTTGTAACTGCAGAAGATAAAAGAATTCAAGCCCGGACATCAGCAGACATCAAAGATCTATGCAAGACCTTAAACATCAAACTGGACGCTTATCCAGATCTGGAAACGTTCCACACAGCATCACAGCTACAACCACTTTCAGCTCCAACCCCATGGCATCTTGCAGGGACTCCTAAATCACAAAGGCTGAAAAGAAAATCAACAAAGACACCACCTCCAAAAGGAGACCCTGAGATAACCTGAACACAGTTCCTGTCTACAGTGATGGTTCTCCATATATTGAGATTTAAATCAGTATTGGCTCAAAATGGCTAATCATTGATCCTAACCCACTTCCCCTAATGTCACCCCTACCCTCTTCCCATTTTTATCCTACCCCACCTCCCCCCCCCCCCCCCTTTTCCCAAACCATACCCTACCCCAACCCTCAAACTCATCTTATACTTAGGCTTCGGAAATAAGTTATAAATCTCCCTCAAAGAAAGCCTACGAGTTTAGTTATGATAACTGACTCTATGTTTATCAAAGTTATTTTTCTCATTAATATGTTGCATATTAACTATGCTTTGTTTCTTGTCTCTTCTATTTCTATGCTCTTTCTACTTTCTTACCCCCTCCTCTCCCTCTCCAATCACAACCTTAATAACAGCACCTTGCCACCATGGAAACATCAGATGAAGACCTCTCAGCGACTCCTTGATTCTACTGACCACTACACAAATGGCAGCACAGGATTTACCATTGCTTCCTTTAACGCAAACAGCCTAAACTCACCGTCCAATAGACGACACACACTAAACTTCCTCAAGAGACAAAAGGCAGACATCCTTTTCATTCAGGAAACACATTTTAAGCCTGATAAACTGCCCAACTTTGAATGCAATCATTATGACACATGGTTCCATGCCACCACTCCACAAGTAGGATCTAGAGGGACATCAATTGTGATAGCAAAAGGAATCCCTTTCCAACCCCAGGCTATCCTTACGGATCCTAACAGCAGATTCATAATGATCAAGGGCTTATTAGCGGGGAACTTGGTTATCCTATGCAGCGCATATGCTCCTAATAAAAAACACTTAAAATGGCTACTATCGTTGCTCAGGAAAATTGAAGATTTCAGAGAAGGTGCCCTCATATTAGGGGGGGATTTAAATATTGCCCTAGAACCCTTGATAGACACATCCACCAAAAAAAGTACTATCTCTACAAGAGATCTAGTTAGGATTAAAACAAAACTCGGGTCAATGCAAATATTAGACATATGGAGGCAATTACATCCTTCCGAACTCGACTTTACCTATTACTCCCATCCCCACAGATCTTACCACAGACTCGATTATATTTTCGTACCCAGGCAATTACTGCCAAATGTAATAAGCTCAACAATCCTCCCTAATGTCCACTCAGATCACTCCATAGTATTACTTCAAACGAAGCTTCTCAGACCCCTGTCAATTAATAGATCTTGGCAACTGAACAAATCCATTTTAAACTCCCCAGAAGTTGTTAGACGTGTTACAAAAAAACGTAACCAATATTTTGAACAAAACGATACTGATGAGGTCTCGATCCCAACTCTTTGGGAAGCACATAAGTCGGTAATTAGAGGAGAACTGATCTCTATCTCCTCGTACCTCAACAAACAAAGACAACAAGAGTTAAGAGACTTATATGCCGAGATTTTTGAACTAGAAACACAACACAAAAAACAACAGGAGCAACATAACCTAGATGAACTTACAAAAAAAAGACAACGATTGAAAGAAATTTTGAACTTAAACTCTGCTAAATGGTACGCCTCTTGGCGAAACAAAATGTTCGTACATGGCGATAGAGCTTCTAAGTTAATGATAACCAGACTAAAACGACGCCAAACACGCACATATATCCATACCATCAAATCTTCAAATGGTCAGAGCACGCAAAACTATAAACAAATTGAATCTGAATTCCTAAATTATTATAAAAAGCTTTACAACCTACGCCCAAAAGAGAACGATAACGACAAATCCAAAAGGTTACTAACTATTAAAACCTTTCTGACACGTCTGAATGTCCCTCAGTTGACAACCTCTCAGCAACACTTCCTAACCAAACCATTCCAACTAGACGAACTTCGGTCCGCCCTGTTGGGGAGCCCTTCTGGGAAAGCCCCCGGTCCTGACGGTTTGCCCATAATATACTATAAGTCCTTTCCCCAAGTATTACTCCCACGCCTAATAAACATGTGTAACTCAGTATTGAACGGCGAACAATTCCCTACGCAGGCCTTGGAAGCCAAGATTTCACTAATATACAAGGAAGGCAAGGACCCAGAGCAATGCAGTAGCTATAGGCCAATCTCATTATTAAACGTGGACCTGAAGCTATTTGCAAGCATGATAGCACGCAGAATAGCAGGATTTTTGCCTTCATTGATTTCTTTAAACCAAACAGGCTTTGTCATGGGAAGAGAAGGGAAAGATAATGCTTATAAAATATTGCACCTCATGCACTATGCTAGAGAAAGAAAACTACCTTTAGCTCTCCTAGGGACTGATGCGGAGAAAGCCTTTCGACAGGGTGGACTGGACTTACCTGGGAGAGACCTTGGCCTGCTTTGGATTTCCTCACCAACTAACTTCCTCAATAATGAGTATGTATCGAGAACCCAAGGCATGCATTAGAATAAATGGCTCCCTGACAGACACGTTTAATATCTCAAACGGCACTCGCCAGGGTTGCCCCGTCGCCGATACTCTTCGTGTTAGCGATGGAACCCTTACTAAGTGCTATTCAGCAGAGCCCTGAAATTGAGGGCATCAAGATAGGAAAAACACAGTACAAAATGGCGGCCTTTGCGGACGACCTACTTGTTCTGATGACTAGACCACTCAAAAGCTTCCCAGCTTTGATGTCTTTACTGGAGGAATATAGTACCCTAGCAAACTTTAAAGTTAATCTTTCTAAATCAGAAGCCCTAGATCTCAACATACCTACTCACACCCTTGCTAAATTGAAAAAACTATATCCCTACACCTGGCCTAAACAATACATCACGTACCTTGGAATTAAGATACCCAGAAACCACAAAGACCTATTTAAACTTAATTATGACCCGCTAATTGACAAAGCTAAGACTACCATGCAATCCTGGAGAGACCAATTCTTATCATGGTCAGGGAGGAAAAATATATTAAAAAGTTTAATACTCCCCAAGTTTGTCTACCTGTTTCAAATGCTACCTATCCACGTCCCAGACTCTTACCTGGCTAAGGTGAACTCATTGTTCCTCAAGTATATTTGGAAAAATATCAAACCACGAATAACTTACCGCACGCTAGTATTGGCTAAATCTAACGGCGGAATGGGCGCACCAGATGCCAGGAAATACTACCACGCTGCAATATTGGCGCGCTGAGTGGATCTAATACGCGGCACACAAAGTAAGCAGTGGCTTACGATAGAGAATGAGCTCTCACCTCGGCCTATCAGATCGCTCCTGATGACTTATGTCAAGAAGCGATCTCCCCCCTCACAATCTAACCCACTCACACAAACACTCATCAGGATCTGGACGAAAGTACATAACATACTATTACCCCTTTCATCACCACTAACTTCTATTGTTGGTAAAATATTTGAAGGGTTTCTGAGGGATGTTATTCTGGATTATCTCAATGAGAATAACTGTTTAACTCCATATCAGCATGGGTTTATGAGAAATCGCTCCTGTCAAACCAATCTAATCAGTTTTTATGAAGAGGTAAGCTATAGGCTGGACCACGGTGAGTCATTGGACGTGGTATATCTCGATTTTTCCAAAGCGTTTGATACCGTGCCGCACAAGAGGTTGGTACACAAAATGAGAATGCTTGGTCTGGGGGAAAATGTGTGTAAATGGGTTAGTAACTGGCTTAGTGATAGAAAGCAGAGGGTGGTTATAAATGGTATAGTCTCTAACTGGGTCGCTGTGACCAGTGGGGTACCGCAGGGGTCAGTATTGGGACCTGTTCTCTTCAACATATTCATTAATGATCTGGTAGAAGGTTTACACAGTAAAATATCGATATTTGCAGATGATACAAAACTATGTAAAGCAGTTAATACAAGAGAAGATAGTATTCTGCTACAGATGGATCTGGATAAGTTGGAAACTTGGGCTGAAAGGTGGCAGATGAGGTTTAACAATGATAAATGTAAGGTTATACACATGGGAAGAAGGAATCAATATCACCATTACACACTGAATGGGAAACCACTGCGTAAATCTGACAGTGAGAAGGACTTGGGGATCCTAGTTAATGATAAACTTACCTGGAGCAGCCAGTGCCAGGCAGCAGCTGCCAAGGCAAACAGGATCATGGGGTGCATTAAAAGAGGTCTGGATACACATGATGAGAGCATTATACTGCCTCTGTACAAATCCCTAGTTAGACCGCACATGGAGTACTGTGTCCAGTTTTGGGCACCGGTGCTCATGAAGGATATAATGGAACTAGAGAGAGTACAAAGGAGGGCAACAAAATTAATAAAGGGGATGGGAGAACTACAATACCCAGATAGATTAGCGAAATTAGGATTATTTAGTCTAGAAAAAAGACGACTGAGGGGCGATCTAATAACCATGTATAAGTATATAAGGGGACAATACAAATATCTCGCTGAGGATCTGTTTATACCAAGGAAGGTGACGGGCACAAGGGGGCATTCTTTGCGTCTGGAGGAGAGAAGGTTTTTCCACCAACATAGAAGAGGATTCTTTACTGTTAGGGCAGTGAGAATCTGGAATGGCTTGCCTGAGGAGGTGGTGATGGCGAACTCAGTCGAGGGGTTCAAGAGAGGCCTGGATGTCTTCCTGGAGCAGAACAATATTGTATCATACAATTATTAGGTTCTGTAGAAGGACGTAGATCTGGGGATTTATTATGATGGAATATAGGCTGAACTGGATGGACAAATGTCTTTTTTCGGCCTTACTAACTATGTTACTATGTTACTCAAACTTTCAGACGTCCTTACCCACACAATCAAAACTGAAAATAAAGTACATAGCAGCCAGAAAGGCCCAAACACACCCATAGACCAGCTATTTGGGGAGGGAGTGCTTCTGCCTCTCTCTGTATTTAAAGAACTAACGGGCCTCCCGAATTTTAATTTTATACAGTACTCCGCCCTCAAAGAATCTCTGAGAATAATGCAATACAACCCCGACACTACCCGAAATCTCACAACCTTCGAAACCAAATGCGCAAGAGTATCCAAACCACCGAAAACACTATCCACCCTATACCAAACTCTCCTGACTGAAGACCATTGCTTAAAAAGAGCATATATAACAAGCTGGGAAAAAGACTTAGGATATACTTTTAATAAATACCAGGTCCAACATATCTATAAAAATTCACATGGCCCCACGTGCTGCGTGAAAACACAAGAAAATTCCTTTAAAATAGTATCCAGGTGGTACACTTCACAAACCCAAATACGAATCTGGAAACCTGACACCTCTACCTCATGTTGGAGATGCAAAAAAGGAACAGGTGACTATTTTCACTTATGGTGGTCTTGCCCCATCCTACAACAATTTTGGTCTCTTGTGGAGACTACTATCCTGGATATCGTAGGTAAGAAATTGAAGCTGACACCGGAGTCTGTTCTTTTAAACCTACCCTTTTAACCCCAATCTACCTCGCCGCTCCTCTTCCTTAGCCTACAACATCATAGCGGCTGCTAAGCTACTGGTGCCGACACTCTGGAAATCAACAAAAATACCCACACTCCCACAATTATTATAAAAAGTTGACCAACTTTACAGAATAGCTGAATTAGCAGCCTCCGTGAATCATACGACCCCAACATTCAAAGAAACGTGGCACTCTTGGGTCCTCTATAGGTCTAACAAACATCTGATATCTGAAGACTCACCTAAAACAAAACCGACTGCAGAACAAGGTGCTATCCCCCCCTCCCCATCTTTATCCCTGAATTCTGATCCCTTCTTTTCTCCCTCCTTTTCTTCTCTAAATTCTTTCTCCTTTAATTGTGTTGTTTTTATTATTCGACGACCAAAATTATTAGACTGATCATAATTAATGTTTGATTGCAGGAATACCTTCCTACCTCTTAGAATAAAACAAGATTTATGTATCCTCCAATTGACAACTACTCATCATTCATATATTACAATTGTCTTACCTACATATAATCTGAGTAACCTCAAACCTCTATGTTTGTCCTAAGAGCTTATACTTGAAGTTTATCTACTGTCGTTCTATTAACTGTTTACTTTTTTGTATTTTATACATGTTTGTACATCTGTTCTTTAATGAAAATCAATAAAAAGAACATTGAAAAGAAAAAGATTGGGCCCTTCATAGCAGCACACCATCCGGGCGTCCTTCTTGGTCTCGGGGTATTAGATTACTGCTGCGCTTTGAGCTCTGTACCAAGGACACAAGGGGCGCCTGCGCATACAGGCGACGCTGGAGGTGTTACCTAGGAGACCATTCCTTCTGCACTGCAGCGCGTTCTGATACTCTCGGGCATGCGCGATCATGCCCTGGAACTTGAGCGGTGATGATGTATTGTAAAACTGTGCCTCCACGGGCGCTGGGGATCCGGCCTCATAAGCGTGCGGCTAGTCTGACTGGGGGGACTTCCCCATTCTAGCCGCTAACTGGATTGGTGCGTGTTTGCAATGGTGTCGCTGTACCACGTTGGTTACTATTTATCATGCGGCCGGGTATGTGCGCCTACGTAATAGCGTCGTTCTATCACCTAGGTTACTATTGTTCATGCGCAGTAGATACTTCCGGGACGCCAGGTAGCTGGGGCTCAGTGGTGTTGCTTGCTCCCTCGTGGGAAATTTCCGGCAGCTGTTTTCTGTTGCACAATTAGTTAGTACTATGTAAATCAGGCTGGTAGCCACCACACTATCATTACCCCTGATGAAGTCACTTATGTGACGATACGCGTTGGGTGGGCCACATGGGGGCTGATTCCCTAGCTACTTTGTTCTCCTCAGTGATCTGATCAACTATGGGCATGTCCATTGGGAGCTTATTCTGGTAATGTGTGCTCTGGTACGTTTTTTCTTATTGTTGGCCATTATGCTGATCTTGTTATATAACATGGGGACTCAGGTTATGGCAGGTTATACCTCTGGTATAGCTATTTGTACTGTTGCACTTTGTGATTTATATTAGAGATCAGTATATCAGTGGACTTATCTGCTTAGGGCAGTATTTGACTTTTGAGGAGAACTCTTTGGGGGACCTTCTTCCATGTGGATTATATATCTTCTTGGGTAATCTTTCTATGTTTTGTTTTTTAAATGTTTTTAAACTTGTATAGAGTGTGGTTTAAAGACTTGTAATAAATAAAAATTTGTTATATTTGGCGATCCCTGCATTTATGCATGTTTCTTTTTCTGTGTTTGCCATATCTGTATCTGACATGCAGCGGGTTGAGAGCATAGATGATCATAGATGGTGCCCTCTATCAAGTAGTTTTGCACATATTGGTCTTTGAGGTGGTTTTTTAACTACCATTTCCAGAGTGTTGGCACATCTCTATCTTGATATTTATATCGCTATATTGTTATTGTTGTCCATATTAGCTTGTGCAATGGATTTAGCGGCTAGGGAGGACGCTTGAGTCAGCAAGCACATGGCATTTTTTCAATGTCTGTTGATAGTGTAGGGCTACCTACAAGCACTCCAGATTTTCAGACAGTTTCTACAGAGATTACCAATCTGCGTAAAACGCTAACTCGGGTGTGGTGGAACGTGAGGAGTTTAGAAGAATATAAAAAAACAGGTTATGTGCCTAGAGGCCTACGAGTGCAGATTTTCCCAGCATGGGAAGCTGTGGGGGCCTTTAAGAAAACTTGGGAGACAGGGCTTTTGCGATGCTCAGGCATCCTAATGGACATGCTCATAGAACATGATCAGGCGCTTTTGATTAAGATAAAGGAGGAGATTAAAATTAGTGAGACTAAGCTTGAGGCATTTGACAAAGAAAGTTTGGTTGACCCCTTTTGCCTCAAGTTGAAGACGACGTTAGATCACTTTGAAAAGGAGATCTGTTGTGAATTCTGTGACAGAGCTCCCTCCTGTGGTCACAAGTGGTACTTCGGCTGATTCTCTCTGTGAGCTTCTGTTGGTGGAGGGAAGTGGTACTGCGGCTTCTGAGTTTCCTCCCTCAGGTGATCTGGTGAGGTCGTTAGGTGCTTCTCTACTTAACTCCACCTAATGCTTTGATCCTGGCTTCCTGTCAATGTTCCAGTGTTGGACTTGCTTTTCCCTGGATCATTCCTGTGGCCTGCTGCTCTGCATAGCTAAGTTCTTCTTTGCTATTTGTTTGCTATTTTTTCTGTCCAGCTTGTCTAATTTGTTGCTGGAAGCTCTGGGACGCAAAGGGTGTACCTCCGTGCCGTTAGTTCGGTACGGAGGGTCTTTTTGCCCCCTTTGCGTGGTTTCCTTTAGGGTTTTGTGTAGACCGCAAAGTTACCTTTTCTATCCTCGATCTGTTAAGAAAGTCGGGCCTCACTTTGCTGAATCTATTTCATCTCTACGTTTGTCTTTTCATCTTAACTCACAGTCATTATATGTGGGGGGCTGCCTTTTCCTTTGGGGTATTTCTCTGAGGCAAGGTAGGCTTATTTTCTATCTTCAGGCTAGTTAGTTTCTCAGGCTGTGCCAAGTTGCATAGGCAGAGTTAGGCGCAATCCACGGCTGCCTCTAGTGTTGTTTGGAGAGGATTAGGGATTGCGGTCTGCAGAGTTCCCACGTCTCAGAGCTCGTTCTATGATTTTGGGTTATTGTCAGATCACTGTATGTGCTCTGACCGCTATGTCCATTGTAGTACTGAATTGCCTTTCATAACAGAGATC
Source organism: Ranitomeya imitator (assembly GCF_032444005.1). Lineage (NCBI taxonomy): Eukaryota > Metazoa > Chordata > Amphibia > Anura > Dendrobatidae > Ranitomeya > Ranitomeya imitator. Next base: position 679,571,856 of record NC_091282.1, read on the forward strand.
ATTAATAGGAAGAGGACTAAATTCTAAAGGGACAAGATGGATTTTAGTAGGGATCAGGCCTTTAAATGGGTACATCGTGGTAATAGACGCTACACTACCAATGCACAAAAAAACTCCAATGGTAATCCAACTGAGCAAGCACCTAGACATGAATTATCTTCTAGCGATTTTTTTGTCCTCGGACCTCAGCGACCTGGAGGGGGCCACAGGTGGCGCCGGAGGAGGAGACGTAAACCACGGGCCAAATCGGAAAAAAGGCAAGAATTACCGGAACTGGTCGCCCACTTACAGGAGGGAGACGAGACTCAACTGGAAACGATAATCTTGCCAGGTACGTCGACCGACTCCACAACTACAGAAGAATTACATATCATTAATCTATCAACGTATGTCTTGTCGGACCTAGAGAAATCGGTATTAAGGAAGGGCTTGTCCTTTTCTCCTACGAACCCTTTGGACAAATTTACACTGGTCAAGGACCTATATTTGTTTTGCCGTAAAATGACATTTAAATTATTATATCACAAACCTTCTGTAGTGGATTCCCTTCCGGAAAACGAGAGGCAGACTTTTCGAGATCTTCTTGAACTCCTACAAGAGAATGAGAGTGCAATAGATCGGACGAGATTCACTAGAAGATCTCCATCACAGGTGACACCATCTTTTTCACTCTTCCCGGCGGTGCAAATCTTTTTTGAAAGTGTATGTAAAGATATAGAGGGGGTAAAATTGGACACCTCGAGATATAATAATCTAAACATTGGGGGAAAAAAAGCCTTGAAGAGACTACGTAACAATAATGATTTCCTTATTCGGGAAGCAGATAAAGGAGGGAATGTTGTCCTTTGGCCTCATGAGATGTATATCACGGAAGTATTACGTCAACTCAATAATACTAATAACTATCACATTCTTCCCTCAGACCCTACCCAGGTGTTTAAAGGTAAATTGGATCATCTCATTAAAAGGGCAACTGGTGAAGGCATCCTGAATAAGAGAGAAGCGGACTTCCTTGTTACCCACCATTCTGTAGTCCCCACCTTCTATATCATGCCAAAAGTGCACAAGTCACTCACTATGCCCCCAGGAAGACCGATAGTATCCGGCATTGGTGGCATTATGGAAAGACCATACATCTATCTGGACCACTTTCTTCAGCCCTTGGCTCTCTCCCTTGATTCCTATATAAGGGACTCAGCACATCTGATGACACACCGAGGACCTCAGAATCCCACAGGGGACCCTATTAATTTGTCTTGACGTTGAATCTCTTTATACAAGTATAGCCCACAATTTAGGCATACAAGCGGTCTCTTTCTTTGTAGACAAACATCACGGCAATGGTGAGCATAATCTTTTTTGCTGGAACTTCTTCATTTTGTGCTTGATAAAAACTATTTCACCTTTGACAGGAAATACTATAGACAAATTTCCGGGACTGCTATGGGGGAGCGATGTGCGCCCTCATACGCAAACTTATTTTTGGGGTGGTGGGAGGAGATTGTGGTGTATGAGCATGAAATGTTCTCTCAAAAGGTCATCACATGGCGACGATATATAGACGATGTGCTATTTATGTGGAGAGGGTTGCTTTTGGAATGTGAGAAGTTTATTGAAGATCTCAACCACAATCTGCTTAATATCAAACTCACCTCAACTATTTCCCCATGTACTGTAGATTTCCTGGACATCAAGTTAACCGTGAAGGAAAATTGTGTCTCTTCTTGCCTTTATCGAAAATCGATGGCAACAAACAATCTTTTACACTACTCCAGCTTCCATCCGGTACACCTGAAGAATGGAATTCCAAAAGGTCAGTTTCTGAGGCTTCGCAGAAATTGTAGTTCACTAGATGATTTCCATAGACTGGCAGGAGACTTAACTACCCGTTTCACCAATAGGCAATACCCACGAAGAATTGTAGCAGGCGCATATCAAGAAGCCAGACAAAGAGAGAGAGTAAGCCTCTTTAATCAACAGGTGCATCAATCAGAACAATCTCTCTCCTTAATCACCACATACAATAACCAGTGGTCGGATGTATATAGGATACTTAATAAAAATTGGAACATTCTTCTATGCGAACCAAGACTTGTTCCACATATTACACCGACCCCCAAGGTTGTGGCAAGGAGAGCTACCAATCTTAAAGATCAACTGTGCCAGTCATTATCAACGCCCTAGAACTAATTTGGGCACAGGCACAAAGATTTTGGGCACGTATCCTTGTGGGGACTGTAGTGTGTGCCAGTTTATGGTTGCACGGGAGGAGATATCGATAGATACTTTACCGTATTCGATTAAGTCTGAATCTTATTTTAACTGCAGGTCAAGAAATCTGATTCATGTGATGATATGTGTTTGACCTAAACTGTATGTGGGCCAGACATCTCAACAATTGAGGAGAAGGTGTCAACAACACATTTCCAACATCAACATGGCAAAACAAGATCGTGAGAAAGGAAAGAAACTTACCTCGGTGGCGACACATTTTTTGGAGGTCCATGGTGGAAGCACGAGAGGTCTGAAAGTGACCATCAGAGGTGGCAATATCACTAACCAACTACTAAGATGTGAATCAAAATGGATTTACAGATTGCGGAGCCTTGCACCAAGAGGACTTAACGAAGAGCTCTTGTTTACGGGGTTCTACAAGCAACTATAAAATGTTCTTTGTTTCTCTCCCCACCGTTATACACTGTCATTATTTGCATTGATTATGCAAATGTGGGATGTTTTGGATATATGTGGAGGGGAGCCATGGGTTTAGCAACTTGTATTTTTCTATTTTATCCCTCCTCCCCGGTCTTTTTGTACCTAGTATAGGAGGGTGATACCTTCTTCTGTTGCGAAACCATATTCTACATTGGAAATATAAATAATAAATTTTAGTATGCGAATTGAGAGACTGGTTTATAGTCCATTTGCCTATGGTTTGATGTCCGGTTGACAGGCCCCTTTAGGAGGTTAATGATTTGGATGAGTATCTTCTTGTTGGAATGACCACTGTTGTGAATTCTGCTCTTGGTCTCCCTCCGGTGGTTGTAAGTGGCACTTTTGTGAGTTTTGCTCTTGGGCTCCCTCTTGTGGTTTCAAGTGGTATGGCTGCTCCTTGGATTTAGCTGTCAGCAGCTGCTTCCACTGATCGTCTTTTCTGCTCGGCTATTTATGCCTGGCTCTTTCTTCAGCCAGTGCCACTTGTAAATGGTTCCTGGTTGGATTCACATCTCTTTGGATTTCCCTGTTATCCTGACCAGTTCAGCAAAGCTAAGTTCTTGCTTGCTCTTTTCTGTCCACAGATTGTGGACTTATCCGTTTTGTGCTTTCTATGTTTGTCCAGCTTATCAGTATGAATTAATTCTGTCTTGCTGGAAGCTCTGGGAAGCAGATTTACCCTCCACACCTTTAGTCAGGTGTGGAGAATTTTTGTAAACTCTGCGTGGATTTTTGTAGTGCTTTATACTGGCCGCACAGTATTCCATCCTGTCCTATTTGTCAAGCTAGACTGGCCTCCTGTGCTCATCCTGGTTTCATTCTGTGTATGTCTTTTCCCTCTCCACTCACAGTCATTATTTGTGGGGGGCTAATCTATCCTTTGGGAATTTTCTCTGAGGCAAGATAGTTTTCCTGCTTCTCTCCTTAGGGGTAGTTAGCTTTTATGCTGTGACGAGGTGCCTAGGGAGAGTTAGGAGCATCCCACGGCTACTTCTAGTGTTGTGTTGAGCTTAGGGACTGCGGTCAGTATAGATACCACTTCCTTTAGAGCTCGTTCCATGTTGCTCCTAAACCACCGCATCATAACAGTACAAGTGGCCAAAAATGAATTAAATGCATCTCAAAAGAAGGAAAAGAAAGTTCTGAACCATTTTTTTTCTGTGCTCTGGTTTGTCTCTTTTTTCCTCTTGATATCTACGTGGTTCAGGATATATGCTCTGGCATGGATGTTCAGGGTTTGTTTTCTCGTGTGGATCAAGTTGCTGCAAGAGTAGAGAGTATCCAAGATTATGTTGTTCAAAATCCGGCTTTAGAGCCAAGAATTCCTACTCCTGATTTGTTTTTTGGGGACAGATCCAAGTTTTTGAACTTTAAAAATAACTGCAAATTGTTTTTTGCTTTGAAACCCCGTTCTTCTGGTGATCCCATTCAGCAAGTAAAAATCATCATATCCTTGCTGCGTGGTGACCCTCAAGCCTGGGCTTTTTCTCTTGAAACAGGGGATCCGGCATTATTGAATGTAGGCGCATTTTTTCAAGCGCTCGGATTATTGTAGGACGAACCTAATTCTGTGGATCATGCAGAAAAAACCCTGTTGGCCTTGTGTCAAGGTCAGGAAGCGGCAGAATTATACTGCCAGAAATTTAGAAAATCGTCTGTGCTCACTAAATGGAATGAGGAGGCTCTGGCTGCAATTTTCAGAAAAGGTCTTTCTGAAGCCCTTAAAGATGTTATGGTGTGCTTTTTTTTCCAGAAAGTTTTCGCCTGCGGAACGTAATTATGATGTCGGCAATCGGGAGTGGTTGGCTATGAAGTGGGCATTTGAGGAGTGGCGACATTGGCTTGAGGGAGCTAAGCACCGCGTTGTGGTCCTGACCGATCATAAGAATCTGATTTACCTCGAGTCGGCCAAGCGGCTGAATCCTAGACAGGCTCGGTGGTCCCTGTTTTTCTCCCGTTTTGATTTTGTGGTCTCGTATCTTCCGGGATCTAAGAATGTTAAGGCTGATGCCCTCTCTAGGAGTTTTTCACCTGATTCTCCTGGAGTCCTTGAGCCGGTTGGCATTCTTAAGGAAGGGGTGATTCTTTTTGCCATCTCCCCTGATTTGCAGCGGGTGCTTCAGGAATTTCAGGCTGATAGGCCTGACTGCTGTTCTGTGGGGAAGCTGTTTGTTCCTGATGGATGGACAAGTAAGGTGATTTCTGAGGTTCATTGTTCAGTGTTGGCTGGTCATCCTGGGATTTTTGGTACCAGAGATTTGGTTGCTAGGTCCTTTTGGTGGCCTTCCTTGTCGCGCGATGTCCGTGCTTTTGTGCAGTCCTGTGGGACTTGCGCCCGAGCCAAGCCTTGCTGTTCCCGCGCTAGTGGGTTGCTTTTGCCTTTGCCAGTCCCTGAGAGGCCATGGACGCATATTTCCATGGATTTTATTTCGGATCTTCCTGTTTCCCAGAAGATGTCTGTTATCTGGGTTGTTTGTGACCGGTTCTCTAAAATGGTCTATCTGGTACCTTTGCCTAAGTTGCCTTCCTCCTCAGATCTGGTTCCATTGTTTTTTCAGCATGTGGTTCGTTTGCATGGCATTCCGGAGAATATTGTCTCTGACAGAGGTTCTCAGTTTGTCTCTAGATTTTGGCGGGCCTTTTGTGCTAGGATGGGCATTGATTTGTCTTTTTCTTTGGCGTTTCATCCTCAGACTAATGGCCAAACTGAGCGAACTAATCAGACCTTGGAGACCTATTTGAGATGCTTTGTGTCTGCTGATCAGGATGATTGGGTGTCTTTCTTGCCGTTGGCCGAGTTTGCCCTTAATAATCGGGCTAGTTCGGCTACTTTGGTTTCACCTTTCTTTTGTAATTTTGGTTTTCATCCTCGTTTTTCTTCTGGGCAGGTTGAGCCTTCTGATTGTCCTGGTGTTGATTCTGTGGTGGACAGGCTGCAGATTTGGACTCATGTGGTGCACAATTTGACGTTGTCTCAGGAAAGGGCTCAACGTTTTGCTAACCGTCGGTGTGTTGGTCCCCGGCTTCGTGTGGGGGATTTGGTTTGGTTGTCTTCTCGTCATGTTCCTATGAAGGTTTTTACCCCTAAGTTTAAGCCTCGGTTTATTGGTCCTTATAAAATTTCTGAAATTATTAATCCGGTGTCTTTTCATTTGGCTCCTCCAGCCTCTTTTGCCATTCATAATGTTTTCCATAGATCTTTGTTGCGGAGATATGTGGTGCCCGTTGTTCCCTCGGTTGACCCTCCTGCCCCGGTGTTGGTTGAGGGAGAGTTGGAATATGAGGTTGAGAAGATTTTGGATTCTCGTTTTTCGAGGCGGAGGCTTCAGTATCTTGTCAAGTGGAAGGGTTATGGCCAGGAGGATAATTCTTGGGTTGTTGCCTCCGATGTCCATGCCACCGATTTGGTTCGTGCTTTTCACTTGGCTCGTCCTGATCGGCCTGGGGGCTCTGGTGAGGGTTCGGTGACTCCTCCTCAAGGGGGGGGGGTACTGTTGTGAATTCCGCTCTTGGGCTCCCTCCGGTGGTTGTAAGTGGCACTTTTGTGAGTTCTGCTTTTGGGCTCCCTCTTGTGGTTTCAAGTGGTATGGCTGCTCCTTGGATTTAGCTGTCAGCAGCTGCTTCCACTGATCGTCTTTTCTGCTCGGCTATTTATGCCTGGCTCTTTCTTCAGCCAGTGCCCCTTGTAAATGGTTCCTGGTAGGATTCACATCTCTTTGGATTTCCCTGTTATCCTGACCAGTTCAGCAAAGCTAAGTTCTTGCTTGCTCTTTTCTGTCCACAGATTGTGGACTTATCCGTTCTGTGCTTTCTATGTTTATCCAGCTTATCAGTATGAATTAATCCTGTCTTGCTGGAAGCTCTGGGAAGCAGATTTACCCTCCACACCTTTAGTCAGGTGTGGAGATTTTTTGTAAACTCTGCGTGGATTTTTGTAGTGTTTTATACTGACTGCACAGTATTCCATCCTGTCCTATTTATCAAGCTAGACTGCCCTCCTGTGCTCATCCTGGTTTCATTCTGTGTATGTATTTTCCCTCTCCACTCACAGTCATTATTTGTGGGGGGCTAATCTATCTTTTGGAAATTTTCTCTGAGGCAAGATAGTTTTCCTGCTTCTCTCTTTAGGGGTAGTTAGCTCTCAGGTTGTGACGAGGTGCCTAGGGAGAGTTAGGAGCATCCCACGGCTACTTCTAGTGTTGTGTTGAGCTTAGGGACTGCGGTCAGTATAGATACCACTTCCTTCAGAGCTCGTTCCATGTTGCTCCTAAACCACCGCATCATAACAGACCACCATATAAAATGAGAGGCAATAAGTCATCTCGTCTCTTCTGTGCGATTTATCATAACCTGAAAAGAGTATCCCCCTAGTAGGATGGGAAGGAGGTAGCCCTTGTTTGTTTAGGTGATGCGAGTTCACCCTTCTCCCTATAAGATCTGTATGGGATTATTCTATCTCCCTCGTTTGCCCACACTTGTTAGTGTGCAGGGATTGGAAGGGCCTATAGAAGCACTGTGGTACAGTGTCCAGCATACAAAGGTTGATGGGTAGTGACAGCAGTCTTCTCTTTTCCTTGTGTTTACAACATGACTCATATGCAGTGATGAGGGACATTAGGGGTCCCCCTTTAGTGCACCACTATAGAGTAACTTTACGTTCTGATGTAGGTACAACACATTAGTGTTAAAACTATATGGGGTTTGTATAACAGAAATACATATTGTCTTTCATCTTGGGACATTGTCTGGGAGATGCACTGTAAGATAGATGTGCGGTCACAGTGGCAACCTTATGGCAGTGAGAGACCTATGCACCTAATATTGGTAACGGGATACTCCTTTTAGTGACTGTATAGACATAGTTATTACCTCTGGGGCTTGGAGGAAGCGGTGATGGTGTGCCTGCTTGATTGGGCCCTTCATAGCAGCACACCATCCGGGCATCCTTCTTGGTCTCGGGGTATTAGATTACTGCTGCGCTTTGAGCTCTGTACCTAGGACACAAGGGGCGCCTGCGCATACAGGAGACGCTGGAGGTGTTACCTAGGAGACCATTCCTTCTGCACTGCGGCACGTTCTGATAATCTCGGGTATGCGCGATCATGCCCTGGAACTGGAGCGGTGGTGATGTATTGTAAAACTGTGCCTCCACGGGCGCTGGGGATCCGGCCTCGTAAGCGTGCGGCTAGCGGTGAGTCTGACTGGGGGGACTTCCCCATTCTAGCCGCTAACTGGATTGGTGCGTGTTTGCAATGGTGTCGCTGTACCACGTTGGTTACTATTTATCATGCAGCCAGGTATGTACGCCTACGTAATAGCGTCGCTCTATCACCTAGGTTACTATTGCTCATGCGCAGTAGATACTTCCGGGACGCCAGGTAGCTGGGGCTCAGTGGTGTTGCTTGCTCCCTCGTGGAAAATTTCCAGCAGCTGTTTTCTGTTGCACAATTAGTTAGCACTTTATAAATCAGGCTGGTAGCCACCACACTATCATTACCCCTGATGAAGTCACTTATGTGACGATACGCGTTGGGTGGGCCACATGGGGGCTGATTCCCTAGCTACTTTGTTCTCAGTGATCTGATCAACTATGGGCATGTCCATTGGGAGCTTATTCTGGTAATGTGTGCTCTGGTACGTTTTTTCTTATTGCTGGCCATTATGCTGATCTTGTTATATGCCATGGGGACTCAGGTTATGGCAGGTTATAACTCTGGTATAGCTATTTGTACTGTTGTACTTTGTGATTTATATTAGAGATCAGTATATCAGTGGACTTATCTGCTTAGGGCATTATTTGACTTTTGAGGAGAACTCTTTGGGGGACCTTCTTCCATGTGGATTATATATCTTCTTGGGTAATCTTTCTATGTTTTGTTTTTTAAATGTTTTTAAACTTGTATAGAGTGTGGTTTAAAGACTTGTAATAAATAAAAATTTGTTATATTTGGCGATCCCTGCGTTTATGCATGTTTCTTTTTCTGTTTGCCATATCTGTATCTGACATGCAGCGGGTTGAGCGCATAGATGATCATAGATGGTGCCCTCTATCAAGTAGTTTTGCACAATCATGTGACAGCCTGTTAACATGGTGTAACCGGCGGTCACGTGATTGTGACATCTTGGCAGGTCCTATTCAGAGAAAGAATACCTCTCCAGGCCGGTGTGTGGTAGCTCCAGCAGCTCACCCGGGACACAGGAGGAGCTGCACACCGGAGGAGGCGGCGGCAGAGGAGCGTGGCCGGCGGAGGTGCGGGGGCCTCGGGGCAGCACAGGGGGAGGGTGGGGGAGGAGAGAGGGAGCAGCGGGGTCGCTTCGGGTGTGTTTCGCCAGCGCGGGGGGGGTAAAGTGACAGGAGCCCCCCCATCGTCCGAATGGTATCGGCGGCTCCTAAGCAGCGGCTCCTAAGTGGCGACAGATGTGACGTCACAAAAATAAATGGGATATACAGACGGAAGTTCACATCCGTGATTATTATATAGGACATATATATATATATATATATATACAATATAAAGAAAAAAAAAAAAAAAACAACCAGCACTCCCAATGTGAACACATGCAAGCTGCAAGCTGTATCATATAGATATAAAGAAACAGCAGCACATGTATATGAATCTAGGCCATGTGAAAACACAGACAAATATTATGAAAAAATATTTTTGAGTAGTATGATTCATATCGAATATTTGTCTGTGTTTTCACATGGCCTAGATTCATATACATGTGCTGCTGTTCCTTTATAGCTATATGATACAGCTTGCATGTGTTCACATTGGGAGTGCTGGTTGTTTTTTTTTTTTTTTTTCTTTGTTTAGTGTATGGATGTGGCTGCATCCAGACTGATCTTGCACTCCTCCCATTGACTTTGCAGGTGGCGGTAATCATCTCTACTTGCCCATAAATTGTAGGTTTAGCCCAGAGTGACATGTTTGTCCTAAGTTGTAGGCTGGTGGCCCAAGAATGGCATGTACAGTAGAGTAGGACCCATCAGAGGGAGATCACCTTGCCGTGGTTGATGGGCACACATGAATTGGCCAATTTATGCGCTAAGAATCTTCATTTTATCTATAACTGTAAGTTTTATGAAAAAAAAATTTAAAAAATTTTTTTTATGAAAAAATATTTTTGAGTAGTATGATTCTTATCGAATATTTGTCTGTGTTTTCACATGGCCTAGATTCATATACATGTGCTGCTGTTTCTTTATATCTATATATATATACAATATATATATATATATATATATATATATATATATATATATACACACTTGAGTATAAGTAGAGGCCCCAAATGTAACCACAAAAAAGTGGTAAAACTTGTTGACTTGAGTATAAGTTGGGAGTGGGAATTGGGCTCCTGGGGGGTCTGTCTGCTGCTCGATGTAGCCAGCTGCAGCCCCCGGACAAGTCCTCCCTGTAGCCAGCAGGTCCCCTCTTTAGCCAGCAGCAGGTCCCCCCCTTAGCCAGCAGTGCTCCCCATTAGACAGCAGTGTCCCCCATAGCTAGCAATGTTCCCCATCGGTGTTAAAGTTTTTGGCTATACAGCCTTCATAACACACTTTCACAAGTAGGAACCAAACGACCCATGCCATCTGCCTTCTCCAAGTGAGCGCCTCGGCTGGCTAGCAACTCATGATAGATAGATATATATCCAATTGAAATACATTTGATGGCATGTTGCTTGACATGAAAGTAGTCATACATGCAGAAGTAGATTACTACTTGATGGTCATTGAATATAAAAAATGAAAACGATTTACTCATTTTAAAAAATTAGTGTTTGTTATTGAAGTCACATTGAATTAGTTGAAGTATAACTGATCATTGGTTAAATATTCATCTTTCATAGGACTCTTGGAATCTGGAAGACCGCTATCAACCATCCTTGATTTAGTTCGAGATAGTTGTCTTAAAAGTGAGCATTTCCAGCGAATTCATCTTCTGACTAAAATGGACATGCGCAATATAACTACAGAGTTCAATCTGAAAAAGGATCGTCTCCACCAAAATGATGCCATCAGTCTTGAGATCTGGGTGAACTCATTTTTAGAGGGTAACATGGACTATCACCCAGTCGTCTTCTACAAAAGGCAGGAGGAGTCAGATAAGACGGTGGTGGGATCTCCACATTTAAATGATGAAGATTTTTTACTTGTCATCATGACACCGTATCAAAAGAAAATATTTTTAGAATTTGTGAGTGACATTATTTGTGTGGATGGCACTCACGGAACGAATGGATATGATTTCCAGTTACTAACAATATTAACTGTAGATGAGTATGCTTCAGGATACCCTATCGCTTTTTGTTTCACAAACAGGAAGGATACAATTGCATATAAAAGATTTTTCCTTGCAGTTAAAATGGCTAATTCGATGCCAGTAAATTATGTCTGCAACATATTTATGAGTGATGATGAGCCCGCATTTCTCAATGCCTGGGAGGAAGTGATGGGTCCTGTAAAGCATCGCCTGCTTTGCAGTTGGCACGTAGACAGAAACTGGCAATCCAATGTCCATTCCAAAATAAAGTGTCACAGTAAAGGAGTGATGGCATACAAGGTATTCCATTTATTGCAAAAAGAATGTAATGAAACTTCCTTCCTCCAAAAATTACAGCTTTTTCTCCAAGAATTAGGTGAAGATGAAGATACCCAAGAGTTCACTAGATATTTTCGTGCAGTTTATGCTAAGCGACCTGAAACTTGGGCATATTGCTATAGGAAGGGCCTTAGAATAAATACAAACATGTATCTCGAATCCTTTCACAGAGTGTTTAAACACATGTATTTGGAGGGTAAAAAAATAAAACGGCTGGATAAGTGTGTGTCGGCACTAATGAAATTTACAAGGCACAAAATGTTTGAAAGATTGATTCGAAAAAAAAAAAAAAAGACGCCTTCTCATCGACTTACTCAAATGCAAAATTCACACATAGAGAGCTTGGCAATTAGCAACAGTATGATTGTAGTACATTCAAAGAACGCAGTCTTTGAGGTGCAGGCCTCAGATTTAAAACATAGCTATGTTGTGACCAAAGAAGAGGTGACAAGAGTGCAGCCTTAAAAATGTCTGCTCTTTAACCTGTTCTCTTTGCCAGATCTGCGTCCACATGTACACCTGTACTTGTGTGGATCACTTAATAAAAGGAAACATTTGCAAACATATTCATGCAGTTGTGCGGCTGGGTTTAACAGAGGACCCCAAAACGCTTACCAGCACCCATGCAGAGACCACAGAAGCCGATGAGTTAATGGCAGATATTTTAAAGTTTAACGTGCCTCTTGATTATTGTACTTCTTCACAGAGGCAATCTTTGATTAGTAGCTCTGAGGTTCTGACCAGTTGCTTTAGAGTTAATGAGATGTCCGCAGACACCATTAAAGCTGCTCAAAAAGACATTGGTAATCTATTATCAAAATATAGCAATGATGACTTAACTGTAAGGATGAAAAATAGGGAGCCAGCAAACAAACAAGGCTTTTCTCTACAAAAAAAGAGAAAGGAAAATCTGAAGACATGTCCCAAACCAAGTGCCAATGAAAAAGACAATTTGTGGCTGAATTTGGGTAAGGGTGAGGCTGAAAACATCCACACTGAATTTGATCACACATATTGTAAATAGTTCACAGGCCATTATTTGCAACTATTTGTTGGTTTCTTCATTACATCAGTTAATGATGTCAATAAATGTACAAATGTTTGTCATGAAATATTGTAGTTTGCCTTGCTTTTCATTCTCATGTTTGGTTCAGAGCTGGTTTTTATGATTTCGATCACGAAACTTCAGTGTTGGCCAGAATGCGGAGGCAGGCCGATGTCAATGTGCCTCATACAGAATATACTGATATGCCAATCTAATAGGGAATGCGAATGCCGAATGGTTCGCTTTTAGACACAGAAGCAAAGGTATACAGAAAAGCACTGCATAGAATCCAACGTCACACATTATGACATGCTACTATCGTCGGCATTGATAGAGAACGAGTGGTCACCTGCTCGTTGCCTCGCAACTCCTATGCTAGTGCCATGTCATCATTGGGCCTAGCGTGGTCAGGAGGCAGAGAATGAAGGTTAGCCACACCTGCAGTATGCGGGAATGGACGGAGATAGTGTCGAGAGTTATGTATACTTCGGCGGGCAGCAGTTGTGAGAGCAGGAACTGGACAGTACAGCTGATGGTAAGTATGACTTCCCTCCCCCGCACCACTGCTTTCCAGCCTCCATGGATGGATGGATGCATCACTATTGCAATGTGTTTGCAAAACTGATTGCAAACGGATTTCCATAGAGGGCCATTCTGTACAAATACATAAGAAGCAATTCCGCTTTCAAACTGAATTGTGACTCGGTCATCAAAGCACAAGAGTTTACAGTTTTGATGACTGAGGAAAAAAACTACAGTTTTTTTTTTTAATGACACTCAGTTTCCAAACTGAGTGTGATACGCTCCCTATACTTTAACATGGAATGCGAATTCGAGTGTTTGCATACAAAATAGGTATGCTAAATCAGAAAGTAACACGCTCATGTGTCATGGAGCCTAATAGGATTTGTTATTCACAGAAAATAAATGCAATTACACAGGTTAGGGCCCGTTCACACTTGCACCCAGTTCCGTCAGGAGGCGATCCACAATGGATCTGACTTCCTGATGATCCCGGGCGAGGCTGGCGGGATGCCGTCATTCTGTCAGCCTTTAGCATTGAAGCAAACGGGCGGTTTTTGCTGCTCGCAGTCATCCGCTCGCTTCAGTCTTGCCGCTATCCACTACATTGAAGCAGAACGAAAAATAGAACATGGTCCGATCCATTGCAGATGGCCTCCTGACGGACCTGGACGCAGGTGTGAACAGGCCCTTACATGACACTGGTTTATTTCCTTTGGGTTAACGACAGAAAAAATAAAATTATGTCCTATTTGCCATTTTAACTCGTTCTATACTAGGCCTATTTGGACCCAAATTACTATGCCATTTTTTGCAATGACCTGTGTTAATTACTTTGGAATGCTGTCACCTATCCGCGCCATTCTGAGATAGTTTTTTCGTGACATATAGTACTTCAAGTCAGTGCTAAATGGGGGTCAATATATTTAATCATTTGATATTACAGAATATTTGACTTTTTTTTTTAAATAGCATTTTTTACTTTCAAAAATGTTTTGGTGGGGTGGTGGGTGTGTAATAGTTTATTGGGAAGTGAGGGGGACTTGGAAGGGGGAAGGAGTCAATTAGTGTTAACTTGTTTTGAAAAAGAAAAAAAGTGTTTTTACTTATTTTTATGCATAACACACTGGGTTTGTGAGGGCCACAAGACCCCAGCGTGTCACACAGAGCTGCTGCAGCGTGCAGCAGCACTTGTCTCTGCTGATCATGGCACAATGGATTTAAAACCCATTGTACTATGACAGGCAGCACTGCTCAGAGCAAAAGTAGTCCTTTAACCCTCTATGCTCATCAGGGCTGTGCACGCTGCATCAGCGCACTCAGCCCTGGATCTCCCCTGTGGGACAGCTGAGAATGACTCAGGCGCTCCAGAGGGCTTCCCCCGGGAACCGATGACGCTTCAACAGCGTCACTAGGCTGCGATTGGCTCCCCAGAAAAGGGAGCCAATTGGAGTGCTGCTGGGGACAGCAATTGGGATACCGGCAGGCCGAGGCAGGAGCCTAAGGCTGGGTTCACATTGCGCTAGGTGAGTCCGTCTAACGGACACGTTTTTAAGTAATGAAAACAATATAACGCACATACTAACGCGCCCATAGACTTGCATTGTCTGACGCATCGTGACGCATGCCAAAATTGGCACGCGTTTGTCACATAACGTTTTTTTCTGACGGACCTTGGAACGCGGCTTGCTGCATTTTCGGGTCCGGCCAAGCTAACGCAATACTAACGGAAGCGTTAATTCTGCCATAGAAGGCTATGGCAAACGCAGCCAGACGCAAGTCATGAAAAATTTCGAAATAGAACCGTACATTTTAATAGCGTTTGAGGGTGGTCCATGTGGTCATGTGACAGGAAATATGATTTCGGCCATTAATCCCTTGCACACAGTTTTCCTGAGGCCTGCTGCACGTGAGAGAGGAAGTGTCTTGCAGCAAGAGATCACAGGAAATGTAAGTACATTTCTATATATTATATATCTCTGTATACATCATGGGAGTCTGTATTGTCCGTCAGATGTGTGTGTACTAAAAATGTATTGTTTTGTTGCACGCAGATGTCGGATAGTGATGACAGCAGCAGCAGCAGGGTGTCTGCAGTGTTCTCCTCCCAATCGGTAGGCTTGCACTTTTAAAAACCACAATAATGTTGTGTGAAACTCCAGTGTATTGAGCTAAGCACGTGTATAATCATGTTTTTATTGCAAATAGGAGTCTTTGGAGCCCGAGGCTGCTAGCCCCCCCCCCCCCCAAAAAAAAAAAAAAACAGGCAAAACCCACAAAGGTACATGGCACACATTTTTAGTTTTGCAGGCATAAATTTATTTATCCAAGAAATGTAATTTTTTTTTCTTCCTTTTAAATACACAATAGGTTGTAGCACACGGAGGACAAAAGCGAAAGAAGGTTCCTCGCCGTCTGTTGTCGCCACAACTGCAGAGGTAAATATAAAACTAGAAATTTTGTATCCAATATTTATCTACAATCTATCTATTCACTTTCTATCTACTATATCTATAAACTATCTATCCACTATCTATCTCGCTCTCTCTATCTATCGCTCTATGTATCTATATATCTATGTATCTATCTATCTATCTCTGTATCTATCAGTCTAGCCATCAAGTGAAATTGAACCTTTCAACATAACGTTTTGTGTTTACATAGTCCAAGTCAGCGACCAAAAAAAAAAGGATTGTGGTTAACGAAGAGCCGTTGACCATTCACAACGAGACACTGATCAACCTTGTGGAAGCCAACCCCTCCATATGGGACCAAAGCGACAGCTCCCACCATGACATCGTGAAGAACCGCAAGTTGTGGGATCAAATTATATGTCACTTCGATCCCCGATACATGGAGAAGTCGTCAACCTCAAAGAAAAAAATTGGTAAATATTGGTTAAATTACAAAATGTCAAGAATGCAAACAAACAGCTTTTTAAAAAAAAAATGCTAAAAATCTTAACAAAACACCCAAAATTTAACTTTTTCTCTCCTATCTATCTACCTATCCACTTGTTGTCTACTATCTATCTCTCAACTATCTATACACTATTTCTAAACTATTTCTCTATCATCTATCTAATAACTACTATCTATCAACTATCTATCTACTATCTATATATCAACTATCTTAACTAACGATCCATAATTTTTAAACTATCTATATATCTATGAACTATCTATCTACTATTTATATATTTTTTTATCTTTTTTTAAAATTTAAAGCCGATGCGGTCCATACCCGTTGGAAATCGATAAGGGATCGCTTTGTCCGTGACTACCGCAACAGTCAAAATGCACCAAGCGGATCAGGTGGCAAACGGGTGACCCCGTGTGTGCATTACGATCAATTGCTCTTTCTGCAAAAAACAGTGTCTCAGCGCTCATAAGTACAAAAAGGTTTGTGTGCGAGACAAAATAGTTTAAAGAAAAAAAATTAAATTTTTTTTTTGCGTTACAGCACGATATGCAGTACCACTGCGCCTAGACAGGCAGAGGAACTAGAGCCATCTCCACTAGAACCAAGCCAGCAGACGGGCACTGAAGATGTGTCTGGCATCAGCGAGCCACGATCTGTGGAGAGAAGCACTTTTGCTTTTGGTGTGAGTGCCCGGTTGCAATCACAGCGTGGACGTAAGCGAGCATCACAAAAAGATGAAGCTGATGCCATTATTGTTGATGGACTCCAACGGGTTGAGGACATGTGTCGCAGTGAACTCAAAGACCTGAGGCGGGAAATTACCGACTTGCAATCCCGCGAGTCTGTATATTCTGCAAATGAGTGGAAGCTCCTTTTTTGTCCTATGTGCTTGTAGCTCAAAATATCCCGGCACACAGAAACCTTATGTTTAGGCAAAGACTGAATGACCTTCTTGAGGAATTTGTGGGCCCCCAGGAACCCGCTCCATCGAGAACAAGAAGCATGGACATGCCGGCCTACAACCCTCAATATAGAGGCCGGGGTGAAACGAGCATGGAACATCAGAGACAAACTAGCAGTCCATCATACAGTTGGGCAGACAATACGCCCGCGCAATACCAAAGTCTATAGTACTGTTCACTGTCCCCAGCCAGGTGCAATTACTGCGTTTCAAGTTTTGTTGGTTAATTTTTTTTTTTGCACCCAATTTCGTGTGTGGTTTTTTACATCCCTATGGCATATCATATGTTAAACATGTCTAGCAACAGTTTATTCGTACAAATTCCTAAACATTTAGTAAACTGTTTCAAATTTAAGATTCTTCAATTACTTTAACACAACATAATAACATGAATGTAACTTTTTACACGACATAAGGTTGTGGGAAATGAAACAAACAAAAAAAGCCCCACACATTTCAGCAAAACATTAGGACACAACTTCAGACTTTAAATAATTTTCACACGTGTCTGTCTTGCCATGCAACATGGCCTTCATGTGTGAAGTAATGTGCAAATTGATCACGAATCCTCATCATTTGAGCTGTAGACCGAACAGCAGTCGATTCAATGCTAATGAGGTTCGACTCACATTCATCGGGGTCAACCACCTGGGGTTCATGTCTGGCAACAAAATTGTGCAGACATATGCATGCCTTCACTACACGGTCCACATTTTCAGGTTGCAGTTGCATGCAAGTTAGTAAAATTCGGCATTTTAATGTCAAAATCCCAAAGGCACACTCCACATGACGTCTTGCAGGGCTCAAGCGATAATTAAAAATGCGCCTGGTGGAGTTTAGACTACGGCTTGAGGAGATTTTGTCCGAGTTGGAACGCCTCATCACCAACTAAAGCATAGGGCAAACTTGGGTCTTCGGTCCCCAGTAGAGGTCGTGATGAGGGTATGTTAAAATTGTTGCTGTACAAACATCTCCCCATGTTGGAGTCTCTGAAGACTCTGGAATCGTTAGTCCGGCCATACGCACCAATATCCACAGCAACAAAACGGTACCTGGCATCCGCAATCGCCATCAATACTATGGAAAAGTATTTCTTATAGTTATAGTAGAGGGATCCACTATGCGCAGGTTTTTGAATCCGAATGTGCTTGCCATCCACGGCACCAATACAATTGGTGAAATTAGCCACATCCTCGAACTGTTGGGAAATCGCTAGCCACATTTCTGATGTCGGTGTTGGTAGCACAAGTGGTTGCAAGTTGTTCCAAATGGCATCACAAGTTTCCCGAACCAGTTGGTAAATTGTTGACTTCCCAAGTCTAAATTGGTAATGCAGTAACGCAAAAGATTCTCCGGTAGCCAGATATCTGTCGGCATTCAAAAAGAAAAATTGTTTAGGATTTTAAAGGACAACTAAAAGGCTAGTTACAATGGATTATACAATTGCCTAAATGAACATAATTATGCCCCACGATACCTAGATCTAGTCTTTGTCAATAGAATGATAAAAAAAAATGTATAATTACCTCACAGTCACTACTAAACGTTGCTCCGCACAGATGCTTCACGGAAAGTGCTGCGATGATGATGTATCTCATCCTTCACATGTGAGAGCAGAACATCAAAGGTCTCAATGGACATCCGTAGATAGCGTTGGAATTTGAAGGGATGATCCCGAAGCTGAACATACAGGGTGTGAAAGGCACCATATGTATTCCGCAAGAAATTCACTTCGTGGATCCAATATCTCCTTTGCGAACTACGCTTTCTCTGCCGAAGTCAACCGCATCAAGCGAAATCTCACGAGCTCAGACACAAACATCTTGCTAGCAGTTCACTCAATGCTTTCAAAATGGAGAATGAGTCTACACCCACACCCGACGATGACAAAAGGAGTAAAAAAAAAAAAAAAGAACAACTTTATTGACAGTGACAAACGCAGACAAACGGATACTTCGCGAACGGACATCCAAATGAGAAAAATGCAGTCACATGCGTTAACGTAAGCGTTAACGTGACGCCGATTTTTCAACAAATCGGCTCCTTTTCTGTACATGCGTTTAACGGATCCGTTTAACGCCATGTACTTGACGCAATGTGAACCTAGCCTAAGCCTGCCGGTTTGCAGTGTTGGATGTCCCCGGGGACCTTAAGGAACAGATTTCATATTTTGCTTCACGCTAAGGACACGTCGGACACATCCTTCGTGCAGAAGCGGTTAAACACCAAAAATGGGCCCCCCTTACAAATACAGGGATCAGGAATTCCACATGTATCAGTATTGCTCCACCCATGTATACACATATAGCCCACCAGTAAGGACTACCTTTTCATCCACATATAGCTCCCCTCAATAAGAATCCCGCCTTTTTTCTGCATAGTACCTACATCCACATATTGCATCCCAGTAAGGTCTCCCCATCTATCCACAGAGCACCCCATGTACGGTATTTGCAAAGCCCCCCCAGTAATGATCCACATGTATCTACACAGCCCCCAAGAAGGACTCCCTATGTATCTGCACAGACACCCAATAGCCCCCTATGTACCTGCATAGCTCTTCCCCCAAGTAAGGACCCCCTATGTACCTACGCACACAACCTCGCCAGCGATAAGATTATGGCGAAAGAAAGGTCAGCTCGCACAATTCTACGCATGTGCAATATGATTCAGCTGTCTGGAAGCCTTCATCCACCCGTCTATCTGTACATAGGCTCCCCATCTATCCGTACACAGGCCCCTCCGATCTATTAATACACGGACTCCCCTATCCATCCATACACAGCCCCCTTCGCAGTAAGGGACCCCCTATCCATCCATACACGGGCCCCCGTCATAAGGGACCCCTATCCATCCATACACAGGCCCCCGCCAAAAGGGACCCCCCTATCCATCCATACACGGGCCCCCGCCATAACGTACCCCCTATCTATCCGTACTCACCCCCCGCAGTAAGGGACCCCCTATCTATCCATACACCCCCCCGCCATAAGGGACCCCCCTATCTATCCGTACCCCATCTCCCCACCCCCGCAGTAAGGGACCCCCTATCCATCCATACACAGGCCCCCGCCATAAGGGACCCCCTATCCATCCATACACTGACCCCCGCCATAAGGGACCCCCTATCTATCCATACACCCCCCCGCCATAAGGGACCCCCTATCTATCCATACACCCCCCGCCATAACGGACCCCCCTATCTATCCGTACTCACCCCCCCCCGCAGTAAGGGACCGCCTATCCATCCATACATGGACCCCCGCAATATGGGACCCCTATCCATCCATACACGGGCCCCTGCCATAAGGGACCCCCTATCCATCCATACACAGGCCCCCGCCATAAGGGACCCCCTATCCATCCATACACGGACCCCCACCATAACGTACCCCCCTATCTATCCATACTCACCCCCCGCACCCTGTCCCCCTTTCTGAGCCCCCCGCGCCCTCTCCCCCCTCTCTGAGCCCCCCGCGCCCTCTCCCCCACAAAGGGTTAATACCGGTAGCAGTGTTGGCACTCCCCTAAAGGGTTAATACCGGTAGCAGTGTTGGCACCCCCCTAAAGGGTTAATACTGGTAGCAGTGTCCGCTGTCTTGGCATGCCGCCAAAACGAGAAGGCGGGAGAAGGGAGTTGGGGAGTGTTTCGCTGGGATCAGCAAGGTACTCCCTCTGCATTTTCCCAAACTTTTCACTCCACCATGCCTCAGGGCCAGGGCGATAGGAGGGTCTGAGACAACTCTCCCCGAACTTTGCCAGTGTTCCACTGCTTCTACTGGATTGGAGTTGTGTCTCTGTCACCTGTACTCCTTACTTGGCCAACGAACTGTGACCTCTTCTGCCAGCATTTTCAGATGGGAATTTTTTAAATAATTCAGCAAGAAGGGCCCTATGGTCCTCCAACATTGTAGTACAGCTGTCTGCCTCTGAAATAAGAGATATAAAGTTCTCCTTGCCTGTCACCCAAACTTTTGAGAACGTGAGGGTGACGGGAAAGGCAGCGTAACATAAACTCAGCCATGCGTGCAAGACTGCAAACAGTCGATACTTCCGTGTCCTCACCAAGAGGACAACTGACCATGGTCTCCCCCACCTCCTTGTCCTCAGACCTCAGTAATATCATTGTAAATACATCATTGTAAATACATCATTGTAAATACATTCCCCTGTAGTTTTTATCTCCCCCACCTCATTGTAGATTGTAAGTTGTCACGAGCATGATGTTTTTTTTCCGGTTTAATTATTGTTATCATTATTACTTAGTGTAGACTGTAAGCTGTCACGAGCAGGGTAGTTTTATGTCTGTTTAATTATTGTATTATTGTTATCATTGTTACTTAGGACTGTTGTGTTTGAAACTGTAAATATGTTGACGCTATATAAATAACTATAAATATTAATATTAAAACACAGAGAAGCAGGATGGACATGTTAATTATGGCATCATTGCCGCTCACCATCTTGGTGAATTCCTCAAAGTTTTGGAGGATGGTACATATGTCTGACATCCATGTCCCCTCCTGAGATCTTATGTGTGGAGTCAGAACTGAATATCGACGACCTTGTTGATGCTGGTAGTCAATAACTGTCCTCTTCTGCTCACAAATCCTTTCCAAAATATGCAGTGTAGAGTTCCAATGCAAGGGGATGACATCACACACCAGTCGGTAAGACACAAGCTGCAAGTGCTGCAGAAGCACGTCAAGGGCGGATGAAGCTATAGCTGACTTTCTAAAATGGGTACGCAGAGCCTCGTAATTTTCCTAGCAGATCTGGCACCTCCGTGTCACTTTTCAGAAAATATTGAACAATGAGATTAAGCACATGGGCCAGGCATGGCACTTGTGTGAGCTCGCCTCAACACAGAGCAGCCACCAGGTTCCAGCCATTGTCACACACGACCATGGCTGGCGGTAGGTTCAGCGGTGTCAGCCACAGATCTGCCTGCTCTTTCAGAGCTGTCCACTAATCTTCATCGCTGTGTGGCTTGTCACCAAAGCATATTAGCTTCAGCACAATCTGTTGCCGCTTGGCTGAGGCAGTGCTGCAGTCCTTCCAGCTTGTGACTGATGTGCTACTTGTGGAGATTTAGGCTGAAGAGGAGGAGGTACAGGAGCTGAAGACTGTGGGGGCAACCCAGATTGACGTAGAGCCCACAATACTCGGGGTTGGTAAGACGTTCACCATCCCAAGGTCGGACCGAGTCCCGGCTTTCATTATGTTAACCAAGTCTGCTGTTAGGGATGGTACATCACACTGACCACAAGCACTTGTCCACGTGTCTGTGGTTAGGTTGACTTTACCAATAACAGCATCTTGGAGGGCACAGGGAATGTTTTGGGACACGTGCCTGTGTAATGCCAGAAGCCACACCGGTTGAAAAAGTCCAGCATGTTCGGAGACTGAGGATGGGCATTCTGTCAGTGAAGACACAGGGAAATGTACCAACAAGAATGAAGTAGTAGTGAAGGAAATCCCCTTTACACACCATGTGAAGGAAGGCCAATCAATCACATACACATTGTCCTGCTTAAGGTCCTGGGGCAGGGCTCTTTTGGAAAGGTATTTTTGGTTCGAAAGATCACTCCTCCTGACAACAATCATCTGTATGCAATGAAGGTTCTCAAGAAGGCTACACTTAAAGTAAGAGACAGAGTAAGAACTAAAATGGAACAGGATATTCTGGCTGCAGTTAAACATGCATTTGTTGTAAGGCTCCATTATGCTTTTCAGACAGAGGGGAAGCTTTACTTGATTATAGAATTCTTGCGTGGTGGGGACCTCTTCACTCGTCTTTCAAAGGAGGTAAAGTTTACGGAGGAGGATGTTAAGTTTTACCTAGCTGAGTTGGCTTTTGGCTTGGGTCATTTACACAGCCTTGGAATCATGTATCGTGATCTAAAACCAGAAAACATCATATTTGATGAAGGTCACATTAAACTAACTGAAGTTGAGCTCAGAAATAGATCATGAGAAGAAGGCCTACTTATTCTGCGGAACAGTGGAGTACATGGCTCCTGAGGTGGTGAATCGTCGGGGCCATTCTCACAGTGCAGATTGGTGGTC
This sequence comes from Ranitomeya imitator, assembly GCF_032444005.1. Classification (NCBI taxonomy): domain Eukaryota; kingdom Metazoa; phylum Chordata; class Amphibia; order Anura; family Dendrobatidae; genus Ranitomeya; species Ranitomeya imitator. Next base: position 679,594,696 of record NC_091282.1, read on the forward strand.
ATACGGAGTTCTTATATTTGAGATGCTCACTGGGTCAATACCATTCCAAGGAAAACACCACAAGGAAACAATGACACTAATTCTTAAAGCCGAACTGGGGATGCCTCAGTTTCTCAGCAATGAAGCTCAGGGTTTGTTACGAGTACTCTTTAAGAGAAATCCCACTAATAGGCTAGGTTCTGGCAGTGATGGAGCAGAGGAGATTAAGCGACATCCATTTTTTTCTACCATTGATTGGAATAGGCTGCATCATCGAGAGATTAGCCCACCATTTAAGCCAGCAGTTACACAACCAGATGACACGTACTGCTTTGATTCAGAATTTACATCACACACTCCAAAAGACTCCCCTGGAATTCCTGAGCGCAGGAGCTCATCAGCTGTTCCGTGGCTTTAGTTTTGTGGCTGCTTCTTTACTTGCAGAGGTGGATGGGATATTCTATACTTCTCCAATACTTTCTGTACCAAAGATCTACACGAAAAATACTGTTTTGTGATGTGCACACTGCACGGGAGACTATTGGCGTTGGGTCTTACTCTGTGTGCAAAAGCTGTGTTCATAAGGGAACAAATATGGAATATGCTGTGAAGATAATAGATAAAACCAAAATTGATCCATCAGAAGAAATAGATTTTGTGCAGATACGGTCAACATCCCAATGTAATTACTCTAAAGGATGTGTACGAAGAGGGAAATAGCGTCCACCTTGTGACCGAGCTTATGAGAGGTGGAGAACTGCTTCATAGAATCTTACATGGGATGGGAGAACTACAATACCCAGATAGATTAGCGAAATTAGGATTATTTAGTCTAGAAAAAAGACGACTGAGGGGCGATCTAATAACCATGTATAAGTATATAAGGGGACAATACAAATATCTCGCTGAGGATCTGTTTATACCAAGGAAGGTGACGGGCACAAGGGGGCATTCTTTGCGTCTGGAGGAGAGAAGGTTTTTCCACCAACATAGAAGAGGATTCTTTACTGTTAGGGCAGTGAGAATCTGGAATTGCTTGCCTGAGGAGGTGGTGATGGTGAACTCAGTCGAGGGGTTCAAGAGAGGCCTGGATGTCTTCCTGGAGCAGAACAATATTGTATTATACAATTATTAGGTTCTGTAGAAGGACGTAGATCTGGGGATTTATTATGATGGAATATAGGCTGAACTGGATGGACAAATGTCTTTTTTTCGGCCTTACTAACTATGTTACTATGTTACATATACAAAAGTATACGCACTCATACTATTCAATCATACTATTCCTTGAATTTTGTATTTTGCAATAAAATTGCATTGTATTGCAAGTATTAGCCTTCTTTTAAGCCGTATCTGAACCTTAGTGTTAAAAACATGGCAAATAAAATTGCCAAATTCTCCTGTAAATAATTATGCAAAGAGGGAACCATCATACCATTAAAAAATACAAGTGGATTTTCATGGGCCCATCCAGTATGCGGGTTCAAAGGCGTAATGGGGGTCGGCGTGGCCTGGACGGCAAGGGAGCAAGATGTGGTTCATGTGTGCTCTGTGAAGGAACATTTCTAATCGACAGCAATCAACTAGAAAAAACTTAATTTTCCTCTATTTTGGCAAAGGATATTGTTTCTGTACAATACTGCAATTCTTTTGAGATCAAGATTGCCTGAATCAATCACTCCACGCAGGCCGCATGGTGTGGCCCGCCACTAGGACTCAATCTGCAGCCCTTATATCCGGGCACACATTCCTCCACTATAAGGACCGCGTCTTTCTATACCCCATTCTATATCCCTGATCTGGTGCCCTCCCTCATTCCACTGAACGGGACTGGTGGCGATCCTGCACTGAGAAGCGCCTGCACTGAGACCGGACCTGGAGGCACCGCGAACCAGGTACTGTCGGCGCGGCCTGCAGCTGTACTGCGCCGATAATCCACCAACCTGTTATCCCGGAGCTCGTGGACCCTGCAGTGAAGCACCGCCATCTGTGAGACGCTGGGAGACTGCTGAGGAGCTGCCTGGCTGTGGTCGGGAGCGGAGGCTCTCCTTGGGGGCCGCGGATGGGCTGAGGCGGGAAGACCAGGGCCTGCCGAAAAGCGCGCGTGCCGATACGACATCTGGGACACGGCCGGAGAACTCCTGCAGCTGCAGCCGGAGGTAGGAAGACCCCGGGGAAGCACTCGGCAACAGCACTATCACAGCGGGAGAAAGGTGCCGCTCGCTAGGAGCTCCTTCCCCTTGGCTCTCACGGCACCCGGAATCATCCCCGAGGCAGCTTTCTGTGCCGTGTCCCCGGCTAACTGGAGGACACGAGCGCTGTGGTGCGAACTCCTGACCCCCGGCCTGATCCGCCGCTCACTAGAGCAGAACCCCCACTGCGCAGGAAAGCGCTGTTGAGGTGAACGCTGCACCGCTGCAGCAGGGTTGAACGCGGAAACTATTGACTCTAAGAGCCTGCGACGACCCTGTGGGCGCATTGGGGAATTGAGGTGACATCTGCGGGCTGAGAAGGAAACATGGGGCTCCGTTTATCATTAAAACCTTGTGCCTGACCTGCTACCCACATTAAGTAACGACTCATTTTAAAGGGGATTCCTGCCCAAATCGGCACCATTTTCCCCTACATCGTGCCACAAGCAGGGTGAGCCGCATGAGCCCAGGGGGGGAAAGAATTAACCCTACCAGCACCTTCTGGGGGGATCTGCTTTGCCGCCTCTGCCCTGTCCCCACAATCTTAGACTGACCTCTACTGGCCGCTCAGGAGAATCGTTCTTTTTTTTTCTCTTTTGTATGCTCCAAATAATCTGCGGACTAATATTACATAGCCACAAACAATTACTCAAGCTTTTCCATATCCTTGGATAAAACTCTAACCAAATGAACACCTAGTAATCCATTCTTGCTAGCAGGGGGAGGAAACAGTAGCTTCTCTTGTTTCTACTCATACTTCGCCATACCACACAATGGTGAAATCTAGTACCAAGACATCCAAGTCAATCAAAGCTAATGCTCTAACCTCTCAATCAGACCTAGACAAATACTTAAAAAAACGCCTTACAACTCCTAGCGTTGTCAAAACAAACTACCCATCAAATTCTGCTCCAGAAGGAGAAACAGACACGGATATGGAGAGCGACTCGGATGTTGGTTCTAGCAGCAAGGAACATCCAGTGACACGCTCCTTCATCAAACGTATATTATCCAAAGCCTTAGAACCCATCGGTAAGGAGCTTACAGTCATTAAACAAGAAATATCACAACAGGGTCTTGGACTAGAATCTTTGGAAAATGCACAGACCAACTGTACTGAATATTCCAATGCCATCCTCACCTGCATCAAGGCTCAGAAGGAACAACTGCATATCATCCATTCCACTCTAGAGGATCATGAAAACAGAGAGCGCAGAAACAACATACGGATAAAGGGACTACCCGAATCTGTAGCCTATGAGGCCCTAAATAAGGCTGCTACTGAGACTTTCCGCTCAATCCTTTTCGAACAAGATCCTCAGACCATTGACATTGTGAGAATTCATAGGGCGTTACGTCCTAAACCTAAACAAGGAGACCCTTCTCGAGATGTTCTGTGCAGATTTCTGGACTTCCGAACCAAGGACTTGATTCTAAAATGCACAAGAGAAGCGCGGGAAGTTAAATTTGAAGGAACGCATCTCAAGTTATTTCAAGACCTCTCTGCGATCACACTGAGGAAACGTCTACTTCTCAAACCACTCACTGAGGCACTTTCCCAGAGAAAGCTTCAGTATCGATGGCTCTATCCATTTGGAATACAGGTTATTACAGAAGACAAAAGGCTCCAAGATCCTCAGCTGAAATCCGAAAGCTATGCAAAGATCTTAGCATATCCCTGGACCAATACCCGGACATTGAGACTTTCCACGCTGGTTCCTCTATACAACCCCTCCCTTTCCCTCCCCCTTGGCAACAAGTCTCCACTCCCAAGTCTCAGAGGTCGAGACGTAGAGGCTCAAGATTGACACCCAGCAAAGACCCGGATACCTGAGGAAGATTCACCTAGATATGACGGAAATATCTACTATGGGTCTGATGCCCCTACACAGGGGACCTTGACTTTGTCTCATGTGGGATTCAGATCCTTATCTGGAAACCTTCCAACAATATATTACTGATCAACCATCTGTGTGTAATTTAGTTACGGTTCAAGTTTGGTTTAAAACCGAGCATTATAATGTTTAACCCTCCGTCAGGGGCAACTGATCTGACAGGCGCAGCTCACTTAGTTTCATTTCTCTATTTTCAGTGGTTTGTCTGGGAAACACCATACTTTTCTGGTTATTAAACATTTTTTTACACCTGATTATGTGTATTCTCATTTATTACATTCCTATTAAGGTAACTGATCACTTTTAGAGCATTGAAATTTTTAAAAAAGGAAAATATAGCCAATTTTCTAGCCTGTGCCGGACATGTGCAATGCCCCTAAACTCGTTATGAAACATATTGCCCCTGACGGAGGGTTAATGAAGAATAGTTTTGCCTTCCCCTTAGCTGGCAATTTTATGTATCTCCCAGCTCTTTAATTCACAATATGTTTCGTTTGGTTATAAGTTACTTCAAACCCGTTCAATACATACTAATTTATCTCCGCAATCTTTCTATATCTCTCTCCATCCCCCCTCCCTTTTCCCTTCTCTCACCCTTTCCCCCTTCAGGCACCTTGGGATGTTCACCGCTGATGTACAAGTCATCAAGATGACCGTCTTTCCAAGGGTACTCAAGCTTCTGACCCTTAATACGAATGGATTCAACTCTCCGATCCCCAGGGGCCAAGCTCTTTCAGGTTTTAAAAAAAAGGTATAGATTTGCTATTGTTACAGGAAACACACTTTACTAAAGAAAAAACTCCCTCATTTGAGAAGGCTCATTATGACACGTTTCCATGTCACATCGCCCCAACCGAAATCGAGAGGATTGTCAATAGCCATAGCTAAAGATATTCCATTCCTCCTACACGACCAGCTCATAGATGTGAATGGTTGCTTTATTTTAATAAAAGGAATCCTGGCTGGTGAGGCAGTGACCATCTGTAATATTTATGCGCCAAATAAGAAACAAATAAAATGGCTACTGGCCATATTCAAGAAAATAAGGGAGTTCAGGGAGTGTGTCCTCCTTTTAGGGGGAGACTTTAACTTAGCTCTTGAACCTTCCATTGACACTACAAAAAAAAGAAGTGCGATCTCTATGAGAGATCGAGCAAGGTTTAATGACTGCCCATCATTCTTTAAATCTGATAGATCTTTGGCACTACTTTAACCCAACCAAGCGAGATTACACGTTCTTTTCACACCCACATGGTTCATATCATCGAATCGACTATGTCTTTGCTCCAAGATCTCTATTATCTAATGTACAACAAGTTGATATAGTCTCCTGTATATTCTCTGACCATGCATGTGTATTAGTCGAACTAATTTTGTCTAAACAATTTTTCCCATGTAGAGCATGGCAATTAAATGATTCCCTATTAGACAACCCCTCATCCAAAACCCGCATCCAAAAGGCCATACAAACATATTTGGAACTCAATAATAACGCCGAGACTTCGCCCATAACGCTTTGGGAAGCCCACAAATCAGTGATAAGAGGAGAACTCATCTCCATCGTATCATATTTAAATACATTGAAAAACAAAGAAATCAACTCTCTTCATGGAGAAATAATTAGTTTACAAAACCAGCATAAAAAAACACTTCTCCCACAAATTCTTTTAGAGCTCTCTACCAAGAGGCAAAAATTAAAAGACCTCCTAAGAGATCAATCAACTAAATTTTTTGCCTCGTGAAGAAATTGTTTATTTGTTCATGGAGACAAAGCATCTAAATTGACCATGTCCTTAATAAAGAAAAGGCAGACCCGCACCTTTATACATTCAATTAGAACCAAAGACGGCTCTACGACCCAGAATTATTCACAAATTGAAAAAGAATTCTTACATTTTTATAAATCTTTGTACCAAATACGCTCGGTGGAGGGAGAAGAGAGAATGTCTCAAAGAAGGCAGGATGTCCAATCCTTTTTGAGGGACCTAAATCTCCCAACCCTAAACACGGTGCAGCAACAACATCTTGCCATTTACACTCGCGGAGCTCCAGTACACCTTGTCGACGTGCCCAAAAGGGAAAGCACCGGGTCCAGAGGGTTTCTCCTCGTACTATTACAAATCCAACTCAGGAATCCTATTCCCCCATCTCCTCAATATGTGTAATTCTCTTCAAAAAGATGGGAGTGCTCCACGGCAACTTCTAGAGGCTAGAATCTCGCTAATTTATAAAGAGGGAAAAGATCCGGAGCAATGTGGCAGTTACAGGCCTATATCTTTATTAAATACGGATCTAAAACTGTAGGCAAAAATGCTGGCCAATAGAATTGCGGATGTACTTCCTCAACTAATTTCCTCAAACCAAACGGGGTTTGTGAAGGGGAGAGAGGGGAAGGATAATACGTATAAGATCCTGAATCTTATACAATATGCAAAAGTGAGAAATATTCCACTGGCTCTGATGAGTACGGACGCTGAAAAAGCATTCGACAGGGTGGACTGGCTCTTCCTACAGGAAACGTTATTGAAATTTGGCTTCCGAACATCTTCAGTGTCTGCAATAATGGGCATGTACACAGTTCCAACGGTAAGAATTAGGTTATTATTATTATTTATTGTTATAGCGCCATTTATTCCATGGCGCTTTACATGTGAGGAGGGATATACATAATAAAAAGAAGTACAATAATCTTAAACAATACAAGTCATAACTGGTACAGGAGGAGTGAGGACCCTGCCCGAGAAGGCTCACAATCTACAAGGGATGGGTGACAATACAGTAGGTGAGGATAGAGCTGGTCATGCAGCGGTTTGGTCGATCGGTGGTTACTGCAGGTTGTAGGCTTGTCGGAAGAGGTGGGTCTTCAGGTTCTTTTTGAAGGTTTCAATGGTAGGCGAGAGTCTGATATGTTGTGGTAGAGGGTTCCCGAGTAGGGGTGATACGCGAGAGAAATCTTGTATACGCTTGTGGGAAGAGGAGATAAGAGGGGAGTAGAGAAGGAGATCTTGTGAGGATCGGAGGTTGCGTATAGGTAAGTACCGGGAGACGAGGTCACAGATGTATGGAGGAGACAGGTTGTGGATGGCTTTGCACGTCATAGTTAGGGTTTTGTAGTGGAGTCTCTGGGCAATGGGGAGCCAGTGAAGGGATTGACAGAAGGGAGAGGCTGGGGAATAGCGGGGGGACAGGTGGATTAGTCGGGCAGCAGAGTTTAGAATAGATTGGAGGGGTGCGAGAGTGTTAGAGGGGAGTGTTATGAATAGGTAATTCAGAACCACAATGGACCTTGAAGTTCAGAGCACACAAAGTGACCTGACAATAACCAAAAGACATAGTACGAGCTCTGAGACGTGGTAACTCTGCTGACCGCAATCCCTAATCCTATCCAACCACACTAGAGGCAGCCGTGGATTGCGCCTAACGCTCCCTATGCAACTCGGCACAGCCTGAGAAACTAGCTAGGCCTAAGAAGGAAAAATAAGCCTACCTTGCCTCAGAGAAATACCCCAAAGGAAAAGGCAGCCCCCCACATATAATGACTGTGAGTTGAGATGAAAATACAAACGCAGAGATGAAATAGATTTAGCAAAGTGAGGCCCAACTGTTATGTAGGCAATCCAGTGACACAGTGTGCCAGCAATCAGAGCACATACAGTGATCTGACAATAACCCAAAAACAATAGAACGAGCTCTGAGACGTGGAATCTCTGTAGACCGCAATACCTGAACCTATCCTAAACACAACTAAAGGCAGCTGTGGATTGCGCCTGACACTACTTATGCAACTCGGCACAGCCTGAGGAGCTGACTAGCCTGAAGATAGAAAAACAAGCCTGACTTGCCTCAGAGAAATACCCCAAAGGAAAAGGCAGCCCCCCACATATAATGACTGTCAGCAAGATGAAAAGACAAACGCAGGGATGAAATAGATTCAGCAAAGTGAGGCCCGATATTCTAGATAGAGCGAGGATAGCAAAGAGAACTTTGCAGTCTACAAAAAACCCTAAAGCAAAAAACCACGCAAAGGGGGCAAAAAGACCCACCGTGCCGAACTAACGGCACGGCGGTACACCCTTTGCGTCTCAGAGCTTCCAGCAAAACGAATTGACAAGCTGGACAGAAAAAGTAGCAACAAAAGCAAAGAAGCACTTATCTAAGCAGAGCAGCAGGCCACAGGAAAGATCCAGAAGCTCAGATCCAACACTGGAACATTGACAAGGAGCAAGGAAGACAGAATCAGGCGGAGTTAAATAACAAAGCAGCCAACGAGCTCACCAGAACACCTGAGGGAGGAAGCTCAGAAGCTGCAGTACCACTTGTGACAACAGGAGTGAATTCAGCCACAGAATTCACAACAGTACCCCCCCCCCCCTTGAGGAGGGGTCACCGAACCCTCACCAGAGCCCCCAGGCCGACCAGGATGAGCCACATGAAAGGCACGAACAAGATCTGGAGCATGGACATCAGAGGCAAAAACCCAGGAATTATCTTCCTGAGCATAACCCTTCCATTTAACCAGATACTGGAGTTTCCGTCTAGAAACACGAGAATCCAAAATTTTCTCCACAATATACTCCAATTCCCCCTCCACCAAAACCGGGGCAGGAGGCTCAACAGATGGAACCATAGGTGCCACGTATCTCCGCAACAACGACCTATGGAATACATTATGTACGGAAAAGGAGTCTGGGAGGGTCAGACGAAAAGACACAGGATTGAGAATCTCAGAAATCCTATACGGACCAATAAAACGAGGTTTAAATTTAGGAGAGGAAACCTTCATAGGAATATGACGAGAAGATAACCAAACCAGATCCCCAACACGAAGTCGAGGACCCACACGGCGTCTGCGATTAGCGAAAAGTTGAGCCTTCTCCTGGGACAAGGTCAAATTGTCCACTACCTGAGTCCAGATCTGCTGCAACCTGTCCACCACAGAATCCACACCAGGACAGTCCGAAGACTCAACCTGTCCTGAAGAGAAACGAGGATGGAACCCAGAATTGCAGAAAAATAGAGAGACCAAGGTAGCCGAGCTGGCCCAATTATTAAGGGCGAACTCAGCCAACGGCAAAAAGGACACCCAATCATCCTGGTCTGCAGAAACAAAACATCTCAGATATGTTTCCAAGGTCTGATTGGTTCGTTCGGTCTGGCCATTAGTCTGAGGATGGAAAGCCGAGGAAAAAGATAGGTCAATGCCCATCCTACCACAAAAGGCTCGCCAAAATCTTGAAACAAACTGGGAACCTCTGTCAGAAACAATATTCTCAGGAATGCCATGCAAACGAACCACATGCTGGAAGAACAAAGGCACCAAATCAGAGGAGGAAGGCAATTTAACCAAGGGCACCAGATGGACCATTTTAGAAAAGCGATCACAGACCACCCAAATGACTGACATCTTTTGAGAAACGGGAAGGTCAGAAATTAAATCCATCGAAATATGTGTCCAAGGCCTCTTTGGGACCGGCAAGGGCAAAAGCAACCCACTGGCACGTGAACAGCAGGGCTTAGCCCTAGCACAAATCCCACAGGACTGCACAAAAGTACGTACATCCCGTGACAGAGATGGCCACCAGAAGGATCTAGCCACTAACTCTCTGGTACCAAAGATTCCAGGATGACCAGCCAACACCGAACAATGAAGTTCAGAGATAACTTTACTAGTCCACCTATCAGGGACGAACAGTTTCTCCGCCGGACAACGATCAGGTTTATTCGCTTGAAATTTTTGCAACACTCGCCGCAAATCAGGGGAGATGGCAGACACAATGACTCCTTCCTTGAGGATACTCGCCGGCTCAGATGAACCCGGAGAGTCGGGCACAAAACTCCTAGACAGAGCATCCGCCTTCACATTTTTAGAGCCCGGAAGGTACGAAATCACAAAATCGAAGCGGGCAAAAAATAACGACCAACGGGCCTGTCTAGGATTCAAGCGCTTGGCAGACTCGAGATAAGTAAGGTTCTTATGATCAGTCAATACCACCACGCGATGCTTAGCTCCTTCAAGCCAATGACGCCATTCCTCGAATGCCCACTTCATGGCCAGCAACTCTCGGTTGCCCACATCATAATTACGCTCAGCAGCCGAAAACTTCCTGGAAAAGAAAGCACATGGTTTCAACACTGAGCAACCAGAACCTCTCTGTGACAAAACCGCCCCCGCTCCAATCCCAGAAGCATCAACCTCGACCTGGAACGGAAGAGAAACATCTGGTTGACACAACACAGGGGCAGAACAAAAACGATGCTTCAACTCCTGAAAAGCTTCCACAGCAGCAGAAGACCAATTAACCAAATCAGCACCCTTCTTGGTCAAATCGGTCAATGGTTTGGCAATGCTAGAAAAATTACAGATGAAGCGACGATAAAAATTAGCAAAGCCCAGGAATTTTTGCAGACTTTTCAGAGATGTCGGCTGAGTCCAATCCTGGATGGCTTGGACCTTAACCGGATCCATCTCGATAGTAGAAGGGGAAAAGATGAACCCCAAAAATGAAACCTTCTGCACACCGAAGAGACACTTTGATCCCTTCACAAACAAAGAATTAGCACGCAGGACCTGGAAAACCATTCTGACCTGCTTCACATGAGAGTCCCAATCATCTGAGAAGATCAAAATGTCATCCAAGTAAACAATCAGGAATTTATCCAGATAGTCACGGAAGATGTCATGCATAAAAGACTGAAACACAGATGGAGCATTGGCAAGTCCGAACGGCATCACTAGATACTCAAAATGACCCTCGGGCGTATTAAATGCAGTTTTCCATTCATCTCCTTGCCTGATTCTCACCAGATTATACGCACCACGAAGATCTATCATAGTGAACCAACTAGCCCCCTTAATCCGAGCAAACAAGTCAGATAACAATGGCAAGGGATACTGAAATTTAACAGTGATCTTATTAAGAACCTATCCTAAACACAACTAAAGGCAGCTGTGGATTGCGCCTGACACTACCTATGCAACTCGGCACAGCCTGAGGAGCTGACTAGCCTGAAGATAGAAAAACAAGCCTGACTTGCCTCAGAGAAATACCCCAAAGGAAAAGGCAGCCCCCCACATATAATGACTGTTAGCAAGATGAAAAGACAAACGTAGGGATGAAATAGATTCAGCAAAGTGAGGCCCGATATTCTAGATAGAGCGAGGATAGCAAAGAGAACTTTGCAGTCTACAAAAAACCCTAAAGCAAAAAACCACGCAAAGGGGGCAAAAAGACCCACCGTGCCGAACTAACGGCACGGCGGTACACCCTTTGCGTCTCAGAGCTTCCAGCAAAACGAATTGACAAGCTGGACAGAAAAAGTAGCAACAAAAGCAAAGAAGCACTTATCTAAGCAGAGCAGCAGGCCACAGGAAAGATCCAGAAGCTCAGATCCAACACTGGAACATTGACAAGGAGCAAGGAAGACAGAATCAGGCGGAGTTAAATAACAAAGCAGCCAACGAGCTCACCAGAACACCTGAGGGAGGAAGCTCAGAAGCTGCAGTACCACTTGTGACCACAGGAGTGAATTCAGCCACAGAATTCACAACACCCAACTTACTGAACAGACCGAGGATAGAAAAGATTGCTTTGCGGTCAACACAAAACCCTACAAACAACCACGCAAAGGGGGCAAAAAGACCCTCCGCACGGACTAACGGTACGGAGGTGCTCCCTCTGCGTCCCAGAGCTTCCAGCAAGCAAGAATAACCAATTAAGCAAGCTGGACAGAAAAAATAGCAAGCAAAAATAACACAAGCAAAACTTAGCTTATGCAGGAAGACAGGCCACAGGAACGATCCAGGAGGAAACAAGACCAATACTAGAACATTGACTGGAGGCCAGGAGCAAAGCACTAGGTGGAGTTAAATAGAGCAGTAGTCAAGGCGAGAGATGATAAGGGCATGGACTAGGGTTTTTGCAGATTCATGGTTGAGGAATGAACGGATTCGTGAAATATCTTTGAGTTGAAGTCGGCAGGAAGTGGAAAGGGCTTGGATATGTGTTTTGAAGGAGAGATCAGCATCAAGGATTACCCCGAGGCAGCGAGCTTGTGGGACTGGGGAGAGTGGGCAGCCATTTACTGTAATGGATAGGTTCGTTGGGGGGGTCACGTGAGATGGGGGAAAGATGATGAATTCTATTTTGTCCATGTTAAGTTTCAGAAATCTAGCGGAAAAGAAGGACGAAATAGTGGACAGACATTGAGGGATTCTGGTTAGTAGGGAGGTGATATCTGGTCCAGAGATGTAGATCTGTGTGTCATCAGCATAGAGGTGATACAAAAAGCCATGAGATTCTATGAGCGGTGATACTGAAAGCCATGAGATTCTATGAGCTGTCCCAGGCCAAAGGTGTAAATGGAGACGAGCAGGGGCCCAAGGACTGAACCTTGTGGGACTCCGACAGATAGGGGGCGAGGTGAGGAGGTGGTGTGTTATGAACTGGTGGTTTAGGAGCAACATGGGACGAGCTCTGAAGGAGGTGGTACCTGTACTGACCGCAATCCCTAAGCTCAACACAACACTAGAAGTAGCCGTGGGATGCTCCTGTCACTCCCTAGGCACCTCAAAAAAGTTCTTTATTCCGCCATGATAAAAGTACGTTTCGGCCTGGTTGGCCTTTGTCAAGTATGATACCATACTTGACAAAGGCCAACCAGGCCGAAACGTTGTACTTTTATCATGGCGGAATAAAGAACTTTTTTGGATTGACATCACCTGGTATGGATGCTGCTCTTTCTTCTTCATATACGTTTTTGTCCGATTGGATCCTTGGATTTTGGAGCGTGCATCCGTTGTCTGAGTGCTGATGGTTGACCTCGTTGTACAGTCCCTAGGCACCTCGTCACAGCCTGAGAACTAACTACCCCTAAAGATAGAAACAGGAAAACTATCTTGCCTCAGAGAAAATCCCCAAAGGATAGCCCCCCACAAGTAATGACTGTGAGTGGAGAGGGAAAAGACATACACAGAATGAAACCAGGATGTAGCACAGGAGGCCAGTCTAGCTAGATAGATAAGACAGGATAGAATAGATCTTCTGGGCCCTAGGGTCTTCTATATAATATAATGGGCAGTTGTCTCACTACCTTTTGCAGTTAGGTGGTTACCCCTGTATCGGTGCCACTACGTTTGTCACGCTAGCTTAGCCCCATATATCCCTGCGTTAGCATCATGGCATAACATCAGTCACCCCTGCAGTAGCGTCTCATTTGTTTTTTAGTATAGTAGTAGGTATCCCTATTACCGCTGTTACCAGCGCTTCTTGGCGTCCATAGCATCTGCCTGCGCTTGCACTGTGACTTTGTTTCTGTCACGCAGCCTTTCCCCTCTAGGCGCCGGTGTTGTATTTTCCTTACAACACCAGGCGTCCATAGTTACCACTGCGCAGGCGCTGTTGCCCTGCTTCACTGCGCGACGTCATTTCCGGTCCTTCAGGGCCACTTCCGGTTGGCGGCTCTGCGCTCCCTTCCCTACATAAACGCCACTACCACCGGACGTATACACAGCACAGCAGGGCGCAGGAGCGCCGCTTTACATTGACATACCCTCAGGTAATACAGCGTTATGTAGCTTTCCTTTTTACGTACCTTACTATACTATGGGGTCTCATGACATCATTATTATGCCTGCAGGTACTATCTAGCGGCTGCTAGCCTACATTTTAAGCCTACATCTACTCTAGGTAATGTTTTGTTCCTCCATATACCCATTTGGCATAAATCCACTATACATTGCTCTCCTAATTTTCACTTTTATCACACCATTCCCCACAGCATTATTGTACAGTATATTAATCCATCCCGGCTGGGATATTCCTAGTGCTCTTGGCTGCATACCATCTGTAGGTAAATCCTTGCTCCCTTGTCCTACTCCGGTGTTACTTTCTGTATATATCCTTATTAGTTCTTATAGCACAGTGGGTGTTCATACATCCCTCTTTTATCAGGACTGGCCTATGTCCAAACTCCATCCTGTTCTTGGGGTTATTTCTTTGGGCTCTGTGCCTTGGGTGTCCATTTTTTCTTATTATATATGGTTTCAGGCTGATTGTATATGTTTGTTATGATTTATGTTTTGTATTTTCCAATTTTTCCACAGCGTTTTATGATTAAGAACCCAGTTGGGGTTCGAAACGTCATCTGTATGCACGCTTTTTCTACTGCGCATATATACTGGCATTGTTGTGTATTCAATATGTATGTACACCAATAAATTGTTTGATTCACTTGCAAAATATTCTATCCATGAGTGCGGTGTATTATCCTATTTCTATTAAGGACTCTGTTGTCCATTACACCAGCACCCTCCTCTGATATAGCAAGAGTGCAGACTATATTCTCTCTTATCTTGTGTTGTTCCAGTAGTTTGGAGGCATAAGGGATAAGTGATATAGGGTGATAGCTAGATACAGAGGATGGGTCAAGAGAGGGCTTTTTGAGGATAGGTGTGATGGAGGCATGTTTAAAGCTTGAGGGGAAAACACCAGTTGTTAGTGATAGGTTGAAGAGATGGGTTAGGGTTGGGATGAACTGTGGTGAGGTTTGGGATGAGGTGGGATGGGAGCGGGTCAAGTGCACAGGTGGTGAGATGCGATCTTGAGAGTAGAGTGGGGAGTTGATCTTCTGTAATGGTGAAGAAGTTGGTTTTGGAGGTGGAGGGCTGGGAAGTCGGGAGGAAGGGCTCTGGGGGTTGTTGACCAAAACTGTCTCTGATGCTATCAATCTTCTGCTTGAAAAATGAGGCAAAGTCTTCAGCGGAGATAAGTGGGGAGGGAGGAGGTGCTGGGGGACGGAGGAGAGAATTGAAGGTGTTGAATAACTGTTTAGGGTTGTGAGACAGAGAGGATATGAGAGATGAGAATTAGGTTTGTTTAGCTGTGGCGAGTGTGGTCTTGAAAGTAGTGAGGGACTGTTTGAATGCGATGAAGTGCTCGTTGGAGTGGGATCTTTTCCATCAGCAGGTTAAATGGTTCCTTCACAGAATTGTTCCAAATATTTAACGGAACGAGACAAGGTTGCCCCTTGTCCCCGCTACTCTTTGTTTTATCTCTCGAACCCCTTCTACGGGCCATTCAACAAAACCTTGAAATTGAAGGTCTGCGAATACAAGGCACACACTATAAAACAGCAGCGTTTGCAGCGATAAATGTTCTAGAAAGATATAGCAAATTGGCCAACTATAAAATCAACGAAACCAAATCTGAGATACTAAACTTAAGCCTGCCCAATAATATAGTGAAGAAACTCAAGACCTCCTATCCTTTTCCCTGGCAATCTAAACGTCTGACATATCTGGGTATCCAGATAAGTGCTTCCCATAAAGACCTCTTTGAGCTTAATTTGAAAAAGTTATTTCAAACAGTATCCGCTAGCCTTCGTACCTGGAAACATACCTTTTTATCCAGGATAGGAAGGAAGAACATATTAAAGAGCCTTATACTGCCAAAGTTTCTCTATATTTTCAATATGCTCCCAATTTAAATACCCACCTCCTTCCTAACTAAAGTTCATTCCCTTTTCTTTAAATACATATGGCGAAAATGCAAACCACGTATCAACTTTAAATCCCTTACCTTACCAAAAGACATGGGCGGAATGGGTGCCCCAGATATAGTTAAATATTACCAAGCCGCCCACTTAGCCAGAACAATATACTGGATTAGAAACTCAAGAGAATAAGCAATGGCTCGATATAGAAGAAGCAATGTCCCATTATCCCCTACGTGCTATTATATTAGGAAACAATAAACTACAGAATCTAACCGAATACAAAAACGATCACACTTTAGCCACGATCAAAATTTGGAAAAAATTCGGTTCTGCCTTAGTTCCTGCCCTCTCCCCTCTCACCAAGGTCACCGATTTATTAGACAATCTTCCTCTCCGAGCCACCCATGTCCAGATAGAGCAATTGTTTGAAAGTGGGACTTCTTCCATTACAGGAGTTACATAAGATTCCTGGGTTGTCGGGCCTCACATTCCTCCAGCATGGAAAACTTTCCCACATTCTCTGCCAAAGAACCCATTTGGTTGACTTGGACAGAACTTTATCTCCCTACGAGACCTTATGCGCCAGATTGAAGCCCCCCACAAAGATTCTCTCAACGATTTACCAACTTCAACTCAAAATAGATGTACCTTTGAAGAGGGCATACATAGCCAGTTGGGAAAAAGACATAGGCACCCCTCTTTCCGAGCAGCAGATTAAACAAATATATAAAAATTCTCATGGTCCTTCAAAATGTGTATGTATCCAAGAAAATTCTTACAAAGCCATTACCAGATGGTATAACACACCACAACAGATTCAAAGTTGGGGCCATAACTCAAACACTAATTGTTGGAGATGCGGAACTGGTGTGGGCGACTATAAACACATGTGGTGCTCTTGCCCACGCTTAAGTCCATTTTGGAGTGAGGTGGCCTCGGTTATAAGCAAGTTGCTGGGGAAGAGGGTCACTCTGAAACCAGAAAATGTCTTCCTAAATTTGCCTATTTGGCCTAATGACAATTGTGCCACTAAACTAGCTCAATTTTGTACTGGCGGCTGGGAAGTCTTTGATCCCGATTAACTGGAACTCGCCAACAATACCCACGAGCCAACAACTGTATTCAAAAATTGATCAATTATTTCAGGTTGAGGAGTTGGCGGCAAGGGTTAACCACACCGTCACTGCATTCCTTAACGTTTGGACAATCTCAACATAATCGCATCCCATCCTAGGGTGTCTTCCCCCTCCTTCCCCGTCTCTCCCCCCCCTCCCTCTCTATCTCATTTTATCTTACTAGAGGCCTTTTTCTTTTCTACTTCTTCTCCTCTCTCAATTTGATGTTTTAAAATGCTTTTAAACAAGAAGTTAACTGTAAAATATGATATTGCAGGTTTAGATGGAATAATACCCGATATATGAGGATTATTTCGCCTGTATTTCTTTTAGTTGACTACAACCTGTTACAGATGTTTTCATGAAAAAGTTTGTAATATGCTGTTTTTTTTCCTAAAAAAAAGAACATTGAAAGACAAAGGCGTAATGGGGTGCATATGACTATGCAGCAGGGCTGGGCTTCCTGCCAATGTGTAAAACAAAGGATTACGGGAGTACAAAATGAATATTGTGAAGTGGATTTTCATGGGCCCATCCAGTATGTGGGTTCAAAGGCGCAATGGTGTGCATATGACTGACTATGTAGCAGGGCTGGCCTTCCTGCCAATGTGTAAAACAAAGGAGAATGGGCGTACAAAATGCATATTGTGTTAATGGGCCCATCTCCAGTATGTGGGTTCCAAGGCGTAATGGGATGCATATGACTGAATATGCAGCAGGGCTGGCCTTGCTGCCAATGTGTAAAACAAAGGAGTATTGGAGTACAAAATGAATATATTGTGAAGTGGATTTGCATGGGCCCATCCAGTATGTGGGTTCAAAGGCTTATTGGGGTGCAAATGAATTGGTAGCAGGGAAGGCCTTGCATTCAATGCAACATTTTTTCAGGAGGCCCTCCATGACATTTTATGAAAGGGGTATTGTGGTTTGTTGTAATTCTTGGCAGCCCATCCACTCACAGTGTAGGATACAACAGTTTAGGAGACCCACTGTTTAATAATGGCCCTTTAACACCTTTTTGCCAGCTGACGAGATTGTACGTCAGCTGGCAGACCCCTGCTTTGAGGTGGGCTCCTGCAGTGAGCCTACATCAAAGCCGCGACATGTCAGCTGTTATCAACAGCTGACATGTGGCCGCAATGTGCACGAGCGGAATAGCGATCTGCCCGCGCTTATTAACTAGTTAAATGCCGCTGTCAAAGTCTGACTTTGGCATTTAACAAGCGCCGCCTGTCGCTGCAAACGCTGGCACCGCTGACCCCGTCACATGATTGGAGGTCAGCAGTGCATTGCCATAACAACCAAAGGTCTCCTTGAGACCTCTATGGTTGTTGATGGCAGATTGCTTTGAGCGCCACACTGTGGTCGGCGTTCAAAGCAACCCTGCATTTCTGCTACATAGAGGTGATCTATGCTATACCTCTATGTAGCAGAGGCGATCGAGTTGTGCATGCTTCTAGCCTCCTATGGAGGATATTGAAGAATGCCAAAAAAAAAAAAGTGTTTAAAAATATAAAAAAATATAAAAGTTCAAATTACCCCCCTTTCGCCCCAATCAAAATAAAATAAAAAAAAATCAAATCTACACATATTTGGTATCGCCACATTCAGAATCGCCCGATCTATCAATAAAAAAAGGATTAACCTGATCGCTAAACGGCGTAGCGAGAAAAAAAATCAAAACGCCAAAATTACGACTTTTTTTGTCGCCACGACATTGCATTAAAATGCAATAACGGGCGATCAAAAAAAATGTATCTGCACAAACGTGGTATCGTTAAAAACGTCAGCTCGGCTCGCAAAAAATAAGCCCTCACCCAAACCCTAGATCATGAAAAATGGAGACGCTACGGGTATCGGAAAATGGTGCAACTTTTTTAGCAAAGTTTGGAGTTTTTTCACCACTTAGATAAAAAAGAACCTAGACATGTTTGGTGTCTTTGAACTCGTAATGACCTGGAAAATCATAATGGCAGGTCAGTTTTAGCATTTAGTGAACCTAACAAAAAAGTCAAATAAAAAAACTAGTGTGGGATTGCACTTTTTTGTAATTTCATCGCAGTTGGAATTTGTTTCCTGTTTTCTGTTAAACGACATGGTAAAACCAATGCTATCGTTCAAAAGTACAACTTGTCCTGCAAAAAATAAGCCCTCACATGGTCATATTGACGGAAAAATAAAAAAGTTATGGCTCTGGAAAGAAGGGAAGCGAAAAATGAAAAAAGCTCCAGGGGACTAAGAAGATTAACCCCTTCATGACCGGGGGATTTTTCGTTTTTCCGTGTTCGTTTTTCGCTCCCCTCCTTCCCAGAGCCATAACTTTTTTATTTTTCTGTCAATTTGGCCATGTGAGGGCTTATTTTTTGCGGGATGAGTTGTACTTTTGAACGACATCATTGGTTTTAGCATGTCGTGTACTAGAAAACGGGAAAAAAATTCCAAGTGCGGTGAAATTGCAAAAAAAGTGCAATCCCACATTGGTTTTTTGTTTGGCTTTTTTGCTAGGTTCACTAAATGCTAAAACTGACCTGCCATTATGATTCTCCAGGTCATTACGAGTTCATAGACACCAAACATGACTAGGTTATTTTTTATCTAAGTGGTGAAAAAATATTCCAAACTTTGCTAAAAAAAAAAAAAAAAATTGCGCCATTTTCCGATACTCGTAGCGTCTCCATTTTTCATCATCTGGGGTCGGTTGAGGGCTTATTTTTTGCGTGCCGAGATGACGTTTTTAATGATAGCATTTCGGTGCAGATACGTTCTTTTGATCGCCTGTTATTGCATTTTAATGCAATGTCGCGGCGACCAAAAAAACGTAATTCTGGCGTTTCGAATTTTTTCCCGCTACGCTGTTTAGCGATCAGGTTAATACTTTTTTTTAATTGATAGATCGGGCGATTCTGAGCGCGGCGATACCAAATATGCGTAGATTTGATATTTTTTTTATTGATTTATTTTGATTGGGGCGAAAGGGGGGTGATTTAAACTTTTATGTTTTTTTATTTTTTTCACATTTTTTTAAACTTTTTCTTTTTAACTTTTGCCATGCTTCAATAGCCTCCATGAGAGGCTAGAAGCAGGCATAGCACGATCGGCTCTGCTACATAGCAGCGATCTGCTGATCGCTGCTATGTAGCAGAATTGCACGTGTACTGTGAGCGCCGACCACAGGGTGGCGCTCACAGCGACGGGCAATCAGTAACCATAGAGGTCTCAAGGACCTCTATGGTTACCATTCACAAGCATCGCCGACCCCCGATCATGTGACGGGGGTCTGCGTTTGACAGCGGCATTTAACTAGTCAATAGGTGCGGGCAGATCGCGATTCTGCCCGCGCCTATTACGGGCACATGTCAGCTGTTCAAAACAGCTGATATGTCCCGGCTTTGGTGCGGGCTCACCGCGGAGCCCTGCATCAAAGCAGGGGAGCCGGCATCGGACGGTATAGTACGTCCGATGCCGGTAAGGGGTTAATGCCGCCTGATGCACCAGTAAAAATAGGCTCTGTGACTTTAAGAGTCCCTCCTTCATAAATGAAACAAGATGGGTCTGCTTATGTGTCACACACCACATGGCCAGCTAAGGGTGTTAAATGTTACAATGACATTTCCCAGTGAATGCATTTGTAGTGGTTGAAAGCAATGTTAAAGTTGAAAAACACTTAAAAAACGCTGCATCTGAACTAAGCCCAAGTGGGGAGAAAATGTTCGGTCTGGGGTTAATTATTTGGCCTTACAGGCATGTCATTAACCTGCAAAGGATGTGCGTTAACATATTTCCCAGCTAAATCCGTTTTGGTTTCATTTTAGTGTGTTTTTTGTGGCACCTGGAAAAATGACATGAATCTTGGAAAAAATTGTTTAAAGCTGTGAACTAGGAGTCAGGAATGCTTCCAGGGGCGATCCCCATGATGTTCCTGTGTCATTCGAGCAGTGTTTCCATCATTTTCAGATATTTTTAGACCTTAAAAGGACCCCTGAGGGGATCGCGGTAAAAATACTTGGGTCTCTCATAGACTTACATTGGGCTCGTTGCTCGGGTCGAGTACCCGAGTATTCCAATCTGCTCGACCCGAGCAACGAGCACCAGAGCATTTTAGTGCTCGCTCATCACTAGTTAACATGAAAAGCACAACACTGCAAAGAACAGTTATAAATAAATGTTTAGTGCAATGAAAATTAAGCCCTTAGGTTCATTTACATTGGTATGTTTTCACTTTTCTTGCCAAAAACTATAATGCATCAACCAATTATGCCTAATTTATACTTGAACTGGTCAAACCACTAACACAAAACTACTTTTCAGTAAATACCAGTAAAATACAGTAGGTACAAGATGCTTTTCATTGCAAAACTTCTGAGCAGGACTATATTTTCTTTTAAGGAATGAGAAGTTTTTGCAGAACTTCACTCTTTTCCGCAACGCTTTTGATTACACTATCCACATCAAGATTCATAAGATTTTCCTTCTCTGTTGCCATCAGCATGAAAGAATCCAAATGCTCCTGGGACATTAAGTTCCTTAGACTGCTCTTGATGAACTTCAGGGTGGAAAAACTTCTTTCACAAGCTACATGTGTGAAAGATAATGTGAGTAGGAACTTGTAGGCCAGACCAATCACATTATATGCATCAGTTAATAAATTGTATTGTTGTAAAATTTGATAGCATCAAATAGCACAGTTCTTACATGAAGCACATGACTTATTCACAAGTTCCAATTCTGTGTCATCATCACATTTTGCACAATGGTGTTTAACTGTTGTTTCTCTTGCCACCATTACAGTATATTCTTCAAGTGCAGCTCTTTTTAGCTTGTCCCAGTGTAAAGCTAGATTACTTAATTCAGAGCGCAAATTGTCCATTGTAGATCTTTTAGCAATTCTGAGCAAATGTTTGCTCATTTGTTCAAGTGCTGGTGTCTGAAGGCCTTTATCTCTAATGTCAGGAAAATTTCTAGGGTCCAGTCATGCATACTAAGCATGGAATGTTACGCTGTTGAGAAAACATCGATTCATGCTTTCAAATATTACATCAAAGATGACGTTGTGTACTTGTACTTCATAAGCTTTAATAGCATCTATTATCACCTCATCTTGAGTAGATTCACCAGCCATGGTCTTCTTTCTTCTTAAGGTACCGTCACACTGAACGATATCGCTAGCGATCCATGACGTTGCAGCGTCCTGGCTAGCGATATCGTTCAGTTTGACACGCAGCAGCGATCAGGATCCTGCTGTGATGTCGTTGGTCACTGCAGAAAGTCCAGCACTTTATTTCGTCGCTGGACTCCCTGCAGACATTGCTGAATTGGCGTGTGTGACGCCGATTCAGCAATGTCTTCACTGGTAACCAGGGTAAACATCTAAGGGCCGCGCTTAGTAACCCGATGTTTACCCTGGTTACCAGCGTAAAAGTTAAAAAAAACAAACACTACATACTTACCTTCCGCTGTCTGTCCCCAGCGCTGTGCTTCTCTGCACTGACTGTGAGCGCCGGCCAGCCGGAAAGCACAGCGGTGACGTCACCGCTCTGCTTTCCGGCCGCTGTGCTCACAGTCAGTGCAGGAAAGCACAGCGCCGGGGACAGACAGCGGAAGGTAAGTATGTAGTGTTTGTTTTTTTTACTTTTACGATGGTAACCAGGGTAAACATCGGGTTACTAAGCGCGGCCCTGTGTGACAGCTCTTTAGCGACATCGTTGTCGGTATCGCTGCAGCGTCGCTGAGTGTGAACGTACCTTTAGTCTTAGGAAGATTGAGCTGTACTTCAAGATCACAATCCTCAAGTTCTTGCAGTTTGTTATTTGCCCACCTTATATAATCAACTGCAGTTTTCTTCACTACATCAAAATATATTTAAAGCTTTTTGAGATTCTCCTTTGTTCCAGATACCATGTGATAAGCTGTCAAGATTTCTAGTCCACTTGTTTGTAGATACTTTGACAATGGTGATGTCAACTCAAATATGCGCATAAATATTTGAGCTGTAATCACAGTCTAATACTTCACGGCAGCCGCACAGCTTCACCGCAGCCACCACCCCCGGTAAGGAATAGGATACAAGGATTATAAGAAGCACCACCATTTTATTAATAAATATTTTTTTCTTATTTTTTTTAGTATCAGTGTCAGAAAACTGTCGGTGTACCTCATTTGAATAATGGGTGCAGTCCATTACAACAATCACACACCCTTTGCCGGCTGATTTTATGATAATTGTATCATTAAGTCGAAGTGATATCAATGTTTGTTTTTCTACTAATGGAAGGTTTGTATGTGTGGGAAAGAACCCCCAAGCATTGTTCGTGTGAAAGTTGTTTGACTTCACGGTCGACCAAAGAAATAAAGGTTTCAGTGGCATGATAGGTATGAGGTGAAGAAAAGGTACTAGGATAACGGAGACCAACAGATGAAATGGAGACCTCCGAAGCAGGGCCATCCCCCATTGGGGACCTACTGTTACGGAGGTCTCAGCCAGTGTGCCAAAATGTGCCTTCAGTCTGATAGCACAGTAAAAATATTGTAAGTCTTTTTCCAACTGGAGGGCATCCTAGTTGGGAGTTGGACAAAAGGACAGTCCTTTTTGGAGTACCGAAAGTTCCGCAGGGGAGAGAGAATGGTTTGAAATGTTGATCACCAATTTCAGTGGATTACCTGGGAGCGTGTGGTCATCCTTTCGCCTCGATATTCTGGGTGGTCTGTGTGTTGGTATCCTCCCCTGTGGCCCTTGGGTAAAAAACTTTGCCTGTTTGTGCCCATGGAAGAGTTGCTGCCAGAAATGAATGAACCATATCTGAGTTGGTTTGTCTGACGTCGCCAAGATCCGGTACCGGTGGAGTCGCTCCATTTGTATACCGTTATTGGAATAGTCCTCGTTGTCATGCTGAAAGTTAATTCTTTTGCCTTCATGTAGAGACTTCTGGTGCTCAGTCAAGATTTTGATTCACAAGATGTAAGGGTAGTAGTAAGTTGGGTCTCGATTGCCTGGATGTTTTTCTGGGTTTCAGCGATGGCCTTTTGTAGATGTTCAACAGTGAGGATGATTATGTCTAGCGAGCATTTATTCAGGATTTTCTTATATTTGTCTCAGAATTCTTGATTGTCAAAAAAAAGGTAGGGCGTAGATTGCTCTTTAGACCTCTAGGAATTTTGCTTTGCCTGTGGTATTCCACCAAGGTGGTGCAGTGGAAATCATATGATATCAGCTTTCTTCTTTCCTTTTCATAATTCCTGGTACTCAATTCTTGGGCTGGTGTTTTGAGAAACTCATTAGAGCTAGTTACCTGAGACAGGATATTGGTACTAGTCGCTATGTCATAAGCAAAAGTGTCGGTTGACATTGGAAGACAGGTGCAAACACCAAGTAAAAAAGGATTAGAACGGGGTTAAATTGGTGTCCACTGTCAAAAATACTTGCGAGGTGCTGGTGTAATGGCAGTGAAAGTCCCTAGAACTATGAGTCAATATACACCGCACACTCTTGTGTAGCTCTGCTAAAGAGTATTTTATTGATAAATCAATGGGAGCAAAAAAAATAACACAAATGGAGAGAAGCGACCAAAAATTAAAGACTAGTGATGAGCGAATATACTCGTTACTCGAGATTTCCCGAGCATGCTCGGGGGTCCTCCGAGTATTTTTTAGTGCTCGGAGAATTAGTTTTTCTTGCCGCAGCTGAATGATCTGTTAGCCAGCATAAGTACATGTGGGGATTCCCTAGCAGCCATCAACCCCCACATGTACTCATGCTGGCTAACAGATGTAAATCATTCAGCTGCGACAAGAAAAACTAAATCTCCGAGCACTAAAAAATACTCGGAGGACCCCCGAGCATGCTCGAGAAATCTCGAGTAACGAGTATATTCGCTGATCACTATTAAAGATGTTTCGACCCTCCCGGGACTTAATCATAGAGTCGGTAGAAAAAAGAAGAACATAAATCAATATAACAACATTTTTGTGCATATGCAGATGCAAAATACAAGAAATTATCCAAAAGCCACATAATGAAAAAATCATAATAAAAAGCGACCAAGAAAGGCAAAATAAGCATCAAATCATCATATGTTTCAATAAAATCATTTATTTTTTTTTTACATAAAACTTGCTTGGAGGACTAATTCTTTGTGTAGGTTCTTTTTGTCCCAATATGGGACAATCATTTTTTGCAGGCTGACCGCTTGTATAGCATGGAGATGAAGCAGCATCTCCATGCTGCAGAAACTGTCAGCTCTACACTGACAGAGAGACTTGCTGATCACGCTCAGCGCATGATCAGCAAGTTTCCTAGCTCTGGTAACCCATCATTCCGTGGGGTCTCCGATCCAAAGGCAGAAGGTTTGTCAGCCCTGTCAGCTTCCGGACTGCTGCAATCGTGTTCGTTCAAATTTTGGGGGTTAAAGTGCCGGGAGCGGTGTGTGACCGCTTCTGTGACCTAGTGCCGGGTGTCAGCTGTCACCCGGCGACTATCGCTCTCACACCCCCCATGTGCGAGGGCGATTGCGATGACGTAATATTCCGTTCCTGGTAAAATACGCCCATGGCACATGGACAGAATATTAAGTCTAATGTCAGAAAGGGGTTAAGCACTCCCCTAATGAGCTGTGATGAACCGCATCAGTAGAAGGGAGGAATAAGGGAAAGTGTCTACTGCTGATTATTGAGAGGGGAATACAGCAATTGGCATCATATACCGCCCTCTGAATCGGGTGAGACCTTTCCTTTAATTTTTTTAATGGCGCACGGATTTTCAATATATATAGTGGAAGGGAGACCAAGGAGGAATACAGATTATGGAATGAATATGGGTAAGATGAGTGTATAACTCTTCCCTTTGAAATAGTTGATATTTCCTCCTATACCTACCTATGTCATGCTATGGCCCTTGAGTGAGAATATGTTGTATTATGACCTATGAGGTACTCAGGCTGCATCATGGAGTAAAGGGTCTACATAGTGGAATGCAGATTTAATTGTGTGGTAAGCCACTTCTTGTGCTACATCTGCAATATGCTAACATGTGTACAAACATATAGAGCTGTTACAAAGTTTTAAATTGGACTTAAGTTGCATTCTGTGATAGTCAACCGAATGTGCAATATCTGAGATATTATGTATGTACTGAGGTGGGTCTCACACATGATTGTGCTAAAATCCTCACTCGCTCTTGTTTAAGTACAATTGGTGCGTACTGGTACAGCAATGTCTAGAATATTGCTGTCCTTGGATACTAGTACTGTTGTCTCCCCTCTAGAGGGAGGACTGAGTGTCCTCTGGGTCTTCTTAAACAGACCAATACATTTTTGTGTGCACCACTATATTTGATTGTAC
Organism: Ranitomeya imitator; assembly: GCF_032444005.1. Taxonomy (NCBI): domain Eukaryota; kingdom Metazoa; phylum Chordata; class Amphibia; order Anura; family Dendrobatidae; genus Ranitomeya; species Ranitomeya imitator. Next base: position 679,620,703 of record NC_091282.1, read on the forward strand.
TTGCACCTTAAGTAAGTCATTAATTTTAAACTTTAATGTTAATTTTATTCCAATATGCTATAAGTTGAGCTCTGGTAACATAATTATATAGTAAATTTGCATCTTTTATCGCTTCTATGTACTAAGCTTAGTTCTATTAACATATGTAATACACTTGTTTCTGGTACTGCATCTATGAAGTAAGCTTGGCTCTCTTTTTGTATTGTAGAAAATCCAGGTAGGCTATAGTTAAATATTAGCACTGATGGTCCTCATTAGATGCCCCTGAATAGCTGTGACTAGAACCAGCCCATGTGTTCACTGGTCAGTCAGATGGGGAAAGTTGAACACGGTGGGTTCTGTTGAGGTAAAGAGAGTCAAGCCAGAATCTCTGTGAGAAGAGACAGCACAGGCCATGTGCACCAAACTGCAAGTATTACTGGTTGATATGTATTATTATTATTACTATTTATTTATATAGCGCCATTAATTCCATGGTGCTGTACATGAGAAAGGGGTTACGTACAGAGTTATAGATATCGTTTACAGTAAACAAATTTACAATGACAGACTGGTACAGAGGGGAGAGGACCCTGTCCTTGCAGACTATGTATGATAGCTGTTTTGTGTGACCGATCTGAGACTGTCTCAGCCGTGTCTGAGTAGCCAGGGACTGAATTGTTTAGTTAGCTCCTGGACCAGGCTGAGAAAAATAAAATCAGCTCACCTTGTCTTTTATCTTGACCTCCTGTGTGATTGATATGGAAATTTGGGTTGGATAAATCTACCTGTGTGTGCTGCGGCCGCTCCCAATTATTTTTGAGCCCTCAAGAAAGAATGAGTCTGACACGTGGTGACAGCTTGACATTCAATCAAAGACCAAAGATTTATTTCCTGATACATAGTTTTTATAATAACATATAGAAAGGAGTGGTTGGGGCGGTTAGTTAATTAACATACAATTCAGTTATTGGTTATCTGATATATATGGAACATTGTGATTAATGCGCATATGACTGCTGATTATGCAACTAAAATGTAGCTCTCGGTATGTAGGGCAAAGTTGAGGCATCTGACCAGGACTTAGTACATTTGGCACTGTTGATCTGCCATTTCAGAAGACTCAGCGGTATCAGTCCCGAACATCTGGTCCAACTTCATGTTTTTTAAGGTGTTTGAGACATAGCGGAAAGTACCGAGCACAATCTGGCCTAGCTCATGTGGTAAAATTGAGCAATTGATTATAAAGTAGCTGAGTAGATAGTTATATATTTGTTTTTGTGTAAGTATATGTGATTTAAGGAATATATATATATGATTTAAAGGCGTATATATGGTTTAAAGGAGTATACATGCAAGTGAGATCTACATGATATACATATTTCTATCACAAGCCCCCCTTAGATATCACTTGCGCTAAGCCTAGCCTCCTGTCCCAAAGCGCTGCAACTCTTTTGTGCTGCCGGCGAACTGACGCAAGCCTAATGCCTACGCCCTACACCGTACAGACTTTCGCAATGGGCGATCAGGAGATCTGTCCCTAAACGGGGGTAGAAACATGCATGGTCTCATATTGGCGACTCTGTTCGATCAGTTCCACATATTCGTCGTCATCATCAGGATTGGAGGAGCCATCAGGTGGGTAAATCTGAATTCGGATAGGTTCGTCCAGGAGGAGATGCGGCATCAGGTTTGTTGTTTCCTTTACTGTCTTTTCCATCATCCTGCGGATACAAGGGATTACGCAGCAACCAGAAATTATCACAAGAACAAAAATAACAAGTATGGCTGCCCCAATCTGTGCTAGCATCCTTTGCCACCCACTCATCCACCCAAAGTACTGGTCCCAAGGATCTTTCACTCCTGAATTCTGTTTCAATTCCTCAGACAGCTCAGTGAGTTTCTGTATTGCCACTGTGACTTTACCATTGGGGCCAGTATTGTCTGGGATGTAGGTGCAACAGGTGTCTTTGATCATCTTACAAACACCTCCTTTTTCAGCTAGTATCATGTCTAAGGCCATTCTATTCTGAAATGCCACGATGGAAGTGGGGCCCAACTGGTCTGCCAGACCTTTCAGAGCATCTCGGGTGTAGTTAACAAATCTCTGCTGGTTGTAATACACATAATTTATCCAATCAACATTTTTGTTCACAGTTATTATTGGCAATAATGATTCAAATTCTGCCTTAACTTGGTCTCTGGCCTTGAATTCATCAGGTACCCCCCTAGGTACACCTACGGTGTCTATATAAACATGTGGATCGAAGCTGCCTTTTGGAGTACTTGCCCTTTTTGTCCTGTTCTTTGCAGTACTGGGTGTGAACTCATGGGTGTAGGGAAAAAGGTGGAAGGGCATCAGAACTTTTGCCAGAGCACATTGGCCTACCCAAACACCTTCCAGTCTACTACGTATTTTCATGTCACCACAGATCCAGTATATGTCACCCAGGGAAACCACATGATTAACTAGGTTGTCAGTGATGGTACTGTACTCTGAGTAGAACCCCTCGGTGAAGTTTTTTACATCCCTGCCAGTCCTGTGCGTGTGTAACAGGTGTAATTACCAGGGTATATTGTTATTCCAGTCCCTGAGGGTGTGTCTCTAGTCATGAGTGGGTATTTAGACTTCCAATCTTCACAGGATGCGGAATGAGATGAGTTAGTGTATATGCTGAGGAAACAGGCCCGCTGGGATTCTGGGATGTCGAGTGGCACTGTGCCCAGGTGGGGTCTGGCTCCGGCACATGCATAACAGCCACTCCCATTATGCTGTTGGGCTGGGTATCTTACCCATTCCAGCCAGTAATTGGTTTCAGAAAACCCAGTCTCTACTGCTAAAGTCTCCTCATAGGTTGGGTCTGTCAATACCATTACGTTACTAGGGATCTCCTGAGTCACATTGGGCTTGTCAGCTACATTTGCCAGTTTGAATTTTCCTGTGTACTGTACGGGGGGTTTGCGCTCACCACTTGGGGGTGTGCTGCTCATTATATAAGTACCGGCATCACCTGGGGAGGGGTTTTCAATGCTAAGTATGAGTCTATTGCATTCTCCCCTGGTGCTGCACCCCTTCCTGAAAGCCTGCTTTGTAAGGCGCATACGGTCAATTAGTGATTTGCCATCTTTATCTTTCTTGTTTAGGGCTAATGAGGGTTTGTATCCCCAACTGTCACCAGTGTTCCAGGCTGCTGCTCCCCAATATTCACATTTGTCTCCCCAATATTCATCTGCAACATAAATATACTGAGTCCCACGCCCCAAGCTGTCCAGCAGTGTGGATGGGCAGTGTACCACATCGCAGTAATCAAACAGGTATGTAAGTATGTGGGCTGATGTATCGAACCAGAAAATGGTGTAGTCCCCATCTTTGGTGATCTCCCCTCCCAGGGGGGGGGGGGAGGGGGGGGCACGTGGAGCTTCTGCCCCCAGAATATGTATCACACAGAGGATGTACAGGATCATTCTGGCTTAGGCGTATCTTCTGGTACGGGAGCCTTCTTGCAGTGCGATGCATGGATCCAAGTGGGCCTTCCCTCTAGTTTCACAGAGGTTGGTGTCGTCAGCAGCACTTGGAAGGGACCGTCAAATCTGGGGTCGAGCGTTCTCCTCACAAACTTCTTCACCAACACCCAGTCTCCTGGTTTCAGGGAGTGTGAACCGGGTACCAATCCTGGATCTGGTAATGAAGAGAAAACTCGAGAATGGATGTTAGCAAGTTTCTTGGTGAGTTCAATTACGTAAGCAGACAAAGTATCATATTGCATTGTCAACTGCTGAGGGAAGAATACCCCTAGCCGAGGGCTGGACCCAAACAGAATCTCATGAGGTGACAGCTTTTCTGGGCCCCGGGGAGTGTGCCTGACACTAAACAGTGCGATGGGGAGTGTTTCATGCCATGGTTTGCGTGTCTCTTGGGCAACTTTTAGCATCCTGTTTTTGAGTGTCCCATTCAGTGTTTCTACTTTCCCGCTACTCTGGGGGTGGTAGGGAGTGTGTAGGCCTAAGTCTGACCCTACTGCTGACCAGATCTCCATTGTGAGGTTTGCTGTGAATGCGGGCCCCTGATCACTCTCTATCACTTCGGGGACCCCGTATCTGCACACGATCTCTGAGAGTAGCTTCTTTGCAGTAGTCTTTGCTGACTGATTCCTCACTGGGAAAGTTTCTGGCCATCCTGAAAACACGTCCACGACCACAAGGGCATATTCGAATCCTCCACTTGGCGGCATCTGGATGTGTTCTATCTGGATCCTCTGGAAGGGGTACAGCGGTCTGGCAAGATGATGTGTGGGAACTTTCTCCATTCTTCCAGGGTTGTATTTGCCGCAGGTCAGACAGCTGCTAGTGAACTTGGCTGTTAGGGTGGAGATCCCTGGAGCGAACCAGTAAGCACCAATCAGATCATTCATCTGTGTCTTTGATCTGTGCGTGGGCCCATGTGCCCACTGGACCACCATAGGGTAGATGCTTCGGGGTAAACAGGGTTTGCAGTCCATTGAGTATACCCTTCCTTCTTGATGTGTTGCACCCTTCCGCATCCAATTCTTCTTCTCCTCCTTTGGGGCTTGTTCTTGCAACTTCTTGAATAGATCCCAAGACGTCATCTCATCTGGTGTCTTGTCCTCAGTTGCCACGTAGTAGCCGTCCGGCTCTACGACCTCTCTTATTTCTCCATACTGTCTTCCTTTGGCGGCTTCTTTGGCTGCCATATCCGCCATGTTGTTGCCCCGTGCCTCTACTGTGTTCAGTTTTCCATGTGCTTTGACCTTCAGTACTGCCACCATTTTTGGGAGTTGGAGTGCGCTCAGTAGGTCTTTAATAGCTCCATGATGCTTTACGGTTGTTCCACTTACTGTGATGAAGTCTCTTGCAGCCCAGATGGGTCCGAAGTCATGTGCTATGCCATGCGAATACCTTGAATCAGTGTAAATGTTCGCAGTTTTGCCTTCTGCAATCTGGCAAGCCTTCGTCAGCGCTATCAGTTCTGCTTCTTGGGCTGACAGGCTAGGTGGCAGACTCCTGGACCACAGGATTTCTTGATTGCTGGTCACTGCACATCCCGTGTGAAATCTTCCTTCATCATATGCAAATCTGGAGCCATCTACATAGAGGATCAACTCTGAGTTGGCCAGTGGCTCTTCTGCCACATTGGGTAGTCCTGCTGTTTCCTGTTGCATGATGCTGAAACAATCATGCTCATCCGGTCGGAGCAAATCCAGATCCTTGTGGAAGGTATCATGCAGACTCTAATCTGGAGGGTTCGTATCTGTATCCCCCCTTGGGAGTGGGAGTAGAGTGGCCGGATTGAGGACTGTACATCTGGAGATGGTGACGTTGTCAGGCAGTAGTAGGGAGCACTGTAGACGAAGATGTCTTGCGGTGGAGAGATGTTTTGGCTGGGTTTGATTGAGAATTGCTGAGATGTCATGTGGAGCCAGGATTTCCAGTGGATGTCCAAGAATGATGTCAGCTGTTTTGTCCAGGAGGGCGTGTGCTGCAAATACTGCTCTCATGCAGGAGGGGGCTCCCCTTGCAACTGGATCCAGGCGAGCTGAAAAATAGCCTAGAGGTCTCTGTCTTCCCCCGTGAGTCTGTGTCAGGACTCCAGTAGCATGGCCTTCTTTCTCCATCAGGTAGAGACGGAATGGCTTCTCATAGTCAGGTAGGCCTATCGCTGGCGCTGAGACTACTGAGTCTTTTAGCTTCTTGAACGAAATGAACGCCACATCTGTTAGCAGGAACGGGGTTACGTTAACGCAGTCATACAGAGGTTGCATTAGGACTGAAGCATCAGGGATCCAGGCTCTGCAATATGAAACTAGACCAAGGAAGGCCTGTAGCGCCTTTGGAGTTGTTGGAGGAGCCATCTTCCGGTGTGGTCTTCCGGTCATCTGTCAGGTGTTTAGTCTGGTGAGCAATGCAGTGCCCAAGGAACATAACTCGCTTCAGACACCACTGGACTTTGTTCTTTGAGACCTTGCAGTGTTGTTTCGCCAGGTAGAGTAGGAGAGACACGGAATGTGCTTTACACGTGTCAAAGTCAACTGCACAAAGGAGTAGATCATCCATGTACTGTAGCAGGGTCACTTCTGCATGTTCTGTGATCCAGTTGGCGAGAACTGTGGATATTGCTTTGGTGAATTGCGAGGGGCTGTTCTGGGCCCCCTGGGGCATCACCGCCCATGTGTACTGTGCCCCCTGATGCGTGAAGGCAAACAGGAACTGGTCGTCTGGATGGAGGGGAACACTGAAGAAAGCATTTGCCAGGTCGATCACCGTGAACACTGTTGCTGTGGAAGGCACATTTGAGAGCAGGGTGTGTGGATTCGGCACGATTGGAGTTTCAAATACTGTAGCGTCATTCACCGCTCTTAGGTCATGTACCATTCTGAACTTGGCTGGCTCTCCTTTTACAGTCTTTTTCTTGACGGGGAAAAGCGGGGTATTGCAAGGAGAGGTGCAGGGGACAACGACCCTTATTTCCAGGAACACCTTCAATTGGTCTGAGACGGCTTGACTCTGTGCGATGGACAAGGGATACTGGGCCTTACGAGGATATGGAGTACCTGGCTTGAGCGATACCCGCACCGGGGCAACCTGAAGTTTTCCCACATCTTGGGGTCCCTTAGACCATAGACTTTCTGGTACTACGTCCAGTACCTCCTTGGGTAGGCCTTCATGGGTTGTTTGAGGTTCCTGTAAGGCTGCCAGCATGACTGACTCTTCCTGGGTCAGAGGTGAAGAAAAGGTCACGGTCCCATCTTCCTGGAACACTATGGTTGCTTTTAGTTTCTGTAGAAGGTCTGCCCCCAGTAGGTTGAGTGGGCAGGTTCTTGACACCACAAACTGGGACAGGATAGAGTGTCCTGGCTGAGTGCACACGCTCAGAGGCTTTGTAAGCTGAGAATTTCTGACTTGACCGTCGATGCCTACGCAAGACACAGAGGATTCTGATAGGCAGGAAGGGTCGGGGAGTTCCACATGTCTCATCACACTTCTGGCTGCACCAGTGTCCACAAGAAAAGACCTGACAACGCCATCCACTTTCAGGGTAATTTGAGGGGTTGGTCCTGCTGAAGGGGTTTTGCATGTCAGGAGCGTGGTGTCTTGCGGACCTGGCTTGCCCCTGTCCTATGGATGGGGCGCTTCACTGTCCACCTTGTCTGCTCCTCGGCTTGCTCCTCTGGGCAGGGTCTTGGGTTGTGATGGAGCTCTGCACCGGCTCTGGTAATGACCCAATTTGCCGCAGTTGAAACATCTGACGTTCCTTCTGTCTCGGTATTGCGGTGGCTCTTCAGAGTCTATGGCCGCCATAAGGGGTGTTGTCTTCCGTAATCCTGGTTGGGACTCGATCCCTTTGGCTACGGTGAGCAGGGTGTCCATTGCTATTGACCTGTACTCGGGTCTAGCCACTATCAGTGGCTTCTTGATTGGTTCTCTGAGTCCATGCACAAAGGCCTGTGCCAACATCTGCCTGTGTATCTGATCATGAATTGTGAAGCCCAGGTCCTGAAAAACCTGCATTACTCTGCCATGAAACTTCTCCACAGACTCTGTCTTCTCCTGACTCATGTCATGTAAGCTGAGGGCCTGTCCGGCCAGCCTGCCTTTGGCCCACTCTCTGAGTTGTTCAATCAGCTTTGGCCCTGACTCCCGGGCATGTACGTCTAAATCTGCTGAAAGCTTGAAGTGTTCTTTCATGATTGGCCAGAAGGCATCACCTGCCTTTATCTCCATCACTGCCCACAGATCATTCCAGGTGGCTGCATATGTGCGCTGGTTCTGCTGCATTCATCTGTAGAATGGCATGGGGTGCATCTCTGGATCTGGAAGATTGTTGAGGATACTGGTCACCTGACTTGGGGTGAAGTGCACATAGTGTAATGGTGGTGCTTCTATCTGCCCCTGTCTCCTAGGTGCCCGTGGGTTTTTCTTTCTAGTACTGGGTAGCATGTATGAAGTCCCCTCTTCATCCTCATCAGAGGAATAGTTGTGATAGAGTGCACTGGGGTCATGCAGTGGCTGATAAGCGGTCTTGGATATTGTCTTTTTGTGAGAGGATGTGTCTCCACCCTGCTGAGGCTGTGGAGGATTATAGTTCCATTGTGGTGTGAATGTTGACTGCTCTGACCGGGGATACTGATCACCATCTGATGGTGATGCCTGTCTCCCCCCCCCCCCCCCCCCGTCCCCGAGCTGCCTGCTGCTGGGTGTGCCTGGGGGAAGCCTGCTGCGGCTTGGGGGGTGCCTTTTACTGGGGGATCTCCACCTTCCTCCCCCGATACCATGACTGTCAGAGGCTGGGCTGTATTGGGAACATAGAATGTGCCTTGTGCTGTGAGCACTGGATACAGAGACACCACACTGCCTGGACTCGGCACCTGCCCGACAGGCAGCAAATCAGGAGAAGGAGAGTGTGACACAGAATGAGATATGAGGTGCGCAGAAAGCGGAGATGAAGGATGGGAGGGATTAACTGAGTGAGGAAAAGACGGGTGATTTAGAGGAAGGGGAGAGTGCTTCGGAGAGAGAGAGGGAGGAGGAGATGAAAAGTGTGATGAAGGAGGTGGGTGTGGTGTAGGAGGAGGAGATGAAAAGTGTGATGAAGGAGGTGGGTGTGATGAAGGAGGTGGGTGTGGTGCAGGAGGAGGAGATGAAGAAGAAAAAGGGGTTGATGAAAGGCGTATAGGAGGAGGAGGTGCGGAATAATGAGAAGGTTGAGGAAGAGAAAGAGGAGGAGAAAGAGGTGGAGAGGGCAGTGCAGAAGACGGAGAGGAAAAATATGGTGGAGAAAGACAAGAGAATTCCTTCTTCTTTGATGCAGCCCGTGCCGGCATCGTCAGAGTACAGTGCCATCTCCCTGTAAAAAGTTTGGGCGGGGCGCACCACATGCTGAGCAAGTCTCCCTGTACAATGGATTCTGCTGGGTGCAGACTGCACACACCCAATATTTTTCATCCCCATATGGGGGAGGTGCTGATGGTTTAACACCTTTCCCTACTTTCTACACATAAAAATCACTTCCTGACTCCTTCACATATCTTTCGGCGCTCCCCAAACGTTGTAAGTCTGTAGCCACCTTATACCATGCTGTTGCAGTGGGCAGCAAGTTAGTATCAACTAGCTTTCCTTTCTTTCTTTTTAATACATCCTGCCACTCTGCAGCTCTAAGCCTGCCTCCCTGATGGATTTCACATACTTTCATGAGCTGCCTGTAATTCTTCACATATCTGACACCTTCGTGCTCTGCTACTAATTGAGGAGCCGTTTTCTCATCAGGAAGCAAAAGGCTCTCCTGTTGCTTGGCCAAATTATTCCCCATTGCAAAAAGAGAAATAAAAAACACAACAAAAAAAATCTCAAGGAGGTAAGTATATAAAAACACGAAAAATAGAAGAAAAAGGGAGCTTTCAAAAAATTGATGCAAGATGTTGAAATCAAAACATAAAAGAACCATCAAAAACTCGGTACACGATCCAAAATTCAGGATCTTTACAGAAAAGGCAGCAACACTTACCTGCCCAGATCTTGGAACAAATGCACTGCAGGGTGCAGCCAACCCATAAAGCAAGATGTTAGCAACACAAGTGCAAAATACCAGATCAACAGCCACTCTCCACATACCCACTCCTGGAGGGGGTGACTGCCCAGTATGCAATTGCACAATAAAGGCCCACATAGGGTGTTCGGTCTCGCATGAGGGGTGTTCACACTGGGATGCATTGAGAGTGTACTGGCCAGCCCGCCTAATCGAAAAGTAGGGGCGTGACTAATAGGCTGAGAACCAGACACTATGCAGTACCATTGTGTGAACAACACCCTATGTGGGCCTTTATTGTGCAATTGCATACTGGGCAGTCACCCCCTCCATAAAATTAAAACGGCTTCTCTTCTCCCCCTTTTTTTCTTTCTTTGTCCTCTGCGCTTAAATGCAGTCAGAGACACACTTCCCCTTTTTATCAGCAGCTGCTCTTTTACCCCAAAATCACGTATGTCACATCAAAGATGACAGATATCATTTAGTTTCACCTCTTCAAATAAATGTCATATATATGCAAAAACAGGAAACTTAGCAACAAAAAGAAGAGGGAAAAAAAAAAAGACAAAAAAACGGTTGTGACCGTGTGATTTACAATGCATATATTTCTCCTAACTGCATGGAGGAGGGGAAGTTCTAAATAGAGAACAGACGGGGAGAGAGAGGGAAAAAAAACTTCTTTTTCAATTCTATGCAGTTAAGCAACAGTACGTGACATTAACAGACAAAGAACATTGACATCCAGGAGATTCGACACCCTCTTTATTATTCTTTGACACGTGCAGGGTGCGCTGGGAAACAGACTACTGCCAATCGCACTGAGCACACCTATGCCCGGGCCACCTGAGTGAGAAACACAACATGTGGGAATTCTACCACCCCGGTCCGACCTATCTAACTAGATAGTCGGCACTACGGGAATCTGCAGTAGCCCTCTAAGTTATCACTACCCGTGCCTGGAGCCTGGGACCACCTGCCCCGGGAGTACCTGTCCCTCCTATGCACGGGAATCCTGCAATAGCTTATCGAGCGATTTGACTTCCTGCGGTCTGTTACCCAGCAACCACAAACAGTCACTGTTCCTTGCTTCTCCCGGATGTTACACAAACACAGAACATATACACGGCACACAGCAGACACCTTGACTTATATCCCAGGGTTTAGGTTCAGGTTCGGACTTTTTACACTACCTGGGAATGCGGTGGTGACCACACCTGACCGACTAAAGGTACAGACCCGGACTCGGCACAGGGGACATTCAGGTAAGATGATAGAATTTTCTTACCTTACTCTGATGGAGCTGCAGTCTCCGTCCCGTGGGCCAAGGCCGTGGCCCGCACCCTCGTCTGTCCGGTCAGCAGGATCCCCTCCTGTGATATCTTCGTCCGGCCCCACGTTGGGCGCCACTTGATATGGAAATTTGGGTTGGATAAATCTACCCGTGTGTGCTGCGGCCGCTCCCAATTATTTTTGAGCCCTCAAGAAAGAATGAGTCTGACACGTGGTGACAGCTTGACATTCAATCAAAGACCGAAGATTTATTTCCTGATACATAGTTTTTATAATAACATATAGAAAGGAGTGGTTGGGGCGGTTAGTTAATTAACATACAATTCAGTTATTGGTTATCTGATATATATGGAACATTGTGATTAATGCGCATATGACTGCTGATTATGCAACTAAAATGTAGCTCTCGGTATTTAGGGCAAAGTTGAGGCATCTGACCAGGACTTAGTACATTTGGCACTGTTGATCTGCCATTTCAGAAGACTCAACGGTATCAGTCCCGAACATCTGGTCCAACTTCCCGTTTTTTAAGGTGTTTGAGACATAGCGGAAAGTACCGAGCACAATCTGGCCTAGCTCATGTGGTAAAATTGAGCAATTGATTATAAAGTAGCTGAGTAGATAGTTATATATTTGCTTTTGTGTAAGTATATGTGATTTAAAGGAATATATATATATATGATTTAAAGGCGTATATATGGTTTAAAGGAGTATACATGCAAGTGAGATCTACATGATATACATATTTCTATCACATGACCACCAAACACCTCGCATGGATTAGGGTGAAGTAGCCACAATGAATCCAACAGAAAAGCAGATGTGTCCAGAGAGTGGTAAAGGTAAAAAATAACTTTTAATGAAAATATATTTAAAATACATCCATACATATGGTATCCAGCACTCAGTACACACTGGCTAAGGAACCTAATGACGATCTACACGTTTCGATCTGGTGGTCTTAGTCATGATTTCATGAAACAAAACCGGGCTGGTGATTTTATGTTTATGGTTTTGTTTATGGTACAGCCAGTAGAAATACACACTTTTTTGTGCGCGATATCAAAACCCTTGTGGCTTCGTGTGAACCCCTACAGTATCTATGACAAAAATAAGTCCATGAATCCACTGGGTACATGTTCAATTAAAAACTAGGCCATTAAGCCAAAAGAGTAATATTAAAGGCCATTAAGCCACTCAAAATGAGATTAACATAAAGAGAAAAAAGGAGTATTTATAGAAAAAAAAACACTTGAAATTTTATTGAAAATATACATGATGACAAAAGAATCAGCACATTGACAACCAAGCTAAATGTTCAAGGTGAGACAGGTATATAGAGAAATATAAAATATTTAATAATGGGACATAGTGGTCAAACGAAAGGAGTGTCACGAGTAAAGCTAGGGGTGTCCTAGCTTGTCCTGCTCCCCGGATTACTTCTGAAGATGAAGACGCCGGGGCTAATGTACCATGCCTTAGCTCCTGAATCCGCCCTCAGTCTGTACACTTCCCAAACCCAGGGAAGAGGGGAGTAGCATTGTACTGTAATACACCAACCAGACTAACAAGTTAAAACGAACAGAGATAATTATACATTTTTATAACGCCATTTATTCCATGGCGCTTTACATGTGAACTGGGCAAATATAGACAAGTACAATAAACATGAGTAAAACAAGGCACAAACAAGTACAGGAAGATTGAGGACCCTGCCCGTGAGGGCTCACAATCTACAGGGGATCGGTGTAGATACACTAGGAAAAGGTAGAGTTGGTCATGCGGCGGTTCAGTAGACAGAGGATCGCTGCAGGTTGTAGGCTTGTCGGAAGAGATGAGTCTTCAGGTTCATTTTGAAGATTTCTGTGGTAGGAGAGAGCCTGATGTGTTGGGGTAGAGTTCCAGAGTATTGGGGAAGCACGAGAGAAGTCTTCTATGCGGTTGTGGGAGGAAGAGATGAGAGAGGAGTAGAGAAGGAGATCATGAGAGGATCGAAGGTTGCGTGTAGGTAGGTACTGGGAGACCATGTCACAGATGTATGGAGAAGACAGGTTATGAATGGCTTTGTATGTCATTTTTAGTGTTTTGAACTGTAGCCTCAGGGCAATAGGAAGCCAATGAAGGTACTGGCAGAGAGGAGAGGCTGGGGAATAACGGGGAGACAGGTGGATTAGTCGGGCAGCAGAGTTTAGGATGGATTGGAGTGGTGCCAGAGTGCTAGAGGGGAGGCCAGAGAGTAGGAGGTTAAGGTAGTCCAGGCGAGAGATGATAAGGGCATGCACTAGTGTTTTTGTGGTTTCATGGTCAAGGAATGCACGGATGTGGGGAAACATTTTTGAGTTGGAATCGGCAAGAAGAGGCAAGGGCTTGGACATGTGGCTTGAAAGAGAGGGCAGAGTCAAGAATCACCCTGAGGCACCGAGCGTGAGGGACTGGGGAAAGTGAGCAGCCATTGACATTGATGGATAGGTCGGATGGAGGGGAAGAGTGAGGTGGGGGAAAGATGATGAATTCTCTTTTGTCCATGTTCAGTTTTAGAAAGCGAGCAAAAAAAGATGAAATAGCAGACATACATTGTGGGATTTTGGTCAGTAAGGAAATGAGGTCAGGTCCAGATAAGATCTGCGTGTCATCAGCGTAGAAATGATATTGTAAACTGTGGGATTCTATGAGCTGTCCCAGGCTGAAGGTGTAGATGGAGAAGAGTAGGGGTCCTAGAACTGAGTCATGGGAAACACCGACAGACAGGGGGCGAGATGAGGAGGTGGGGTGGGAGAGGGAGACAGAGTGTCCGGTCTGTTAGATATGATGAGATCCAGGATAGGGATGCCAAGATGAGAGAATCTGTAACAGGAGGGAATGGTCCACAGTGTCGAAGGCAGAAGACAGGTCCAGGAGGAGGAGGACACAATAGCGTTGCTTGCTCTTGGCGGATAGTTGGTCGTCGGTCACTTTAGTTAGGGCAGTTTCAGTTGAGTTCTGTGGTCGGCAGCCAGATTGTAACCGGTCAAAGAGGGAGCAGGAGGAGAGGTGGGATTACAGTTCAAGATGGACATGTTGTTCCAGTAGTTTGGAGGCATAAGAGAGAAGGGATACTGGGCGATAGCTGGACACAGAGGATGGGTCGAGGGAGGGTTTTTTGAGGATATGTGTGATTGATGCATGTTTGAAGGATGAGGGGAAGACACCGTTTGTAAGTGAAAGGTTGAAGAGTTGTGTTAGGGTTGGGATGAAGACTTTGGTGAGGTTAGCGATGAGGTTCGACGGGAGTGGGTCAAGCGTACAAGTGGTGAGATGTGATCTTGACAGAAGGGTGGAGAGCTGATTGTCTGTCATGATGGAGAAGCTGGCTTTGGAAGAACTGGGCTGAGTAGTCAAGAGGAGGGGCATTGGGGGCTGCGGGCTACAGCTTTGTCTGATGTTATCGATCTTCTGCTTAAAGAAAGGCAAAGCAGAAATGAGAGGAGAGGGAGGAGGTGCTGGGGGACGGAGTAAAGAATTGAAAGTGTTGAAGAGCTGTTTAGGGTTGTAAGTCAGGGAGGATATGAGAGATGAGAAGTAGGTCTGTTTTGCAGCAGTGAAAGTGGACTTGAAGCTGGCGAGGGACTGCTTGTATGCGGTAAAGTGCTCAGCAGAACGAGATCTCTTCCATCTCTGCTCAGCGACCCTGGAAGCCCGTCTCAGTTCTTTGGTCAGGCTGGTCAGCCAGGGCTGCCTGTTGATTGCATGTTTTGCTATGCGTGAGGGGGTGGCCGAATCAAGTGTAGCTGTTATTGTGGTGTTGTAAAAAGTGGCAGCAGCATCTGTGTCATGGAAAGAAGCTATGTCTGTAAGAGAGAGAAGGGACTCAGAGAGAGAATATATAGGAGATGGGAGTGGTTAACAGCGCACAGCTGAGCCTTTAGCAGGAAAGCTTCCAAGAGCTCTCAACTGAGCAAAATAACCCTTTTACTACTAAAATAAACTTGCAACATTTAATATGAACATGAAGTGCTTCTAATCAGTGCAGGAGGAGAAATCAGACGCTGCTGTCTTCTGGTTCCTCTCTGTCCCGGTTAACCCATGACAGAGTTTCCTCGGCACAGAAGTGGTAAGTAGCAAAAAGATGCCTATGACCATAGAGTATTAGACAAATTGGCCGCGAATATTTTGTAAAAAGTAAGAAAACTTAGGGAATGAACATCCTACTGGCAGGAGAGAGTGCATGTCTAAGCCTGTGTGTGCACAGCATAACGAATCAGAGGCCTGTAGTATTGACATTGGTGCTGAAGTTGAGCCATCATACTAACAGCACTTCTAAGGGCTAATCGTTTGCTTTGCTGTTTATATCACATACAATCTGCATTTTGCTTAGGAAGGGAGAGAGTTGCAAGAGCAGGGAGAGTGATAGAATCCAGTCTGTAGACAGGGATTAGGGCTGTGCAGTTTGTTTGCAAATATTTAGCTGCAACTTTTTTTTTTTTTTTTTTTTTGGGGGGGGGAGACGTGTTAAAAAATTGAATGTATTTTGATTTATTGAGCAATAGGTGATTTGCACTACTTTTTGTGTTACATACCACTCCAAAAAAGATAAAACATTTCATTGGGTTAAAATTCTTACCCATACATAATTCAGTGTCCTGGAGTGATTTTATATGACACGCCAAAGAAGAGTTTAAATAATTAGCAGGCTTAAATTTGTTACCCATACTGTATTCCATGGGTACATTTCCTGTGATCTATAAAACTGAAAAAAAAAAAAAACTAGAAAAAAATATTAAGAGTTGGCTGGATTAGTTCTCATCCATACACTACATACTAGTTCTACATTCCATACACTATACACTACATGGTATGGGGAACACTTCTTGTGAACTATAAAACTAAAAAAAGCGATAAAATTTTTGCAGGCTTAAATTTCAAACCTATACAGAATCACGTGGTTTTGGTACATTTCTATGGCATATAACACTCCAAAAATGTGTTTAAATATTTTTTTTCTGGATTGAATTTGATTGTCATTCATACACTTCCGTTACATTACGGTGATATCACACTTTCCAAAACTGCTTTGATTTGCTGGAGGTGACCAATTTTTTTTTTATCTTGTTAAAAATAAACTTGGTTTTAAGAAACCTAGCAATTGCAAAATGCGTAAGGCTGCAGAATGGGACTGCGAAGTTGAAGTGCTGATGATGGTGCACGCAGATGTCTAGGATATGGGGCTTGTGAAAATATGCCTGTTGCTGGAGAACAGAAAAACACGACCATCCACGACCCATAGGTTCCTGTTCCACTTTGCAGGGAGGCACGGTACATCACTTCTGAATCTGAAGCCAGAACACTGAGAACAGCTGCTCGGTTGGATAGGAGATAATGCTTCCGGCAGACTTTGCAGCACCACACAGTCTTCCACATAGTCCAGTCTCACCAGAGTACAGTCTGGATCACTCAATTCACTTAAAAAAAGCAATTAAACATTTTGCAGGTTTAAATTTGTCAGCCATACAGTATTATGTGGTCTGGGGTACATTTCCTGTGATACACAGTACAGACCAAAAGTTTGGACACACCTTCTCATTTAAAGATTTTTCTGTATTTTCATGACTATGAAAATTGTACATTCACACTGAAGGCATCAAAACTATGAATTAACACATGTGGAATTATATACTTAACAAAAAAGTGTGGAACAACTGAAATTATGTCTTATATTCTAGGTTCTTCAAAGTAGCCACCTTTTGCTTTGATGGCTGCTTTGCACACTCTTGGCATTCTCTTGATGAGCTTCAAGAGGTAGTCACCTGGAATGGTCTTCCAACAATCTTGAAGAAATTCCCAGAGATGCTTAGCACTTGTTGGCCCTTTTGCCTTCACTCTGCGGTCCAGCTCACCCCAAACCATCTCGATTGGGCTCAGGTCTTGTAACTGTGGAGGCCAGGTCATCTGGCGTAGCACCCCATCACTCTCCTTCTTGGTCAAATAGCCCTTACACAGCCTGGAGGTGTGTTTGGGGTCATTGTTCTGTTGAAAAATAAATGATGCAGGAGCCAGCGTTGGCGGCTAAATGGGAGATGCTGACACAGACGTGTCTGAGCAGAAGGAGCAGCTGCTATAGCAAAGGTGGTGCTGCTTATTGATTTGGTGGACTTTAAGATTGATCTTTTTAAAGCCGTGAGAAAGATTCATTTATTTCAAAATTTCAATAAAGATATGACGTCAGTTCAACCCCCAACTGAGGTCCCGCATATGGTGGGGTCAATGGGGTTTTTCGCGGCAGGAGATCTTACACCAGACATGAGAAAAGACTAACCTTACTGATCCATCAGAAAATCCGTGTGAATCACGTATGACATCTGTCAAACCCTTTTTGGGAGGCATTAAATCTACATTCAGGCCCCCGGTGTCCCCTGGCAGCCCTATAGATATTTTTGAGTCCCAGGTTAATAGAGATATGGAGGCCCTTATCTATAGCAAACTCCCGTGCAATTTAAAACCTAAAGAGTTGCTAGCCTTGAAAGAGATGCAAGGTTGGGCTGATGCGATTTTTCATATCACGGACAAGGGAGGCAACGCGGTTATCCTCAGTAAAGAATATTATGTGGCCGAAGCGTGGAGACAGTTGTCGGATATTAATACCTATGTCACCTTACAAATTGATCCAACCAATAAATACAAAAATTTGTTACGTTCTTTGATGAGGAAATACATTAGCCTGGGTACCATTTCTGAGAGACAAGCGGAAAAACTTTTCCCTGAATTTCCACTAAAACCTTATTGGTACCATATACCTAAGCTGCATAAATCCCTCATCTGTCCCCCCGGCCGTCCAATAGTTTCGGGCATCGGCTCTATCACAGAGCCTCTGTCCCTCTACTTGGACTGGTTGTTGCGCCGTTTACTCCTTGATGTGCCTTCATATATCAAGGACACCAAGGCATTTCTACGAGAGGTGAGACTCTTTAACTGGCAAGACAGTTTCCATCTGACTTCCATAGATGTGGAGAGTCTCTACACCAGGATTCCACATGAATTAGGTGTAGAGGCAATCAGAGAAATTCTGGACAGTACACCAACTGATGAACATACAAAAAATTTTATCTGTGAAGGTCTTTTTTTCATCTTAAAACACAATGCGTTTAAATTTGACAATAACTGGTACGCACAGACAGAAGGTACCGCTATGGGTACGCCGGTAGCTTGTACCCTAGCCAATCTCTTCCTAGCGGTTTTTGAGAGCAAATTTGTGTATGCTACGTGTAACCCATTCCTAAAAAATATTAAATTAATTTTACATTATGTGGACGATATTTTCGTGGTTTGGGATGGTTCTCGGGAGGATTTCACCCAGTTTGTCGCCTTCCTGAATCATTCCAATACCATGAATCTGAAATTTACGTCCAATTTTGGTGGCAACACCTTTGAATTCCTTGACGTTAAATTGTCAATACGAGAGGGTTTGGTTCACACAGAGGTTTTCCGTAAATTGTCAGCATCAAATTCACTCCTACATTTTCAGAGTGCTCACCCATACTACACAAAAAAGGCGTTACCTTTTAGTCAATTCTTAAGAGTGAAAAGAACGAATAGCACCCTTTTAGGGTTTGTAAATCAATCGCAGGATTTATAAGAGGTTTGAACAACGCGGCTATCCTCGCCCCCTTTTAGATTCAGCACTTCAAAGAGCTTCTAATAATATGCCTGATAACCCTTTAGGAGGTAACAGTAGGAATGGCAAAAAAGAAAAAAGGTTTGTTTTCTCATTTAAATTTGGCCCTATGGATGATGCCATCAGATCCACTATCCGCAAAAATTGGCACATCTTGGAAAAAGACGTTGACCTGACTGAAATGACCAAAAATGGCCCGCTGTTTGCATGCCGCCGTAGTAAAAATCTTAAAGATTTATTAGCTAGAAATTGCTTTGTGAATATAAATAAAAAAAGCAACTGGTTGGAAGCGGGGATCCCAAAAGGGAATCATAAATGTGGGCGGTGCAATTCTTGTATTTTCCATGTAACTGGGACTAGCCTTAAAATTGGTGACATTTCTCATACCGTGCGGCACTTTATCTCATGTAGATCCACACATATAGTCTATGCCATCTTCTGTCCATGCGTTTTTTTTTATGTCGGGAAAACCATCCGACTGCTGTTCATCAGAGTAAGAGAGCATTTTAACTCCATCCGGACAGGAAAGGGTGCCCGATGCTAATTAGCCATGTTCGACAGGCGCATGCAGGAGACACGAGTGTATTACGCTTCGCTGGGTTAGAACAAGTGTCCTTACCACCCCGGGGAGGGAATCTCAATAGGCTACTGCTTAGGGCGGAAGGTAGATGGATTCTACGCACAAACGCAATGGGCCCGCTAGGCTTAAATGATAAAGTTGACATGGCAGTATTTTTATAGTCTATGTTTTTATAACCAATATGCTTCTTGAATTCTGTATGTGTTATGTGCTCTTTAGTTTTTTATGTTATATGTCTGTTGCTTCATTCACGTCACTTGTTGTGGTGGGTGGGTTTTCACGCTCATTGGTTGCTACAGGACTGAGGGAGTTCCCTGTCAGTGTGACGCTTTAAAGGTGTCTCCCTGGTTCCTGTGAGCATTCGGACCCGTAGAAGTGCAGTCGCACGAAACGGCCGTCGTCCGTTTTTCCACGTTCTCCCGTAAGTCACCTGTATATGTTCTGAATAAAGGCTGAATAATTCAGAAGGACCGGTGAGTGCACTTTCTTTTATCTTTTTTCTTGTTGGATTCATGCATTTCACTGTTTCCAAGTGCACCCGGTTGTCCTCTCGGCATCTATAGACCCAGCAGCGGCACATAGCAGTGGCCCGTTTTGGTTTTTAATGGCTATAAATGGGAGCAGTGCCATGTCTTTTCTCCTGTATTTAGTGCTTATATAAGGCCACTTTGCAGGGAGGCACAGTACACAACTTCTGAAGCCAGGACAGTGCGAACAGGTCCGATCCTCACAAGATCTCCTTCTCTACTCCCCACAATCGTATACAAGATTTCTCTCGCGTATCACCCCTACTCTGGAACCCTCTACCACAACACATCAGACTCTCGCCTACCATCGAAACCTTTAAAAAGAGAATGAAGACCCACCTCTTCCGACAAGCCTATAACCTGCAGTAACTACCAATCGACCAAACCTCTGCATGACCAGCTCTACCCTCGCCTACTGTATTCTCACCCTTCCCTTGTAGATTGTGAGCCTTCGCGGGCAGGGTCCTCTCTCCTCCTGTACCAGTTATGACTTGTATTGTTTAAGATTATTGTATCTGCTTTCATTATGTATACCCCTCCTTACATGTAAAGCGCCATGGAATAAATGGCGCTATAACAATAAATAATAACAGGTGGCCAGTTAGATATCAGATGCTTCCAGCAGGTTGGCAGGTCTTCCAAACGGCCCAGTCTCACCAGCCTACAGTCTGGATCACTGGATCCTCATCCTCCTTTTCCCCACCATTTTGAGTCCCAGGAGTCTAATGATCCAACACTAGAACACTCTGAAGAGCTCTATACAATCAACATTTTTCCATCATTCATGACGGCACCACGAGAGAGAGGATCCGCCCTTCAAGGACAGGAAACCTTCAAGATAAAAGGGGCAGCTCCTCTCTCCACATCAGTTGGTTTTCTGTCCTTGATGGGGAACCCTCAAGATGGAAGATTTCTGAAGACAGAAGAGGATGCCTGGGTCAGAAGAATTTGGGCAGGCACTAGTCTGCTGCTTCCGTCACCAGGTGCCGGTAGTCGCCTCTGGGGCCATGTATATCCATGCCCGCCTGATCGAAGCATGGCCACGGCCCTTGAGGCAATGCCCGGGTGAAGATAGAGCCTCGGAGGCCACGGTCAGTGTATCCTCCCTGTTGCCGCAAGAATCCCACCTGCTATTTTAGGTCCTCGGAGGTCACAGTCGTTGTGTCTACCCTGTTGACTCATAGTGGCAATGCAGCCTGTGAGGCACATCGGTGCCCGGGCAAAATACAACTCCTCGGAGGTATTGGGGCCTCCCAGTTGAGCACAAGGCGCAGTCGCCCCCTCCCCCATTGACAGTACCTGCAAGTCAGCAGCGTGGTTGTTCCCTCCAGGAGGAGCAGTGTATGGAAGGGGCAGCACCGCGGGGCATCAGGGTAAGTGCCGCGTTGTTTCCATGGAGCCCCGGGCCCGTGTAACGGCTCATCCGCCCCGTTCACTGTAGATTTCCCCCTCATCCGATACCACATACCGCGCAACCAGAAGTGAGGAGGTACGCGCATGCGCACGGCACCCGGAGTAAGGTGGGTGGAACCTTGGGTGCACACGAGGGGTAAGGAGGGCCAAAAGATTTGCGCGCACCGGAAGTGGTGCCGTTCGTGAGCATAGACCTGAGTATTGTGCGCAGGCGTAGGCGCTGGGTGGCAGCAGAGGCAAGATCAACCAGTTGATTAATTAATTAGATGAGCATGCACCGGAAGTGGTTGCCCGGGTGCGCGCACCCCCGATTACAGCGCGCAGGTGTCGGAGCGCTAAGCGGCCAGCAGAGACAGGAACAACCAGGTGATCTATTAATTAAAAGAAAAAAAAAGGGAATGCGGTTAAGTACTGCCTGGTGTCACTAACCAGTCCGGGTTGAATGTGACTGCTCTTGTCACGTGGCAGTTAGCATGATGGAAAGTTTTTCACCGGAATATTTACAGCCACAGCAAGAGGTTCAGGTGAGGCGGTCTCGCTCAAGTGAGAAAAGCCAGATACGCCATGGCAGCAGTAGAAGCCACTCGGGCAGCGTGCGGGCGGATCACCATACCAAGGAGGAATCTTTCGTCTTACTGGGAGACATTGAGAAAACCAGTCAACTTCCGGATAACCAGTCAACTTCCGGATCCGGTACCCTTACTTTTAAGCATCCGAGTGGTGAGTGAACTTCGAGAAAGTCCAGCATGCTAATGTCTGTTCTTTTCTCCTCTCGTCTCCATCTCTCCCCTCTTTTCTTACATACATTGGGGGGTGGAGTATAGGAAGTCCCCAAAAAGTATAAGTCAAAAACTAAGAATAAGGAATGTCCCGTGCGCAAAAACCCTTTAAAAGTATCCCGGAGTAAAAATCTGTGTCAGGATTGTATTAACAAAACAGTGGCAGAGGAAACACCCTCCTTTACGGAGAACCTAAGATCTCTAATCCAGTCAGAAATCTGTAGGTCGGTAAAAGCGTTACAGACAGTCGACACAGATACCAGATCTAGGGACAGATCCAGCCTCTCAGTAGCATCTCAAAGGGACTCTTCGGAATCAGAGGAAGACTCAGATACAGCTCGTTACTCAGAAAGTAGCTCAGAGGAGGAAGATACATTCTCAGTGGAGGCTACAGACAAGCTTATAAAAGCTGTCCGCTCTACCATGGGGCTGGTAGAGGAGAAAGCAAAAAAGACAGCCCAAGAACTTATGTTCAGTGGTCTGCAAAGGAAAAAACGAAGATCCTTCCCTATTAATGAACAGCTATAAGAACTTGTTAGGAGGGAATGGCAAAAACCGGAGATGTCCCAGATAATCAAATCCCTTGATATCCTTTTGAGGAAGAGGCATCCTCAACTTGGGATAGAGCTCCAAAAATTGATGTAGTGATTTCAAAAGTTGCCAGAAAATCCTCCCTACCCTTTGAGGATTTAGGTTCTCTGAAAGAACTTCTGGACAGAAAAACAGAGTTGCCTGAAAACAGCCTGGGAGGCCTCGGCAGGGGCACCAGGGGCACTAAGGCCAGCTATTGCGGCCACTTGTGAAGCCAGATCCCTAAAGATATGGATAGAGAACCTGGATGATCAGTTAGAACAAAAAGTTCCCAGGGAGACTGTCCTAGAAGCAATACCGGCCATAAGAGCAGCGGCAGTATTTCTAGCTGAGGCTTCAGCGGACTCAGCTAGTCTGGCAGCAAAGTCAGCAGCATTAGCCAATATGGGACGCTGTGCAATATGGCTTAAATGCTAATAATAAAACTTTGCTCTCTGCCATGTGACGTGAATTTCCTGTTTAGACCGGCATTGGATGAGGTGTTGGAAAAAAACGGTAACAAGAAGAATTTCCCAAAACAGCCATTCCAGGCCTTTCGGCACTCCTTTCAGAGGGGCTAAAAGTTCAGAATACAGCAGTACAAAGACTGAGACAGAAACAACTTTGACAAGCGATCCAGGAGAGGAAAAGGCTTCTACTTTTGCAAGCCCTCCAAAGACACCAAGAAACCCTCCCAGTGACGGTCCCTCTCAGGTGGGAGGGAGGCTCTCTCACTTCCTTCCAGCCTGGGAAAGGATCTCATCCAGCGCTAGGATCAGACAAATTGTGGGTTCAGGTCTGAAATTGAAGTTCCACCACTGGCCTCCAAGAAAATACAGACTCCAGTACAATCCTCACAAGAAAAACAAAAGAGTCTGGAAAGGGAAGTAATATCGCAACTAGACAAACATGTCCTGGAAGAGGTTCCGGTACAGGAAAGAATGGAAGGTTTTTATTCCCCCCTTTTTCTTATAAAAATATCCGCACAATTCTTGGAGAACAATCATAAATTTGAAAGGCCTCAACAGGTATCTAATAATCCCATCATTCAAAATGGAGACTATAAGATCAACAGTGAAACTCCTCTATCTTCGGTGTTACATGGCAGTCCTAGACCTCAGGGATGCTTATTACCACGTTCCGATCAGACAACAAGATCTCACGTTTCTCAGGGTGGCAGTTCAGATGGGGTCTCAGTTACATCACATTCAGTTGCAGAGGTCACAGCACATCTCAGAGAGAAAGATACTCTGATAATACTTTATTTAGACGACTTCCTAATAGTGGGGACAAAAATTTTCTCACTGTGAAGAGCAAGTCAGAATAGTGATAGACACACTACAGACGCTAGGATGACAGCTGAACCTCAAAAAATCCAAGCTGGAGCCAGCGATGGTCCAGAATTTCTTGGGGATAACGGTGGACTCTTGTGGCGCAGGAGTATCGCCTCCCAGAGGAGAAAGAAGAAAAAATCAAACAAATAATTGTAGCAACAATAAAAAAGCCAGAAATGACTTTAAAGGGACACTGTCACCTGAATTTGGAGGGAACAATCTTCAGCCATGGAGGCGTGGTTTTGGGGTGTTTGATTCACCCTTTCCTTACCCACTGGCTGCATGCTGGCTGCAATATTGAATTGAAGTTCATTCTCTGTCCTCCGTAGTACACGCCTGCGCAAGGCAATCTTGCCTTGCGCAGGCGTGTACTACGGAGGACAGAGAATGAACTTCAATCCAATATTGCAGCCAGCATGCAGCCAGCAGGTAAGGAAAGGGTGAATCAAACACCCAAAAACCCCGCCTCCATGGCTGAAGATTGTTCCCTCCAAATTCAGGTGACAGTGTCCCTTTAAGAAGAGCCATGTCAGCGTTAGGGTCCCTAACCACCTGCATACCAGTGGTAAAATGGGCCCAATTCCATGCAAGAGAACTGCAATAGTGTGTGCTGCAGAACGACCTGGAACTTCAGGGGCAGTTAGAACAGAAGCTCACCCTCCCGGTCTCTGCACTCCAATCACTCAGATGGTGATTACAGATAGAGTCATCTCTGAGAGGAGTCCCCTGGACATACACAGTGTTAGGAGTCGAGTTTCCTCTGCTGCACAGGGGGAATCTCGATCCGTGTCTGCTGCGGTCTCCCATTCGGTATCGGCCGCAGTGGGCTCTGCTCAGCGGAGACGTCGCTCCCAGCGTCTCGCTGGGGCTGATTCGGTGCATAGGGTCACTACTGCCTTTTCTGGCTTTCCTATGGTACCCTGCACTGATCTGCGGCGAGCGAGCCTCTCTGGGACTAAGTCCTTGTTTACTCACACTGAGCATGCCCAGGGCAGGGTCTCCCATTGGAGGTCGAGGGCCACATGTTCGGTCACATGCTCAGGTGCTGCAGTACATTCCATTGGTCCTTCTGGAAGGTCCTGAAAGGGCAAAACATGCTCAGGTACTGCAGCACTTTCCATTGGTCCTTCTGGAAGGTCCTGAAAGGGCAAAAACTTCAGTAGCAGCTTCCTGTGCTGCAACTATATAAACTGCGCATGACCGCACAGCCATGCACTAGTATCGTCTTACGCTATATGCTTTGCGCCAATGTGGTCATGTGTTTGAATGTGTTCAGGGACCCGGCTGAAATAAGCCCCTAGAATGCTGGCACCTCCGGCGAGGAGATTGTGTTTAAGTGTGTTCAGGGACCCGGCTGAAATAAGCCCCTAGAATGCTGGCATCTCCGGCAAGGAGTTTTGTGTGCATGCATGACCACTCACTGCTCACATCTGGGTAGTTGGCCTGTGCCTCTGTGAAAGTCTAACAGGGCACAGAGCTTTCCTCTCGCGGTTACTCTGTGAAGCTAACAGAGTTGGTATATACCGCCATATAGAGCCGCCATTATTTAGCAGCAGGTGCTTTCCTGCACGGTGGATCCCGGGTTGCGAACGCACCAATTCCATTTAATAAATTATATATTTGGTGCATTCCGCCAACCTTAACAGTATACTAGCGCCAGGATCTGGCTAAGTAATGGCGGATGAACAGCGATTGCAGGGGTACATCCAGCTGCTGGAGGGCCGGTTGGCGTCTCTTGAGCGTGCAACCTCGGCGGTGGATGTTACCACAATAGCTGTTCAGGCTGCTAGCGTGGCTGCAGCAGCTTTACCCACTGCCACCTCTGTTCCGACCCTATCTCACCTTCCTTTGCCTGAGAGATACTCTGGGGACAGTAAGTCCTGTAGGGGTTTCGTGAGCCAATGTGGTATACACCTCGAGCTTCTGGCTGCACGTTTCCCTACTGAGCGGGCAAAGGTGGGATTCATAATCTCTTTCCTGTCGGACAGCGCGTTGGAGTGGGCTACGCCGCTGTGGAAGCGCAACGATCATGTGGTGCGGAGTGTTCCTAGGTTTCTGGACACTCTGAAACAGGTCTTTTTAGGACCTCAAGTCACCCATGATACAGCGCTCCAACTGCTGGCTTTGACTCAGGGTTCAACCATGGTCAGCCATTTTGCTGTTCACTTCCGGACATTAGCGTCTGAGTTGGAATGGCCAGATAAAACCCTCATTCCCGTATTTTGGAGGGGGCTGGCTGACCATGTGAAGGACGCTTTGGCCACTAGGGAGATTCCCGCCACACTGGAGGAGCTCATAGCCGTATCTACTCGTATTGACCTCCGTTTTAACGAGCAGAGGTTGGAGCGAGCCCAGTGTAGGCAGAGGTTTCGGCTGGCTCCCACCTTCGCCAAACCTTTGGAATCTCCAGTCCAGGCATCCGAGTCACATGAGGCCTTAGAGGTGACACGAGCGGGATCCAAGTCTCAGTCTGCCCGTGCACATAAGGTCCGTCATGTTTGCCAGCAGTCAGGACACCTTGCCTCCAAGGGTCCTCAGCGGTCGGGGAAACGTCAGCGTCTAGTGGCAGTTGGAGGAGGTACACTAGACACGGCGACGTTTGCCTCAAAGTTGTCCTTCAAGGGGACAATTACCATAGGCCCATCCACTCTTATGGTCGAGCTATGCGTGGATTCTGGGGCAGAGGGTAACTTTATGTCTTCCGCTTTTTCCCAGCGTCACGCAATACCCTTGCTGATGCTCGCCAAGCCGGTAACCGTTCGAGTGGTAAATGGGTCAACACTACCTTCACAGATTACCCACCAAACCATTCCTTTCACGCTATCTGTGTCTCCATCACATCAGGAGATAATCTCCCTATTAGTCATTCCTGAGGGAATTGATGAGGTCCTGTTGGGGATACCATGGCTTCGCTACCATTCTCCTCATATTGAGTGGTCCTCTGGGAGAATTTTGGGTTGGAGTAAATCTTGCGAGGGTAGATGTCTGAGGGAGTGCGTTCAGGTTGCTACTACACAGGTACCCGCAGATCTTTTCTCTCTCCCCAAGCACTATTGGCCCTATGCAGACGTGTTCTCCAAAAGAGCTGCGGAGACCCTTCCACCTCACCGCCCCTATGACTGTCCTATTGACCTCTTGCCTGGTGCTGAGCCTCCCCAGGGTCGAGTCTATCCGTTATCTCTCCCGGAGACGGAGGCAATGTCCCAGTACATCCAGGAGAATCTGGCAAGAGGATTCATTAGGAAGTCAGTGTCACCGGCAGGGGCAGGGTTCTTCTTCGTACAGAAGAAGACTGGAGACTTACGTCCATGCATAGACTACAGGGGTCTTAACGCCATCACCGTTAAGAACAAGTACCCACTACCCCTGATATCTGAGCTGTTTGATAGGCTACGGGGAGCGAGGGTATTTACAAAGTTAGATCTGCGGGGTGCTTACAACCTGATTCGCATCCGTGAGGGGGATGAATAGAAGACGGCTTTTAACACCAGGGATGGGCACTATGAATATCTGGTGATGCCCTTTGGGCTCTGTAATGCCCCAGCCGTTTTCCAAGACTTTGTGAACGACATCTTCCGGGATATGCTCACCACCTCGGTCGTAGTCTATCTGGATGATATTCTCATCTTCTCTCCAGATATTGACTCCCATCGGAGAGATGTTCGCAAAGTCTTCGACCTCTTACGGGCAAACTCCCTCTACGCCAAGTTGGAGAAGTGTGTGTTTGAGCAGGAGTCCTTGCCTTTCCTTGGTTATATCATCTCTGCCCAGGGTTTGGCTATTGATCCTGCCAAGCTACAGGCTGTAATGGACTGGCAGGAACCCCATTCTCTTAAAGCGGTGCAGCGCTTTATGGGGTTCATTAATTACTATCGCCAGTTCATTCCACACTTCTCAACTTTGGTAGCTCCCTTGGTTGCCCTCACCAAGAAGGGAGCAAATCCCAAGTTGTGGTCAAAGGAGGTCTCCAAAGCCTTTCTCTCGATCAAGTCACACTTCGCTAGCGCTCCCATCCTACATCGCCCCGATGTTGATAAGCCATTTATCTTGGAGGTGGATGCCTCATCCGTTGGTGCTGGAGCAGTCCTTTTCCAAAAGGATGCTCAAGGTCGGAAGCATCTTTGCTTCTTCTTCTCCAAGACCTTCACACCAGCGGAGAGGAATTATTCCATCGGGGACAGGGAGTTGCTGGCCATGAAGTTGGCTTTTTCGGAGTGGAGACATCTCTTGGAGGGAGCTCGCTTTCCCTTCCAAGTCTTCACTGACCACAAGAACTTGGTGTATCTGCAAACGGCCCAGCGGCTGAATTCTCGCCAGGCTAGATGGTCCCTGTTCTTCTCCCGGTTCCATTTTACTCTCCATTTCCTCTCCGGGGAGAAGAACGTTCGTGCTGACGCTCTCTCCCGCTCCGTGGTGTCATCGGAGGAGGAGGAGCATCGGCTTATTGTCCCTTCTGAGAGCCTGAGAACTGTAGATCCGGTTTCGCTAGAGTCTGTGCCCCCGGGCAAGACTTTCGTACCAGCTAACTTGCGACCGGAGGTTCTCTCTTGGGCTCACTCCTCCAGAGTGGGTGGGCATTTTGGGACCAAGAGGACATCTGAGCTTCTGGCGAGAACATACTGGTGGCCGCATATGGCCCGAGATGTCAAGGACTATATTCAGGCGTGTGTTTCTTGCGCCCAGAATCGGTCTCCTCGGCAACGGCCTGCTGGGTTGCTTTACCCTCTACCGGTGGCAGACAGGCCCTGGGAGATGGTCGGGATGGACTTTGTGGTGGGTCTACCCAAGTCGCGTGGCTGCTCCATTATTTGGGTTGTCACCGACCATTTCTCCAAGATGGTGCATTTGGTGCCGCTTCCTCGGTTACCCTCAGCACGGGCCTTGGCGGTGTTGTTCATTAAACACGTTTTCCGTTTGCATGGTATGCCTGATAAGATTGTCAGCGATCGGGGTCCCCAGTTCGCATCTCGGTTTTGGAGAGAGCTCTGCCGTTTACTCAGCATAGAGTTAAACCTCTCCTCTGCATACCATCCCGAGACGAATGGGTTGGTGGAGAGAACCAACCAGACTCTGGTGACATATTTGCGACATTTCGTCTCTGCTAGGCAGGATGACTGGGCATCTTTGCTACCTTGGGCGGAATTTGCCCTGAACAACGCCGTAGCCGATTCCACTGGTCAAACTCCTTTTCTCCTTAATTACGGCCAGCATCCGCGTGTCCCTGAGCCCATGCCCGTGTCATCCACCGATTCTAGGGTGGCAGACTGGGCGGTGGAGGCACGTGACATCTGGGACCGCACACAGGATGCCATCCGGGCCTCCAAGGAGAGAATGAGGATTTCGGCTGATACACACCGGCGCCCCGCTCCGGTCTTTGCTCCTGGTGACTTAGTGTGGCTCTCCGCCCGTAACATCAGGCTGCGAGTTGAGTCCACTAAGTTTGCTCCTCGCTACATTGGCCCGTTTAAGGTTCTGGAACAGGTCAACCCTGTGGTCTACCGTTTGGCTATTCCTCCACGCCTTGGTATCACCGATACTTTCCACGTTTCCCTCTTAAAGCCCGTTCATTTGTCCCGGTTTTCCGAGTCATCTGCTGGGACATCGGGTTCATCCACGGATGAGTTTGAGGTGAATGCTATTGTGGGGTGCAAGGTGGTACGTGGCAAGAAATTTTATCTGGTGGACTGGAAGGGTCACGGCCCAGAGGATAGAACCTGGGAGCCTGTGGAGCACATTCGGGCTCCGCTGCTTATCGCAGTTTTTGAGCGTAGTGAGGCTCAAGGAGGGGGGGGGGGCCCTAGGAGGGGGGGTAATGTTAGGAGTCGAGTTTCCTCTGCTGCACAGGGGGAATCTCGATCCGTGTCTGCTGCGGTCTCCCATTCGGTATCGGCCGCAGTGGGCTCTGCTCAGCGGAGACGTCGCTCCCAGCGTCTCGCTGGGGCTGATTCGGTGCATAGGGTCACTACTGCCTTTTCTGGCTTTCCTATAGTACCCTGCACTGATCTGCGGCGAGCGAGCCTCTCTGGGACTAAGTCCTTGTTTACTCACACTGAGCATGCCCAGGGCAGGGTCTCCCATTGGAGGTCGAGGGCCACATGTTCGGTCACATGCTCAGGTGCTGCAGTACATTCCATTGGTCCTTCTGGAAGGTCCTGAAAGGGCAAAACATGCTCAGGTACTGCAGCACTTTCCATTGGTCCTTCTGGAAGGTCCTGAAAGGGCAAAAACTTCAGTAGCAGCTTCCTGTGCTGCAACTATATAAACTGCGCATGACCGCACGGCCATGCGCTAGTATCGTCTTATGCTATATGCTTTGCACCAATGTGGTCATGTGTTTGAATGTGTTCAGGGACCCGGCTGAAATAAGCCCCTAGAATGCTGGCACCTCCGGCGAGGAGATTGTGTTTAAGTGTGTTCAGGGACCCGGCTGAAATAAGCCCCTAGAATGCTGGCATCTCCGGCAAGGAGTTTTGTGTGCATGCATGACCACTCACTGCTCACATCTGGGTAGTTGGCCTGTGCCTCTGTGAAAGTCTAACAGGGCACAGAGCTTTCCTCTCGCGGTTACTCTGTGAAGCTAACAGAGTTGGTATATACCGCCATATAGAGCCGCCATTATTTAGCAGCAGGTGCTTTCCTACACGGTGGATCCCGGGTTGCGAACGCACCAATTCCATTTAATAAATTATATATTTGGTGCATTCCGCCAACCCTAACACACAGCCTCCAAAGTAGTCACAACGGATGCCAGTCCTTGGGGGTGGGGAGCTCACCTAGACACACTATGGATCCAGGATCCCTGGGCTCAGGAAGAAATCTATCCTCAAACGATTGGGAACTTCTAGCAATTGAAAAAGAACTAAAGGGGTTACTTCAATACTTAACAGGTTATCGCCTAAGAGTCCTATTGGACAACCGAATAGAAGTCGCATATGTAAACCACCAGGGGGGGCACCCGTTCTCGGTTATTGATGAAGATAACCAAAAGACTCATGACTCTCGCAGAACAGCATTTCCTCTCATTATCGGCCCTGCATATCGGAGGTGTAGACAACCTGAAGGCAGACTTTCTAAGCAGGAACCACTTAAGGCAAGGAGAATGGTAACTAAAAAAGTCAATTTTTCAACAGATAGTGCATATGTGGGGAAGACCCAGTATAGACTTCTTTGCCTCAAAAGCCAACCAAAAGGTTCAGAAGTTCTGCTCCCTAAACCCAACAGACAGGCCGTTAGCAGTAGATGCCTTCAGGATACAATGGACATCAGGACTCTTGTATGCCTTCCCACAGATATGTCTCATACCAGCAGTTCTGATGAAGATCAGAGAGGACAAGGCCAATGTGATTATAATAGCTCCCTTTTGGCCCAAAAGGCCATGGTTTTACTGGCTACGAGTGATGTCAGTGACGGACCCATGGGTACTCCCAGAAGACCGGGACCTTCTAACACAGGATCCCTTCAGCCACCCGCAGAATTCCGGGCTACATTTGACTGCCTGGAATTTGAAAGGTCGTTGTTAGAAAAAGAAGGGTTCTCAGCTGGTTTAATATCCACCTTACTCAGTAGCAGAAAACCAGTAGCTACCAGTATTTATGGGAGGATATGGAAAAAATTCTTGTCTATCTCAGGGCCAATACTGGAAGGGGAGGTCCCGATAGTGGCAATACTGGAGTTCCTGCAAAACGGTTTAGATCTGGGATTAGCTGTCAGTACCCTCAAAGTGCACATTTCAGCTTTAGCAGCATTAACTATGACCTGGCAAATAATAAGGTTTATCCAAGTCTGTAGTAAAGCTGACTCTGTTCCATCCCCTACTCCTCCACCATGGGATCTAAATTTAGTGTTGACAGCTTTGACAGAAAGCCCCTATGAGCCATTAAATACAATGTCAGATAAGATAGTAACATTAAAAACAGCCTTGTTAGTGGCACTTACATCGGCCCGTAGAGTTGGGGATTTACACGCATTATCAGCAGATCCTCCCTACATGCAAATTATGGATGCTAGAGTTGTATTAGATCCAGCATATCTCCCCAAGGTGGTGTCAAGATTCCATAGGGCTCAGGATATAACCCTACCCTCTTTTTGTCCTAACCCTAGCAATAAGAAATATAATGAGGTAGAGAAGGTAGAAACAGACCCAGAATGTTAAGCAGAAAACGGAGACTGCTGTGCAATGATTCTGGGGAGTGATAAATGTCACTAAATGCCTAAGGAAGTACTCATATTGCGCCTAGCCTGTAATCATAAAGTCAGGATAATTACCTGCGATGTATCCGAGTCTGTGCGCCCAGGTAGAGGTGGGAAGTAAGGTGGTGTGGAGGCCCCCCACGCCCAACAAGCGCCGTTTCGCAGAGTCGCTTCTTCCAAATGGGGCGTGGATTGATAGGTGGGTAGTGGCAGGTCTTTTTATATCCAAGGGAGGAGTTCCGTATGGGTCTCTGAATAGCGCACGCCAGCAGTGCCGCTCCTCCTATGTCAAAGGGGACTTCCGGACATGCGCACCATGACCCGCAGTGGAACGCACTGCTGTCATGTGGAGCGGCGCCTCCGGACGTCTGAGGAGGCTTGCGGAATCTGCACATGCGCAATAGACCCGCGGACCCGGGTATGAAGGAAAAAGAGGGGGGGGAGCATGCGCAGGAGGGAGCTGGTAGCTGGAAATACTGGGCGTGGTAAGGACGTGATGGTGGGAGGGGACTGGGTAGAGTCGCGGCAAGTGAAGTCCAAGGAGTATTGGACGGTGTCCAAGGAGTATTGGACGGTAGCCAAGAAAAGAGGGCTAAGCAGAAGTAGGACTTTGGCAGCAGGACTGGATCGGACGAGTTTGCGGCCAGATGAGATAGTCACAGTGTAATGCCGCCGGGAGAGATGGGGGTAGGGCGGAGCTGGAGACTACAAGGGGAAGGAGCTGAGCAAGGTTAATGCCAGGAGGAACGATATTCCTATTGTGGCCATTATCATGGTTTAAATAAGAGAACGGTGAAACCCTATGTGGGGTTTAGGATGTAAGTGAAACCAGTGATAGAAAAGGGGGGGTGCCATGGAGTTATTGTTTATAACATGACCTATAAAATCCTCTCAATAAAATACCGCCGTCAAAAGGAAAGGGGGCGGGCAACGTTAATGCCAGGAGAGACAAGATTACCAATTTTGGCCATAGCCATGGTCAGAATAATGTGAGAACAGTAAGACCCTAAGTGGGGCATAAGGTATGAGTGGAAGTGACAGGAGGGAGGTGCCATGGGGATACCATGGTTGCTTACAGGGGTGCAAACAGACCAAATAATAATATATGATGGCATGTATAAGTGTAGGGGGAGATAAAGGGAGTGTACCTTATGTATATGTGGGATAAGAGTGCCTAATACAAGCTTGAACCGTAATAAGGTGATGGTTTCAAAAATCTTATGTAAATAGGCAAGCGCCCATATAGCCCTAGGCATGAGATAATAAAGAAGCCCAAAGAGAGGGCAATTAGAAAAGTGCAGATGGGGGAAGTGAAGAGCGTCTACCTCAAATCTGGGCAGAGGCTATAAAGAAGCCCAAGTATGGGAACATGTATAGAATATATGATGTCAGGACAGGCATATGTGGTGTACATATATGATTATATGCTAAGTGACTAGATGAGACGTGGTGGCCCCTTGTTTTAACAGAGGCCTCACCTTACCCCATTGGCTAGGGTGAGGGATATGAGTGCAGAACAAGTGTTAAGAAGGGGATAAAAGGGCTATACATAAGACATGCCATAGGTAAAAATACATAAACTGTAAAAGAACGTGAAATAAGGTAAAAAAGCAATGAAGATACATTGAAATGATCATAGTGTCTGACAGTGAATATTTGTGTACCTCATGGAGCCCATATGTCCTGGATTTAGACCATAAAGTGAAATGAAAGGAATGTAAGTCAGTTATAGGCATATAGGCCATATAGTCCTCTTGGTATTATATTATAGGAGTCCGTAAAAAAGTCCAAATAAAAGAAGGGGGTGCTTGCTGGTGCAGGAGCCATGTCCTATTCTTGGTGGGGCTTCTCCTTACGGCCATGACCAGATCCATATGTTACGCAACTTGACCACTGGTTTCAGTCCCAATAGTATCCCGCATATATGAAACCGTTCCAGGCTACCACGCAGGCATGTACACAGCATCGTCATGAAGCGCATGTCAATATTACCAGGTTTCAGTGTGTTAAAGTCTGAGGGGAATGAAAGCACGCGAGTTAAAAACATATAAAAACACACAGAAATCAGAACAATAATAAAAACACCTAAAAACAATCCACTATAGGAGAAGCGGTTACAAAAAGGAGATGAAGCCAAAATTTTCATTCAGGCCATGAGGGGTGACTGTGCCTAGGCGATATATCCACTTGCTTTCTAGCTGCGCCAAGGATTTGGCCAGGTCATCCCCACGAGCACCTAGATTAATTTGATCAATAGCTTTGAAGATGAAATTTTTTGGATTACAGTCATGGTGTGTTTTGAAATGCCGGGGTATCATTTTTAAAAGAGACATATCGGTGGTTGTTTTGGCTTTTTCGATATCCCGAATATGCTCCCGAACACGGATTTTTATCTCTCGTGTGGTTAATCCAACGTATATGAGTTTGCAGGAGCATGTTATATTACCCCCTGGGAGGAGCAAGTAAGATGTTTCATAATCTCGAAGTTTTTTTGAACCATCAGAGTTGCTGAAAGAGGATGCCTTTTTCATATTAAGGCATGCTTTGCATCCTCCGCATGGAAAGAAGCTATTCTTAAGCGACAGAGTTGTGGATTTTAGTGTTGGATCATAGTGACTATGTACTAGTAGATCTCGTAAGTTGCGACTCCTTTTGGCTACCATTGAAGGGGAGGAGGGTAAGATTTTCCGTAGTATTGGGTCCGTCATAAGGATATTCCAATGTTTGTTAAAGGCAGATCTGATGTCATTCCAACGGTTATTATAAGTGGAGATGTACCTTACCTGGTTGTTATTTTCCAAAGGAGGTTTTTTAAAAGAATATAGGAGTTGTTCCCTAGCGGTATTTTTGGCTTTTCTATACCCATGTTTGATGCTCCGTTTACTGTATCCGCGATTTATGAATCTTTGGGTGAGATCCGCGGCCTGGTCCTCAAAATTAGAAATTTCTGAGCATATTCTTTTAGCTCTAAGGAATTGGCCAACAGGTATGCCTTTTATGGTAGCTGCTGGATGGGAGGAGGTAGCATGTAATAAGGAATTTGTAGCTGTGGGTTTCCTGTATAAATTGGTGTTAATGATACCCTCCGCTGAGACTTTGATGTTAATATCTAGGAAATCTAATTCCCTTCCGTATTTATATGTTAGGAAGATGTTCAGTTTGTTATTATTGAGCTTGGCCATAAGTCCATGCAGATCCTCCACTGTGCCCTCCCATACGAACCACACGTCGTCAATGTACCTCATCCAGTCCTGTATACCCTGTATTTCGGGAATAGTGTCACCCTGAAAGATTTCTCTTTCCCAAGCTCCTAAGAAGAGGTTGGCGTCTGAGGGGGCGCAAGAGGCCCCCATGGCAGTACTCTGTGTTTGTAGGTAAATGTTTTTATTGAATATGAAGGTATTGTGGGTAAGGACAAATTCCAAGAGGGTCAGGATTAGTTGTGTCAGTTCCGAGTCCAGGTTGCTGGTTTGTAGGTACCAAGCTACAGCTTTAAGGCCGTTCTCATGTTTAATAGAGGTGTATAGGGCCTCCACATCTGCGGTCACTATTAGCATGTGATTTTCCAGGTACAGGTTATTTAATTTTTGGAGAGCCGATGTGGTGTCCTGAATATAGGAGGGCAAGGGTAAGACAAGGGGTTTGAGATAAAAATCAATAAAATCTGAGATTATTTCGCATAGACCACCATTGCCTGAAATAATGGGTCTTCCAGGTGGGTCCAGCGGGTCTTTGTGTAATTTAGGAATTAGGTACAGGGTAGGAAGTTTAGGATGGATTTTTTTGGCGGTTTCTACAATTTTTTTGGTGATAATACCCTTCTCAAATGCTTTTTCTATTATGTCTATCAAGTCCATATGGTATTTTGTCAGGGGATTGAAGGACAGTTTTTTATAGCATTGGGGGGCATTTAGTAGTTTTTGTGCTTGTTTTTCGTACATACTGGTTGGCCAAATAACTAAATTGCCTCCCTTATCTGCTGGTTTGAAAACTACGTCATTAAGAGATTGAGCAATTTATTCTTCTTTTTTAAGGTTAGAGGTCCAAGAGGGTTTCTGGGCCAGAGTTTCAATCTCCATGGTGAGTACCTTGGTGAATACCTCTATGGCTGGACAGGTGTTTAAGGGGGGAAATGTGCTTATACTCTATGTGGAAGTGACCTTAGCCTTTGATAAATATAGGACTATGGGAATAATTTTTTAAACATTATAGGTTAGACCTATCTGCTACCTCTGATGTCACATTTGGGAGAAGAGTGTTACAAGCAGTGATCCCTCCCTAAAGAGATTATGAATCTCTGTAACTGTCTCGTGGTGCCGTCATGTATGATGGAAAAACACGGGTATTACATACCTGGTAATGTGTTTTTTCGTGAGACATGACGGCACCCTTATATTCCCACCATTTTGATCACGTCATTAGTTGGGTGCATTGTTAGCATTATACACTCCCTCGGGTGTTGGTATCGTATATACTCGAGTATAAGCCGACCCGAGTATAAGCCGACCCCCCTAATTTTGCCACAAAAAACTGGGAAAACTTATTGACTCGAGTATAAGCCTAGGGTGGAAAATGCAGCAGCTACTCGTAAATTTCAAAAATAAAAATAGATGCTCCATACCGTTCATTATTGCCCCATAGATGCTCCATATACAACTGTGCTATATAGAATGCTCTATACCATTCATTATGGCCCCATAGATGCTCCATATAAAGCTGTGCCACATATAATGCTCTGCACCATTCATTATGGCCTCATAGATGCTCCTTATAAAGCTGTGCCATCTATATATTGCTCTGCACCATTGATTATGGCCCCATAGATGCTCCTTATAAAGCTGTGCCCCATATACGGTATATTGCTCTGCACCGTTCATTATTTCCCCATAGATGCTCTTTATAAAGCTGTGCCATATATAATGCTCTGCACCGTTCTTTATAGCCCCATAGATGTGCCATATAAAGCTGTGCCATATATAATGCTCTGCACCGTTCATTATTTCCCCATAGATGCTCTTTATAAAGCTGTGCCATATATAATGCTCTGCACCGTACTTTTTGGCCCCATAGATGTTCCTTATATAATGCTGTGCCATATGTATAGTGCTCTGCACCGTTCTTTATGGCCCCATAGATGTGCCATATAAAGCTGTGCCATATATAATGCTCTGCACCGTACTTTTTGGCCCCATAGATGCTCCTTATATAATGCTGTGCCATATATAGTGCTCTGCACCGTTCTTTATGGCCCCATAGATGTGCCATATAAAGCTGTGCCATATATAATGCTCTGCACCGTACTTTTTGGCCCCATAGATGCTCCTTATATAATGCTGTGCCATATAGAATGCTGCTGGTGCTGCCATAAAAAAAAAATCACATACTCACCTCTCTTCGCTCAGGACGCCGGCGCTTTCAATATTTACCTTCTTCTCGTGCGGCTCCATCTCCAGCACTGACGCTCAGCAGGGGCCGCGCACTGACTACGTCACAGCGCCCTCTAACCTGAGCGTCACTGCTAGAGGACGCTGGAGACGGAGCCGCACCGGAGCGAGGAGCAGGTAAATATAGCGCAGCGCTGCACTCCCCGTATACTTACCTGCTCCTGGCGCGGTCCCTGCAGTCCCTGGCTTCCCCGGCGCTGCATCTTCTTCCTGTAATTGAGCGGTCACAGTTACCGATCATTTACAGCAATGAATATGCGGCTCCTCCCCTATGGGAGGTGGAGCCGCCTATTCATTTCTGTAATGAGCGGTGCCATGTGACCACTCAGTACAGGAAGAATCTACAGCGCCGGAGAAGCCAGGGACTGCAGGGACCGCGCCGCAGCAGGTAAGTATATCTACACAGCCCCCGCTCCCCCTCACCTGCCGACCCCCGGGTATATGAATCGAGTATAAGCCGAGAGGGGGACTTTCAGCCCCAAAAAGTGGGCTGAAAATCTCGGCTTATACTCGAGTATATACGGTAATTAGGATTATAAAGGATGTATTATTTAAGTGTACACTAAGGCTACTTTCACACTAGCGTTGTGCGACGTATGTCGCAATGCGTCGTTTTGGAGAAAAAAACGCATCCTGCAAAAAATTTGCCCGCAGGATGCGTTTTTTCTTCATAGACGTGCATTAGCCGACGCATTGCAACGTATGGCCACACGTCGCATCCATCGTGCGACGGATGCGTCATGTTTTGGCGGACTTTCGGCACAAAAAAAACATTACATGTAACTTTTTTTGTGCGTCGTGTCCGCCATTTTCAACAGCGCATGCGCGGCCGAAACTCTGCCCCCTCCTTCCCGGACTGCAGAATGGGCAGTGGATGCGTTGAAAAACTGCATCCACTGCCCACATTTTCACAACGTGCGTCGGTACGTCAGCCCAATGCGTCGGGCCCGTACCAACGCAAGTGTGAAAGTAGCCTAACCTGCGGAGTTCCTCTCGTGCTCTGTAAAACAACTGATGTGGAGAGAGGAGCTGGCCCTTTTATCTTGAAGGTTCCCTGTCCTTGAAGGGCGGATCCCCTCTCTCGTGCTGCTGTCATGTCTCATGAAAAAACACATTACCAGGTATGTAATACCCGTGTTTCTTGATTGTGGCCTCTCAACCTGCATGCTCCAACAGGGACAAAAGGACATGCTGTTTAGTTATGCACAAAACTAAAAGCAGCCACAGACACAAGAGAATGATGGTGTGGAATAGCAAATTTTAGCTAAGAAAGAAGATGATGATGATGAGACACAGTTCACGCTAAGTCTTGTTGTTATGTCGCAAAGTTAGGAGGACCAGGGTGCGGGGGGTGGAAGATGAGGTGGTGGATGGAGTAGTCATAAACCAAACCTGAGAAGCTGGCATGCACAGCGAGGCCAGTAGCACTGAGGTGGAGAGATAAGCAGCACAGAAATGGACAGGAAGAGGCAGTGGTGAGGGGCGTGGCTGGCTGCAGATGGAGTAGGACATGTTTTGCTGAGCTCTAGAGACCTCAGATTCACTCTGTATAGAAAAAAGCAACATCTGATCAATCATTAACCAAACTACCCAGTTTATTATTATACTAGATGGCAGCCCGATTCTAAAGAATCGGGAGTCTAGAATCCATATATACTTTATTTATTCAAATGTAAGAATAATACAATTAATAAATAATAGTAAGAAAGAACAAAAATAATAGGCAGTATATGGAGAAAACACCAAACAAAAGTTCAAAATTGGTGTGAAAATGTCACTGAACCACTTCACAACTAAATATATATAGTTTTGGTAAATGGTATTATCATTTTTTTGACGAAATTCGGCAGGAGCTTGAAGAGCAACGTCACTGGGCCCGCCTCCACGCAGTAGAAACTTGCTGTGAGGTAAAAATTAAAAAATCACACCAAAATGGCGGGCGGAGTGTGTCACAGTACGGCACGTTTCTGATTGGTCGCTCGCAGCAGGCGGCAACCAATCAGACACTGGACACTGTTGACGTCACTTATCTCCGGACATTAGCTCCGGACATTAGCTCCGGACATTAGCTCCGGACAAAGCCACGGAAGTTGGCACAAATTGCAGGAAGTAGTATTCTAGGCAATTATATATTAGATAGAGGTTAATTTGTAAACGACAGAAGTCCAATATTTGTATGCAGGTGAATAGTGGGCCCCCCAAAGTCAATGTTACTAGTGGGCCCTTGGCACCCCAGTCCGACACTGAGTATAAGTGCTCTTCTAACCCCTGGTCACAACTTCAGTTTGCCATGAGAGGATCTAGAAGATTTTTTGGAAGATTTTGACACCTCACTTGTGAAGATCTTTTGTGGCACAGCGGAGCTATCCTCTGGTCTTGCCCGCAGGACCATAGCTCAGACTTTGACAAGGGATGCCACACCAATCAGCTGATAGCTGTAGCAGGAGCTCTCTGGACCGTGCAGGACATCGCAGAACATTGCTGGGCTCTGGCAGGTTACCTGAAGGATTGGTAAGCTGCAATTAGGTTTCTCTGCTCCCTGTACTGCGGCTGTGACTGGCACTAACAGCTGATTTTACCAGTGGGACCACAACTACAGGAGATTCTACGGCGATCAGCTGATAGCTAAACCAGGAGTGTTCTGCTCCTGCAGAGATTCTCCCAGGATGTAAGGAGGACTTGAGGACATTACTAAGGGCTGGGATAGAGAGGCGCATCGCAGAGCTTTCAAGAGAGGATACTGGTGGTGCAGAGACGCGCTAAGACTGGAGATTCCTCAGCTGTCAGCTGAAACAGAAACCTTGTTGGACCTGGGACCTATTTGAATCAGCATTCACTGAATCCAGGAGACCCCTTTGAGAATCTTAGTGCCTCTTTCACTGGGATAGAAAGAGGCACAGCAAAGTTACTGACCAGAGAACCCAAAGGTGCAAGACACACTGAGACTGGGGGATTCCCTCTACTAACAGATGATGCAGGGGTTCCCGACTCTTGCAGATCACAGAGAACTTCCTCGGATGCCGGCACTTCACCTGAGGCTCTGGTGTGTAGATCTCCTGTGGTGGAAATGATTATCACCTTGGGTGGCAGGCTGACTGGAACTGGCAGAGAGCAATACGCTCTTCTGCTTACTATTCTGTGACAAAGAAAGCGCTGCTTACGTACATCGCAGCAGCTGCGCTGGGACATACCATTTTGACAGCTCATCTGGAGCTAGATATTGGAGTAATCTTTGAGTGGAGGAGCTCTGGGAAGTATCTGGACACTGGCTACTGCGGCACTAATAGACTTTTTGGACACTGCATTGGGCAACAAACTCCTCTGCATTGTTCACTGCAGCACTGACAAGCGCTAGTTGCGGTCATCAGATCGCAGTTGCTTCAGGATCTCTCTTGACAGTTTAATTGGAGCTAGTAGTTGATATATTATCTGAGAGGGAGGACATCTGAAGGGTCTGAGTGCTGGGCACTTGGGTAATGACTGCTGTCAAATCAGTTCCTCAGATTCATGCTGTGTTCCGCATAGATAAGTGCTGACCACAATTACATACAGTACAGACCAAAAGTTTGGACACACCTTCTCATTTAAAGATTTTTTTGTATTTTCATGAATATGAAAATTGTGCATTCACACTGAAGGCATCAAAACTATGAATTAACACATGTGGAATTATATACTTAACAAAAGAGTGTGAAACAAATGAAATTATATTCTAGGTTCTTCAAAGTAGCCAGCCACCTTTTGCTTTGATGACTGCTTTGCACACTCTTGGCATTCTCTTGATGAGCTTCAAGAGGTAGTCACCAGGAATGGTCTTCCAACAATCTTGAAGGAGTTTCCAGATTGGTCTGTACTGTAGACTGTGCTGATCCCTCCAGCATTGTCACATTGTTGTTAGTTTATTTGGAACTAATTATAATACTAAGCTGGCAGCTCCTGTTTTGCTTATTTATTGGTCATCCTCCATAAGGAAAAGATCTGCGTGGGGGACATTATTATAAGTTTCGGATCTTTTTGTTTGAGCTAAGAATGGCTCAACTGGGATTTAATAATAGGCCTGATATAATACATTTATAGGATTCTTCTGGTATAGCTTCTTGGAAATTCAAAGAAACTGACAGGGATTTGGTTCAAGAAAGAGTGTTATACTGCACTATTACAACTAAATTATTGTTCCGTTTTTGAATTCTACTAATTGCTCAAACATATATGTTTGTGGGATTTTGGCTATTTTATGATCTTCTATTTAAACTATGTTCTAGAAAAAATTTTATAGAGCAACTATATAGGCAGATTAATTGCTTAAGAACATAAGTGGTTTTGTTGGAGATAAAAAGCAGTAATTATACTCAAGTTGTATTTGACTAATTAAAATGGCTACTTGAATACTAATAGTTCAAACAATAAAACAAAGACTTCCTATGCGAATATTACAGCTGTTAATATTAATAAGCCCCACCCAAAAAGATACATCTTCTCAAAGAAACCCATCCTTACAGGATTCAACAAATATTCATGAAGGCAACGTAGCTATATGTATAAGCCTACCATCTACCCCTAATCTTTCAAGCCAAAATTTTGGTAAAAATACCCAAATTAAAAAGGGAAAAAATAAGGCTGACATAACATCTAAAATGATACAAGAACTTGATAATATAATTATGGAAACTTCTCTATCCATAAATACTAGTAAAAAAACTAAAAGGAATGAAAAATCAGAGAGAAAATCTCATAAAACTATAATTTCTGATTCAGAGGAAGAATTTTATGGTACAACTCCAATACAAAGCCAAGACAAAAACAGACCCAGACTATAGGAGGATCCCCTGGTAGTGAGACCAAAAATATATACTAAAATAGATAACATACAAGCCACAGAGAAAAGCGCTTCTGAGCAATATGTAAGAGATGTAGTATACGCATTGAACACTAACTTAGAAGCCTTGTTTGATAAACACGCTAAACTTTTGCAGGCCAACTTAGATTTAATTAACCTCAGACTTGATAAGAAAGATGAAAAAATAGAGGTTCTTGAAGAGTGACTCCCTATGCAAACAACAGAATGACACTCAAAAAGAAATCCAATTTTTACGCAATAAATTAGCAGACCTTGAGGATCGCAAAAGGAGATAACAATAAAGGGGTATTCCGGAGAAAATTAACCAGAACAAATTACAAGGTTACGCTAAAGATGTTATGACTAAAATTCTTCCATTAATCCCAGAATTAGAATGATTGATAAAATCCACCGTTTGCTGTGTTCCAGTTCTGTGCCTTCTGAACTACCTAGAGACACTATTCTCAGGTTTCATTTCTATTCTACAAAATAAAAATTATTAGATTATATGTTAGGTGTCGAGTTCCCGCTGCTGCACAGGGGGAATCTTGAATCATGTCCTCTGCGGTCTCTCATTTTTCCCCAGCCGCAGAGCCTGCTCAGCAGAGACATCAGTCCCAGCATCTTGCTCAAGCTGATGCCGAGTGTCTGGTTACTGCTGCCATCCCAGGTTCAGCTATTGTAACCAGCATTAATCAGCGTCGAGCAGACGCTCCAGGGACTAAGTCCTACTTTTTGTCAACTGAGCATGCCTGTGGGATGACCTCTCATTGGAGGATGGAGGTCACATGCTCAGGTCTTGAAGCGGCCCTGATTGGACCACTGAGATGGTCCCGGAAGAACACAGCTATAAAAGGT
Source organism: Ranitomeya imitator (assembly GCF_032444005.1). Taxonomy (NCBI): domain Eukaryota; kingdom Metazoa; phylum Chordata; class Amphibia; order Anura; family Dendrobatidae; genus Ranitomeya; species Ranitomeya imitator. Next base: position 679,663,693 of record NC_091282.1, read on the forward strand.
TTGCATGGAAGCTCGGCCATGCGCTAATGTAAATCTAAAATCGTGTATGTGTGCATGCAATCTGATGAAAGCTCCTAATTGATCCCCTTCCCTGGCGTTTTTGACTGAGTGTGGGTGATTGGAGCTAACTGGCGCCAGATTGTGCCATCCAGCACAAGACACGACAGTACTGCGTCTATAGCAGCGTCCGTCAGTGCGCTTTCCTGGCCCGAGCTTAGGGTTGGTTAGTGGCGTTCACCAGAGCGGCGCTGTACACATAGTGCACTAAATCTTTAATTTAGTTTCTCCCTGGCACCGCAGCTGTGGCGCTGAATGCTAGTGGGTCTAGAGGGACTCTAACCCTGTGTCCTTGGGGCAGAGTCCTGTGACCAAAACATTGGGGTTCACTCTGCGGTATTGCGGCCCTGTGACGGAACAGGGCTCGCCTCCTACATACCGTGTGAAGTTAACCCGCATGTGTTCACGTTATACTGCCATATACTCAAGTAAATAAGGCAGCACACTGTAGCGCTAAAACATGCAAACATGAAACACGAAAATTGAACTGCATTACTGCACTAGAAATATGAAAAATGAGAGCGTTTAGCGCATAAAAATGGCCAATTTTATGTGTACCTGGTAGCCACTTTACGGCATCTCTCTTATACCAGGTCCTACACTTGCCTTTCCTCGCTGATAATAAACGTCTTCATCTGAATGGGTACCTGTGAAACCTCTTCTTAGACTAAAATTCTCTCTCTCTGTGGAGGGGTATTGGACCTGCTGTAATTAAAACACCTGTGGCTAGTAGGCGGAGTGCTCGATCAGAAGGCTAAAGAATACATTTCAAAAAACTGACCGTCACATCCAAACATAACCTAAGTGTGAACAGGTGCTGAACCTAGAGTCGCCAACTCGTATAAAGTCCAATACCCCTCCACAGAGAGAATTTTAGTCTAAGAAGAGGTTTCACAGGTACCCATTCAGATGGAGACGTTTATTCTCAGCGAGGAAAGGCAAGTGTAGGACCTGGTATAAGAGAGATGCCGTAAAGTGGCTACCAGGTACACATAAAATTGGCCTTTTTTATGCATTAAACGCTCTCATTTTTCATATTTCTAGTACAGTAATGCGGTTCAATTTTCGTGTTTTATGTTTGCATGTTTTAGCGCTACAGTGTGCTGCCTTATTTACTTGACTATATACGAGTTGGCGACTCTAGGTTCAGCACCTGTTCAGCACCTGTTCACACTTAGTCTATGTTTGGATGTGACGGTCAGTTTTTTTAAATGTATTCTTTAGCCTTCTGATAGAGCACTCCGCGTCCTAGCCACAGGTGTTTTAATTACAGCAGGTCCAATACCCCTCCACAGAGAGAGAGAATTTTAGTCTAAGAAGAGGTTTCACAGGTACCCATTCAGATGGATATGTTTATTTTCAGCGAGGAAAGGCAAGTGTAGGACCTGGTATAAGAGAGATGCCGTAAAGTGGCTACCAGGTACACATAAAATTTGCCTTTTTTATGCGCTAAACACTCTCATTTTTCATATTTCTAGTACAGTAATGCGGTTCAATTTTCGTGTTTCATGTTTGCATGTTTTAGCGCTACAGTGTGCTGCCTTATTTACTTGACTATATACGAGTTGGCGACTCTAAGTTCAGCACCTGTTCACACTTAGTCTATGTTTGGATGTGACGGTCAGTTTTTTGAAATACTGCCATATACTGTCCGTCATTACTAAGCAGCAGGTGTCATCTCTGCACGGGGGACCCAAGGCTGCGAACGCAGCTTATATTCTCCTTAATATTATTTGCTGCGTTCCGCCAGCCCATACATTACATGAAGGAAAAAAGAAACTATTCAAATGAGGAAAGCTTTTTATTTAGATCACAACGACACTCCTGAAAAGAGGAATACTATATAGATGGGGATTTCCTACTAAATTACTGATAAATTACAGAGGGAAAATAATATCAATCCTCTCTCCAAAAAGAAGGAAAGACTTTCTTGTCATCACTCGATAAAGAAGAACTACCAGGAAAGGACTGAAATTTTACATCCAGGATGTTATTCTTCATCTTTCGGTCTTCGTCATATGTGTAGATGGGACTCTGAATTTAGTCCACGAACTTTTCCCACTAGGAAGAAAATACATTACGGTTGTGGATTCTTCCATTTATTATTTTTGCTAGTTAGTTGTATTTCTACCTTTATTAAGAAAAGATAGTGAATTAAACTATCCTTCATTACCTATTGTAATATTTGCAGTTGTTTTCCTTTATTGTTTTTGTATTTATTAGAGACTTATTATGGTTTTATGAATAGTCCAAGGGAAAGATATGGCCTCTTTCACATTTCCGTCGTTACGGGGCCGTTGCAAACCGTCGTTACGGGGCTGTCGCAAGCCGTCGGCCCGACGTACGTTGTGCAAAATAGGGCACAACGTGGGCAGCGGATGCAGTTTTCAGACGCATCCGCTGCCCATTATGAGTTCTGGGGAGGAGGGGGCGGAGTTTCGGTCGCGCATGCGCGGTTGAAAATGGCAGAAGCGTTGCAAAAAAAGCGTTACATTGAACTTTTTTGTGATGATGGTCCGCCAATTACCGACGCATCCAGTGCACGACGTATGGAACGTGTGTCCATACGTCGCAATGCGTCGGTAATACAAGTCTATGTGCAAAAAATGCATCCTGCGGGCAACTTTGCAGGATGCGTTTTATGCACAGAACGACGCATTGCAACATCTTTATAAAGACGAAAGTGTGAAAGTAGCCATTATTACAATAGCAAGGCGAACATAATCTGCATTCAAGAGGTTAAATTGGCTAGAGAAGGACACCTTAAAATAGAATTAAAAAATTATCCACATGTACATAAATCAGTGAAAACAACAACAAAAAAAGCAGGAGTGGTTACATTTATAAAAAACACTATATAATTTGAATTAATCAATGCATATCTAGATAATGAAGGAAGATACTTAACAGTTTGCCTTATTAATAATCATTTAACAACATTAGTTAATATTTATGCCCCTAATAAAGCACAGATGCACTTTTTTGATGACTTAGGCTGGTTTCACATTTGCGTTTTTGCGCAAAAAAACGCATGCATTTTTTCCCCCTATACTTAACATTAAAAACGCATGCGTTTTTTTATGCGTTTTTTTCATGCGTTTTGACAACGCATGCGTTTTTTCTCTGCATGCGTTGTGTTGCAGAAATGCAACATGTAGTAATTTTAGCGGCTTTTTTTGCCGCAAAAAAAGCATGTTTTTGCAGCAAAAAAAACGTATTGATGTCTATGTAAACGCATGCGTTTTTAAGCACATGCGTTTGCATGCGTTTTTTATAGAAAAACACAAGAATACACACTGAAAAGCCACCCCCCCAACCCTAAGGGATCCTAACCCCAAGGGTTAGGATCCCTAGGGTTAGGGTTGGGGTTAGAGTTTGTGTTAGGGTTAGAGTTTGTGTTTTAGGGTTAGAGTTTGTGTTTTAGGGTTTGTATTAGAGTTTGTGTTAGGGTTAGAGTTTGTGTTAGAGTTAGAGTTTGTGTTAGGGTTAGAGTTTGGGTTAGAGTTAGAGTTTGTGTGTTAGGGTTAGAGTTTGGGTTAGAGTTAGAGTTTGTGTTTTAGGGTTAGGGTTTGTGTTTTAGGGTTAGAGTTTGTGTTAGAGTTTGTGTTAGGGTTAGTGTTAGAGTTTGTGCTAGGGTTTGTGTTAGAGTTTGTGTTAGGGTTTGTGTTTTAGGGTTACGGTTTGTGTTAGAGTTTGTGTTAGGGTTAGAGTTTGTGTTAGAGTTTGTTAGGGTTAGAGTTTGTGTTAGAGTTTGTGTTAGGGTTAGTTTGTGTTTTAGGGTTACAGTTCGTGTTTTAGGGTTAGGATCCCTAGGGTTACTAACAGATATCAAAATTTAAAGGGGTTCACAACAGACCTACCAAACTTATAGTATCGACAAAGTAGTACAGCCTGTGGACTTCTTTCATATTTTGGGACATTTCTCTCACCCTTCAGAGTGAAATTTAAAGGGATTTATGACAGATTACTCGAATTTGTAATGTTAATAAAGTTGTGCGAGCTGAGAATCTCTCGTATTTAAGCCCTTTGTTAACCCTTTACTTAGAAACCTGCAGGTGGCTGCAGTAAGTCATATACTGTGTTTTAAAGGGATCAGCGAGCAAATCAATTCACTTTGAGGATCTATTCTTCTCACAATAGTCAAATGGAGCAGAGGAGAAAACAAAAAAACAACTCAAAAGAGTAAACACTATCCATATCAATCTTTCTCTAAATCAACTGAGGACCTCCCAAATTTATTTAATTTTAGAGCTAAACAGTCACCTCCAGACTCCTATAGTAGTGCTACCAAATCAAGTTCAGAGAAAAGACTACCTCCCCAAACAATTAAAACTAACATCCCTTCTCAAATAAACCCTGGTGACAAAAAGCCGTCTTCTGCAACATTAAACATGGCATGTGTAGAGGTCATGGATACCTCTGTGACTGCAAAAAAGAGAAAACCTGACAAAGAGGTTACAGATGATTCCGATGCCTTTTCAGAGGATGGAAGCAAGACTTCCACTCTGCCTAATGAAAGTCCTGCTTCACTCAGGAAAAAAGATTGCCATTCATCACAACAATTTGAGGAAAAAATAGATCCCAAAGAGGATTTTTTTTACTTAAAATTACTAATCTCATTGACAAAAGACTGAGGGACGGATTGGATAAAGATCAAAACTCATCTATTGATAAATACTAGAGTATTACCCAGAAACTGGAAAAAAGCGAAAAAATTGTGGAGTTGGAAACTAAAACTAACAACCTTACAAAACAAAATACTGAAATGAAAATAGAAATGAACCATCTAAAGTTTTAAACTTGACCTTGAAGACAGGAGCAGGAGGAACAATTTAAAAATTCGGGGATCCCTGAGGACATGCCACAATCGGACTTATCCCACTACACCAAAACATTATTTAAAAAGGCAATCCCCTCCTTGACAAATTTGTATCTCAGCATAGACAGAATTCACAGGCTCCCACGTCCCACTGGTGTCCCTTCTGATAAACCAAGAGACACCATTCTACAGATTCACTTTTTTGGTACGAAAGAAAGAATCCCAAAATTTGTAAAAGACAAAGGCTCATTCCCAGACCCATACAGCCATATAAAGAGTTTTGTGGATTTTTCCAAACATATAATTGACACCCTCAATTCTTTCAGAGAAGTAACTTCTAATCTAAGAGAGAGAGGAATTCAGCATAGGTGGGGTTTTCCAACCAAATTGCTTGTACCTTATAAAGGGAAAACCATCTCTCTGATCAACCCGGGGCAGTGATTAGATTTTCTTATGTATCTTTCAGAAGAGAAAAATCATAAGGATAAGAAGTAATGCTTCAATTTCCTTTCTTCCTCTGTATAAAACTTAATTCAGGTGTATACATATCTGCTGTATTTCATGTTCAACCCTTCTAGAATTGTTACATTTTGGTCTCTTTTAAAGTATCTTTCAAATGTTACAGGGAAGATTTGTGGGCTCTTCCCACAGGAACTTTACCCTGCAACAGTAGAGATCCCACCAAGAGTGGAGATCATTCAGGAAAACTTTTTGGTTGGAAACCATTTTGTTTGTGTTGTTACATTTTGAATATTTATTCAAATTTGTACTTTTGTTGTTCTGTACTCTTTTACATCCCTAATTTCTCAGCGTTGTCCTGATTACATTTACAGTTTTGCATTCAGCAATAATAAATGCATGCCAAAGTACTGTCAAACAACGTCAGAGTTCTTAACAGTCCTTGGAAGAGGTACATCTTATAGAAGGAGATCAAACATAGCCAGGTGCACATTATATATCTGCAGGAAGTGAATTTCGTTAGAGGTAACCACCTGCTGAACAGTGAAGCCGGTGTCATCACTATTATTAAAGATTACGTCCCGTTCCAATTGATTGAGGAAATAGAGGACCCTAAAGGTAGATTCCATATCTTAGGTTGCCATCTAAACAATAAAACATGCACCATTGCAAGCATATACGCCCAAAATAGAAGACACTTAAACTTCCTCGACAAGCTACTGAAAAAAATACAAACTCACAGGTAGGGAGAGTTGTTTCTACTAGGGGACTTCAATATTATTCTGGATGGACATATTGATTTCACATCAACAACCCGTCACTTAGCACCTTCTCTGAATAACTGGCTCATTGACAATGAGCTTTATGATGCATTTCGTTGTCTGAATACCTCCACGCAAGAATATACACACTATTCAACAGTACATAAAACCTCCTCCCGAATCGATCTTTTCTTCTCCCTCTCTAGAGTCAGGAAAGTATTTTAACAAGTCAATATCGGACTACTTACTGGTATTAACAGAAATCACACTAGGTCCCCCTACAAGAGATACCCTGCTATGGAAATCCAACTCCATTCTCCTCAACATTCCATAGTTTAAAACAGAATTGGAAGAAACCATAAATAATACTTTACAGAAAACAAATCAGACGAATTAGACCCCATCACCATCTGGCATGCCCATAAGGCAGTCATTATGGGAAAATTAATACAAATTTCCTCTAGAAAAAATAAAAGATATACAAGCACAAATTAAAATAAAGGAGGATCTCCAGAACAGTCTCCTTTCTCCATCCCCAGAAATACAACTAGAAATTCTGAAACTCAGACAGAATCTGAAAGCTGCCATATAACCTGATTACGATTCATAATCAAATCTTCAAAATTCAAGGTTTATACGTCACTACATAAACATACAAGGTTTATGATGGGGAAACTGAAACGAGACAGGGTCAAAAATAGGATCAATAGAATTAGAAACCACTTAGGAGACATCAAACAACACTTAAGAGATATCGCCGACACATTTGCTGACTTCTACTTTAACTTATATAATCTTAAATCCGACTCTACAACCCCACAACCAAACCCTGCAGACATTACAGCCTTTCTAAAAGACCTACACCTCCCTAAAGTACCGTATATACTCGAGTATAAGCCGAGATTTTCAGCCCAAAATTTTGGGCTGAAAGTGCCCCTCTCGGCTTATACTCGAGTTAAGGTGGGTGGCAGGGTCGGCGGGTGAGGGGGAGAGGGCGCTGAGGCATACTTACCTAGTCCCAGCGATCCTCGCGCTGTCCCTGCCGTCCCACGGTCTTCTGTGCTGCAGCTTCTTCCCCTCTTCAGCGGTCACGTGGGACCGCTCATTACAGAAATGAATAAGCGGCTCCACCTCCCATAGGGGTGGAGCCGCCTATTCATTCCTCTAATCAGCGGTGCCGGTGACCGCTGATAGAGAAAGAAGCTGCGGCACCGAAGACCAGGCAGAGGGACAGCGCGAGGATCGCCAGGACTAGGTAAGTATAGCATATTCACCTGTCCTCGTTCCAGCCGCCGAGCGTCGCTCCATCTTCCCGGCCGGCGTCTCCATCTTCCCGGCGTCTGCGCTCTGACTGTTCAGGCAGAGGGCGCGATGACGCATATAGTGTGCGCGGCGCCCTCTGCCTGATCAGTCAGAGCAGAGACGCCGGGAAGATGGAGGCGCCGGAACGAGACGCCGGGAGCTGCAATCAAGGGAGGTGAGTGTTTTTTTTTTTTTATTGCAGCAGCAGCAGCAGCGGCGGCGGCAGAGATTTATGTGGAGCATCTATGGGGCACAGTGAACGGTGCAGAGCACCGTATATGGCACATCTATGGGGCACAGTGAACGGTGCAGAGCACCGTATATGGCACATCAATGGGGCACAGTGAACGGTGCAGGGCACCGTATATGGCACATCTATGGGGCACAGTGAACGGTGCAGAGCACCGTATATGGCACATCTATGGGGCACAGTGAACGGTGCAGAGCACCGTATATGGCACATCTATGGGGCACAGTGAACGGTGCAGAGCACCGTATATGGCACATCTATGGGGCACAGTGAACGGTGCAGAGCACCGTATATGGCACATCTATGGGGCACAGTGAACGGTGCAGAGCACCGTATATGGCACATCTATGGGGCACAGTGAACGGTGCAGAGCACCGTATATGGCACATCTATGGGGCACAGTGAACGGTGCAGAGCACCGTATATGGCACATCTATGGGGCACAGTGAACGGTGCAGAGCACCGTATATGGCACATCTATGGGGCACAGTGAACGGTGCATGGCACCGTATATGGCACATCTATGGGGCACAGTGAACGGTGCATGGCACCGTATATGGCACATCTATGGGGCACAGTGAACGGTGCAGGGCACCGTATATGGCACATCTATGGGGCACAGTGAACGGTGCAGGGCACCGTATATGGCACATCTATGGGGCACAGTGAACGGTGCAGGGCACCGTATATGGCACATCTATGGGGCACAGTGAACGGTGCAGGGCACCGTATATGGCACATCTATGGGGCACAGTGAACGGTGCAGGGCACCGTATATGGCACATCTATGGGGCACAGTGAACGGTGCAGGGCACCGTATATGGCACATCTATGGGGCACAGTGAACGGTGCAGGGCACCGTATATGGCACATCTATGGGGCACAGTGAACGGTGCAGGGCACCGTATATGGCACATCTATGGGGCACAGTGAACGGTGCAGGGCACCGTATATGGCACATCTATGGGGCACAGTGAACGGTGCAGGGCACCGTATATGGCACATCTATGGGGCACAGTGAACGGTGCAGGGCACCGTATATGGCACATCTATGGGGCACAGTGAACGGTGCAGGGCACCGTATATGGCACATCTATGGGGCACAGTGAACGGTGCAGGGCACCGTATATGGCACATCTATGGGGCACAGTGAACGGTGCAGGGCACCGTATATGGCACATCTATGGGGCACAGTGAACGGTGCAGGGCACCGTATATGGCACATCTATGGGGCACAGTGAACGGTGCAGGGCACCGTATATGGCACATCTATGGGGCACAGTGAACGGTGCAGGGCACCGTATATGGCACATCTATGGGGCACAGTGAACGGTGCAGGGCACCGTATATGGCACATCTATGGGGCACAGTGAACGGTGCAGGGCACCGTATATGGCACATCTATGGGGCACAGTGAACGGTGCAGGGCACCGTATATGGCACATCTATGGGGCACAGTGAACGGTGCAGGGCACCGTATATGGCACATCTATGGGGCACAGTGAACGGTGCAGGGCACCGTATATGGCACATCTATGGGGCACAGTGAACGGTGCAGGGCACCGTATATGGCACATCTATGGGGCACAGTGAACGGTGCAGGGCACCGTATATGGCACATCTATGGGGCACAGTGAACGGTGCAGAGCACCGTATATGGCACATCTATGGGGCACAGTGAACGGTGCAGAGCACCGTATATGGCACATCTATGGGGCACAGTGAACGGTGCAGAGCACCGTATATGGCACATCTATGGGGCACAGTGAACGGTGCAGAGCACCGTATATGGCACAGCTATGGGGAAATATGAACGGTGCAGAGCACTGTATGGCACAGCTATGGGGAAATAATGATCTATTTTTATTTTTGAAATTCACCGGTAAATGCTGCATTTCCACCCTAGGCTTATACTCGAGTCAATAAGTTTTCCCAGTTTTTTGTGGCAAAATTAGGGGGGTCGGCTTATACTCGGGTCGGCTTATACTCGAGTATATACGGTAGATCCTTCAGATGTAAACTCTTTAACATTACCCTTTAACACAAAGGAAATAATTGATACGATTCGGAAATTAAAAGCACAAATGTCGCCAGGTCCAGACGGATTCATAAACGATTATATTACAAAATATTTGCGGAAATATTATCCCCCATTTGGAACACATCTTTAATCGGACCTCTCTTTGCAGATATTTCCCTAAGGAGATGCTTGAGGCAACAGTAATAATTATTCCCAAATCAAAAAACGACACTGGAAAAGTACAGAACTACAGGCCAATCTCACTTATTAATAGTGACTTAAAAATCTATTCAAACATACTAGCAGACAGGCTGAAAAGCATACTTCCCAAACTGATCAATAATGATCAGTTGGGCTTTATAGAAGGTAGACAGACATTGGATGGTAAAAGGAGACTCCTAAACAATATTAACATGATAAATCTAACAAAATCCCCTTCAATTATATTGATACTAGACGTTGAAAAGGCATTCGATAGGGTCAACTGGGATTATCTTAGAATGGTTATGACTCAATTCGGTTTTGACAATAGATTACTAAGACATATATTTTTGCAAACAGAAAATAGAAAAGACGGCTCAAAGAGGCCGCAGCCAGCTCACCAACCAGACCATCAGACACGGAGCACGAGAGTTCGTCTTGACCAGGACGCCAAACAGCTGCAGTATAAAAAGATGTGGATACTGCTATAACTGGCGGAACGCACCAAGAAAGATGTAATAGATGCGTTCGCAGTCCGGGGTCCACCGTGCAGGTGAAAACCTGCTGCTAGTAAATGGCAGCGTAATATGGCGGTGGAAGCGAACCCGGTAGAGCCACAGGTCCGCAATACCGCACTAAAGAGTGCAAGCAAGGAGTCAGCGGACACAACCCCAAGACTCAGGATTGAAGTCCGATTAGACCACTTGCTGACACAACACCGCAACTGGGTGTGTTAGGTAACTATTATAATTAGAGCACCGAAGTGCGAACTGTGCCGTGCTGGCAAACACTACTAAGCACCCAGACGTGGGTCAGGAAGCGCACTACTGGCGCATGGCGCCGCACTGGCGGACACAGCAATAGACGCTGATACGTGTGTGACACGTTGAGTGGTTAGTCGGGCGCTAGATAGCAGCCATACTCCATACGCGAACAGTCATACAATAGGGTAGGGGTATTTAATGAACGACTTGCACTCACAACAAACACACGTATACAATTGTACACTAGCGCATGGCCGTGCGGTCATGCGCAGTTTATATAGTTGCAGCACAGGAAGTAGCTACAGAAGTTTTGCCCTTTCAGGACCTGCCAAGAGGACCAATGGGATGTGCTGCAGTGCCTGAGCATGTGACCCTCGATCTCCAACGGGAGATCTTGCCCTGGGCATGCTCAGTGTGTGCAAATAAGGACTTAGTCCCAGAGAAGCCCGCTCGCTGCTGCCCAGCACTGGCTTTAATGGCAAAAGCTGGAGAAGCAACAGCAAGCCTAAGCACCGAGTGAGACTGAGCCAGACGCAAGGACCGTCGTCTCTGCTGAGCAGGTTTACCTGCGGCAGGAGAGGAATGGGAGACCGCAGCAGAAGCGGCCCGAGATTCCCCCTGTGCAGAAGCAGGAACTCGACCCCTAACAGATACTCCAGCTCCAGTAAAATGGTAAGTTTCTTTATTGATCCAAAATCATCATAAAAAAGGATAATCCTTACAGACGGTGGACAATACAGGTGATTGCAGAAGATTTATGACAACGCGTTTCGATCAGTATAGATCTTACTCATGCCAGAGTATTACTGGAGCTGGAGTATCCACATCTTTTTATACTATCTATTTTTGCACTCTACTCTTTTCCAAATGCGAAAATACACGCCAGTAGTCATCTTTCCAGATCCTTCACCATCAGCAATGGCACTAGGCAGAGTTGCTCCCTATCCCCCCTTCTTTTTGCCTTGGCCATTGAGCCGCTAGCAGAAAGGATTAGAAGGGATAATGCAATTTCAGGCATTAAGACCCCACATGTCAATACAAAATAAGTCTGTTTGCAGATGATTTATTGCTAAACCTCTCAGACCCTATAAAATCTACCATCTCTTTTCTGGAAATCCTAGACTAATTTTCCAAGATATCGTACGTCAAAATAAACAAAAAAAATCAAAACTATTACACTTTAACCTAAGTGACCGAACTAACAACATCCTGAAAAATGCAACTTTTTTAGGAAGAGAAAAAAATTCCTATTTAGGGGTCTTTTTCACCAAAAATATTTGCTCGACTATTAAAACCAACTGCGACAGTATCACTGATATAATCTCTCATGTTGTTAGGAGTCGAGTTTCCTCTGCTGCACAGGGTGAATCTCGATCCCTCTCCGCTGCGGTCTCCCATTCTCCTCCAGCCGCAGTGGAGCCTGCTCAGCAGGGACGTCGATCCCAGCGTCTCGCTCAGTCTGACTCTGTGAGAAGAGTTACTGCTGCTTCTCCAGCTTCTGCCTGTAAAGCCTATACTGGTCAGCAGCGAGTGGACTTCTCTGGGACTAAGTCCTTGTCTGCGCACACTGAGCATGCCCAGGGCAAGATCTCCCGTTGGAGATCGAGGGTCATGTGCTCAGACTCTGCAGCGCATTCTATTGGTCCTCTTGGCAGGTCTTGGAAGGGCAAAGTTTCTGTGGCCACTTCCTGTCCTGCAACTATATAAACTGCGCATGACCGCACGGCCATGCGCTAGTGTACAATTTAATACGTGTGTTTGTTGTGAGTGCAAGTCGTTCTTTAAATACCCCTACCCTATTGTATGATTGTTCGCGTATGGAGTATGGCTGCTATCTAGCGCCCGACTTATCACTCAACGTGTCACACACGTGTCAGCGTCTACTGCTGTGACCGCCAGTGCGGTGCCACGCGCCAGTGTGCGCTTCCTGACCCACGTCTGGGTACTTAGTGGTGCCTGCCAGCACGGCACAGTTCGCACTTCGGTGCCTAAATTATATAATTCCTTTCACACCCAGTTGCGGTGTAGTGCCAGCAAGGGTCTAATCGGACTACAATCCCTGTTGGGGTTTAGTTCGCTGACCACTTGCTCGCGCTCTATGTGCGGTACCGCGGTCCTGTGACGCAACAGGATCGCTTTCTTCACGCTGGGTGAGGTTTAACCCACGCGTGTATACTTTTGAATACCACCATATTGTCTGTCATTTCCTAGCAGCAGGTTTCACCTGCACGGTGGACCCCGGACTGCGAACGCATCTATATCATCTCTCTTGGTGCGTTCCGCCAGTCCTAACATTACACTAGCGCCAGGGTCTGGCTAGTGATGACAAACAGCAATCTCTGCGGCATATCCAGCAGCTGGAGGGTAGGTTGGCGGCTCTCGAGAGCGCGACCTCAGCTGTGGATGTTACTGCAGTAGCTGTACAGGCTGCCAGCGTGGCTGCAGCTACTATGTCCATTGCCACCCCTGTTCCGACATTATCTCGCCTCCCGCTGCCAGAAAAATTTTCTGGTGATAGCAAGTTTTGTAGGGGATTTGTGAGTCAGTGCTCTATTCACCTCGAGCTCCTGGCTACACGTTTTCCCACAGAGCGGGCTAAGGTGGGATTTATTCTGTCTCTATTGTCGGACAGGGCGTTGGAATGGGCTACGCCGCTGTGGGAGCGTGGCGATCATGTGGTGCAGAGTGCTCCGCTGTTTCTGAGCGCTCTGAAACAGGTCTTTTTAGGACCTCAAGTCACCCATGATACTGCGCTCCAATTGCTGGCAATAACTCAGGGTGAGTCCTTGGTCAGTCATTTTGCCGTCCAATTCCGCACCTTAGCATCTGAGCTGGATTGGTCGGATAAAGCTCTTATCCCCATATTTTGGAGGGGCTTGGCTGACCACGTAAAGGACGCTCTGGCCACTAGGGAGATTCCGGCCACACTGGAGGAGTTAATAACTGTCTCCACTCGAATTGACCTCCGTTTTAACGAGCGGAGGTTAGAGCGAGCCCAGTGTAGGCAGAGGTTTCGGCTGGCTCCTACTTTCGCCAAACCTCTGGAATTTCCGGTCCTGGTTCCTGAGTCACATGAGGCCAGGGAAGTGTCACAAGCAGGATCTAAGTCCCGGACCGCTTGTGCACTCAGGGTCTGTCATGTTTGCCAGCAGTCAGGACATCTAGCCTCCAGATGTCCTCAGCGGTCGAGGAAACAGCGTCTAGTGGTAGTAGGTGGAGGTACACTAGACACGGCGACGTTTGCCTCTAAGTTGTCCTTTAAGGGGACAATTACTATTGGCTCATTCTCCCACTCGGTAGAGCTCTGCGTGGATTCTGGGGCCGAGGGCAATTTTATGTCTTCTGCCTTTGCCCAACGTCACGCAATACCCCTGGTTATGCTTCCTCAACCAGTAACGGTGCGAGTGGTGAATGGGTCGACATTGCCCTCACAGATAACACACCAGACCATCCCTTTTACTCTGTCCATGTCGCCATCTCATCAGGAGATAAATTCTCTGCTCGTCATTCCGGAAGGAATTGATGAGGTCCTGTTGGGAATACCTTGGCTACGGTACCACTCTCCTCATATCGAGTGGTCCTCAGGCAGAATTCTGGGTTGGGGTGAATCTTGTGGGGGTAGGTGTCAGAGGGAGTGCGTTCAGGTTGCTACTACTGAGGTACCCGCAGATCTATCCTCTCTCCCCAAGCAGTATTGGTCTTATGCAGACGTGTTCTCCAAAAAGGCGGCGGAGGTCCTTCCGCCTCATCGCCCCTATGACTGTCCTATTGATCTCTTGCCTGGTGCTGAGCCTCCCCGGGGTCGAGTTTATCCGTTATCTCTCCCGGAGACGGAGGCAATGTCACAGTACATCCAGGAAAATCTGGCAAGAGGATTCATTAGGAAGTCAGTGTCACCTGCTGGGGCAGGGTTCTTCTTCGTGCAGAAGAAGAATGGGGAATTGCGCCCATGCATAGACTACAGGGGTCTTAACGCCATCACCGTTAAGAATAAGTATCCTTTGCCCTTGATATCTGAGTTATTCGATAGACTTCGGGGAGCAAGGGTATTTACTAAATTAGATTTGCGGGGTGCTTACAACCTGATTCGCATCCGTGAGGGGGACGAATGGAAGACGGCCTTTAACACCAGGGATGGGCACTATGAGTATCTGGTGATGCCCTTCGGGCTCTGTAATGCCCCAGCCGTTTTCCAGGACTTTGTGAACGATATCTTCCGGGATATGCTTTCCACCTCGGTCGTAGTCTATCTGGATGATATTCTTATCTACTCTCCAGATATTGACTCCCACCGGAGAGATGTTTGCAAAGTCTTCGACCTCCTACGGGCAAACTCCCTCTATGCCAAATTGGAGAAGTGTATGTTTGAGCAGGAGTCTTTACCTTTCCTGGGCTACATCATCTCGGCCCAGGGATTGGCTATGGATCCTGCCAAACTACAGGCAGTGATGGACTGGCAGGAACCCCATTCTCTGAAAGCGGTGCAGCGCTTTATGGGGTTCGTCAGTTCATCCCCCACTTCTCAACCCTGGTAGCTCCCTTGGTATCCCTCACCAAGAAGGGAGCGAATCCTAAATCGTGGTCCGAAGAGGTCTCCAAGGCCTTCACTTCTATTAAGTCCCACTTTGCTAGCGCTCCCATCTTACATCGTCCCGAGGTGGATAAGCCATTCATAATGGAGGTGGATGCCTCTTCCGTTGGTGCAGGAGCAGTCCTCTATCAAAAGGATGCTCAAGGTCGGAAGCATCCATGCTTCTTCTTCTCAAAAACCTTCTCACCAGCGGAGAGAAATTACTCCATCGGGGATAGGGAGTTGCTGGCAATGAAGTTGGCCTTTTCGGAATGGAGACATCTCTTGGAGGGTGCTCGGTTCCCATTCCAAGTCTACACGGACCACAAGAGTTTGGTCTATTTACAGACAGCCCAGCGGCTGAATTCTCGTCAGGCCAGATGGTCCTTGTTTTTCTCCCGGTTCCACTTCACTCTACATTATCTCGCCGGGGAGAAGAACATTCGTGCTGACGCTCTCTCTCGCTCCCTGGTGTCAACTGTGGAGGAGGAGGACGAGCCTCGGCTCATTGTCCCTTCAGAGAGTCTGAGAACCGTAGCTCCGGTTTCGCTTGAGTCTGTGCCTCCGGGCAAGACTTTTGTCCCCATCAATTTGCGTCCGGAGGTTCTCTCGTGGGCTCATTCGTCCAGAGTGGGTGGACACTTTGGGGCAAAGAGGACATCTGAGTTGTTGGCGAGAATGTATTGGTGGCCACATATGGTTCGTGACGTTGGAGACTACGTTCGGGCATGTGTCTCTTGTGCCAAAAATAAGTCTCTCCGTCAACGGCCAGCTGGGTTGTTATACCCTCTGCCGGTGGCAGACAGGCCCTGGGAGATGGTCGGGATGGACTTTGTGGTGGGTTTGCCCAAGTCACGTGGCTTTACTGTCATTTGGGTTATCACCGACCATTTTTCTAAAATGGTGCATTTGGTGCCGCTTCCCCGGCTACCTTCTGCACGGGCCTTGGCAGCATTGTTTGTTAAACACATCTTCCGTCTTCACGGTATGCCAGACAAAATTGTCAGTGACCGGGGTCCCCAGTTTGCGTCTCGGTTCTGGAGAGAGCTTTGTCGCCTTCTCAGTATCGAGTTGAATCTCTCTTCGGCATATCATCCCGAGACGAATGGGTTGGTGGAGAGAGCCAACCAGACCTTGGTCACATATCTGCGACATTTTGTCTTTGGCATCTTTGCTACCGTGGGCGGAGTTTGCTCTTAACAATGCTGTAGCTGACTCCACTGGACAGACCCCATTCCTCCTTAACTATGGTCAGCATCCGCGGGTACCTGTGCCCATGCCCGTGTCTTCCGCCGATTCCAGGGTGGCAGACTGGGCTGTGGAGGAACTTGACATTTGGGATCGCACTCAGGATGCCATTCGGGCTTCCAAGGAGAGAATGAGGTCCTCCGCCGATGTTCATCGGCGCCCCGCTCCGACCTTTGCTCCTGGCGACTTGGTGTGGCTCTCCGCCCGTAACATCAGGCTGCGAGTTGAGTCCACTAAGTTTGCGCCTCGCTACTTGGGTCCCTTCAAGGTTCTCGAACAGGTTAATCCTGTGGTCTACCGCCTGGCTCTTCCTCCACGCTTGGGTATCTGTCCCTCTTGAAACCCGTATACATGTCCCGGTTTTCCGAGTCATCTGCCGGGACATCGGGTTCGTCTACGGACGATTACGAGGTGAACGCTATTTTGGGGTGTAAGGTGGTACGCGGCAAAAAGTTCTATCTGGTGGATTGGAAGGGTTATGGTCCAGAGAACAGGTCATGGGAGCCTGCTGAAAACATTCGGGCCCCATAGCTCATTGCTGCCTTCGAACGTAGCGAGGCCCAAGGAGGGGGGGCCCTGGGGGGAGGCCCAAGGAGGGGGGGCCCTGGGGGGAGGCCCAGGGAGGGGGGGCCCTGGGGGGGGCCCTGGGGGGAGGCCCAGGGAGGGGGGGCCCTAGGGGGGGCCATGTTAGGAGTCGAGTTTCCTCTGCTGCACAGGAGGAATCTCGATCCGTCTCCGCTGCGGTCTCCCATTCTCCTCCAGCCGCAGTGGAGCCTGCTCAGCAGGGACGTCGATCCCAGCGTCTCGCTCAGTCTGACTCTGTGAGAAGAGTTACTGCTGCTTCTCCAGCTTCTGCCTGTATAGCCTATACTGGTCAGCAGCGAGTGGACTTCTCTGGGACTAAGTCCTTGTCTGCGCACACTGAGCATGCCCAGGGCAAGATCTCCCGTTGGAGATCGAGGGTCATGTGCTCAGACTCTGCAGCGCATTCTATTGGTCCTCTTGGCAGGTCTTGGAAGGGCAAAGTTTCTGTGGCCACTTCCTGTCCTGCAACTATATAAACTGCGCATGACCGCACGGCCATGCGCTAGTGTACAATTGAATACGTGTGTTTGTTGTGAGTGCAAGTCGTTCATTAAATACCCCTACCCTATTGTATGACTGTTCGCGTATGGAGTATGGCTGCTATCTAGCGCCCGACAAATCACTCAACGTGTCACACACGTATCAGCGTCTATTGCTGTGACCGTCTATTGCTGTGACCGCCAGTGCGGCACCACGCGCCAGTAGTGCGCTTCCTGACCCACGTCTGGGTGCTTAGTGGTGCCTGCCAGCACGGCACAGTTCGCACTTCGGTGCTCTAATTATTAAGAATTGCCTAACACACCCTGTTGCGGTGTTGTGTCAGCAAGTGGTCTAATCGGACTTCAATCCTAGTTGGGGTTTAGTTCGCTGACCACTTGCTCGCGCTCTATGTGCGGTACCGCGTCCTGTGATGCAACAGGATCGCTTTCTTCACGCTGGGTGAGGTTTAACCCACGCGTGTATACTTTTGAATACCGCCATATTGTCTGTCATTTTCTAGCAGCAGGTTTCACCTGCACGGTGGACCCCGGACTGCGAACGCATCTATATCATCTCTCTTGGTGCGTTCCGCCAGTCCTAACACATGTACAGCACCATGGAATCAATGGTGCTATATAAATAAATAATAATAATAATAATCTCAAAAGACTTCCTAAGCTGGGAGAATTCGGGCCTAACATTGTTGGGTAAAATGTTAGTGGTTAAGTCAATCATTCTCCCAAAGATTCTATATATTTTCAGAGCATTACTTTTAATTTTCTCCTGTCTCCAATCCAATTATCTGTTAACTCTTTCATTTGGAGCGGAAAAAAAGTATTTCACCCCTGCAAGATTATCACACATTAACCCCTTCATGACCCAGCCTATTTTGACCTTAAAGACCTTGCCGTTTTTTGCAATTCTGACCAGTGTCCCTTTATGAGGTAATAACTCAGGAACGCTTCAACGGATCCTAGCGGTTCTGAGATTGTTTTTTCGTGACATATTGGGCTTCATGTTAGTGGTAAATTTAGGTCAATAAATTCTGCGTTTATTTGTGATAAAAACGGAAATTTGATGAAAATTTTGAAAATTTCGCAATTTTCACATTTTGAATTTTTATTCTGTTAAACCAGAGAGATATGTGACACAAAATAGTTAATAAATAACATTTCCCACATGTTTTCTTTACATCAGCACAATTTTGGAAACAAAATTTTTTTTTGTTAAGAAGTAAGGGTTAAAATTTGACCAGCGATTTTTCATTTTTACAACGAAATTTACAAAACCATTTTTTTTAGGGACCACCTCACATTTGAAGTCAGTTTGAGGGGTCTATATGGCTGAAAATACCCAAAAGTGACACCATTCTAAAAACTGCACCCCTCAAGGTACTCAAAACCACATTCAAGAAGTTTATTAACGCTTCAGGTGCTTCACAGCAGCAGAAGCAACATGGAAGGAAAAAATGAACATTTAACTTTTTAGTCACAAAAATTATCTTTTAGCAACAATTTTTTTATTTTCCCAATGGTAAAAGGAGAAACTGAACCACGAAAGTTGTTGTCCAATTTGTCCTGAGTACGCTGATACCTCATATGTGGGGGTAAACCACTGTTTGGGCGCACGGCAGGGCTTGGAAGGGAAGGAGCGCCATTTGACTTTTTGAATCAAAAATTGGCTCCACTCTTTAGCGGACACCATGTCACGTTTGGAGAGCCCCCGTGTGCCTAAAAATTGGAGCTCCCCCACAAGTGACCCCATTTTGGAAACTAGACGCCCCAAGGAACTTATCTAGATGCATAGTGAGCACTTTGAACCCCCAGGTGCTTCACAAATTGATCCGTAAAAATGAAAAAGTACTTTTTTTTCACAAAAAAATTCTTTTAGCCTCAATTTTTTCATTTTCACATGGGCAACAGGATAAAATGGATCCTAAAATGTGTTGGGCAATTTCTCCTGAGTACGCCGATACCTCATATGTGGGGGTTAACCACTGTTTGGGCACATGGTAAGGCTCGGAAGGGAAGGAGCGCCATTTGACTTTTTGAATGAAAAATTATTTCCATCGTTAGCGGACACCATGTCGCGTTTGGAGAGCTCCTGTATGCCTAAACATTGGCGCTCCCCCACAAGTGACCCCATTTTGGAAACAAGACCCCCAAAGGAACTTATTTAGATGCCTAGTGAGCACTTTAAACCCTCAGGTGCTTCACAAATTGATCTGTAAAAATGAAAAAGTACTTTTTTTTCACAAAATAATTCTTTTCGCCTCAATTTTTTCATTTTCACATGGGCAGTAGGATAAAATGGATCATAAAATTTGTTGGGCAATTTCTCCCGAGTACGCCGATACCTCATATGTGGGGGTAAACCACTGTTTGGGCACACGGCAGGGCTCGGAAGGGAAGGCGCGCCATTTGACTATTTGAATGGAAAATTAGCTCCAATTGTTAGCGGACACCATGTCGCGTTTGGAGAGCCCCTGTGTGCCTATGCATTGGAGCTCCCCCACAAGTGACCCCATTTTGGAAACTAGACCCCCCAAGGAACTTATCTAGATGCATATTGAGCACTTTAAACCCCCAGGTGCTTCACAGAAGTTTATAACGCAGAGCCATGAAAATAAAAAATAATTTTTCTTTCCTCAAAAATGATTTTTAAGCCTGGAATTTCCTATTTTGCCAAGGATAATAGGAGAAATTGGACCCCAAATATTGTTGTCCAGTTTGTCCTGAGTACGCTGATACCCCATATGTGGGGGTAAACCACTGTTTGGGCGCACGGCAGGGCTCGGAAGGGATGGCACGCCATTTGGCTTTTTAAATGGAAAATTAGCTCCAATCATTAGCGGACACCATGTCACGTTTGGAGAGCCCCTGTGTGCCTAAACATTGGAGATCCCCCAGAAATGACCCCATTTTGGAAACTAGACCCCCAAAGGAACTAATCTAGATGTGTGGTGAGGACTTTGAACCCCCAAGTGCTTCACAGAAGTTTATAACGCAGAGCCATGAAAATAAAAAAAAAAAATTATTTTCTCAAAAATGATCTTTTAGCCTGCAATTTTTTATTTTACAAAGGGTAACAGGAGAAATTTGACCCCAAAAGTTGTTGTCCAGTTTCTCCTGAGTACGCTGATACCCCATATGTGGGGGTAAACCACTGTTTGGGCACATGCCGGGGCTCGGAAGTGAAGTAGTGACATTTTGAAATGCAGACTTTGATGGAATGCTCTGTGGGCGTCACGTTGCGTTTGCAGAGCCCCTGATGTGGCTTAACAGTAGAAACCCCCCACAAGTGACCCCATTTTGGAAACTAGACCCCGAAAGGAACTTATCTAGATGTGTGGTGAGCACTTTGAACCCCCAAGTGCTTCACAGAAGTTTATAATGCAGAGCCGTGAAAATAATAAATACGTTTTCTTTCCTCAAAAATAATTTAGCCCAGGATTTTTTAATTTTCCCAAGGGTAACAGGAGAAATTTGACCCCAATATTTGTTGTCCAGTTTCTCCTGAGTACGGTGATACCCCATATGTGGGGGTAAACTACTGTTTGGGCACATGCCGGGGCTTGGAATTGAAGTAGTGACGTTTTGAAATGCAGACTTTGATGGAATGCTCTGCGGGCGTCACGTTGCGTTTGCAGAGCCCCTGATGTGCCTAAACAGTAGAAACCCCCCACAAGTGACCCCATTTTGGAAACTAGACCCCGAATGGAACTTATCTAGATGTGTGGTGAGCACTTTGAACCCCCACGTGCTTCATAGAAGTTTATAATGCAGAGCCGTGAAAATAATAAATACGTTTTCTTTCCTCAAAAATAATTATTTAGCCCAGAATTTTTTATTTTCCCAAGGGTTACAGGAGAAATTGGACCCCAAAAGTTGTTGTCCAGTTTCTCCTGAGTACGCTAATACCCCATGTGTGGGGGTAAACCACTGTTTGGGCACACGTCGGGGCTCAGAAGGGAAGTAGTGACTTTTGAAATGCAGACTTTGATGGAATGGTCTGCGGGCGTCACATTGCGTTTGCAGAGCCCCTGGTGTGCCTAAACAGTAGAAACCCCCCACAAGTGACCCCATTTTAGAAACTAGACCCCCCAAGGAACTTATCTAGATATGTGGTGAGCACTTTGAACCCCCAAGTGCTTCACAGACGTTTACAACGCAGAGCCGTGAAAATAAAAAATCATTTTTCTTTCCTCAAAAATGATGTTTTAGCAAGCATTTCTTTATTTTCACAAGGGTAACAGGAGAAATTGGACCCCAGTAATTGTTGCGCAGTTTGTCCTGAGTATGCTGGTACCCCATATGTGGGGGTAAACCACTGTTTGGGTGCACGTCGGGGCTCGGAAGTGAGGGAGCACCATTTGACTTTTTGAATACAAGATTGGCTGGAATCAATGGTGGCACCATGTTGCGTTTGGAGACCCCCTGATGTGCCTAAACAGTGGAAACCCCTCAATTCTAACTCCAACACACCCCTAACCCTTATCCCAACTGTAGCCGTAACCCTAATCACAACCCTAACCCCAACACACCCGTAACCCCAACACACCCCTAACCACAACCCTAATTCCAACCCAACCCTAAGGCTATGTGCCAACGTTGCGGATTCGTATGAGATTTTTCAGCACCATTTTTGAAAAATCCGCGGGTAAAAGGCACTGCGTTCTACCTGCGGATTTACCGCGGATTTCCAGTGTTTTTTGTCCGGATTTCACCTGCGGATTCCAATTGAGGAACAGGTGTAAAACGCTGCGGAATCCGCACAAAGAATTGACATGCTGCGGAAAATACAACGCAGCGTTCCCGCGCGGTATTTTCCGCACCATGGGCACAGCGGATTTGGCTTTCCATATGTTTACATGGTACTGTAAACCTGATGGAACTCTGCTGCGGATCCGCAGCGGCCAATCCGCACCGTGTGCACATAGCCTAATTCTAAAGGTATGTGCACACGCTGCGGAAAACGCTGCGGATCCGCAGCAGTTTCCCATGAGTTTACAGTTCAATGCAAACCTATGGAAAACAAAAATCGCTGTACACATGCTGCAGAAAAACTGCACGGAAACGCAGCGGTTTACATTCCGCAGCATGTCACTTCTTTCTGCGGATTCCGCAGCGGTTTTACAACTGCTCAAATAGAAAATCGCAATTGTAAAACCGCAGTGAAATGCGCAAAAAAAACATGGTAAATCCGCCATAAATCCGCAGCGGTTTAGTACTGCGGATTTATCAAATCCGCAGCGGAAAAATCCGCAGAGGACCAGAATACGTGTGCACATACCGAAACTCTAACCCTACCCTACCCCTAACCCTAGTTCTTACCCCAACCTTAGTGGGAAAAAAAAATATTTTTTTTTATTGTCCCTACCTATGGGGGTGACAAAGGGGGGGGGGGGGGTCATTTACTTTTTTTTTTATTTTGATCACTGAGATATAACCTATCTCAGTGATCAAAATTCACTCTAGAACGAATCTGCCGGCCGGCAGATTCGGCGGGCGCACTGCACATGCGCCCGCCATTTTGGAAGATGGCGGCGCCCAGGAAAGAAGACGGACGGTCCCCGGGAGGCCAGGTAAGTATAAGGGGGGGAGATCAGGGCACGGGGGGGGGGGGGGGGCGTCGGAGCACGGGGGGTGGATCGGAACACGGGGGGGTGGATTGGAGCACGGAGTGGGGGATCGCTGTGCGGGCGGGTGGATCGGAGCACAGGGGGGGAATCGCTGTGCGGGGGGGGGATCGGAGTGCGGGGGGTTTGATCGGAGTGCGGGGGGTTTGATTGGAGCACGGGGGGTGTGATTGGAGCACGGGGGAGCGGGCAGGAGGACGGGGGAGCGGAGCACAGGACCGAGGGGAGCAGACCACAGATCGGGGGGCTGGGGGGGCGATCGGAGGAGTGGGGTGGGTGCACATTAGTGTGTCCAGCCATGGCCGATGATGTTGCAGCATCGGCCATGGCTGGATTGTAATATTTCACCATTTTTTTAGGTAAAACATTACAAATCGCTCTGATTGGCAGTTTCACTTTCAACAGCCAATCAGAGCGATCGTAGCCACGAGGGGGTGAAGCCACCCCCCCCCCCCTGGGCTAAACTACCACTCCCCCTGTCCCTGCAGATCGGGTGAAATGGGAGTTAACCCTTTCACCCGATCTGCAGGGACGCGATCTTTCCATGACGCATATGCTGCGTCATGGGTCGGAATGGCACCGACTTTCATGACGCAGCGTATGCGTCAAAGGTCGGGAAGGGGTTAATTGTGAACACTCATCTCTATGCTGGAGGGGTTGTGGCTATACAGGAAACCTTCTCCACATATTTTGGAGCTGTCCAAATATCAAGCCATTGTGGAAACAGGTTTCCCTCTATATAAATAGAATCCTTAACAGAGACTTTATACTCACTCCTCAATCTGCCTTACTTTCCATAGACCTAGATACTGTAGTATACACCCTTCGCTAAGATTTGTTGTCATTCACAACTTCATAGTAGTCAAGAACTTGATCGCATTTAATTGGAAGAAACCAATTATCTGGGAAATCTCTGACGTTGTTGACAGGCTTCACCTCCATAATTCTTTAGAACTCAGGTTTGCTATAGTTAATGGTTGCCTAACCAAATATGAAAGGAACTCTCTATTTCCCAAACCATGCTTTTGCTGAACCTCTGTAATAGTAATATTTACCTCAGGGCTTGCTATTTTTCTTTTGTTTGTTTTTCGTTGTTAGCTACCAATTAAGATATTA
This sequence comes from Ranitomeya imitator, assembly GCF_032444005.1. Classification (NCBI taxonomy): domain Eukaryota; kingdom Metazoa; phylum Chordata; class Amphibia; order Anura; family Dendrobatidae; genus Ranitomeya; species Ranitomeya imitator. The sequence goes on from NC_091282.1 coordinate 679,687,963, forward strand.
CACTTGCCTGACCTCTCAAGACGAGGGAAATTAATAATCTTGTCTAAAAAGATCAAAACACTGATATGATTTTACATGACAGTTGATATATTTGTTCCATGTATCAATATTGTTTGGATAACATTCTGATTAGAGTTCTCTAATTTAATGATTTTACCCTTGTCATTTTCCCAATAACCTACCCTACCATCCTACACTTCCCCATACCTCCCTATTACAAAACTACTTAATATGTTTGAAAGATAAATAAGACTTATACCGCTTTAATAATGTTAACTTGTTAACCTAGTAAAATGTTAATAAAAATATTAGAAAACAAAAATAATTGCCAACAGACTCAAAAAAATTCTTCCATAGATCATTCATAAAGACCAATTAGGCTTTATCGAAGGTCGACAGACTACTGAAGGAACAAGAAAAATTATAAATGTAATCAATACAAAAAGGCATAATAAAATTCCATCTACTTTATTAGCATTAGATGTTGAAAAAGCATTGAATAGGATTAACCGGGACTTCTTGAATGCAACTCTTTATAAATTCAGGTTTAACTCTCAAATAATTAAGATGATTATGGCATTGTACGCTTATCCATCAGTAAAAATGTATGTAAATAACCATCTGTCCGAGTCAGTACCAATAACGAATGGTACAAGGCAAGGATGCCCACTCTCCCCGCTACTATTTGCATTGGTAATGCAACCTCTAGCAGAACATATAAGAATTTAAAAAAATAAAGGGTATACAAATAGGCAAAAATCAATATACGATAGGTTTATTTGCAGATGATGTTATACTTAGTCTCTCTAATACTTTAAATTCTATTAAAGAAAATCTTTTAATCATAAAAGAACTTTCGAATGTCTCCTACTATAAAATTAATGCTACAAAATCAAAAATTCTGTATTTTTATTTAAGCGACACGATAATAACTGATATAAAGAGTTTCTCTTCATTTGAAAGGGAAGAAGAGGCTATATCATATTTAGGTATTCAACATACTAGAAATTCTAATAAAACTGTCAAACTAAATTTAACAAAGATTATCAAGGACATACAAATAGAATTGAATAATTTTTCGAAATACAAAATTTCTTGGGTTGGAAGAATTATCACCTTTAAACTTTTACCCCTTCCAAAAATTCTATATATCTTTAGGGCTATACCTTTGATCTATCCACTGAAATTTTTGAGGAAATTACAAACTGAACAAAAAAGAGCTAGGGTAGCATGTAAAACTCTGACAAAAAATAAATTGAAAGGAAACCTGGCCCTTCCTAATTTAATTAGCTATTATTATACTAATTTGAATAAACAATCTTTAAATTGAATCAAGACTGAAAATCATCCAGCTTGGACAGATATTGAACAAAATGTAAACAACAATGCACCATTATTAAAACTAATTTTAAATCATTTTGTATCTCCTAAGCCAGAAACTTCTATTTTTCCAACCTTATCAGCTACTTTATTGGCCTGGAAGCATTTAGCCATTCAACATACTAAAAAAAAAAGGGAATTTAGATATGACCAAGTTAAAAATATATCCATAAAAATAGTTGAACTGATTTCTCATCAGAAAATTCCAGATTCTTGGAAATATAAGAAAATAAAATAAAGGATATTCACGATGGCAAGGATTTCAAAACTAATGAAATTTTAACAACTCAAAATAATTTTTAAACCAAAAAGAAAGTATCCAACAAATAATATAACATATAAATTTTATTAAATAAAACATGACATTACATGATTGTGCAACAATATATTAAAAAGCATGTACAACATGCTGTAACGAAACATAAAAACAAAACAATTCATACAAGTCATAGGCCATGTTCACACAGTGCGTTCTTTAACTGCGGAACCGCAGCGGTTTTGCCGCTGCGGTTCCGCAGCTGTTTTCCATGCAGGGTACAGTACAATGTACCCTATGGAAAACAGGAACCGCTGTGCACATGATCCTGAATTTCACAAAAAACGCCACGCTGAATATCTGCGGGAAAAAAGAAGGAGCATGTCACTTCTTTGTCCAGAACAGCAGCGGTTCTGCACCCATAGACCTCCATTGTGAGGTCAAACCCGCAGTAAAACCCGCAGATCAAAAATATATCTGTGGGTTTTATTGCGGTTTGTGGTGCAGAACCGCTGCAGCAGGAAGTGCGGGGAAGCGGGAGGAAGCTGGTGCGCGGAAGTGCGTGGGCGGAGTGTCGTTCCCGAAGAGACATGGAGGCATACCGTCGCATGGGGATCGATGTCGGGCGTCTGATTGATTTGGTATGTATGTGTGTGTGTGTGTCTGTGTGTGTGTCCCCATGCGACGATAGTGCCTCCATTGTGCTAAGTCGCCGTATGGGACTACTACTCCCATCCGGTATTAGGATGGGAGAGTTGTCCCTGTGTCCGGCGACTTAGCACAATTGTAAAGTTACACAAAACACCTACACACAATACACATACATGACACACAGTACAGTACATACAACACATAACATAGAGTATATACTCACCAACAGCACACTTGTAGGCGAAGCCCTCGATCCTCCAGGAAAAAATCCCAAAATAAAAAATAAAATTCATACTCCCTGTCCGCAGAATCCATAAAACGAGTGTCCCACGCCGATCGGCTGCTCTCCGGCGATACACTGCCAGGAGCGAAGCTCCTAGCAGTGTATCGCGTACTGTCCCGGAGTTCAATGGCTCCGGCGTCTCGGTTAACGGCAGTACAGCTGCGTTGAACTTTCCCACGCAGCACTGCCGTTAAGCTAGAGTGCCGGGGTCAATGACCGCCGGTAAACTCGCTCGCGCATGCGCAGTAACACACCGACAGGAACTATGGCTCCTGTCAGTGTGTTGCTGCAGCCGTGGAGAGCAGACACATCTCTGGATGTGTCTGTTCTCCATGGCAGATCTTCGTGGGACCCTCGATGGATTTCTGCGGACAGGGCCAGGGAGTATGAATTTGTTTTTTTATTTTGCCTCTTTTTCAGGTCGAGGGTCTTCAGGACGGATTGAGCGTTTAATAAAATTTGGTCAAAAAGTGTGTGTCTTTATTTCATTAAAATATTTTTTTCTAGTCTTTTTTTTTTAACCCTTTCATTGGCTTAATAATGGATAGGCGTCTTATTGACGCCTCTCCATTATTAACCGGGCTTAATGCCACCTTACAATAGCAAGGTGGCATTAACCCCTCATTACCCCATATCCCACCGCTACACGGGAGTGGGAAGAGAGGGGCTAAGTACCGGAATTGGCGCATCTTTTTGATGCGCCTTTTCCGGGGCAGCTGCGGGCTTATATTTGTAGCCAGGGGGGGGGGGGGCAAATATCCATGGCCCCTTTCCTAGGCTATGAATATAAGCCCACGGCTGTCTGCGTAGCCTTTCTGGCCTAAAAATATAGGGGGACCCCAACACTTTTTTTTTTCGGGGCCCCCTATATTTTAGTGCCAGAAAGGCTGCGCAGACAGCTGTGGGTTAATATTCATAGCCTGGGAACAGCCATGGGTATTTTAACCCCTTCCCGGGCCTCAAATATTGGCCCGCGGCTGTCTGCCTAGCCTTTCTGGCCTAAAAATATAGGGGGACCCCAACACTTTTTTTTTTCGGGGCCCCCTATATTTTAGTGCCAGAAAGGCTACGCAGACAGCTGTGGGTTAATATTCATAGCCTGGGAACAGCCATGGGTATTTTCACCCCTTCCCGGGCCTCAAATATTGGCCCACGGCTGTCTGCCTAGCCTTTCTGGCCTAAAAATATAGGGGGACCCCAACACTTTTTTTTTTCGGGGCCCCCTATATTTTAGTGCCAGAAAGGCTACGCAGACAGCTGTGGGTTAATATTCATAGCCTGGGAACAGCCATGGGTATTTTAACCCCTTCCCGGGCCTCAAATATTGGCCCACGGCTGTCTGCCTAGCCTTTCTGGCCTAAAAATATAGGGGGACCCTATGTATTTTTTTTTTAGGGGGTCCACATATATTATAGTAACCCTTTAATAGGATTAATAATTTATTAACCGTGCTTAATGCCACCTTACAATAGCAACCCTATCATTAACCCTAGGATCCCTTTAGGGTTGGGGGTAGGGTTAGGATCCCTTTATGGTTAGGGTTAGGATCCCTTTAGGGGTAGGGTTAGGGGTACGGTTAGGGGTAGGGTTAGGATCCCTTTATGGTTAGTGTTATGGTTAAATCCCTTTAGGGTTAGGGGTAGGGTTAGGATCCGTTTAGGGTTAGGATCCCTTTAGGGTTAGGGGTAGGGTTAGGATCCCTTTAGGGTTAGGGGTAGGGTTAGGATCCCTTTAGGGTTAGGATCCCTTTAGGGTTAGGGGTAGGGTTAGGATCCCTTTCGGGTTAGGATCCCTTTAGGGGTAGGGTCCTTAGGGGTAGGGTCCTTAGGGTTATGAGCCCTAACCCTACCCTAACTATTTCAGTTTATAGTGGGTTTTTTACTTAATGTTGTTGATTGGCGCACGGACCGTTCAGGATTGACGGCGCCAGAGCTAGTAGTAAAACAACTGCACACGAACGTTTTTATTGGTGTTTGTGTTTTCAGTTTGTGCTTGTGTTCATTTATTAGCGGTTACTTTGATATATTTCAACTTTTTAAAAGCATTTGTGGAACATTACTTGGTCGTTCTATAGATTATGAGATGACACTATTGTATTCATTGTAGGTTCGTGATTATCCGGCCCTGTGGGACCCTTCAGATGAATCCTATAAGGATAAATACTTTAGGGAACTCGCGTGGACCAAAATAGTTCGCGACATGTTCCCGGATTGGGACAAATATCCTGGGGGCAACACAGCAGAAAATAGGTAATTATAATTACATTTTTTAGTAAACCTTGAGTATATTAAAAATATAATTTGTTCAGATCTCTAAAAAATTGTTGTTGTTTTTTGGAACCTTTTTTTGGTAGATAAAGATGTGAGGCAACGTTGGCGCTCCATCAGAGACCGATTTATCAAATTTCTAAATGATTGTTCAAAGAGTGGCTCTTCGCCAAGCAAAACAAAATTCCCCTTCAGTGAAGAGCTACAGTTCATTGTGACCAGCCGGACATTGAGAAAGTAAGTTAAAATCCACTCCACAAGATTATTTATATATATGTTGTGCTAAAAATTTTATTAATGATCTTTTTTTCCCTCCACAGGACGGAAGGAAACATGTCTGCAGCTGATTTAGAGGACAGCGACACAGAGGATGGAGCAGGCAGTTCCTCTGGAGTGGGAGGGACCATCTCTCCCTCCATTCCCACAGCTTCTGCTGAATCAACATCCACTTCAGCAGCTGCTGCATCCACATCTGCTTCAGCAGCTGCTGAAGCATCTGATTCCGTAGAAGCTGTGAGAGTGGAGAAGAGAGCTGTCTATCCGGTGGCAGCAGAGAAAAACAAAAAAAAACAAAGAAGAACCAAGAGGACCAAACGGTTCAAATTGCCTGTGACACCTTGGATTTCATAAAAAGATCAACTAGCGACGACCATTGCGACTCGTTTGCACTAACTGTCGCAAGAAAGACACGCTCCCTGCCACCGGATAGACAATCTCTTTTTATGTCTATGGTCCAGATGTCCCTCACTGCTCTGGAGGACCCTGCTCCTATTTCGCCATACAATGAGGTTCTGATGGGGGTGTTGGGACTTTTCAGGCCCCGACACAGAACACCTGAAACACCAGCTACAAGACCCCAGTATTTGGCCAACAGCCAAGGAAGCTATGTAGATAGAGGCAGCCAAGGAAGTTATGGAGATAGAGGCAGCCAAGGAAGTTGTGGAGATAGAGGAAGTTCGCAGCAGCTGGGGGGAGCAACTTCTCAAACAGAGGGAACAAATTTCCTCTATTCTCCAGAGTACACCTTTCTTAATTGAACGTAAATTGGGCTACAGGTCCAGTTGCACAGAAAACCACAAGAAAAACGAAGTACATCATATGTGATAATCGGTAAACTTATCAGTTTATTGAAAATAATAAAAATGAACAAAACATAATATAACAGAAAAACCGTATTGGTATTCAAATAATAGGGAACAGGTGCACCACAACATTCACTATCACATAACAGGAGGGGAGAAGGACATGAGTTGTCAAAGGAGTAAAAAATATAACTGAGTACTGGCACTGGAGGTCTCAATAGAGATGTACAAGGACACATAACTCCTTTGACAACTCCTGTCCTTCTCCCCTCCTGTTATGTGATAGTGGATGTTGTTGTGCACCCGTTCCCTAATATTCGAATATTTCAGTATTAAAACGGTTTTTCTGTTATATTTTGGTCATTTTTAATATTTAACAAAAAACTGACAATTTTAATGATTATCCGAGATATAATGTACTTCTTTTTTCTTGTGGTTTTCTTGTGTTTTTTTCTATGACTATGGTGTCCGGACCTGAGCTTTTGTTTGTAGCTCCAGTTGCATGTTGGCTTTGAAAGGGGCTGTTTATATATTTTTTTCAAATTGAAAAATCAATTGTAAAAATTACCACTAATTTGTGTTCTTTACAATAAATTTTTTTTTTCAAAAAATATTCTCTTCTTTTTAGACAATGGGGACAAGGCCGCTGTCCTGGGTTTATGGGCTATCGATTAGTGGTTTAGGGGTTGATGTGTTAACTATTGTATATCTCATAGGCTACGTTCACACTAGCGTTCTGCTAGTGTGCGTCGCCTTAGCGTCGGGCGACGCAGCGGCGACGCACGCGTTATGCGCCCCTATGTTTAACATGGGGGACGCATGCGTTTTTGTGTGTTGTGTTTTGCAACACTTGCGTCTTTTTTGCCGCTAGCGTCGGACCAAGAAAACGCAGCAAGTTGCATTTTTCTTGCGTCCGATTTTCGGCAAAAAAACGACGCACGCGTCGCAAAACGCAGCGTTTTTGCGTGCGTTTTGCCGAGTTTTTGTGTGCATCGTGCGTTGCGTCGCCGACGCAGCGGCGCGCAACGCTAGTCTGAACGTAGCCATACTGCTGTGAATTTATGAAAACACCAATTTTTTTGACATACAAAGAAACAAAACAAATTAAACCCAAATAAATTTTTTATTTAAATTACAACCAAATTTTTTTTTCTTTTTTGGGTAACATGAAAAAAAAATTTTTTGAAACAAAATTTTGTGTTGATTGCTGTCGTTTATCATTCTTCGTGATCTTTTCACAACTGTTAGCAGCGATGTCGGCAACTTTTTGGGGACGGTCAGTGTAGATGCATCCTTCTCTGCTGGTCAGGCTGCTCAACACCAGCACAAGAGTATTGCCAGTGCACGGCACCTTCTGGACTCATAAAGTAGTCAGTGAAGGATTCTCTCACACGCACACCAGAGTTGGACGGCCTGCCCAGACCCCCGTTGACAACTGGATTAAATACTGTCAGTGTTGTACTCACGAGCATAGTTGTGGAGTACACAGCAAGCCTTTATCACAGCATCAACGGTGTCTGTGTCCGACTGAATGGCAGTGTGAAAGATCCTCCACTGACTAGTCCCAAAGGTGCATTCCACATATCTGCGTGCACGACTCAGCCGATAATTAAAAATCCTCCGTCGGGCATCCAGTCCCCTTCGTGGGTATGGGCGCAGCAGGGTTGTCGTTAAGGGAAACGCCTCATCCGATACCATCACAAAGGGTACTGGATGTGTGGAGCCCGGCAAAGGTCTTGGGGCTGGGAGCGTGCCGCCATCTCGAAGAATTTGCATCCCAATCTGTGACGTTCGCAACACCCGAGAATCCCCAGTACTACCATAGGCACCAACATCAATGGCAACAAATTTGTAATGGGCATCAGCCACCGCCATCAGGACCACTGAAAAATACTTCTTATAATTAAAGAAGCGTGATCCTGATCGTGGGGGCTGCTGAACCCTAACATGTTTACCATCGACTGCACCTATGCAGTTTGGAAAATCGGCCACAGACTGAAAGCCTGCTGCAACCTGCAGCCAAGTCTCCTCGGTTGGGGAAGGCATCACTATAGGCTGCAACTTCTGCCAGATGACGGTACATGTACACCTCACAATGTTAGAGATGGTAGATTTACCAACTCTAAATTGGAGGTGCAGGGATGTATAGCTCTCTCCTGTGGCCAAAAATCTGCAAAGAAACAAAAAAGAAAATTAGAAATGTCACACAAAAAGGTAATTACAACATGTCACCCATGTCACAAGTTAAGGCCGCTATAATATGCGTCCAGCACCATTCAATAATGATGGCATTAACACCCAGCACAACACAAAGGGTGTAAAAAACATTAAATAAAAGGCCTGATGGGACTTGTGCACACACGCATGCGAAATATGACGGAGTGTTGCATGGTAATCCCTGGACCTGCTGCATGCACTCCGTCGTGGAGCGTGCGGCTCCATGTATTGGTATGTGGGTGCACACTCCGCTCCAGAGTGCAGGCGGCAGGGCCGGGGATTACCATGCAACACTCGCCCGTATCTCACGTGTGTGTGTTGTGTGCCCCCCGTCCAACAGGAGGACTGGGTGGGTTTAATCACAAATACTGGACACAGAGACGTGTAAAATAGAGACCTAACGACATTCCCCCCAAAAAATTGTTACTTACCGCAAGGTGATGAGCAGCCTTTCCTCTGCAGAGATGGACTTCCTCATCACTGTGTCTTGCAGTGTCAAATGGGGTGCCAGGATGGTAAGCAGTCTGTCGAATGCCAGAATTGGTAGCCGACAAAAAGAGATAAATTTTTCTGGATATCTGAAAATTGAAAAAGAAACACAAAAAAGGGTTACCTCCTCAAATCATTGTACAGCACATAAAAGTGCCCCTTCTCTGTTCGCTCTGCTACAAGCGGGTGCACCCACATCCTTTTCTGCGCACGTCTTCTCTGCCGCCGCTGCCTCTAAAATAAAAAAAATATATATTTTGTAAAACACAACACTGAGAAATAAATATCAAACATGCCTGGAAAGCAATGCGGATTATGTAAGGGTACGTGTCCACGTTAAGGATGGCCATCATTATCGTTGAAGCGCCAAAGCCGCTATGTGCAAAGCCCCACCCCCTTCTGGGACGCAATGATGCCAGATGTGTTCATTGTACAAATCCGGCATCATCGCACCCCACGCATAGGGCCCTGTTTTATTCCTTGCGGAGCCGCAGCTTCTCAACAAGGAACACGGACATGCTGTGATCATAAAAGACGCGCAGCATGTCCGGAGTCGCAGGGCTGACGGATGGCACACAGTGGACACGTGATTTCATGAAATCACCTCCACTATGCTGTTACATGTGGACGCACACACAGCGTTTCCAGAACGTGGACATGTACCCATAACCCAATATATAAAACAAACAGACATCTGCTTACCTGACGTGCATGTCGATTCAGAATTAGAAGCGTCAACCCCAGGATCGCAATCCGGTGTGGCGTGCGGAGCTGGATCCGTGGGCTGTCATCTGGCCTACGCTCAGCACGTCCACTCATTTTGATGTGTAAGTTCCAAAATGGAGGATGGAAGAAGAAAAGGGTTGGACAAGGAAATGACATCATTTATTTTTTTTTTTTTCCCCCACTGCAGTAAGCTTTATTTGTGTCAAACACAGGCAATCTGCAGAGAAAACTGCATAAAAAAACGCACTAAAAACCGCTTCAAAAAACGCACCTGCGTTTTCTGCCAAGAGCTGCGGTTTTTAGTCCTGAAAAAAAAGGAGGGAAATCAGGAACGTGTGAACATACCCATAAAGAGGGAGTGGGTGTGAGCACTGGTGGATTTGCACAAAGGGCTAGAAATGCGTAAGATAATACCAAAAATCAGTTATAAGAGTATATGGTAGTAAATATTAACATATAAGGTACATCAAATACACATTTATAAGGTGCATATATGGAGTGACTAATCAAAAAATATATATATATCACCAAAGATACATGTAACCATATGTTTCACTGAGTAATCAAATAACTGCAAAGTGCATAATACAGGCAACAATCAATTAATTTAATAGACTGTGGTAAGAAACGGAATCATGGTTACTGTGCACTACATGGCACTAATAAAATTAGCATAAGATGATCAATTAGCATTTAAGTAATGCAGGCCATGTTAAATGGGGTTATAAATATAGCACCAAATAGCTCTAAATATCATGCCACAAATAGCAAAATAGCTCTACGAACAAACCAAAATGATGAAATAATCCTGATATGGTAATACTGACCAGTGGACGCAGCCCGCTCCCTCACTACACTCCAACGCGCGTTTCGCTACCGCTTCGTCAGGGAGTGAGGGAGACAGAGTGTGAGGGCAATATATGGCAGTGATACAGCTGCAATTGGAGATGCCATAATTACCGGGCGCCGCACTCACCATGCATCAGCGGCGCGTCCGCCACCACCGGAACCGGAAGTACGTCACCGAGTGCAACGTAAGTCAGTCGGCGGCGCACCCAACAGCACCAGGGAACAGAGCGCAGCCAGCGCATGCGCGGAACTGAGCGCAGCCAGCGCATGCGCGGAACTGAGCGCAGCCAGCGCATGCGCGGAACTGAGCGCAGCCAGCGCATGCGCGGAACGGAGCGCAGCCAGCGCATGCGCGGAACGGAGCGCAGCCAGCGCATGCGCGGAACGGCGCGCAGCCAGCGCATGCGCGGAACGGCGCGCAGCCAGCGCATGCGCGGAGCGGCGCGCAGCCAGCGCATGCGCGGAGCGGCGCGCAGCCAGCGCATGCGCGGAGCGGCGCGCAGCCAGCGCATGCGCGGAGCGGCGCGCAGCCAGCGCATGCGCGGAGCGGCGCGCAGCCAGCGCATGCGCGGAGCGGCGCGCAGCCAGCGCATGCGCGGAGCGGCGCACAGCGTCACCGCAGCCATGATGAAAGATGGAAAATTGCCGGAACTAAAAATAGTGATAGGGGAACCATACTAAAAAAAGTAAGGAGAAAGAATTGAAAATAATAGGGGAACAAATAATAAATAATAATGGATAAAGAGAAAAAATATATATACAGGAATTATTGAACTTAATATGGTAAGAATAAAAATAAAAAGTGAGGGAATGAAAAGAAAAGCATATTTTGAAAAATATACATTATTATAAAGATGTATAACAAAAAAGGAAAAATAAATATAATGAAAAAATTAAGAAATAACAAAATAAATAATAATAAAGAAAAAAATGAATAAATGTATGCCAGAAAAATGAAACAGAAAGTTGAAAAAAGAAAAAGAGAATGTAAAAAATAATAATGAAAAATATGTGAAAAATAATATATAATGGTCCAAAAACAAATAAATATCCGATATCACTATCGTTATAGTATGGCCCACCTATGAATGAAATAATTAGTTATACATATAAATATACACGAATAACCTACACAAACACACGCACATATATAAACCCAAACAAAATAAATGCAAAATAATTTTATTTATAGTCCAAATAAGGAAAATAACAAACAATATGACAGAATAACGTCATACACAGATACGAATCAAGGCTGAAGGACAACTGAACACTTTTACGATAGTTTAAAGGAAACTCGCAAAACCCCATCGTTCATTCAAGCCACTGGGGGCCATACTTCTAAGGAGGGTTATCCACCTGCACGCTTTCTGTGCTAGTTTTGTGCTTAAATCGCCCCTCCGGTTGCCAGGATATAGGCGATCAATGCCCCTAACCCGCAGCAGATGAGATTGGTTGTTATGAAATTGGCGGAAATGTCTGGCCAATGGTTTAAACTTTAGCATAGTGTCTCTATCATCCAAACTAATTTTCTCTGCGGCTTTAATGTCTCTGACATGTTCTAAGGTACGAACACGTAATTCACGTGTCGTCATTCCCACATATATTAAATTACAAGGACAAGTTGCCACATAAATAACCATGGAAGTACGACAGTTGATGTAATGTAAGATTTTAAATTAACGTTTTTGTGCGGAATCATAAAACACATTAGTTCTAACTGTGTTTACAAGCTTTGCATGTAAATAATTTTTGCAGTCATGATTTTACCTGCCTAGCTTTAATAAAAAAACAAATCTTATATAACAGAAAAAAATAGTTTATTATTATCTAATCCCAATAATAAATTTTATTGGATGTCAAAAAATATTGAACACAATGAACCATAACTCAGAATTTGAAAAAACTTTGTTTATGTCTAGTTGGGAAAAGGATTTAAATATTACAGTCACACCAGAGCAATGGCAATTGGCTTTTAAATTAACATATTCTTCTAATATCTGTGCATCTCTTGACAATTTTTTAAAAAAAATTAATATCAAGATGGTATTTCACTCCTGCTAAATTGGCGAGAATATTTCCAGATAAGTCTCCAGAATGTTGGCAAGGCTGTGGATTAAAAGGTGATTTAATTTATATATTTTGGAGATGTCCTAAGTTGCAATCTCTATGGAAAGAAGTTTCAATATTAAGAAAGTGACAAAACAAAATATTGATCTGAAGTTTCAAATGGCTTTGTTATCTTTAGATCTAGATGATATTAATTTGCTGTATATATCTATAATCATACATATTTTTTGGTTACTAAGAACCCAATGCAGCCCTTTGGAAAGAAAACTCTTCCAGTTATAAGTGATATCATCGATAAGATTAATCTTCATAATTATTATGAAAGGAGCCATGCAATTGCTAACAACTATTATGCTTCTCATTATAATAGATGGGAATCTTGGCTTAATTATAATTCTTGAGCATTTTATTTTATTACTTCTATTCAATTTTGAACTAACTTGATTATTTGAATTTGCTGAAATATGCTATTGTAAACCCCTAACTGCATTTGAATGGTAATAAATACAACTGTTACGTTTATTGTACCCTTTCCCTCTTCCCCTTGACTACACCTCCTTTTCTGTTTTGTTCCCCAATAAACATGATTGAGCTTTAACCATATTGCCTTCTCCTTCTTTTACCTAATTTCCTTTCCGATCCCATATTATATGTTTACATTTTTCAATAAAGTTTGCTTGAAAAAGGAAAAGGCAGTGGTGTGACCAGTGGGAGAAGGCGGGCAACTGTTCCGCAGAACACCAACAATCCTGAACTTCTCCGTCAGAGTTGGGTTTTCCCCAGCTTGGGACATTTTTAAAGAGAGTTCTGAAACAAACAAAATGGCAATTTACAACCTGTGTCATGCCAAAATCAGCAGGGACCTGACCACTAAAAACCTAAACTCTACCAACATGATCAGGAACATGTCATCTAAGTACTGAACTCAGTGGGCCGAAACCGTGGGTCCACGATTGGTGCCATCAAGTGACACCATTGTCTCTTCCCCTGTGCTAGGTGCTTCCCAATCCCCTGTGCTAGGTGCTTCCCAATCCCCTGTCCAAACACTGGCACAGATGTCTCCTGCCCTGCACCTAACCTTGCACATTCTGACTTACCATCATTAGGCAATTCCAAATCCTTGGATAATAGACAAAATTGGAGCCTGGCTCAACAGGACTGGACTTTTCTTTTCATTTTTCAAAAAAAAAATATAGTGCATACAAAAGAAAAATTTACATGGTCGACATGACCCACTCGATGCGTTTCGACTGCAGTAGTCTTACTCATGACTAATGGTCAAATAACATGAAGTAATTTATTTATTTTTACAAGGTATAACACAGATGTTCTTAATTCACTTATCAATTAGGTGTTACTTATAGCAAGTAAAAATAATAGATTGACATTCCAAAACTGCACATTACTAGTATCCATGAATATTTCCGCAGTGCAAGTGAAAACATTTTTTTTATATATATGAATAAAATCACACACCAAAATTATGAAAAACACATACAAAAAATGTAGAAATAAGAAAAATTGATTAAATTATACACCAGAATAAAACCCCAAAGTGTTTTTAATAATACACAATATAAATCTACCATGTTAAAAGTGAATGTGAACACTTCCAAGTAAAGTATTATAAAGTTTTTATAAAAAAATCCTTGTCCCAGCACAGTGTTCAACTGTCCCTACCCCAGGCCTTTGAACAAAAGAGAAAGTTTGCAGCCTACCACCACCCACAGGCCCAAAGGCTAAAGGGACACATTTCCAGGCTGCTTGCTGTGGAAATGTTGCCATTTTGGCTTGCTGACAAGGAGGATTTCTGCTGACTCATGGTGGCAGCCGTCCCTCGGTACTTGGTCCCAAGCCGCCACTTTTTCTCCCAGTGTGGCATCCCGTCTTGTACCACTATGTCTCCAGGAACATCACCCCTGCCCTTACCAACGCACTTACTGGGATTGTCCACTTAACGACGGGCACGTGATTCTGCAGCATTGCCTCAGCAAAGCAGCATAAGACTTTGCTGAGGCTAATATGTCTAGTAGACAAACAGCACACAGTAGCAGAGTTACTTAAAAAAATAACAGACCAGTCAGATCTGTGTTTTTTGCCGCTAAACGTGCAACCAGGTATCATTGTGTGTGTGATAATGGATGTAACCTCATGGCGGCTATGAGGCTTGACAAGCTCACACATGTATCATGCTTGGCACATGTGCTCAAATTGGTAGTTTCTGAAAACCTACCCAAATTTGCCAAAGCTTCTTGTCAAGGTACGTTATGTTAGCACCCAAATCTGCAAGTCAGCTACAGCTGCTGCCGCTCTGGCAGTGCTGCAGCAGCGCATACAAGTGCCAGATCACCAACTGGTGTGCGAAGTCACCACGTGCTGGAAGTCCACACTGCACATGCTGGCAAAGCTCTATGAGCATTAGAGGACAGTGGTTGCGTAACAGCTTTAACACGCCCGTCGGTATTTTGGTCAGCCTCCGCCCATAACAATTGAAGAACGCTCATGGATGACTGACATTTATGCAGTTCTCCAAGACTTTGAGAACTCTACAAAGATGGTGAGTGACGATGACGTCATAGTCAGTACAAAAATCCCGCTTCTCTGCCTATTTAAACAGTCGCTGCTCACAAATAAACATAAAGCTTTGTTTGCGGACCAGGTGGGGATGGGAGGAATGCATAAACAAGAGATTCTAGTCAGCCCACTATCATCTCATCTGCTCAGTGTGGATTGGGTATTAATGAGGAGATGGATGCTGAGCAGGAAGAGCATGAACAGGAGCTGGTGGCTACCACAAAAGAAGCTAGTAGACAACCTTCGCCCCGTCTCTCCTACGTGGATGGGTTGAGGATGGGAGGAGAGTGGGAGGAGGATGTGGAGATGGAAAGTCATCATCATGTTGGAGGAAAGTGTTAGGTGTATGGAGATGAGAACATATGGCCAACTTTTTGTAATGCTGCCTTTCCCGTGACCCTCGTGTTACATTCATTTTGGCTGAAAAAGAGTACTTACTGGTTGTTTTCCCTGTGTAAGGCACCGGTAGCATCATACGCAGTGAAGAGGCAGTGACCCACAAAGTTCCAACACAAAGTCTCTTTAATGTGTTTCCTCACAGCATTAAAGTCCAGTTCATACAAATGCATATAACTTCAGTGTATATTATCAGTGTTCAGTTCACACCAATACATATCACATGGCTTTTAGATTGCAGTCCCTAAACACGTCAGACCTCTCCTTGTCCAGTATCCATGGGCCACCGCACGCCATATTAGTCTCCATACACAGCTTCATATATGGCATACACACGCCAGCCCTCCTCTGACTAGTTCCCGTGGGTGTCCTGCATGGGATTTTGATGTTTCGCCCCAGCTGTTCACCCCTGGGGACATTTCGCCCCCGCACATTTCATCCCCAGCATTTGGCCCCCTTGTGGTTCATGAATTCCCGTCCGCCATCAATGTTTCGCCACTGGATGTTTGCACCCTTGTGGTTCACTAATTCCTGTCCATCATCAATGGTTCACCCCCGGATGTTTGTACCCTTATGGTTCATGAATTCCCGTCCGTCATCAATGTTTTGCCCCAGCAGTTTGCCCCTGGATGTTTGTACTCTTGTGGTTCATGAATTCCCATCCGTCATCAATGGTTCACCCTCAGCAGTTTGCCCCCGGAAGTTTGTACCCTTGTGGTACATGAATTCCCGTCCATCATCAATGTTTTGCCCCCAGCAGTTCGCCCCCAGCAGTTCGCCCCTGTATGTTTGTACCTTGTTTTGCCCAAGAATTTTGCGTTTGGATGTTTTGCCAATTTGTCCTTGTGGTTCATGAACTCCCATCCGTCATCAATCCACATGTCACAAAAGTACTGTACAGAGTGCTGCTCTTTTGTGACATTTGAAATCAACGGTTTCCATCTGTAAACCTCACAACTGATTGCATTATAGTGTCAGAGCATTTTGCCAGCAATTTTAACAAGACATTTTCCAAAACGTTTCTAAAACGTTTTGGTGTTACAAAAACATAACACAAAAAAAAATAAACGGATTCAAAAAATGTAGTGTGAATGAGGCCTGATTTAGCTGAGGAATGTAAACCACTGTAAAATCAAAACATTTTGTGAACTTTTAACTGAAACAAAACCGACCTGCTTGTTTGCAAGTTTTGTTGCAGATGTAACAATTTTCATGTCAGGTGTCCTGCAAGTTACATTAGACTAGCTCTTATTCCATCTTTACATCAGAATATAGCAGTGTCTAAAATCTCTGCAAAGAGAGAGGTGTACTAGCACAAAAAATCAATCAGCTTCCACAGCAATTCACTTTCTACAAGTATGAATTCAGTTCTATCCAAACCTAGTTCTATCTCACCTAACAAAAATATTCAACCTTTCCCTCACTTCCGGTATTTTTCCCTCCTCATTTAAGCATGCCATCATACATCCATTACTTAAAAAACCATCCCTCGATCAAAACTGTGCCGCTAATTATAGACCTGTCTCTAATCTTCCCTTCATCTCTAAACTCCTCGAACGCCTGGTCCACTCCCGTCTTACCCGCTATCTCTCAGATAACTCTCTTCTCGACCCTCTTCAATCTGGCTTCCGCTCTTTACACTCTACTGAAACTGCCCTCATTAAAGTCTCTAATGACCTACTAACAGCTAAATCTAATGGTCACTACTCCATGCTAATTCTCTTGGATCTCTCTGCAGCATTCGACACTGTGGATCATCAGCTCCTCCTCACTATGCTCCGCTCCATCGGCCTCAAGGACACCGTTCTCTCCTGGTTCTCCTCCTATCTCTCTGACCGATCCTTCACTGTATGTTTTGCTGGTTCCTCCTCCTCTCACCTTCCCCTTACTGTTGGGGTTCCTCAAGGATCAGTCCTAGGCCCCCTACTCTTCTCGTTGTATACTGCCCCTATTGGACAAACAATCAGTAGATTTGGTTTCCAGTACCATCTCTATGCTGACGACACCCAATTATACACTTCTGCTCCCGATATCACACCGACCTTTTTAGAAAACACCAGTGATTGTCTTACCGCTGTCTCTAACATCATGTCCTCCCTCTATCTGAAACTAAACCTGTCAAAAACTGAACTCCTCGTGTTCTCTCCCTCTACTAACCTACCTTTGCCTGACATTGCCATCTCCGTGTGCGGTTCCACCATTACTCCAAAGCAACATGCCCGCTGCCTTGGGGTCATCCTTGATTCTGACCTTTCATTCACCCCCTACATCCGATCACTGGCTCGCTCTTCTTACCTGCATCTCAAAAACATTTCTAGAATTCGCCCTTTTCTTACTTTCGACTCTGCAAAAACTCTGACTGTTTCACTTATTCATTCTCGTCTGGACTATTGTAACTCTCTACTAATCGGTCTCCCTCTTGCAAAACTCTCCCCGCTCCAATCTGTCCTGAATGCTGCAGCCAGGATCATATTCCTCACCAACCTTTACACCGATGCCTCTACCCTGTGCCAGTCATTACACTGGCTACCCATCCACTCCAGAATCCAGTACAAAACTACTACCCTCATCCACAAAGCACTCCATGGCTCAGCACCACCCTACATCTCCTCCCTGGTATCAGTCTACCACCCTACCCGTGCCCTCCGCTCCGCTAATGACCTCAGGTTAGCATCCTCAATAATCAGAACCTCCCACTCCCGTCTCCAAGACTTTACACGTGCTGTGCCGATTCTTTGGAATGCACTACCTAGGTTAATACGATTAATCCCCAATCCCCACAGTTTTAAGCGTGCCCTAAAAACTCATTTGTTCAGACTGGCCTACCGCCTCAATGCATTAACCTAACGATCCCTGTGTGGCCTATTTATAATAAAAAAAAAAAAAAAAGGTTCCTCGCATCATGTTCTCATACACTTTATGCAGTATTAGCCCTCTGTGTCTGTACTGCTACATACTTAGGCAGGTAACTGGTTCATGCAGCTTTACATGAACACCTGAGCCTTACACTATAGCTGGTCCGAATAACTAAAGCAATTGTTACCATCCACCTCTCGTGTCTCCCCTTTTCCCCATAGTTTGTAAGCTTGCGAGCAGGGCCCTCACTCCTCCTGGTATCTGTTTTGAACTGTATTTCTGTTATGCTGTAATGTCTATTGTCTGTACAAGTCCCCTCTATAATTTGTAAAGCGCTGCGGAATATGTTGGCGCTATATAAATAAAAATTATTATTATTATTATTATCCAAACGTGGGAACAAGAAGTTGGTCTACGAGAATCTCATTTACGCATTTTCCAAATGAACGACTGACGATGTCAATTCCATCTGGGTGTGTGAAAAACAGTGCAAGGGATGTGTTTGGACCAATGAAGCATCTGGTGAAGTGGTGAAAGTAACCAATCCCCACAACCACGCAGCACAAGCAGCAAGACCTGAAGCAATCCGACTTGTCAATGAGGCTGTCACAAGGGCAAGGACAACACAGGAGACACCACAACAGATTTTCACAGAAGTCATTTCAGGAGCCCATTCTAATGTAGTAGCACATCTCCCAAAGAAAGCATAACTGAAGAGAACAACACGATTATCAAGGCAACTTGGCAATATTCCAAGGTTGCCCCAAACCCTTGATCAACTTGTTGTTCCCCAGAAGTTCCAGGGGATCAATATTGATGGTATCCAGCAGCAGTTCCTTCTGCATGACTCTGGTAAGCAATTAACATTTCCATTATGCGGAATTATTGCAAAGTTTATGTTGCACAAATGTGAAAAATTATATATTAAAAAGTGCTAATATAGAATACTATGTGATTTTTTTTTTGCCTTAAAGGGAAACTTTGATAGTATAATGTAGAGGCCTACTGATTTTAACTATGCCTTACTTGTTTAGTTGCAGTCTAATTCTCTGCTCAGCTTCAAAGTAGAAGTCCTGCCTATAAGATACAGTGGTCTGCCATGTTCATAAGCAGAGTGGTAACCTTGTCCACCAACCATGATTTGCAGGTATCCAGCCATTGTCAATCACAGCCAGAGGACAAGGTTGTCGTATCAAACCCGCAACACTAGATGTCAATTTTAGTGTAGAATTATCTGCTATAAATTAGCTGCAGATCGTCTGCTGCAACTATTTAGTGCATTTGAATGGACCTTAAGGATTCATTAACATGTCTCCTAACCTCTGTGGATTGTCCACAACTGTAGATCTACAGCTATTCTGGTGTAGATAATTCTACATCAAAATCTCTAATTAGCTCTATGGATTTAGGTGCAGGTTTTAGTGCAGGATTTTAGCCCCTTGTCTGAATGGCTGGAATCTTCTTTGCATAATGGCAGAATACATTCACATGCTGGGACATAAGTAGCTTGGCCCTTGCCCCATAGCAAAGTTTTTAAGGGGCCTGGGCCCCCCTTCCTCCACGATGCCCTGCCTCTCTAGCCACGCCCCCTGCCAACAGCCTGAAAAGTTCCAATGCTGAATCATTGCTGGGAAGAGGGTACACCATGCTCCGGTAGATGCCTGTCACCTACCGGAGCATGGCAGGGGGTTAAGTAATATTCACCACCTGCTGCCATACGCTGTGTTCCTCTGCTTTGATACAGGACTTGGAATGATGTATGCAATCATGTGATCGCTCACGTCTCAGGATCTGCATCAAAGCAGAGTGAGGAAAGCAGCGCAGCAGCAGGCGGTGAGTATTAATTTACCCTTGCCTTGCTCCAGTAGGTGACAGGCACCTACCAGAGCATGGTAGATCCAGGGGGCCCGCTGTTTATGGGCGCATTACACCCCTGACAGCCCAGGGCAGTGGTGTCCCCTGCCTACATGATAGGTATGCCACTGCTGCACTGCATGTCATTTTTTTAACTGCATTTTTTCATCAGCATGTGGATGTGATTTAGATTTACGCTGCATATGACCTCGACCTAATGAACCATTGAGATAGTATGCTTTTTTTTCCACAAATATCTCTTACATGTTTGCTCGTTTTTCCTGATGGAAACCTTTTATTATCATGGAATTTCTGTATTTTGCTAGTTTTTGCTGCCGTTAATCCTTTCACAACTTTGAAAATTTGACATTTTTGAAGCTTGGAAGCATTTTCAAACAGGAATATATTTTTTTCGACTGGAACAATACATGTCGTAGAAACAAATATTGTTAGCCTCTTCACACCAGATTTTGCTTCAGTTTTAAATTTCTGTTATAAAATCAGAAAATCTGAAGCAAAATATGAGTTTTTAATGTGAGGTATGAACGGATGCTTCTGATTAGGAAAATTCATTGTGAATTCATCCTGAAATTCTATGTCTGCTACTTATTACTTTTTATTTTGTCTCTCATTATTTTCTGTACTTATACTTTCACTTTTAATTAGGAAGTGGACACGAGCGTATCTTGATATTTGGAACAAAAGACAATCTCCATCTACTGGCCCAAAGTAAAGAGTGGCTTGCCGATGGCATGTTTTCCACTACACCAACCCTGTCCAAGCAACTTTATACAATCCATCTAACCCAAAAGAACTCATAAGGAAGTCAAACGCCCAATATAAAATTTAAACAAATTTTATTCCAATATAACATAACATTGACATACATATAAGAAGGAAGACAGACAAAGAAAATGCCAACACTGGCATGCATCAGAAAATAGCACCTTACAATATAAATAGATGTTCAGTATACATAGAAAAAACCCACTGTGTCATAAATGAATCTACCACTGTTATATCAAACAAGAGTAAGATCAATAAAGTGCATAAAAAATGCTACTGAATTATAACCATCATACTTAAATGTAAATATACAAGCAAAGTGCTTCATAAATAATATAGATGAGTGTAGTAACTCAATAGAGATAGACAAATAGGTAGATATAACTTATGATGCATCATATGTAGATCAGATATTCATTAAGGCGTATATACCCAATACAGGATTATCCTGCCTATGTCTGCCAAAGTGCTTAGTGCCCCTATAGGTATTAGCTGCTAACCTACGAAGTGTCTAGTGCATGCGTACTTAATAGCCTCACAGCGGTACAATAGGGAGCAAGTATAGGCATAAATGCATGATATGACTAATGAAGCAGAGGGCTTAAGGTGCCAAGCAATACATGACCTGTGCGTGCAGCTGATCCCCGACACGCATTTCGCGACTTGCTTCTTCCTGGGTGGTTGTCGTATGAAAACTGGTGATCCTGTGCGCTATATATGCACGCTCCAGCTCATTAGCCACAGCGGCATGATGACGGCGCTTCCGTTGTGCTGTTCCGGATGTGAAGTCTCTTCAGCTCGGCGTCCCACACGGCAGGTCCACTCCCCCCTCTGATGCGCCAGAGAGAGGGTGGAGTCTGCAGCGCTTAGACGCGTTGTCAAGGAGATCCACAAACCGGAAGACTCGGGAAGCGCTCAGCCACTGTGGTATAGATGGCCAGGCGGACTCATGGTATTAACTCTACATGCCCCCGATGTATTTGAATGAGAAATTATGTGACCACATATAAAAAGATGATAATCTTATTACCCATAATGGGTAAACTATAGTAATAAAGTGACTCTGCTAGTGTCTTATAAGAGTGGACCTGCCGCGTGGGGATCAGCTTCATCGTGTCATCCCTCCCATCTGATTAGGGCTATCCCCGTTGGTCAATTTCTACGCCTGAGACGTATCTGTTCGAGTGAACATGATTTTGATACCCGAGCGAAAGACCTTACATCACGTTTTTTGGCAAGGGGATACAGTAGGCGTATCTTGAAAAAAGCATACCATCGGGCGAGATATTCTGACCGGGATAGCCTTCTTTATAGGAATACTAGGGTGAGGTCAAACACTAATAATCAGATTAGGTTTGTTACGTCGTATCATCCCGAACATATGGGAATACGATCGGCAATGAAGAAGGCCTGGCCGATTTTACAGGCTGACCCAATCATTAAGAAATTTCTTCCGACTAATCTATTGTTAACGTTTCGGCGAGCCAGGAATTTGAGGGATCAGCTCACCTACAGTCATTATGTTGGCCAATTTGTGCCCACATTTCTCAGCAGTGCTGCTGTGCGGGGTGGATGTACCCCATGTGGCAAATGTTGCATGCCCTAACATTGAACGTTGCTCCTCTTTCTCTAATTCAGATGGCATGAAGAATTTCACCATCAAGAATCGTATATCATGTACTTCTAGATACGTGATATATTATGCCACCTGTCCTTGTGGTCTAATATACATCGGGTTGACCACAAGGCAACTTAAAGTTCGAGTTAGAGAGCACGTTCTTGGCATACAGGCGGCAACAGAATGTCAGGATGCCACTACCCTTAAAACATTACCGAGACACTTTAGGGACTTCCACTCCTGCGATGCAGCGTTGTGGAGGGTGCGAGGTATAGATCTCCTCAGCATCAATATTAGAGGTGGTGGACTGTCCAAACGCCTTGCACAAATGGAGACAAGGTGGATATGGACCCTGCGTACCATTCACCCCGATGGGTTGAATGAAAATATTTCCTTCGCCCCCTTTTTGTAATCCACATCTGTTTTGCACATCACGTAGGTTGCGTGCCTTGTGGCCTGGTGTTTTTATTTATATGTATTTGATTTTTTTGTTATTGGTGTCTGTTTTTACATATTTGATTGATTTTTTTATGTAGTATTCTGATAGCGTGGATTCGTGAATGAATATTGAAGCTTCTACAAGTACCTCAGCGTGTCAACATTAACAGCACTTTATTTTTAGTATAGCCTGGTGGCTATATTCATTGACATAGATTCCATTTGTATCTATATGGTCTGTATATGTAGTTGATTAATATGCTTGCGTTTATGTCTATGCTTTGTTGGTTTATATGGGGGCATAATGGTTTATATAACATCTGACTGGTTACCATCGATATGTGTTCTTATTTGTCACTTATTATATGTTGGATACATGTAGTGTTTGATAATATTAATTAGACATACCTCTTTCGCTATATGTAGGTTACTGTTCTGGTATACTATATTGTACTGTTCCATCTATTACTATACGTTGTAATTAATAAATGTTGTCATCTAGTACTATGTACATTGGCGATTGTGGGGTATGGGCAACCATTCTGTATGTACCTCCATGAATTATTTTCGTTTGTTATTGTATATTGTGTTTTTTATATATGCCCCTTTTCAATATGGCTGTGTTGTGCTTTTGCACTATGTGCGCATGCGCCTGGCCGCTTGGCAGTGCGCCCACTCCTTCCTGCCGTCCTGCATGTGATCACTTGGGGCCCCACGTGTTTCTGGTGCCAGTGGCCATGTTTGGTGGTGTACGCGCTGCTCGGCGTTCTGTCATGGCGCTCTGGAGGGTCGTGCACTTCCGTTTTCTGTGGTGTATAAATACACACCACATGAAGTAGTCATGGCCAAAATTTTTGAGAATGACACCAAAATTATATTTTCACATGATCTGCTGCCCTCTGGTATTTATTAGTGTTTGTCTGATGTTTATATCACATAAAGAAATATAATTGCAATCATATTATGAGTACCAATAGGTTATATTGGCAGTTAGAATGAGTTAATGCAGCAAGTCAATATTTGCAGTGTTGACCCTTCTTCTTCAAGACCTCTGCAATTCTCCCTGGCAAGCTCTCAATCAACTTCTGGACCAAATCCTGACTGATAGCAGTCCATTCTTGCATAATCAATGCTTGCATTTTGCCAGAATTTGTTGTTTTTTGTTTTTCCACCCGTCTCTTGATGATTGACCACAAATTCTCAATGGGATTAAGATCTGGGGAGTTTACAGGCCATGGACCCAAAATCTCTATGTTTTGTTCCATGAGCCATTTAGTTATCACCTTTGCTTTATGGCAAGGTGCTCCATCATGCTGGAAAAGGCATTGTTTGGTGCCAAACTGCTCTTGGACGGTTGGGAGAAGTTGCCCTTGGAGGACATTCTGGTACCATTCTTTATTCATGGCTGTGTTTTTAGCCAAGACTGTGAGTGAGCCGATTACCTTGGCTGAGAAGCAACCCCACACATGAATGGTTTCAGGATGCTTTACAGTTGACATGAGACAAGTCTGGTGGTAGCGCTCACCTCTTTTTCTCCGAATAAGCTGTTTTCCAGATGTCCCAAACAATCGAAAAGGGGATTCATCAGAGAAAATGACTTTGCCCCAGTCCTCAGCAGTCCACTCCCTGTACATTTTGCAGAATATCAGTCGGTCACTGATGTTTTTTCTGGAGAAAAGTGGCTTCTTTGCTGCCCTCCTTGAAACCAGGCCTTGCTTAAAGAGTCTCCGCCTCACAGTGCGTGCAGAAGCACTCACACCAGCCTGCTGCCATTCCTGAGCAAGCTCGGCACTGCTGGTAGTCCGATCCCACAGCTGAAACAGTTTTAAGATACGGTCCTGGCGCTTGCTGGTCTTTCTTGGGCGCCCTAGAGCCTTTGTGACAACAATGGAAGCTCTCTCCTTGAAGTTCTTGATGATGCGATAGATTGTTGACTGAGGTGCAATCTTTGTAGCTGTGATACTCTTCCCTGTTAGGCCATTTTTGTGCAGTGCAATGATGGCTGCACGTGTTTCTTTAGAGATAACCATGGTTAACTGAAGAGAAACAATGATACCAAGCACCAGCCTCCTTTTAAAGTGTCCAGTGATGTCATTCTTACTTAATCATGACTGATTGATCGCCAGCCCTGTCCACATCAACACCCACACCTGTGTTAATGGATCAATCACTAAAACGATGTTAGCTGCTCCTTTTAAGGCAGGACTGCAATGATGTTGAAATGTGTTTTGGGGGTTAAAGTTCATTTTCTGGGCAAATACTGACTTTGCAAGTACAGTAATTGCTGTTAAGCTGATCACTCTGACATTCAGGAGTGTATGCAAATTGCCATTAGAAAAAATGAAGCAGTAGACTTTGGAAAAATTAATATTTGTCTCATTCTCAAAATTTTTGTCCATGACTGTATACTTACTCCCTGATGAAGGAGCTGCCTTCTCCGAAACGCACGTCGGGGTCGGGTCTGGCCGCCTACCCATTTTGTCCGCTGTACCTAAGCTGGGTATGTAAACCATGATACTATGATATGTAATGTTTCCCATGCTAGGGCACTTGTCTATTATATATATATATATACGGTTTAATAGGTATGGGTATTTTTCATAATACATTCTATCATTGCATTAGCACGGACTGTGGGTTGGCATCCTGGCCCGTTATCCATGGCCGCTAGGGACACATATCTATCCCCTGTGCTATATGGGACCGTATGGCTGTTTGTTTTCTTCCTTTTTCCTATTTATGATTGACAGCTGGCCCCCATATGTCATTATTGCATATTGGCCAATTTTGAGGTTTGTTATGATACATTGATATTTTACATCTATTGGATAAGCTGGCTTCAATATTGTTTTGCTATTCCTAAAGATCTAGATGATTATTCTAATTCCCTAAAACTAATACAAAAAGATATAATGTATTTTAAGGCCAGCCTTGCAGGATATGAGGACATGAAAAGGGAAAAGAATCTTAAGCTCAGAGGTATCCCGGAGTCTATCAATCCCTCCCAGTTGGAAAATTACCTTACAAAAATGATCTCCCAAAAATGCGATAGAAAAGTCCTTCAGAATTCGTAAGCTGGTCAACCTTCCACCAAATGCAACTAGGGACGTGATGGTGTCGTTTCGATCAACCCGAATAAAAAATGAGTTAATGGCGCTTACAACAAAATCTAGAAAACTCCCAGCTCCCTATCAAGACATCACTCTGTTCAAATACCTGTCCAAGACAACAATACAATTGAGGAAATCCTTTCAACAAGTCACCAGGGAACTCCTCAGGGCCAAAATAACATATTACTGGACTCAAACGTCTAACCTACAAGTTAAATACGCAGCCAAATCCATTTTTATTTCCTCTCCGGGAGAAGGTATGGACTTTTTGCGACAAATTGGCATAAATATCTAAATTCTTTTTCTCGACTTCTCATCCAGAACATTGAAATTAGAACCCCTGATGTTTAACATCGTTTCCACCTGTTAGAAATTCTATACGCTAATTCTTCATAACTGAAAGAAGTCTTCCACTTGCATGTCTATTCTGTAAAACCAAACTTTTCCTCCATTTAGTTTCGGGTCGCCCTAGGGTGTTTACATCTAGAGGTGCGCCCGGACCAGACGGACATTCATTTCTATACGTTACTAACGCATACTGTAAAGTTAACCTTTTTCTTCCAGGCTAACTTTTTTAGGTTTAGTATTTAAGCAACTTTCTTGGTTAATTATAAGCATTTGTATGTCTGTCCTTTTTCCTTCCTCTCCCCGAATCCTTTCCCTTTCCCTTCCTTCCCTCTTACCAACCTTTCTTCCCCATTTGAGAAGCATATTATTTCCGATACAATGCAAGGTTTAAAATTTCAAATGGTTAATAAAAAGTATTTGAAAGAGAATAGGAAGAACAGAGAGGTCATATACTGGAGCTGTGGTAATACCGAGGCTCGTCAATCAAGGCCCTACAGGTGGACAGACATTGGAGGACCAGCAGATCTGAGTAGCATGAGAGAAATATCGGCTAGGCTTATGGGAAACTTTCGTAACATCCGAGACCTATGGTCTGATAAGGACTGGCAACGGCATTCTTTACTTTCGCCCAGGATGAGGAAAATGGACGGGGAGCACCAGGAAGAAGCTAGGCCGGCTAATCAGGAAGCTGTGGTACAGGGAGGTATGGTACAGGAACACATGTCGTCAGTAAGGACCAGAGACAGCTCAGGGAAAAGAGTGTCTGTAACATGTGGAGATTGCCGTGGGGTGTCTGCTTCTAAACTGGATGAGCTCAGTAAAGTTTTGTTGAAAATTAATCTGGACTTTGAGACTCTTTGTGTGGTGCTGAAGAAAGCTGGGACTCTGCAGCTTGAGGAAACCTCTGACCCACAGGTGAGTGAAATGCAGAGCACACACAGCACACCAGAGAAAGGACTTTTTAGGCTACTTTCATACATTAGGCTTTTTGCATAAGGCACAATCCGGCGAATGTTGGAAAAAACAGGTCCGGCAAAGATTGTGAAAAACTGATGCGACAGATCCGTTTTTTCAACGGATCCGACTAGCATATCCAGATAATGCATAAAAAAATTTTTTGGAGCATGCTCAGTTTAAAAAAACGGAATCCGGCGCTGCAATCCGTCATTTTCCGGATACGGCACCTTCCGGCTCCCATAGGCTTCCATTCTAGCAAAAAGCCGGAAGCGTCGGATCTGCCAGAGACAAAAAACTTTGGTATGGACGTTTTTCCAGAAACCGGAAACGGCAGATTTGCCGAATGCGGCAAAAACAGGACAAAAAGCAATGACATCCTGCGCAATCCGGCACTAATTCAAGTCTATGGGGAAAAAAACGGATCCGGCGGCAACATTCCCCAGATCCATTTTTTTGTAAATTTAGCCGCATTGAGCCTTATTAATGCAGCGGGGCGCCGGGGTGCAATGGAAGTACAGAAAGCCCTCGGCACGACTACCACCCTGGCCCCCGTTACAGCCTGTTACTATGCCGTTTAGCAATCAGGTTAATCTTTTTTTACTGATAGATTGGCCGATTCTGAACGCGGTGATAATAAAAGTTTTTTATTATTATTTTATTTTGAATGGGGCGAAAGGGGGGTGATTTGAACTTCTATATATTATTTATATTTTTAAAAACATTTTTTGTTACTTTTGGCATGGAAGACTAAAAGCTGACATAACCCTATTGGCTCTGCTACATACAGGCAATGATCAGATCACCTGTGTGTAGCAGAATATTTCACTTGCTATGAGCGCCGACCACCGGACAGCGCTTATAGCAATCCGGCAGTGACAACCATGTAGGTCTTCTCAAGCCAAAGCATCAGGTGACGGGTTCACCGGTGGGCGGATTTTCGGCCCCCACAAAAAATTCTTCTGTTCCTAGTGTCATACAGTAGGGGACTTGACTTTAAAATTGTTTACTTCTTTGTCATACAAGTCTCATCCACACTCAATTCTTTTTTCTGTGACTAACACAATAAAGCACGCCATATTTCTACTTGGAATTTACTGTGGCTGAAATTCAGCTGTTTGCACATGTGGTGCAGAGTTTAAAATCTATTTTTTTGTTGCTAATACTGTGCTCCTACCAAACTATCTTAGCAACATGACTGGGAAAAAGCTAGGCTGTGGTGGAAGGGGAATTATGCTTGGTGTTCAAGGTGTACGGGTTTGGTGGTAATGTTTGAGAAAGCACTAGTGAAGCAACGTCACATCCTATGCAAAGACAACAGACAACTTATGTTACTGGACAGGCTATTGCACTACCTTTCTTTAGCAGCATGTACTCGAGTGGATGGCAAGTGCAGCTTCATGTGGCCTCTCCTCCTCTTCCTTCACCTCAACATCAAACCCAGTACAGACCACAGAGGTGGCACCCAAATTCCCCTTGCTTCCCCCGCATTCCACCTATCCAACCATTCAACTGACTGTATGGAACCACAGATTGGCGAGTCTGAAGAGCTGTTCACACATTCTATGCCATATTCAACAGAAGTGTACTCTAATGTTTCACAGAGTGAAGAGGAATCTGCACCAATGCCCAAAATGTTCTTTAGCTTTGATCCGGGGCAGGACGACGTACAGTCCAAACAGCATCCGGACCCTCATCCTCAGATGTTAACCCCTGTTGGGGGAGGTGATCCTGATGACTCAGATATCTGAGGCTCATGCGGACTGTACTGTGCTGTCAGGGCAAGAAAAGGAGAAAGGTGACTCCAAGGACAAAGAATGTGACAACCAGAGGATGATGATGAAGTCTTAGATCCCAGTTGGTGTGAACATAGAGGCACACAGCTGAGTTGGTCATTTGAGGAGAAAGACGAGATTACTTTGTGCCGTACATGGCAGACATGTAGTGATGCAGCCACGACAAGCAATGCATCCTCAGCCACAATTGTGCCTGCGACCAGCAGCATCAGCGGGTCTGCAACTCGCAGGGGGTGCTCAGCACAAACAATAATCATCAAGCACATCATGTAATCAAAGGCCAAGGGTATAGTACCATGAAAACCCTCCCAATGTGTTAGGGGTCGAGTTCCCGCCTCTGCACAGTGGGAATCTCAAACCATCTCCGCTGTGGTCTCCCATTCTTCTCCAGCCGCAGTGGAGCATGCTCAGCGGAGACGTCGGACCCAGCGTCTGGCTCAGCCTCATGCTGTGCAGATGGTTACTGCTACCTTTCCAGGCTCAGCCATTTTAGCCAGTACTGGTCAGCGGCAAGCAGACGTCTCTGGGACTAAGTCCTGCTTTTCCCCTTCTGAGCATGCCCAAGGTAAGACCTCTCATTGGAGGTCAGGGGTCACATGCTCAGGTACTGCAGCAGCTACCATTGGTCCTCTAGGAAGGTCCTGAAGTTGCTGCAGCTATAAAAGGTTTGCATGGCCGAGAGTTATGTGCTCTGCGCCAGTGTGGTCTTATGCATGTGGATTCAGGGTTCAGCTGTAGTAAGCCCTTAGAATACCGGCACCTCCAGTGAGGAGTTTTGTGTGAGTGGATTCAGTGCCCGGCTGAAATAAGCCCCTAGAATACCGGCACCTCCGGTAAGGAGTTGTGTGTAAGCTTTGCTGACTGCATGACCACTGTTGACTATTTGCTAGCTGTTCCCCTGTGAGGTTAAGAGGGCACAGCGTTCTTTTTTCTCAAGCGTCTCTGTGAAGCAACAGAGTTCGCTTATACCGCCGTATAGTACCGCCATCTACTAGCAGCAGGTTTCTCTCCTGCACGGTGGACCCCGGGTTGCGAACTCACCTACTATTCAATATATATTTACTCGGTGCGTTCCGCCAACCCTAACACAATGTATCCAAACAGCAGGGGTGGCAAGGGTTGAATAGCCTGGGCCTTTTTTGACACTGAAAAGGATGTGCCGACTCATGTAATCTGCCAACTTTGTGAAAAAATAATTAGTTGAGGTAAAAAGTGGAACAATTTCACTATAATAATAATAATAATTTTTATTTATATGACGCCAACATATTCCGCAGCGCTTTACAAATTATATTGGGGACTTGTACAGACAATAGACATTACAGCATAACAGAAATACAGTTCAAAACAGATACCAGGAGGAATGAGGGCCCTGCTCGCAAGCTTACAAACTATGAGGAAAAGGGGAGACACGAGAGGTGGATGGTAACAATTGCTTCAGTTATTTGGACCGGCCATAGTGTAAGGCTCGGGTGATCATGTAAAGCTGCATGAACCAGTTAACTGCCTAAGTATGTAGCAGTACAGACACAGAGGGCTATTAACTGCATAAAGTGAATGAGAACATGATGCGAGGAACCTGTTTTTTTTTTTTTTTTTTTTTATATATATATATATATAAATGAACTTTCACATGCTCAATAAACATGCTTTAGGCTAGGTTCACATTGCGTCAAGTACATGGCGTTAAACGGATGCGTTAAACGCATGTACAGAAACGGAGCAAAAATATGTGAAATTCGTCGTCACGGTAACGCTAGCGTTAACGCATGTGATCGCGTTTTTTCATTTTGATGTCCGTTTACGAAGTATCCGTTTGTCTGCGTTTGTCACTGTCAATAAAGTTGTTCTTTTTTTTTTTTCTCCCTTTTGTCATTGTCGGGTGTGGGCACAGACTCATTCTCCATTTTGAAAGCATTGAGTGAACTTCTGCTAGCAAGATGTTTGTGTCTGAGCTCGTCAGATTTCGCTTGATGCGGTTGCGACTTCGGCAGAGAAAGCGTAGTTCGCAAAGGAGATATTGGATCCACGAAGTGAATTTCTTGCGGAGTACATATGGTGCCTTTCACACCCTGTATGTGCAGCTTCGGGATCATCCCTTCAAATTCCAACACTATCTACGGATGTCCATTGAGACCTTTGATGTTCTGCTCTCACATGTGAAGGATGAGATACATCATCATCGCAGCACTTTTCGTGAAAGCATCACTGCGGAGCAACGTTTAGTAGTGACTGTGAGGTAATTATACATTTTTTTTATCATTCTATTGACAAAGACTAGATCTCGGTATCGTGTGGCCTAATGTTCATTTTGCAATTGTATATTATATTGTAAACTAGCCTTTAGATGATCATTAAAATCCTAATTTTTTTTTTTTTGTTTTTGATTGTCAACAGATATCTGGTTACCGGAGAAACTTTTGCGTCACTGCATTACCAGTTTCGACTTGGGAAGTCAACAATTTGTCAACTGGTTCGGGAAACTTGTGATGCCATTTGGAACAACTTGCAACCACTTGTGCTACCAACACCAACATCAGAAATGTGGCTAGCAATTTCCCAACAGTTCGAGGATGTGGCTAATTTCCCCAATTGTATTGGTGCCGTGGACGGAAAGCACATTCGGATTCAGAAACCTGCACATAGTGGTTCCCTCTACTATAACTATAAGAAATACTTTTCTATAGTATTGATGGCGATTGCGGATGCCAGGTACCGTTTTGTTGCTGTGGATATTGGAGCTTATGGCCGGACTAACGATTCCAGAGTATTCAGAGACTCCAACATGGGCCAATGTTTGTACAGCCAAAGTTTAAACATACCGTCATCACGACCTCTTCCGGGGACCGAAGGCCCAAGTTTGCCCTATGTTTTAGTTGGTGATGAGGCCTTCCAACTAGGACAAAATCTCCTCAAGCCCTACTCAAGCCGTAGTCTAGACTCCAGCAGGCGCATTTTTAATTATCGCTTGAGCCGGGCTAGACGTTATGTGGAGTGTGCCTTTGGGATTTTGACATTAAAATGGCGGATTTTACTAACCTGCATGCAACTGCAACCAGACAATGTGGACCGTGTTGTGAAGGCATGCATCTGTCTGCACAATTTTGTGGCGAGACATGAACCCCAGTTGGTAGACCCCAATGATTGTGAGTCGAACCTCAGTAGCATTGAATCGACTACAGTTCGTTCTGCATCACAAATAATGAGGATTCGTGATCAATTTGCACACTACTTCACACATGAAGGCCAGGTTCCATGGCAAGACAGACACGTGTGAAAATAATTTAAAGTCTTCCTGATGTCGTGTAAAAAGTTACGTAGTGTAAAAAGTTATGTTGTTTAACCTGATGTCGTGTAAAAATTTACGTAGTGTAAAAAGTTATGTTGTTTAACCTGATGTCGTGTAAAAAGTTACCTTATGTCGTGTAAAAAGTTAAAGTCATACAAGAATCTGAAATTTGAAACAGTTTACTAAATGTTTTTGTATTTTCCCAACAAACTGTTGGTACACAGGTGTAACATATGATATCCCATAGGGATGAAAAAAAAAAGGAAAATAGAAATTAACAACAACCCCCCCCCAAAAAAAAAAAAAAAAATTGCAACGCGGTAATTGCACCTGGCTGTGGACAGTGAACTGTACTAAAGACTTTGGTACTGCACGGGAGTATTGTCTGCCCAACTATATGATGGACTGCTACATTGTCTTTGAGGTTCCACGCTCGTTTCACCCCGGCCTCTATATTGAGGGTTGTAGGGCGGCATGTCCAGTCTTCTTCTTCCCGATGGAGCGGGTTCCTCGGTGCCCACAAATTCCTCTACAAGCTCGTTAAGTTTTTGTCGAAACATAAGGTTTCTATGTGCCGGGATATTTTGTACTACAGGCACATAGAATAATAAAAGTAGCTTCCACTCATTAGCAGAGTAGACAGACTCGCGTGCTTGCAGCTCGGTAATTTCTCGTCTCAGGTCTTTGAGCTCACTGCGACACATGTCCTCTACCCGTTGGAGTCCATCCACGATAATTGCATCTGCTTCATCTTTTTGAGATGCTCGCTTGCGTCCACGCTGTGATTGCAACCGGGCACTCACACCTGCAGCAACAGTGCTTCTATCCGCAGATCGTGTCTCGCTGATGCCAGACACATCTTCAGGTTGCGTTGGTTCCACTGAAGAAGGCTCAAGTTCCTCTGCTGGTCTAGGAGCAGCGGTACTGCATATCGTGCTGTAACCCAAAAACAAAAATTACTTATTTTCCTTTAAACAATTTAGTCTCGCACACAGACCTTCTTGTACTTACGAGCGCTGAGACACTGTTTTCTGAAGAAAGAGCAGTTGGTCATAATGCACATACGGTGTCACCCGTTTGCCACTTGATCCGCTTGGTGCATTCTGACTGTTTCGGTAGTCACGGACAAAGCGATCGCGGATGGACTTCCAACGGGTATGGACAGCATCGGCTTTAAATTAAAAAAAAAATATATAAAAATAGTAGATTGTGTTAAGATATAGGAAAAATTGTTCATAGTTTGCTACGATAGTTGATATATAAATAGTAGATAGATAGTTGTTAGATAAGAAATAGTGTAGAAATAGTGTATAGATAGATAGATATATAGTGTACAGATAGTTGATAATTGAGAGATAGATAGCAGACAACAAGTGGATAGGTTGATAGGATAGAAAAATTTTTTTTTTTTAAACATTTTCCGATGTTACGTCACCAATATTTACCAATTTTTTTCTTTGAGGTTGTCGACTTCTCCATGTATCGGGGATCAAAGTGACAGATTATTTGATCCCACAACTTCCGGTTCTTCACGATGTCATGGTGGGAGCTGTCGCTCTGGTCCCATATGGAGGGGTTGGCTTCCACAAGGTTAATAAGTGTCTCATTGTGGATAGTCAATGGCTCTTCGTCAACGACAATCCTTTTTTTTTTTGTCGCTGACTTGGACTATGTAAACACAAAACGTTATGTTGATAGTGTCAATTTCACTGGATGGCCATATTCATATATACAGAGATAGATAGATACATAGATATAGCAATATATAGATATATAGATAGATAGATAGATGTAGATAGATAGATATAGATTGATAGATAGATACATAGATATTGATAGATAGATATATAGATAGATAGATACATAGATATTGATAGATAGATATATAGATAGATAGATAGATAGATAGATAGATAGATAGATAGATAGATATAGATTGATAGATATATAGATAGATAGATACATAGATATAGATAGATATAGATAGATATAGATAGATACATAGATATTGATAGATAGATATATAGATAGATACATAGATATAGATAGATATAGATAGATAGATACATAGATATTGATAGATAGATACATAGATATAGATAGACAAATAGATGGAGCGATAGATAGTTGATAGATAGTTTATAGATATAGTAGATAGAAAGTGAATAGATAGATTGTTGGTAAATATTGGATAGAATATTTCTAGTTTTATATTTACCACTGGCAGTTGTGGCGACGACAGACGTCTAGGGACCTTTTTTCTTTTTTGTCCTCCTTGTGCCACAACCTATTGTGTATGTAAAATGTAAAAAAAAATATTTTAACATTAAATAATGTTAACATTCATTGGATCAATAAATTTATGCATGAAAAATTCAACATGTGTGCTATGTACCTTTGTTGTTTTTGCGTGTTTTTTGGGGGGAGGTCTAGCAGCCTCGGGCTCAGAAGACTCCTATTCACAATAAAACAATAAACAGGATTGTTATGCCTAGCTCAATACAATGGAGTTTCACACAACATGGTTTTTTAAAGTGCAAGCCTACCGACTCAGAAGAAAAAATCGCAGACACGCTGCTGCTGCTGCTGACATCTGTATCCGACATCTGTGTGCAACAAAACAATACATTTTTAGTACACACACATCCGACGGACATTACAGACTCCCATGATGTATACAGAGATATATAATATATAGAAATGTACTTACATTTTATAAGAGCTACGGCAAAACACTCTGTCACGTGCAGGAGACTTTGTGTGAGTGGGATATTTTAATGGCCGAAATCACATTTCCTGTCACATGACCACATGTGACCACCCTCAAACGCTATTAAAACGTGTGGTCCTATTTGGAAATTTTTCATGATTTGCGTCTGACTGCGTTTGCCACAGCCTTCTATGGCAGAATGAACGCTTCCGTTAGTAGTGCGTTAGCTTGGCCGGACCCGAAAACGCTGCAAGCCGCGTTGAAGGTCCGTCAGAAAAAAAACGTTATGTGACAAACGCATACCAATTTAGGGATGCGTCACGATGCGTCAGACAATGCAAGTCTATGGGCGCGTTAGTATGTGCGTTACATTGCGTTTTTACTACTTAAAAACGAGTCCGTTAGACGGACACACCTAGCGCAATGTGAACCCAGCCTTACTGTGGGAATCTCACTGTGCAAAAATGGGGACCAGCGGACCTCAACAACCATCAGCCACCCCATCAATCGCATCTGCTGCTTCTTCCTTCTCCTCTGTTACAGTGACAACTATTGAGATGCAGGTCTTCGACCGCAGAAACTCGGGTTCTTTACCCGCTCCAGTCACACTGATTGAGAGCCCGCCGTCAACTATAACAGAAGCAGACATGACTGCTGTTTTTGACTGATCTTAGAGAACGAGCACACCACAAGTTTCTCAATCCACCGTAATATCTCCGCCTGCATCTCTCTCACGGTCCAGCAGTTTGTCCAGTTCACCATACTCCGCCCTCTCTCAGCACTGCCGCCAGCCCACGGTTCCACAGTTGTGGTCACGTAAAAGAATGTTCACTCCTACGCATGACAAAGCTGAGGTTGAACTCCATCTCAATCTGTTGGCTACGGAAATGCTGCCTTTCCGCATAGTAGATACAGATGGTTTCCGAAATCTGATGGCCGTCGGAGTCTCCCAGTACCAATTACCCAGTCACCATTACTTTTCTATGAAAGCTCTGCCTGTGCTACACCAACATGTCGCAGGCATCACCCAGTCCTTGACAAAATATCTATCAGCCAGGGTTCATTTCACTGCAGACACTTGGACGAGTAAGCATGGCCAAAGGCGTTACATTTCACTGACTGGCTACTGGGTGATTCTGGTGGCTGTGGAGACAGGCGCTGCTCCACAAGTCTTAGAATCCTCAAGGCTTGCAGGACATAACTCTACATTTAACACTTTCTCCACTGCTTCTACCTCCTCTATCATCCCTAGGGCCTCCATGTGCGCCCTCAACCTCTGCCTTAAGACACGTGTTCCAACAGTGCAGAGCAAATACCTACCACCACCGTACTGCGCAGCCAGGGCTCACCGCAATCAGGCAGTATTAAAATTGATATGCCTTGGAGATTGCAGTCATACAGCTGAAGAGTTGTGAACAGTCATAGTTGGTCTACATCTGCTGGGTTAGCTGCAGTGGAAGATGTCTCAGTCCCAATTATACTATTTCTATTCTCTCGACAGTTATTCCACTTCGGTGGTGTCAGGTCCTCATTTTTTAACATGTGAACACTCCTGGTTGGGTGTCCATCTGCTGCACTGGGTGTAGTGGAAGACCTGTCGGTCCCTATTATACTATTTTTACTGTGGTGAAATTGATGCCACTTTTGTGGTGGCTGCCAATAATTTTTGGAAATGTGAACACTTCTGGTTGGTTGGCCATCGGTTGGTTGTCCATCGGTTGGTTGTCCATCTGTTGGACTGGGTGTAGTGGAAGACTTGTCGGACCCTATTATACTATTTCTACTCTCATGAAATTGATGCCACTTCTGTGGCGTAAGTGTCTCATTTGTTTAAATGTGAACACTCCTGGTTGGGTGTCCATCTGCTGTATTGGGTGTAGTGGAAGACCTGTCAGTCCCTATTATACTATTTCTACTGTGGTGAAATTGATGCCACTTCTGTGGTGCAAGGCCCTCATTTGTTGAAATGTAAACACTCCTGGTTGGGTGTCCATCTGCTGGATTGGGTTTTACTGGAAGACCTATCGGTCCCTATTATACTATTTCTACTGTGGTGAAATTGATGCCACTTTGTTTGTGTCTGCCAATAATTTTTAGAAATGTGAACACTCCTGGCTGGATGTCTATCTGCTGGATTGGGTGTAGTGGAAGACCTGTCGGTCCCTATTATACTATTTCTATTGTGGTGAAATTGATGCCACTTTCGTGGTGTCTGTCAATAATTTTTGGAAAAGTGAACACTCCTGGTTGGGTGTCCATCTGCTGGATTGGGTTTAGTTGAAGACCTATTGGTCCCTATTATACAATTTCTACTGTGGTGAAATTGATGCCACTTTGGTGGTGTCTACAAATAATTTTTGGAAATGTGAACACTCCTGGTTGGGTCTCCTTCACGTGTGTTGCCTGTAGCAGTAGGCCTCCGAGACCGTCAGGCCTCCACTTGCTTGGACTCAACTTCCCGTGTTACTATCCTTAAATTTTTCTGACAATGGTAGTCTACAAAACTGATATTTGTGCCACCTGAGTGTGGCTCAGCATGAAAGCAGGTAGAGGTGTTGCATGTGGCATCCGGACTCCCAGTAAGGGGGTCCTACACCGATCCCTCACCCACCTCATCTTACTGTGACGTTTAATTGAAAGCTGCAAATGCTATGAGGCAGCAGTCAAAAACTCTAAATACAGAATGTACACCTCATTAAACAAACCCACCAAATTCATGTCTAATCGTATAAAAAAATGGAGAATCCATAATAGAATAGAATAAAAGACACAAAAGGAACAATACTATCCCACCCCCAAGATATTGCCAATGAATTCACAAAATTCTACAACAAACTTTACAAAATCAATCCTCAAAGAAATTCTTCTCAACTACACCAAGACGCCATCTCCTCATATTTTTCTTCAATTAACCTTCCAAAAATCTCTTCAGAGGATCTGACAGCCCTGTCAGCTCCCTTTGAATTGGAGGAGATAGAGGATTGCATTAAATTGCTTAAGTCATCAATCTCTCCGGGACCTGACGGCTTTGGCAATGACTACTACAGGTCCTTGTACAACATACTCTCTCCTCATCTCTTGCAATCCTTCAACATGGCCTCATCTTCTGGTACCTTCCCTGCTGAAATGCTTGAGGCATCCATTGTATTAATCCCAAAACCCAAAGAAGACCTTGAAGATATTTCTAATTTCAGACCCATATCCCTAGTCAATTCTGATATTAAAATATACGCTAAAATATTATCAAACAGGCTTGGTCTGATACTGCCTACCTTAATCAGTAACGACCAAATCAGGTTTGTCAATGGTTGCCACTCTTCAGAGGGTACCAGGAGAATCATTAATTTTATCAAATTAGCCAACTATACTAAAGGCCCCTTCACATTAAGCGACGCTGCAGCGATACCGACAACGATCCGGATTGCTGCAGCGTCGCTGTTTGGTCGCTGGAGAGCTGTCACACAGACCGCTCTCCAGCGACCAACGATGCCGGTAACCAGGGTAAACATCGGGTAACTAAGCGCAGGGCCACGCTTAGTAACCCGATGTTTACCCTGGTTACCATGCTAAAAGTAAAAAAAAACAAACACTAGATACTTACCTACAGCTGTCTGTCCTCCAACGCTGCGCTCTGCTTCTCTGCACTCCTCCTGTACTGGCTGTGAGCCGGAAAGCAGAGCGGTGACGTCACCGCTCTGCTTTCCGGCTCACAGCCAGTACAGGAGGAGAGCAGAGCACAGCGCTGGAGGACAGACGGCTGTAGGTAAGTATCTAGTGTTTGTTTTTTTTTACTTTTAGCATGGTAACCAGGGTAAACATCGGGTTACTAAGGCTACGTTCACATTAGCGTTGCGCCGCCGTGCGTCGGCGACGCAACGCGCGACGCACGCTAAAACGCACGCAAACGCGCGCAAAAACGCGCGCGTTTTGCGACGCGTGCGTCGTTTTCCGACGAAAATCGGACGCACAGAAAATGCTACATGTAGCATTTCCTTGCGTCCGACGCTAGCGTCGGAAACGACGCACGTGGCGAAAAACGCCACCAAAACGACGCACGTGGCGAAAAACGCCACCAAAACGACGCACGCGTCCCCTATGTTAAACATAGCGGCGCGTCGCCGCTGCGTCGCCGGCGCAACAGCGACGCACATTGGCGGAACGCCAATGTGAACGTAGCCTAAGCGCGGCCCTGCGCTTAGTTACCCGATGTTTACCCTGGTTACCAGTGAAGACATCGCTGGATCGGTGTCACACACGCCGATCCAGCGATGTCAGCAGGAGTCCAGCGACGAAATAAAGTTCTGGACTTTATTCAGCGACCAACGATCTCCCAGCAGGGGCCTGATCGTTGGTCGTTGTCACACATAACGATTTCATTAACGATATCGTTGCTACGTCACAAATAGCAACGATATCGTTAACAATATCGTTATGTGTGAAGGTACCTTAAACAAAGCACCCTGGCTGTCTTTCTGGATACAGAGAAAGCTTTAAACCATCTGGATTGGGGCTTCCTAAGACAGACGCTGATCAAATTTGGATTCAATGAATCTTTAGTCTCCACAATTATGGCTCTCTACTCTAATCCCAGAGCAAAAATGGTCTCTAACAATCACGTGTCACCTTCCCTCTCTATATCAAACGGTACAAGGCAGGGGTGCCCCCTGTCCCCACTCATTTTATTAGGGTCATGGAGCCCCTTGCCCAAATTATTACACAAAACAACAAAATTAAAGGATTGGAAACTCCATCCCGCCACTATAAAATTAGTATGTTCGCCGACGACATCATTCTCACACTAACAGATCCTTTCAATTCCATAAAGGAACTCCATAACTTATTGGACTCATTCTCAACTCTCTCCCAATTCAAAATCAACATAATAAAAATTAAAATCCTCCCTTTAAACCTAGATGAAGAAAAAAAAAAATCAAAGAATCTTCTCCCATTAACTGGGCTAATATAGAACTCACCTATCTAGATATCAAGATTACCAATAACCTTAATAATCTAGTAACAAACAATATTAATACCTTAATAAAGACTATAATGATATTGACATCTTCGGTGACAAAGACCTCTCCTAGTGGGGCAAGGTCTTTACAGTCAAAATTATCACATTACCGAAAATCTTAAATGTTTTGAGTTCTATTCCTCTTCCTATTTCAGTCTCTTATCTCACCTCTCTTCAAACAACCATCAACAAATTTATCTGGAACAATAAAAAACCCAATACCCCTTTAAGTATCACCTATAAAAAGAAAGCATATGGCAGTCTAGGAATCCCTAACATAACCGCTCACCACCTTACGACTTTAAGTCAACACTGGCTTACATCATTTAAATCCCCTGCATGGTTAGAAATGGAAACCTTCCTTAACAAAAATAAACATCCCAAAGATTTACTTATAAAAAAACATTAACTGGCCAACTTGACTCCCTCACTCACCCTATCTTCCAGGCCACTACTTATGCTTGGGGGAGGCTATCTAGGCCTAGGAGAGGAATGAAGGTCAATCTTAATAAAAATTCCTCTTTCTACTATTTATGCATTCAACAACTCAACTCTACCTACTGTACTATCTGGGAGGAAAATGGTATCACGAAGCTGGAGGACATCTACGACGGTAGCTCATTTTTAAAATTCAGCAACTTAAGAGATAGACTTCCGTCGTCGGTGTTTCTACAGTTTGTGATCTTAAAAGACCAAATCATGTCTTTCCTCCAGAAGAATCCCAAATTCTTTAAATTTAATAAGCAACATGGAACACGGGATCTTCTGGAGTTACAAATACATCTACGATTGATTAAACTGGGAAATGTCTAAAAACTAGTGATGAGCGAACGTGCTTGCCACTACTCGGTACTTGCCCGAGTATCACTATGCTCGGTGTTCTCTCCGAGCACCGAGTATTTCCGGGATTATTCGGAGGGAGCTCGGGTCTCCGCCCTGCAATTCAGGCGCTCTTTAGAGCGCCGATGACAGTGCAGGCATTGTCAGCCATGAACTGTAATGCCGAGGCCATCGTTGTTGTGGTATTACAGTAATTGGGTGGCCGCACAGCGTCATCAGGTCTATAAGAAACCTGGCGCCGCCCTACTCGCCGCATTCTGCTCCGGACTTATCGAGTGTAGGGAGAGCTGCTGCTGAGATAGGGTCAGAATCGTGTTTTAATAGTGTAGGTCTGCAACTGTTCAGTCCACAACTCCTGAGAAACCAACAGTCCTTTTTAGGGCTAATTTGGGGGTCCCGAGATTGCAGCGCTAGGTAGGCAGGGGAGTCTATGTGCGCATATCCACATCAGTGCAAGGCCTGCAGGCACTGTATGTGCGTACATAGTACATAGCTCTCACTGCATACCTCCAAAAGCTCCATTACTGTCTGCTGCTGATTATTTAATATATACAGTTAGGGCCAGAAATATTTGGACAGTGACACAAGTTTTGTTATTTTAGCTGTTTACAAAAACATGTTCAGAAATACAATTATATATATAATATGGGCTGAAAGTGCACACTCCCAGCTGCAATATGATAGTTTCCACATCCAAATCG
Organism: Ranitomeya imitator; assembly: GCF_032444005.1. Classification (NCBI taxonomy): domain Eukaryota; kingdom Metazoa; phylum Chordata; class Amphibia; order Anura; family Dendrobatidae; genus Ranitomeya; species Ranitomeya imitator. The sequence continues at coordinate 679,729,517 of NC_091282.1, forward strand.
GAGAAAGGGTTTAGGAATCATAGCTCTGTAATGCATAGCGTCCTCTTTTTCAAGGGACCAAAAGTAATTGGACAATGGACTCTAAGGGCTGCAATTAACTCTGAAGGCGTCTCCCTCGTTAACATGTAATCAATGAAGTAGTTTAAAGGTCAGGGGTGGATTCCAGGTGTGTGGTTTTGCATTTGGAAGCTTTTGCTGTGAGCAGACAACATGCGGTCAAAGGAACTCTCAATTGAGGTGAAGCAGAACATCCTGAGGCTGAAAAAAAAGAAAAAATCCATCAGAGAGATAGCAGACATGCTTGGAGTAGCAAAATCAACAGTTGGGTACATTCTGAGAAAAAAGGAATTGACTGGTGAGCTTGGGAACTCAATAAGGCCTGGGCGTCCACGGATGACAACAGTGGTGGATGATCGCCGCATACTTAATTTGGTGAAGAAGAACCCGTTCACAACATCAACTGAAGTCCAGAACACTATCAGTGAAGTAGGTGTATCTGTCTCTAAGTCAACAGTAAAGAGAAAACTCCATGACAGTAAATACAAAGGGTTCACATCTAGATGCAAACCATTCATCAATAACAAAAATAGACAGGCCAGAGTTAAATTTGCAGAAAAACACCTCAAGAAGCCAGCTCAGTTCTGGAAAAGTATTCTATGGACAGATGAGACAAAGATCAACCTGTACCAGAATGATGGGAAGAAAAAAGTTTGGAGAAGAAAGGGAACGGCACATGATCCAAGGTACACCACATCCTCTGTAAAACATGGTGGAGGCAACGTGATGGCATGGGCATGCATGGCTTTCAAGGGCACTGGGTCACTTGTGTTTATTGATGACATAAGAGCAGACAAGAGTAGCCGGATGAATTCTGAAGTGTACCGGGATATACTTTCAGCCCAGATTCAGCCAAATGCTGCAAAGTTGATTGGACGGCGCTTCATAGTACAGATGGACAATGACCCCAACCATACAGCCAAAGCTACCCAGGAGTTCATGAGTGCCAAAAAGTGGAACATTCTGCAATGGCCAAGTCAATCTCCAGATCTAAACCCAATTGAGCATGCATTTCACTTGCTCAAATCCAGACTTAAGACGGAAAGACCCACAAACAAGCAAGACCTGAAGGCTGCGGCTGTAAAGGCCTGGCAAAGCATTAAGAAGGAGGAAACCCAGCGTTTGGTGATGTCCATGGGTTCCAGACTTAAGGCAGTGATTGCCTCCAAAGGATTTGCAACAAAATATTGAAAATAAAAATATTTTGTTTGGGTTATGTTTATTTGTCCAATTACTTTTGACCTCCTAAAATGTGGAGTGTTTGTAAAGAAATGTGTACAATTCCTACATTTTCTATCAGATATTTTTGTTCAACCCTTCAAATTAAACGTTACAATCTGCACTTGAATTCTGTTGTAGAGGTTTCATTTCAAATCCAATGTGGTGGCATGCAGAGCCCAACTCGCGAAAATTGTGTCACTGTCCAAATATTTCTGGCCCTAACTGTATCTAGCTGCAGTTTTCTGTGGCTTTTTTTTTCTTCACCTGACACTTGCTCCTTTTAATCTAAAGCAATCCATAGCCCCTTATTTTAACATTAATTTGCTTGATCACGCTGCCTACTACAGCCAGGTTATTGAAATCTAAGAACGTGCAAATCTAACTTTTTTTTTGTCCCAGACACCAAATGTGAGTGCGCCAAAAAATCTTTTTTTGTGTGTGTCATAGCCAACTTGTTGACACAATTTAGTCGTGCCCAAAAAAATCAAGGCCACATTTAGATCAGTCTGTTATCTGAGGCTGACGGCTGGGGTATCGGTGGTGGAAAAATCGTAGTTTCGCAGGCATATGTATCATAGTTCTGTGTGCTAGCCTTGCTATTATTTATTTTAAAAAATTCACCCCCAAAAAAAATATTTTATACAGTCTGTTATGTCAGGCTGAGGCCTTGTGTATCTGTGGTGGAAAAATGGTAGCTTCGCAGGCATAAGTTTCATAGTTCTGTCTGTTAGCCTTGTTGTACTCATTTTTTATTTTTTGCCAAATTTCACATACAAGAGAAAAAAATTAGACAGTCTGTTATCTGTGGCTGTGGCCTGGTGTATCGGTGGTTATCGGTGGTGGAAAAATAGTAGTTTTGCAGGCATACGTATCATAGTTCTGTGTGCTAGCCTTGTTCTACTTTAAAAAAAAAAAAAAAATCCACCCCAAAAAATATTTTATACAGTCTGTTATGTCAGGCTGAGGCATGGTGTATCTGTGTTTGAAAAATCGCAGCTTCGCAGGAATAAGTTTCATAGTTCTGTCTGCTAGCCTTGTTCCACTCTTATTTTAAAAATTCTCCAAAACACCCAAAAAAATTAGACAGTCTGTTATGTCAGGGGCTGAGGATTTGTGTATCTGAGGTGGAAAAATCGTAGCTTCGCAGGCATGAGTTTCATAGTTCTGTCTGCTAGCCTTGTTCCACTCTTTAAAAAAAAAAAAAAATTCTAAAAAAACAAAAAAACATTTATACAGTCTGTTATGTCAGGCTGAGGCCTGTTGTATCTGTGGTGGAAAAATAGTAGCTTTGAAGGCATACTGATGAGATATAATTTTGCTCCAAATAAATACACTTGTGTTGAGCTTTTTAAATAGTTCAGTAGTCCATTTAAAATTGGCAGGGCAAGGCAAGGGACGGGGAAGTGGACTGGTGCATGCAGAGGACGAGGCCGCAGCCAAGCTGAAAATGGGCCACAACAAAGACCCACATCTTCTAGCTAGACCTTCTTGTCCCAGTTTCTATGAGATCGCAGCAGCAACACTATAGAGCAGTATGAAACGGTTGTTGGTTGGATAGCCGACAATGCTTCCAGTCACTTAGCCACCACCCCCACCACCATGTCTTCCACACGGTCAAGTCTGAGTAGCCGTGAGTGTGGACTGGATATTCCTCACTCTGATCCTCCTTCCTCCCAACAAGCCGAGTGCCCTGAGACAACTGATCCCACACTACTCCAAAGAGCTGTTCAGTTTTCCCATTCAAGATTCCGTACTCTCGGTGGGTCAACTTGAACTGGGGCTAGAGGAGATCGCAAGTAGCGATGCCCAAAGATTTGAGCAGCCACGGTCACACGAAGGCGATGGTGGGAAAGTGTCACAAGAGGTAGACGATGATGAGACACAATTGCCAGAAAGTCAGGAGGAGGAGCAGGGTGCGGATGTGGAAAACGAGGTGGTGGACGACATAGTGACTGACCCAACCTGGCAGGAGGACATGCAGAGGTAGGGCAGCACCACACATGGGGAAGGAACCATATCACCCCCAACAGGCAGGAAGAAGCAGTGTGGTGGCCACAGACAGAAGGCGTGCATCCGTTCCCCGTAACACCAACATGATGGAAGTTGAAATTCCAACTGTTAGATCTTCTCGAATCTAGTTATTTTTTAAAGACTCTGACGATAACCCCAAACAGGCAATTTACAGCATCTAATATGCCCGCATCAGCAAGGTAGCAAAACTACCAGCTGACCACCACCAGCATGATCAGGCACATGGCAGCAAAGCACCCGACTTTGTGGGCCAAACCCCCCAGGAACGTTGTCTGCAGGTGACACAACTGCTTCTTCCACTGATTTGCGTAGAAGCCAATTCCAAGTCCACCGTGCATGTGAACATGCCTCTAGCCCTGCACCTGTTGTTGCCCAAAGTCAAGCAGCACCATCATCAAGCCCATCCACGTCCTTGTCCCAGCACAGCCTTCAGTTGTCTATACCCCAGTCATTGGAACGCAAGTGGAAATACCCAGCCAACTCCCCACAGGCCACAGTACTAAAGTCTAACATTTCTCTTCTGCTTGCACTCGAAATGTTGCCTTTTAGGTTTGCTGAGAAGGAAGCTTTCCGCAACCTGATGGTCCCAAGGTACTCGGTCCCCAGTCACCACTATTTCTCCCGGCGTGCGGTAACGGCATTACACCATGTGTCCCACAACATTACCCGTGCACTCAACAATTTACTGGGAAAGTCCACCTAACCACGGACACGTGGACAAGTGCTTATGGGCACGGATGGTACATCTCACTGATGGCACACTGGGTTAACATAGTGGAAGCAGGGATCCAGTCGGACATTGGGATGAAACACATCCTCCCCATGCCGAGGATTGCAGGCCCTACGCCAATCAGGGTTGCCCCCACAGTCTACAGCTCCTGCACCTGCTCTTCCGCCTCCATCTCTGAAATCAACACATCAGTCGGAAGCTGGAAGGACTGCAGTACTGCCTCAGCCAAGCAGCAACAGGCTGTGCTGAAGCCAATCTGCATAGGTGACAAACTGCACAATGCAGAAGAGTTGTGGACAGCGATGAACGAGCAGTCACATATTTGGATGACACCGCTGAACCTACAGCCAGGCATGGTTGTGTGACAATGGCCGGAACCTGGTGGCGGCTCTGAGGCAAGGTGAGCTCACACATGTGCCTGGCCCATGTGCTTAACCTCGTGGTTCAACGTTTTCTGAAAAGCTACCCGGAGCTGCCGTATCTGCTAGTGAAAGTACGCCATCTGTCTGCCCATTTTATGAAGTTAGCTACAGCTTCAGGCACCCTTGCCGTGATTCAGCAGCATTTGCAGCTTCCGTCTCAACAACTAGTGTGTGATGTCCCCACTCGTTGGAACTCTACGCTGCATATGTTGGAAAGGATTTGTGAGCAGAAGCGGGCAGTTATTCACTACCAACATCAACAAGGCCGTCGATATTAAGTTCAGACTCCACAAATAAGACCTCAGGAGTGGACATGGATGTCAGACATATGTACCATCCTCCAAAACTTTGATGACTGCATCAAGATGGTGAGCAGTGATGATGTCATAATTAGCGTCACCACCCCGCTTCTCAGCCTTCTGAAAACCTCTCTGCTCACAATTAAAGAGGATGTATTACAAACAAAGCACGAGGACATGGACCAAGGAACCATACAGGGGGATTACACTCATCCCAGCCTCATGCCTTCCCAACGTGGATTGGTAGGTAATGAGGAGGAGGAACAGGAGCTACTTTCATGAGCTATAGACGGTACTGCAAGCACAGCTGTCAAACCGTCTGTTCAGCAGGGATGACCTGAGGACAGGGAGGAGGAGTGTTGTGAATTCTGTGGCAGAGCTCCCTCCTGTGGTCACAAGTGGTACTTCGGCTGATTCTCTCTGTGAGCTTCCGTTAGTGGAGGAGAGTGGTACTGCGGCTTCTGAGTTTCCTTCCTCAGGTGATGTGGTGAAGTCGTTAGGTGCTGCTCTATTTAACTCCACCTGGTGCTTTGATCCTGGCCTCCAGTCAATGTTCTAGTATTGGACCTGTTTCCTCCTGGATCGTTCCTGTGGCCTGCTGCTCTGCATAGCTAAGTTCTGCTTTGCTATTTTGTTTGCTGTTTTTTTCTGTCCAGCTTGTCTATTTGTTTTTCCTTGCTAGCTGGAAGCTCTGGGACGCAGAGAGTGTACCTCCGTGCCGTTAGTTCGGTACGGAGGGTCTTTTTGCCCCCTTTGCGTGGTTGTTTGTAGGGTTTTGTGTTGACCGCAAAGTTACCTTTCCTATCCTCGCTCTGTTTAGTAAGTCAGGCCTCACTTTGCTAAATCTATTTCATCTCTACGTTTGTCTTTTCATTTAACTCACAGTCATTATATGTGGGGGCTGCCTTTTCCTTTGGGGTATTTCTCTGAGGCAAGGTAGGCTTATTTTCTATCTTCAGGCTAGCTAGTTTCTCAGGCTGTGCCGAGTTGCATAGGGAGCGTTAGGCGCAATCCACGGCTGCCTCTATTGTGGTTTGAGAGGATTAGGGATTGCGGTCAGCAGAGTTCCCACGTCTCAGAGCTCGTTCTGTTTTTTGGGTTATTGTCAGATCACTGTATGTGCTCTGACTTTTATGTCCATTGTGGTACTGAATTATCTCATCATAACAGTACTGGAGGCCCAAAGTACTAATGATTCTCAATAGAGGGAAAAAAGAAGTTTTGAGACCATTTTTTTTTCTCTGCACTGTGTTTTGCCTTTTTTTTCCCCTAGACATTTGGGTGGTTCAGTACACAGGTGTAGCGATGGACAGGTCTGTCTTCATGTGTGGATCAGCTCCGAGCAAGAGTACAAAAGATTCAAGACACTATTGATCAGAAATCTATGTTAGAACCAAGAATTCCTATTCCTGATTTGTTTATTGGAGATAGAAATAAATTTGAGTTTCAAAAATAATTGTAAACTATTTCTGGCCTTGAAACCTCGCTCCTCTGGTGACCCAGTTCAACAAGTTTTGATCATTATTTCTTTTTTACGTGGCGACCCTCAGGACTGGGCATTTTCTCTTGCGCCAGGAGATCCTGCATTAAGTAATATCGATGCGTTTTTCCTGGCGCTCGGATTGCTGTACGATGAACCTAATTCAGTGGATCAGGCAGAGAAGAATTTGCTGGCTCTGTGTCAGGCTCAGGATGATATAGAGGTATATTGTCAGAAATTTAGAAAGTGGTCCGTACTCACTCAATGGAATGAAGGTGCGCTCGCAGCTAATTTCAGAAAGGGTCTCTCTGAAGCCCTTAAGGATGTCATGGTGGGATTTCCTGTGCCTGCTGGTTTAAATGAGTCTATGTCTTTGGCTATTCAGATCGGTCGACGCTTGCGTGAGCGTAAATCTGTGCACCATTTGGCGGTATTACCTGAGCTTAAACCTGAGCCTTTGCAGTGCGATAGGACTTTGACCAGAGTTGAACGGCAAGAACACAGACGTCTGAATGGGCTGTGTTTCTACTGTGGGGATTCCACTCATGCTATCTCTGATTGTCCTAAGCGCACTAAGCGGTTCGCTAGGTCTGCCACCATTGGTACGGTACAGTCAAAATTTCTTTTGTCCGTTACCTTGATCTGCTTTTTGTCATCGTATTCTGTCATGGCATTTGTGGATTCAGGCGCTGCCCTGAATTTGATGGACTTGGAGTATGCTAGGCGTTGTGGGTTTTTCTTGAAGCCCTTGCAGTGTCCTATTCCATTGAGAGGAATTGATGCTACGCCTTTGGCCAAGAATAAGCCTCAGTACTGGACCCAGCTGACCATGTGCATGGCTCCTGCACATCAGGAGGTTATTTGCTTTCTGGTGTTGCATAATCTGCATGATGTGGTCGTGTTGGGGTTGCCATGGCTACAAGTCCATAATCCAGTATTAGATTGGAAATCCATGTCTGTGTCCAGCTGGGGTTGTCAGGGGGTACATGGTGATGTCCCATTTCTGACTATTTCGTCATCCACCCCTTCTGAGGTTCCAGAGTTCTTGTCTGATTACAGGGATGTATTTGATGAGCCCAAGTCCGATACCCTACCTCCGCATAGGGATTGTGATTGTGCTATCGATTTGATTCCTGGTAGTAAATTCCCAAAAGGTCGACTGTTTAATTTGTCTGTGCCTGAGTACGCCGCTATGCGGAGTTATGTGAAGGAGTCCTTGGAGAAGGGGCATATTCGCCCATCATCGTCGCCATTAGGAGCAGGGTTCTTTTTTGTAGCCAAGAAGGATGGTTCGCTGAGACCTTGTATATATTACCGCCTTCTAAATAAGATCACGGTAAAATTTCAGTACCCCTTGCCGTTGTTATCTGATTTGTTTGCTCGGATTAAGGGGGCCAGTTGGCTCACCAAGATAGATCTTCGTGGTGCGTATAATCTTGAGCGTATTAAGCGAGGCGATGAATGGAAAACTGCATTTAATACGCCCGAGGGCCATTTTGAGTATCTAGTAATGCCATTCGGACTTGCCAATGCTCCATCAGTGTTTCAGTCCTTTATGCATGACATCTTCCGAGAGTACCTGGATAAATTCCTGATTGTGTACATGGATGACATTTTGATCTTCTCGGATGATTGGGAATCTCATGTGAAGCAGGTCAGAACGGTGTTTCAGGTCCTGCGTGCTAATTCTTTGTTTGTGAAGGGATCAAAGTGTCTCTTTGGTGTTCAGAAGGTTTCATTTTTGGGGTTCATCTTTTCCCCTTCTACCATCGAGATGGACCCTGTTAAGGTCCAAGCCATCCATGATTGGACTCAGCCGACATCTCTGAAAAGTCTGCAAAAGTTCCTGGGCTTTGCTAATTTTTATCGTCGCTTCATCTGCAATTTTTCTAGTATTGCTAAACCATTGACCGATTTGACCAAGAAGGGTGCTGATGTGGTCAATTGGTCTTCTGCTGCTGTGGAGGCTCTTCTGCTGCTGTGGAGGCTTTTCAAGAGTTGAAGCGTCGTTTTTCTTCTGCCCCTGTGTTGTGTCAACCAGATGTTTCGCTTCCATTCCAGGTCGAGGTTGATGCTTCTGAGATTGGAGCAGGGGCTGTTTTGTCGCAGAGAAGTTCTGATTGCTCGGTGATGAAACCATGCGCCTTCTTTTCTAGGAAGTTTTCGCCTGCTGAGCGAAATTATGATGTGGGCAATCGAGAGTTGCTGGCCATGAAGTGGGCATTCGAGGAGTAGCGTCATTGGCTTGAAGGAGCTAAGCATCGCGTGGTGGTCTTGACTGATCATAAGAACTTGACTTATCTCGAGTCTGCCAAGCGGTTGAATCCCAGACAGGCTCGTTGGTCGCAGTTTTTTGCCCGTTTTGACTTTGTGGTTTCGTACCTTCCGGGCTCTAAAAATGTGAAGGCAGATGCTCTGTCTAGGAGTTTTGTGCCCGATTCTCCGGGTTTATCTGAGCCGGCGGGTATCCTCAAAGAGGGAGTAATTGTGTCTGACATCTCCCCTGATTTGCGGCGGGTGCTGCAAAAATTTCAGGCTAATAAACCTGATCGTTGCCCAGCGGAGAAACTGTTTGTCCCTGATAGGTGGACGAATAAAGTTATCTCTGAGGTTCATTGTTCGGTGTTGGCTGGTCATCCTGGAATCTTTGGTACCAGAGAGTTGGTGGCTAGATCCTTTTGGTGGCCATCTCTATCGCGGGATGTGCGTTCTTTTGTGCAGTCCTGTGGGATTTGTGCTCGGGCTAAGCCCTGCTGTTCTCGTGCCAGTGGGTTGCTTTTGCCCTTGCCGGTCCCGAAGAGGCCTTGGACACATATCTCTATGGATTTTATTTCAGATCTTCCCGTCTCTCAAAAGATGTCAGTCATTTGGGTGGTCTGTGATCGCTTCTCTAAGATGGTCCATTTGGTAGCCTTGTCTAAATTACCTTCCTCCTCTGATTTGATGCCATTGTTCTTCCAGCATGTGGTTTGTTTACATGGCATTCCAGAGAATATCGTTTATGACAGAGGTTCCCAGTTTGTTTCGAGGTTTTGGCGAGCCTTTTGTGGTAGGATGGGCATTGATTTGTCTTTTTCCTCGGCTTTCCATCCTCAGACTAATGGCCAGACCGAACGAACCAATCAGACCTTGGAAACATATCTGAGATGCTTTGTTTCTGCTGATCAGGATGACTGGGTGTCCTTTTTGCCTTTGGCTGAGTTCGCCCTTAATAATCGGGCAAGCTCGGCTACCTTGGTTTCGCCGTTTTTCTGCAACTCTGGGTTCCATCCTCGTTTCTCTTCAGGGCAGTTTGAGTCTTCGGACTGTACTGGTGTGGATACAGTGGTGGACAGGTTGCAGCAGATTTGGACTCATGTAGTGGACAATTTGACCTTGTCCCAGGAGAAGGCTCAACGTTTCGCTAATCGCAGACGCTGTGTGGGTCCCCGACTTCGTGTTGGGGATTTGGTTTGGTTATCTTCTCGTCATATTCCTATGAAGGTTTCCTCTCCTAAGTTTAAACCTCGTTTCATTGGTCCGTATAGGATTTCTGAGGTTCTTAATCCTGTGTCTTTTCGTCTGACCCTTCCAGATTCTTTTTCCATACATAACGTATTCCATAGGTCATTGTTGCGGAGATACGTGGCACCTATGGTTCCATCTGTTGATCCTCCTGCCCGGTTTTGGTGGAGGGGGAGTTGGAGTATATTGTGGAGGGGGAGTTGGATTCTCGTCTTTCAAGGCGGAAACTCCAGTATCTGGTTAAGTGGAAGGGTTATGCTCAGGAAGATAATTCCTGGGTCTTTGCCTCTGATGTCCATGCTCCCGATCTTGTTCGTGCCTTTCATATGGCTCATCCTGGTCGTCCCGGGGGCTCTGGTGAGGGTTCGGTGACCCCTCCTCAAGGGGGGGGTACTGTTGTGAATTCTGTGGCAGAGCTCCCTCCTGTAGTCACAAGTGGTACTTCGGCTGATTCTCTCTGTGAGCTTCCGTTAGTGGAGGAGAGTGGTACTGCGGCTTCTGAGTTTCCTTCCTCAGGTGATGTGGTGAAGTTGTTAGGTGCTGCTCTATTTAACTCCACCTGGTGCTTTGATCCTGGCCTCCAGTCAATGTTCTAGTATTGGACCTGTTTCCTCCTGGATCGTTCCTGTGGCCTGCTGCTCTGCATAGCTAAGTTCTGCTTTGCTATTTTGTTTGCTGTTTTTTTCTGTCCAGCTTGTCTATTTGTTTTTCCTTGCTAGCTGGAAGCTCTGGGACGCAGAGGGTGTACCTCCGTGCTGTTAGTTCGGTACGGAGGGTCTTTTTGCCCCCTCTGCTTGGTTGTTTGTAGGGTTTTGTGTTGACCGCAAAGTTACCTTTCCTATCCTCGCTCTGTTTAGTAAGTCGGGCCTCACTTTGCTAAATCTATTTCATCTCTACGTTTGTCTTTTCATCTAACTCACAGTCATATGTGGGGGCTGCCTTTTCCTTTGGGGTATTTCTCTGAGGCAAGGTAGGCTTATTTTCTATCTTCAGGCTAGCTAGTTTCTCAGGCTGTGCCGAGTTGCATAGGGAGCGTTAGGCGCAATCCACGGCTACCTCTATTGTGGTTTGAGAGGATTAGGGATTGCGGTCAGCAGAGTTCCCACGTCTCAGAGCTCGTTCTATGTTTTTTGGGTTATTGTCAGATCACTGTATGTGCTCTGACTTTTATGTCCATTGTGGTACTGAATTATCTCATCATAACAGAGGAGGATGAGGACAGAATCGTCAGTCGTCCTGTTGGTGAAAACACGGAAGTCTTGTCTGTTAGCAGTCTGACAAAAACCAAAGCAATACACCACAAAGACTAAACCAGAAACTATATAAGCATGGGAATAATTTAAAATATGCCTTTATTAACGGAAGTGGCAATGATTACATAATATTTAAAATGAGTTTAAAAATATAAAATGATTGTTTACAAAAAAGGTGCGAAACTCAGATTTTCATTCAATCACTTAGGTGATACCGGATCAAGGGTCCAGATCCATTTAGTTTCTTTTTTGGCCAAAGCTGTACTTATTTCACCCGCTCTCTCTGTGGCCCTGATCATATCTATGCCAGTTACCCTCAGTAAAGATGCATCGCACTCATGATGAAGTTTGACGTGCTTTGGGATTGTTTTTAGTAACGACACATCTTTTACTTCCTTCGCAGCTAAAATACCCAAGATGTGTTCCCTGGCACGAACCTTTAGTTGTCTAGTCGTCATGCCCACATATACAAGGGAACAATGGCATGTGGCATGGTAGATAATGTGCATGTTATAACATGTTTAATTTTATATGAGGCCGTGCCATTATGATTACAGAATGTATTAGTTCTTGTGATATTCGGGCAGGCGACACATTGGCCACATGGTTTACATCCTGGAACTGCCTTTGTATTCATCAGGAAAGAGGGAATTACTGGGTTGTAGGTATAGTGGCTTTTGACTAATTGATCTTTCAAGTTTCTGGATCTACGATAGGTAATATTCGGTATTTCGCCAATATACTGTGACAAAACTGGATCGGTTTTCAAAATGGCCCATGATTTAGTAAGATATGACCTTATCAATTCAGTTTGTCCATGGTACTGAGTAATGAATCTAACTACCCGATTAGTCTTAGATGGTTTACTCCCATATAGGGCTTGATGCCGTGTTATGTGCTTAGCACAGTTATAACCTTTCTTGATTGAGCGTCTACTGTAACCACGTTCCAAAAATCTCTTTTTCAAGTCTAATGATTGTTCTTTAAAGTCCGCCTCGTTCGTGCAGATCCTCCGTAGGCGCAAAAATTGGCTATAGGGATGGATCTAATCATTGTAGGGGGATGTGACGAAGAGGCGTGAAGAAAGGAAATTAGTGCCGTGGATTTCCAAAAAATATTGGTGTACAAGCAGCCACCATCATCTTTATGTACACCCACATCCAAAAACTCCATGAAATTTGTATCGCATTTATAAGTCAAATGAATATTCAGGGAATTTGAATGTAATTGTTCCATGAAGTCATGAAGTGATTCCACAGAACCTTGCCAAATGACAAATATGTCATCGATGAACCGCACCCATATAAGGATGCGGTCCATCGACGACACAGGCTCAGTATGAAAGAGGTCTCTCTCCCATAGCCCCAGGAATAAGTTGGCATACGAGGGAGCGAAAGAAGCTCCCATTGCTGTGCCCTGGAGCTGCAGGTAGGGGGACCCCTTAAAAAGAAAAAAAAATTTTGTTAAAAAAATTCAAGGAGTTGTTCCACAAATTCCCTCATGGATGCGGGTATAGATGATGATTCCAAAAAATATCTGGCCGCCTGCACACCATTTTGATGACGAATGTTGGTATAAAGGCTCTCAACGTCACAAGACACCAAGAGCGTATCATCACCCACATGGAGACCATCTATCTTTTTTTTTAAATCATTGGTGTCCTTTATGAACGACGGCAGATTTTCAACCAGGGGTTGTAGCTTTGAATCAACAAATTTGTTAATTTTTTCGAGATAATTACCGCACCCAGATATAATGGGTCTGCCTGGTGGACTTATTTGGTTCTTATGAACTTTTGGTAGTAAATAAAACGTCGATACGGTTGGCTCAGATACTTGAAGGGCTGTAAATAGGTCCTTGTTAATGACCTCAGCATCAAGGGCTTCTTTTAAAATCAATAAAAGTTCAGCTCGAAATTTAGTCAAGGGGTTATATGTCAATTTTTTATAAAAAAAAACATTTCTTAGTTGCCGCAATGCTTCATGCTCATACAATTGCTTAGGCCAAATTACAACATTTCACCCCTTGTCTGCCGGTTTAATAACCACATCGGACACTTTTTTGCAAATTTTTAGGGCCATTTTTTCATCCCCATCAAGGTTCTCACTAGATGGAAACCGGGGAATTTTATCAAATTCTTTACTTCCCGTTTTTACGAAGGTATCAATGATGGGACAGGTTGACAAGGGAGGAAACTTGCGAGATTTTGGCCGGATGGATATCGGGATCTTACCTCCAATTGGTTCATTGTGTTCTTGCGCTGGTTCATCCAAAATCTCTAGTGCCTCCTGTTCCACCTCTGTAGGAAATAATTGTAATACTTCTTCATTGTGAAAGTGTTTCTTAAACAATAATTTTCTAGCAAACAGGTGTAAGTCTTTAATGGCTATAAATTTGTCAAATTGTGCCGCAGGGCAAAACATAAGACCTTTTTTAAGAACATTAATCTTAGTTTCAGATAAAATGTGAGTGCTCAAATTAATCACCTTCAAATTATTTCTGGGATTTTCCGGTGAGTATCTAAAATTCCTTTTAGCCGGTGCATAACGTGGTTCACGCTTACGCTTGGGGGTAGAAACGACAGAAGCCAAAGTAGAGACAGAGGCGCAGGAGGAGGCACCAGAGATATCCATTATTGCCGGATTAGATGAAGCTGAATCAATCCAGTCACATGTATTTTCATTCTGGTGGTTCTTACGCCACTTATAGATCCTTCCATTTGAGAAATCCCTTTGATCCCTTGCCAATTTGCTTTTCTGGTTGGGTTGAATATCTTTTATCCACTGGTCCATCTGTTTCTCCAATAGATTATCCATGGATGTCAATTGTTCAGCAGATAGGCAGGCCTTAGCCTTCACATACATATCATCTAATGATTTTATAATGGTAGCTAAATTTTTAGAGTTATATTTTATCAATAATTCCATTTTAACTGTCTAGAGGCAGTATTGCATATCTCTTCCCAATTTTTCACAAATTCCTCGTCAATAACTGGAAAAGCGGGAGTTACATGTATCCGTAATCCCCTAGGGATTAATTGATGCTGAATATAATTTTCAAGAAAGGCTTTACTCCACCAAGACCGAGTTCTCTTATATGTCAAATTTATTTTTTATTGTTTTAAATAATTCATCAAACTGTAAACCATCAGTAACCACCGCAGCCACATTCCCATTAGAAAAAACGGCATTAATTTATCCCTGCCATGATAATTCTCTGGGTTTAAAATCCATGTCCTTATTGCGAGGAAATGACCTATGCAGAACACAGCAATGTATAGATTAGATATGTCACAGTACACCCAGAATTCAGAGATCCACTATATCATAACCAATATAAAACAATAATAAAAATAGACCACCAGGGTGCGCTGTGCAAACCAGCAGTGAAGATCACTGCAGAAGGAAGACAAAAACCAAAGCAATACACCACAAAGACTAAAACAGAAACTATATAAGCATGGGAGTGATTTAAAATATGCCTTTATTAATGGAAGTGGCAGTGATTACATAATATTTAAAATGAGTTTAAAAATATAAAATGATGGTTTACAAAAAAGGTGCGAAACTCAGATTTTCATTCAATCCCTTAGGTGATACCGTATCAAGGGTCAAGATCCATTTAGTTTCTTTTTTGGCCAAAGCTGTACTTATTTCACCCGCTCTCTCTGTGGCCCTGATCATATCTATGCCAGTTACCCTCAGTAAAGATGCATCGCACTCATGATGTAGTTTGATGTGCTTTGGGATTGTTTTTAGTAACGACACATCTTTTACTTCCTTCCAGGCTAAAATACCCAAGATGTGTTCCCTGGCACGAACCTTTAGTTGTCTAGTCGTCATGCCCACATATACAAGGGAACAATGGCATGTGGCATGGTAGAAACCGGCTTTAGATGTGCATGTTATAACATGTTTAATTTTATATGAGGCCGTGCCATTATGATTACAGAATGTATTAGTTCTTGTGATATTTGGGCAGGCGACACATTGGCCACATGGTTTACATCCTGGAACTGCCTTTGTATTCATCAGGAAAGAGGGAATTACTGGGTTGTAGGTATAGTGGCTGTTGACTAATTGATCTTTCAAGTTTCTGGATCTACGATAGGTAATATTCGGTATTTCGCCAATATACTGTGACAAAACTGGATCGGTTTTCAAAATGGCCCATGACTTAGTTAGATATGACCTCATCAATTCAGTTTGTCCACGGTACTGAGTAATGAATCTAACTACCCGATTAGTCTTAGATGGTTTATTCCCATATAGGGCTTGATGCCCTGTTATGTGCTTAGCACAGTTATAACCTTTCTTGATTGAGCGTCTACTGTAACCACGTTCCAAAAATCTCTTTTTCAAGTCTAATGCTTGTTCTTCAAAGTCCGCCTCGTTCGTGCAGATCCTCCGTAGGCGCAAAAATTGGCATATAGGGATGGATCTAATCATTGTAGGGGGATGTGACAAAGAGGCGTGAAGAAAGGAAATTACTGCCGTGGATTTCCGAAAAATATTGGTGTACAAGCAGCCACCATCATCTTTATGTACACCCACATCCAAAAACTCCATGAAATTTGTATCGCATTTATAGGTCAAATGAATATTCAGGGAATTTGAATGTAATTGTTCCATGAAGTCATGAAGTGATTCCACAGAACCTTGCCAAATGACAAATATGTCATCGATGAACCGCACCCATATAAGGATGCGGTCCATCGACGACACAGGCTCAGTATGAAAGAGGTCTCTCTCCCATAGCCCCAGGAATAAGTTGGCATACGAGGGAGCGAAAGAAGCTCCCACTGCTGTGCCCTGGAGCTGCAGGTAGGGGGACCCCTTAAAAAGAAAAAAAAATTTTGTTAAAAAAATTCAAGGAGTTGTTCCACAAATTCCTTCATGGATGCGGGTATAGATGATGATTCCAAAAAATATCTGGCCGCCTGCACACCATTTTGATGACGAATGTTGGTATAAAGGCTCTCAACGCAAGACACCAAGAGCGTATAATCACCCACATGGAGACCATCTATCTTTTTTTTAAAAATCATTGGTGTCCTTTATGAACGACGGCAGATTTTCAACCAGGGGTTGTAGCTTTGAATCAACAAATTTGTTAATTTTTTCGAGATAATTACCGCACCCAGATATAATGGGTCTGCCTGGGGGAGTTATTTGGTTCTTATGAACTTTTGGTAGTAAATAAAACGTCGA
Source organism: Ranitomeya imitator (assembly GCF_032444005.1). NCBI lineage: Eukaryota > Metazoa > Chordata > Amphibia > Anura > Dendrobatidae > Ranitomeya > Ranitomeya imitator. The sequence goes on from NC_091282.1 coordinate 679,745,724, forward strand.
TACGGTTGGCTCAGATACTTAAGGGGCTGTAAATAGGTCCTTATTAATGACCTCAGCATCAAGGGCTTCTTTTAAAATCAATAAAAGTTCAGCTCGAAATTTAGTCAAGGGGTTATATGTCAATTTTTTATAAAAAACATTTCTTAGTTGCCGCAAAGCTTCATGCTCATACAATTGTTTAGGCCAAATTACAACATTTCACCCCTTGTCTGCCTGTTTAATAACCATATCGGATACATTTTCCAAATTTTTAGGGCCATTTTTTCATCCCCATCAAGGTTCTCACTAGATGGAAACCGGGGAATTTTATCAAATTCTTTACTTCCCGTTTTTATGAAGGTATCAATGATGGGACAGGTTGACAAGGGAGGAAACTTGCGAGATTTTGGCTGGATGGATATCGGGATCTACCTCCAATTGGTTCATTGTGTTCTTGCGCTGGTTCATCCAAAATCTCTAGTGTGAAAGTGTTTCTTAAACAATAATTTTCTAGCAAACAGGTGTAAGTCTTTAATGGCTATAAATTTGTCAAATTGTGCCGCAGGGCAAAACATAAGACCTTTTTTAAGAACATTAATCTTAGTTTCAGATAAAATGTGAGTGCTCAAATTAATCACCTTCAAATTATTTCTGGGATTTTCCGGTGAGTATCTAAAATTCCTTTTAGCCGGTGCATAACGTAGTTCACGCTTACGCTTGGGGGGTAGAAACGATAGAAGCCAAAGTAGAGACAGAGGCGCAGGAGGAGGCACCAGAGATAACCACCATTGCCAGATTAGATGAAGCTGAATCAATCCAGTCACATGTATTTTCATTTTGGTGGTTCTTACGCCACTTATAGATCCTTCCATTTGAGAAATCCCTTTGATCCCTTGCCAATTTGCTTTTCTGGTTGGTTTAAATATCTTTTATCCACTGGTCCATCTGTTTCTCCAATAGATTATCCATGGATGTCAGTTGTTCAGCAGATAGGCAGGCCTTAGCCTTCACATACATATCATCTAATGATTTATCAATGGTAGCTAAATTTTTAGAGCTATATTTTACCAATAATTCCATTAACTGTCTAGAGGCAGTATTGCATATCTCTTCCCAATTTTTCACAAATTCCTCGTCAATAACTGGAAAAGCGGGAGTTACATGTATCCGTAATCCCCTAGGGATTAATTGATGCTGAATATAATTTTCAAGAAAGGCCTTACTCCACCAAGACCGAGTTCTCTTATATGTCAAATTTTTTATTGTTTTAAATAATTGATTAAACTGTAAACCATCAGTAACCACCGTAGCCACATTCCCATTAGAAAAAACGGCATTAATTTGTCCCTGCCATGATAATTCTCTGGGTTTAAAATCCATGTCCTTATTGCGAGGAAATGACCTGTGCAGAACACAGCAATGTATAGATTAGATATGTCACAGTACACCCAGAATTCAGAGATCCACTATATCATAACCAATATAAAAACAATAATAAAAATAGACCACCAGGGTGCGCTGTGCAAACCAGCAGTGAAGATCACTGCAGAAGGAAGACAAAAACCAAAGCAATACACCACAAAGACTAAAACAGAAACTATATAAGCATGGGAGTGATTTAAAATATGCCTTTATTAATGGAAGTGGCAGTGATTACATAATATTTAAAATGAGTTTAAAAATATAAAATGATGGTTTACAAAAAAGGTGCGAAACTCAGATTTTCATTCAATCCCTTAGGTGATACCGTATCAAGGGTCCAGATCCATTTAGTTTCTTTTTTGGCCAAAGCTGAACTTATTTCACCCCCTCTCTCTGTGGCCCTGATCATATCTGTTATGACCTGGTGGTTAAGAGCACACGGAATGACCTGATAGTTACTGATAATAAGGACGAGCTCTGGGACGTGGGAACTCTGCTGACCGCAATCCCTAAACCTATCAAACACACTACAAATAGCCGTGGATTGCGCCTAACGCTCCCTATGCAACTCGGCACAGCCTAAGAAACTAGCTAGCCCTGAAGATAGAAAAATAAAGCCTACCTTGCCTCAGAGAAATTCCCCAAAGGAAAAGGCAGCCCCCCACATATAATGACTGTGAGTAAAGGTGAAAATACAAACACAGAGATTTAATAGATTTAGCAAAGTGAGGCCCGACTTACTGAACAGACCGAGGATATGAAAGGTTACTTTGCGGTCAGCACAAAAACCGACAAAAAGACCACGCAGAGGGCGCAAAAAGACCACGCAGAGGGCGCAAAAAGACCACGCAGAGGGCGCAAAAAGACCACGCAGAGGGCGCAAAAAGACCCTCCGCACCGACTCACGGTGCGGAGGCGCTCCCTCTGCGTCCCAGAGCTTCCAGCAAGCAAGACAACAAATTAAATAGCAAGCTGGACAGAAAAATAGCAAACCAAAGAAATAAAGCTGGAACTTAGCTTCTGATGGGAAGACAGGTCACAAGAACGATCCAGGAGTGAACAGACCAATACTGGAACATTGACAGGTGGCATGGAGCAAAGATCCAAGTGGAGTTAAATAGAGCAGCAGCTAACGAATTAACCTCGTCACTTGTGAAACTCAGAAACACCCACCAGAGGAAGTCCATGGACAGAACCAGCCGAAGTACCATTCATGACCACAGGAGGGAGCCCGACAACAAAATTCACAACACATATCTATGCCAGTTACCCTCAGTAAAGATGCATTGCACTCATGATGTAGTTTAACGTGCTTTGGGATTGCTTTTAGTAATGACACATCTTTTACTTCCTTCCAGGCTAAAATACCCAAGATGTGATCCCTGGCACGAACCTTTAGTTGTCTAGTCGTCATGCCCACATATACAAGGGAACAATGGCATGTGGCATGGTAGATAACGGCTTTAGATGTGCATGTTATAACATGTTTAATTTTATATGAGGCCGTGCCATTATGATTACAGAATGTATTAGTTCTTGTGATATTCGGGCAGGCGACACATTGGCCACATGGTTTACATCTTGGAACTGCCTTTGTATTCATCAAGAAAGAGGGAATTACTGGGTTGTAGGTATAGTGGCTTTTGACTAATTGATCTTTCAAGTTTCTGGATCTACGATAGGTAATATTCGGTATTTCGCCAATATACTGTGACAAAACTGGATCGGTTTTCAAAATGGCCCATGATTTAGTTAGATATGACCTCATCAATTCAGTTTGTCCATGGTACTGAGTAATGAATCTAACTACCCGATTAGTCTTAGATGGTTTATTCCCATATAGGGCTTGATGCCGTGTTATGTGCTTAGCACAGTTATAACCTTTCTTGATTGAGCGTCTACTGTAACCACGTTCCAAAAATCTCTTTTTCAAGTCTAATGCTTGTTCTTCAAAGTCCGCCTCGTTCGTGCAGATCCTCCGTAGGCGCAAAAATTGGCCTATAGGGATGGATCTAATCATTGTAGGGGGATGTGACAAAGAGGCGTGAAGAAAGGAAATTAGTGCCGTGGATTTCCAAAAAATATTGGTGTACAAGCAGCCACCATCATCTTTATGTACACCCACATCCAAAAACTCCATGAAATTTGTATCGCATTTATAGGTCAAATGAATATTCAGGGAATTTGAATGTAATTGTTCCATGAAGTCATGAAGTGATTCCACAGAACCTTGCCAAATGACAAATATGTCATCGATGAACCGCACCCATATAAGAATGCGGTCCATCGACGACACAGGCTCAGTATGAAAGAGGTCTCTCTCCCATAGCCCCAGGAATAAGTTGGCATACGAGGGAGCGAAAGAAGCTCCCATTGCTGTGCCCTGGAGCTGCAGGTAGGGGGACCCCTTAAAAAGAAAAAAAAAATATGTTAAAAAAATTCAAGGAGTTGTTTCACAAATTCCCTCATGGATGCGGGTATAGATGATGATTCCAAAAAATATCTGGCCGCCTGCACACCATTTTGATGACGAATGTTGGTATAAAGGCTCTCAACGTCACAAGACACCAAGAGGGTATCATCACCCACATGGAGACCATCTATCTTTTTTAAAAAATCATTGGTGTCCTTTATGAACGACGGCAGATTTTCAACCAGGGGTTGTAGCTTTGAATCAACAAATTTGTTAATTTTTTCGAGATAATTACCGCACCCAGATATAATGGGTCTGCCTGGTGGAGTTATTTGTTTCTTATGAACTTTTGGTAGTAAATAAAACGTCGATACGGTTGGCTCAGATACTTAAAGGGCTGTAAATAGGTCCTTATTAATGACCTCAGCATCAAGGGCTTCTTTTAAAATCAATAAAAGTTCAGCTCGAAATTTAGTCAAGGGGCTATATGTCAATTTTTTATAAAAAAAACATTTCTTAGTTGCCGCAATGCTTCATGCTCATACAATTGTTTAGGCCAAATTACAACATTTCACCCCTTGTCTGCCGGTTTAATAACCACATCGGATACATTTTCCAAATTTTTTTAGGGCCATTTTTTCATCCCCATCAAGGTTCTCACTAGATGGAAACCGGGGAATTTTATCAAATTCTTTATTTCCCGTTTTTACGAAGGTATCAATGATGGGACAGGTTGACAAGGGAGGAAACTTGCGAGATTTTGGCCGGATGGATATCGGGATCTTACCTCCAATTGGTTCATTGTGTTCTTGCGCTGGTTCATCCAAAATCTCTAGTGCCTCCTGCTCCACCTCTGTAGGAAATAATTGTAATACTTCTTCATTGTAAAAGTGTTTCTTAAACAATAATTTTCTAGCAAACAGGTGTAAGTCTTTAATGGCTATAAATTTGTCAAATTGTGCCGCAGGGCAAAACATAAGACCTTTTTTAAGAACATTAATCTTAGTTTCAGATAAAATGTGAGTGCTCAAATTAATCACCTTCAAATTATTTCTGGGATTTTCCGGTGAGTATCTAAAATTCCTTTTAGCCAGTGCATAACGTGGTTCACGCTTACGCTTGGGGGTAGAAACGATAGAAGCCAAAGTAGAGACAGAGGCGCAGGAGGAGGCACCAGAGATATCCACCATTGCCGGATTAGATGAAGCTGAATCAATCCAGTCACATGTATTTTCATTTTGGTGGTTCTTACGCCACTTATAGATCCTTCCATTTGAGAAATCCCTTTGATCCCTTGCCAATTTGCTTTTCTGGTTGGGTTGAATATCGTTTATCCACTGGTCCATCTGTTTCTCCAATAGATTATCCATGGATGTCAATTGTTCAGCAGATAGGCAGGCCTTACTTAGCCTTCACATACATATCATCTAATGATTTATCAATGGTAGCTAAATTTTTAGAGTTATATTTTACCAATAATTCCATTAACTGTTTAGAGGCAGTATTGCATATCTCTTCCCAATTTTTCACAAATTCCTCGTCAATAACTGGAAAAGCGGGAGTTACATGTATCCGTAATCCTCTAGGGATTAATTGATGCTGAATAGAATTTTCAAGAAAGGCCTTACTCCACCAAGATCGAGTTCAAGACCGAGTTCTCTTATATGTCAAATTTTTTATTGTTTTAAATAATTCATCAAACTGTAAACCATCAGTAACCACCGTAGCCTGCGACCGAGGTGGAACGCATATGTGCGGTCCATTCAGGAATGATGTCATTGGTTTGTCAGACCGCTACTTTGAGGATCTGCACAGGCGCAGGTAGTACTTCCGGTGCTTGACACGCACATATCCGGTCTATTTGGAACGCACGCCAGGGAAATGTGAGTAGCGGTGAATGTTTTCCATCAGCTGAGGGCTTTACACTGCGCCGGCATCTTGAGATCATCCACGGCTGTTCCGGTGCCTGATGATTGCTGGGCACATCTGCTAGCAATCATCAGTGCATCAGTAAGTGCACTTACTTCTTGGACACACCCTATATATACCCGGCTAAATAGGACTATAGCATACTTCCCCTGACGAAGCTACTGGGCGTAGCGATACGCGTTGGGAGTGGGATTTTTTGACTCCAGTGAGTGGCAAGTATTGACTTTATGTGCATGTATATTGTTTCACTCTTTACATATTGGCACTTGCCTTGGACTCTATGCCGGCTGCCCTATATAAGTATTTTACTTTAGCCCATGTTGGGGCCTTATTCTGGGACTTCTAGTCCGCATCATGGGGGCTTTGGCTTGCACAACTAGTCCAGCGCAGGTGTCTATATGCACATACATTGATTGCATGGATAACACTCACTGGTGTCTTTTGTAAAGGACATTCTTCCTTTCTGTATACTTGATCCTAGCATTTCCCTGTATTTAGGGAATGCCTTTGTGTGGGTATGTCTTTATGCTCCTTTAAATGTTTTTAGGTGTTTTTTTGTGTACTTGGTTGCCTTAATAAAGCTTTGATTATTCTCATAGTGGTTGTGTGTGCACTGTTTGTTGCGCCTTCTTTCTCTTTCTCTACGATACTGTTCATGTTTTGGCGCAATGGTTGCACCCCCCCTATATATTACACATTATTGAAGGCGGTGCCTGCTCGTTTTTTTCTTTCTTTGCACCGTAGCCACATTCCCATTAGAAATAACGGCATTAATTTGTCCCTGCCATGATAATTCTCTGGGTTTAAAATCCATGTCCTCATTGCGAGGAAATGACCTGTGCAGAACACAGCAATGTATAGATTAGATATGTCACAGTACACCCAGAATTCAGAGATCCACTATATCATAACCAATATAAAAACAATAATAAAAATAGACCACCAGGGTGCGCTATGCAAAGCAGCAGTGAAAATCACTGCAGAAGGAAGACAAAAACCAAAGCAATACACCACAAAGACTAAACCAGAAACTATATAAGCATGGGAATGATTTAAAATATGCCTTTATTAATGGAAGTGGCAGTGATTACATAATATTTAAAAATGAGTTTAAAAATATAAAATGATGGGTTACAAAAAAGGTGCAAAACTCAGATTTTCATTCAATCCCTTAGGTGATACCGGATCAAGGGTCCAGATCCATTTAGTTTCTTTTTTGGCCAAAGCTGTACTTATTTCACCCGCTCTCTCTGTGGCCCTGATCATATCTATGCCAGTTACCCTCAGTAAAGATGCATCGCACTCATGATGTAGTTTGACGTGCTTTGGGATTGCTTTTAGTAACGACACATCTTTTACTTCCTTCCAGGCTAAAATACCGAAGATGTGTTCCCTAGCACGAATCTTTAGTTGTCTAGTTGTCATGCCCACATATACAATGGAACAATGGCATGTGGCATGGTAGATAACGGCTTTAGATGTGCATGTTATAACATGTTTAATTTTATATGAGGCCGTGCCATTATGATTACAGAATGTATTAGTTCTTGTGATATTCGGGCAGGCGACACATTGGCCACATGGTTTACATCTTGGAACTACCTTTGTATTCATCAGGAAAGAGGGAATTACTGGGTTGTAGGTATAGTGGCTTTTGACTAATTGATCTTTCAAGTTTCTGGATCTACGATAGGTAATATTCGGTATTTCGCCAATATACTGTGACAAAACTGGATCGGTTTTCAAAATGGCCCATGAATAAGTTAGATATGACCTCATCAATTCAGTTTGTCCATGGTACTGAGTAATGAATCTAACTACCCGATTAGTCTTAGATGGTTTATTCCCATATAGGGCTTGATGCCGTGTTATGTGCTTAGCACAGTTATAACCTTTCTTGATTGAGCGTCTACTGTAACCACGTTCCAAAAATCTCTTTTTCAAGTCTAATGCTTGTTCTTCAAAGTCCGCCTCGTTCGTGCAGATCCTCCGTAGGCGCAAAAATTGGCCTATAGGGATGGATCTAATCATTGTAGGGGGATGTGACGAAGAGGCGTGAAGAAAGGAAATTACTGCCGTGGATTTCCGAAAAATATTGGTGTACAAACAGGCACCATCATCTTTATGTACACCCACATCCAAAAACTCCATGAAATTTGTATCGCATTTATAGGTCAAATGAATATTCAGGGAATTTGAATGTAATTGTTCCATGAAGTCATGAAGTGATTCCACAGAACCTTGCCAAATGACAAATATGTAATCGATGAACCGCACCCATATAAGGATGCGGTCCATCGACGACACAGGCTCAGTATGAAAGAGGTCTCTCTCCCATAGCCCCAGGAATAAGTTGGCATACGAGGGAGCGAAAGAAGCTCCCATTGCTGTGCCCTGGAGCTGCAGGTAGGGGGACCCCTTAAAAAGAAAAAAAAATTTTGTTAAAAAAATTCAAGGAGTTGTTCCACAAATTCCCTCATGGATGCGGGTATAGATGATGATTCCAAAAAATATCTGGCCGCCTGCACACCATTTTGATGACGAATGTTGGTATAAAGGCTCTCAACGCAAGACACCAAGAGCGTATCATCACCCACATGGAGACCATCTATCTTTTTTTAAAAATCATTGGTGTCCTTTATGAACGACGGCAGATTTTCAACCAGGGGTTGTAGCTTTGAATCAACAAATTTGTTAATTTTTTCGAGATAATTACCGCACCCAGATATAATGGGTCTGCCTGGTGGAGTTATTTGGTTCTTATGAACTTTTGGTAGTAAATAAAACGTCAATACGGTTGGCTCAGATACTTGAAGGGCTGTAAATAGGTCCTTATTAATGACCTCAGCATCAAGGGCTTCTTTTAAAATCAATAAAAGTTCAGCTCGAAATTTAGTCAAGGGGTTATATGTCAATTTTTTATAAAAAACATTTCTTAGTTGCCGCAATGCTTCATGCTCATACAATTGTTTAGGCCAAATTACAACATTTCACCCCTTGTCTGCCGGTTTAATAACCACATCGGATACATTTTCCAAATTTTTTAGGGCCATTTTTTCATCCCCATCAAGGTTCTCACTAGATGGAAACCGGGGAATTTTATCAAATTCTTTATTTCCCCTTTTTACGAAGGTATCAATGATGGGACAGGTTGACAAGGGAGGAAACTTGCGAGATTTTGGCCGGATGGATATCGGGATCTTACCTCCAATTGGTTCATTGTGTTCTTGCGCTGGTTCATCCAAAATCTCTAGTGCCTCCTGTTCCACCTCTGTAGGAAATAATTGTAATACTTCTTCATTGTGAAAGTGTTTCTTAAACAATAATTTTCTAGCAAACAGGTGTAAGTCTTTAATGGCTATAAATTTGTCAAATTGTGCCGCAGGGCAAAACATAAGACCTTTTTTAAGAACATTAATCTTAGTTTCAGATAAAATGTGAGTGCTCAAATTAATCACCTTCAAATTATTTCTGGGATTTTCCGGTGAATATCTAAAATTCCTTTTAGCCGGTGCATAACGTGGTTCACGCTTACGCTTGGGGGGTAGAAACGATAGAAGCCAAAGTAGAGACAGAGGCGCAGGAGGAGGCACCAGAGATATCCACCATTGCCAGATTAGATGAAGCTGAATCAATCCAGTCACATGTATTTTCATTTTGGTGGTTCTTACGCCACTTATAGATCCTTCCATTTGAGAAATCCCTTTGATCCCTTGCCAATTTGCTTTTCTGGTTGGTTTAAATATCTTTTATCCACTGGTCCATCTGTTTCTCCAATAGATTATCCATGGATGTCAGTTGTTCAGCAGATAGGCAGGCCTTAGCCTTCACATACATATCATCTAATGATTTATCAATGGTAGCTAAATTTTTACAGTTATATTTTACCAATAATTCCATTTTATTGTCTAGAGGCAGTATTGCATATCTCTTCCCAATTTTTCACAAATTCCTTGTCAATAACTGGAAAAGCGGGAGTTACATGTATCCGTAATCCCCTAGGGAGTAATTGATGCTGAATATAATTTTCAGAAAGGCCTTACTCCACCAAGACCGAGTTCTCTTATATGTCAAATTTTTTATTGTTTTAAATAATTCATCAAACTGTAAACCATCAGTAACCACCGTAGCCACATTCCCATTAGAAAAAACGGCATTAATTTGTCCCTGCCATGATAATTCTCTGGGTTTAAAATCCATGTCCTTATTGCGAGGAAATGACCTGTGCAGAACACAGCAATGTATAGATTAGATATGTCACAGTACACCCAGAATTCAGAGATCCACTATATCATAACCAATATAAAAACAATAATAAAAATAGACCACCAGGGTGCGCTGTGCAAACCAGCAGTGAAGATCACTGCAGAAGGAAGACAAAAACCAAAGCAATACACCACAAAGACTAAAACAGAAACTATATAAGCATGGGAATGATTTAAAATATGCCTTTATTAATGGAAGTGGCAGTGATTACATAATATTTAAAATGAGTTTAAAAATATAAAATGATGGTTTACAAAAAAGGTGCGAAACTCAGATTTTCATTCAATCCCTTAGGTGATACCGGATCAAGGGTCCAGATCCATTTAGTTTCTTTTTTGGCCAAAGCTGTACTTATTTCACCCGCTCTCTTTGTGGCCCTGATCATATCTATGCCAGTTACCCTCAGTAAAGATGCATCGCACTCATGATGTAGTTTGATGTGCTTTGGGATTGTTTTTAGTAACGACACATCTTTTACTTCCTTCGCAGCTAAAATACCCAAGATGTGTTCCCTGGCACGAACCTTTAGTTGTCTAGTCGTCATGCCCACATATACAAGGGAACAATGGCATGTGGCATGGTAGATAACGGCTTTAGATGTGCATGTTATAACATGTTTAATTTTATATGAGGCCGTGCCATTATTATTACAGAATGTATTAGTTCTTGTGATATTCGGGCAGGTGACACATTGGCCACATGGTTTACATCCTGGAACTGCCTTTGTATTCATCAGGAAAGAGGGAATTACTGGGTTGTAGGTATAGTGGCTTTTGACTAATTGATCTTTCAAGTTTCTGGATCTACGATAGGTAATATTTGGTATTTCGCCAATATAGTGTGACAAAACTGGATTGGTTTTCAAAATGGCCCATGATTTAGTTAGATATGACCTCATCAATTCAGTTTGTCCATGGTACTGAGTAATGAATCTAACTACCCGATTAGTCTTAGATGGTTTATTCCCATATAGGGCTTGATGCCGTGTTATGTGCTTAGCACAGTTATAACCTTTCTTGATTGAGCGTCTACTGTAACCACGTTCCAAAAATCTCTTTTTTAAGTCTAATGCTTGTTCTTCAAAGTCTGCCTCGTTCGTGCAGATCCTCCGTAGGCGCAAAAATTGGCCTATAGGGATGGATCTAATCATTGTAGGGGGATGTGACGAAGAGGCGTGAAGAAAGGAATTTACTGCCGTGGATTTCTGAAAAATATTGGTGTACAAGCAGCCACCATCATCTTTATGTACACCCACATCCAAAAACTCCATGAAATTTGTATCGCATTTATAGGTCAAATGAATATTCAGGGAATTTGAATGTAATTGTTCCATGAAGTCATGAAGTGATTCCACAGAACCTTGCCAAATGAAAAATATGTCATCGTTGAACCGCACCCATATAAGGATGCGGTCCATCGACGACACAGGCTCAGTATGAAAGAGGTCTCTCTCCCATAGCCCCAGGAATAAGTTGGCATACGAGGGAGCGAAAGAAGCTCCCATTGCTGTGCCCTGGAGCTGCAGGTAGAAGGACCCCTTAAAAAGAAAAAAAAATTTTGTTAAAGAAAATTCAAGGAGTTGTTCCACAACTGATGGTCTATTTTTATTATTGTTTTAATATTGGTTATGAAATAGTGGATCTCTTAATTCTGGGTGTATTGTGATATATCTAATCTGGCAGTCTGGACTTTACACTTGCTGCGCCGATTCTTTGGAATGCACTACCTAGGTTAATACGATTAATCCCCAATCCCCACAGTTTTAAGCGTACCCTAAAAACTCATTTGTTCAGACTGGCCTACCGCCTCAATGTATTAACCTAACGATCCCTGTGTGGCCTATTTAAAAAAAAACAAAAAAACAATCAGGTTCCTCGCATCATGTTCTCATTCACTTTATGCAGTTTTAGCCCTCTGTGTCTGTACTGCTACATACTTAGGCAGTTAACTGGTTTATGCAGCTTTACATGAACACTTGAGACTTACACTATGGACGGTCCGAATAACTAAAGCAATTGTTACCATCCACCTCTCGTGTCTCCCCTTTTCCTCATAGTTTGGAAGCTTGCGAGCAGGGACCTCATTCCTCCTGGTATCTGTTTTGAACTGTATTTCTGTTATGCTGTAATGTCTATTGTCTGCACAAGTCCCCTCTATAATTTGTAAAGCGCTGCGGAATATGTTGGCGCTATATAAATAAAAATTATTATTATTATGGCTGACTTTATGTTGCGCAGCATTTCACGTGACTCTCAGATTATAAAAATTTTGGGGTACACTCATTACTGGTTGGTGACATTTCTAGACCCACGCTACAAGGAGAACTTTCAATCTCTTCTGCCAGAGGCAGAGACGTGTACTAAAATGTTGCAGTATCAGAGGGCCAATGTAGCGGAATTACTTATAAAATTCCCATGTGAGAACGCTGGTAGCAGACGTCAGACTTTGTTGTACAAGCAAGGAGTCCAAGCGAGAGAAACAGAAGTACAATTCACCTCAGGCAGGGGAACAATGGCAAAGTTCTGGGATAGTTTTCTCAGACCCTTCCATCGTGCTGGGACAGAGGCAAGGAGTGCTGCCACAAGAATGTTTGGGAAGATGCTGAGGGAGTACCTTGCAGATCGTACAAACATCCTCCGTGATTCCTCTATGCCTTTTAATTATTGGGTATCCAAGCTGGACATGTGGCATGAACTGTCTCTCAATGCCTTGGAGGTCCTGGCCTGCCCTGCTGCCAGCTTTCTGTCAGAGCAGGTTTTTAGTGCGGCTGGTGGAATTATAACAGATAAGCACATCCGTCTGTCAACTGAAAATGCTGACAGGCTGCCTCTTATAAAAATGAAAAAGGGCTGGATTGGGCAAGATTTCTGTACACCACCAAGTGAAATGAGCAAAACATAACCTGTATTACAGTACATTGTCTTTTTCGTGGAGGTGTATTGTCATGCACCTCTCCCCAACCACACATGGCTATCCGCTTTCTGATTTCGTCTGTTTGGTGTTATCCTCCTCCTTATCCTCATCCTCATCATCCACAACCAGCATAACACCAGGGTGAACGTATTCCGTGATGCAAAAGTCACTCGATTTTTGTGCAAGGGTGTTTTTATGATGCCTGTTACTAATTAGAAACCAAACTAAACTCCCCCAGGGGGAACTGTCATCAAAATGAGATCTACATATATTTTTCCCATTTATTCTTATATATTCCAGTATATATTCCAGATTTTAATATCTCTGCACCATCATTTTATGACCCAGTGTATACCTCTACAATATGAAAATATTGAAATAATATTTTTTTTTATATATCCCTGTCTCTGAGCTGTTGCTAGGGAGAAACATATCTCGTTGGACAATCTGGCATCATATATATGAACCTGTGTTCCCCCTCACTTTTGTTATTTACTTTCATCGGTGGATTCACATTCTTTTTTTTTTTTTTTATTTCAGTATGATTTATCTTCCTCATTCTCCACTGCTAGATCACCAGGCTTAACGTCTTCTGTGCCGCTACAGGCAGTCTAATTTTTGGCAAGGGAGTCTATGATGCCTATAGTATATTTTTTAAAAATGTATCCCCCTTAGGGAAACGTTTGTCAGCCCATGCACTGCGTGTATGGGCATTACAAGTCTAGGAGACACACTACTTTACATTGTGCCTATTGCTTCATGAGGCCTTCAGCAATGTCTCCTCATTATTCACCACTAGATCACCAGGCTTAATGTATTCTGTGCCACTACAGGCAGTCCAATTTTTGGCAAGGGTGTCTATGATGCCCATAGTATATTTTTTTTTAAATGTATCCCAATGGGGGAAATGTTTGTCAGCCCATGCACTGCGTGTATGCGCATTACAAGTCTAGAAGACACACTCTTTTACAATGTGCCTATTTTTTCATGAGGCCTTCAGCAATGTCTCTTCATTCTCCACCACTAGATCACCACGCTTAACGTGTTCTGTGATGCTACAGGCAGTCCAATTTTTGCCAAGCCTGTCTATGATGTCCACAAAAGTTTTTTTAAAAGGTAACCCCCATGGTGAAATGTTTCTAAGCCCATACACTTTGTGTATGGTCGTTACAAGCCTAGTAGACCCACTCCTTATCATTGGGCCTAGTTTTTAATGAAACCTTCCTCCCAGTCTCATCATTTTCCACCACTAGATCACCAGGGTTCACGTGTTCCCTGCTGCTACATTCAGTCAATTTTTTTGGCAAGGGTGTCTGTGATCCCAATTAAATATTTTTAAAAAAATGTATTCCCCATGGGGAAATGTTTGTCAGCCCATGCACTTAGTGTATGGGAATTACAAGTCTAGGAGACACGCTCCTTTGTAATGGGACAGTTTTATTATAGGCCCCCCCTCCCTGTTTCTTCCAAGGGGGATTGGGGTGTGTGCAAATTTGGTTCAAAGCGGCCCTTGCATTCAATGCATAAGGAAACAGTATGGCAGGACCAACTGAAGAATGTGAAGTGGGTTTTCCTGTGGCCATCCAGTACCTGGGTTCAAAGGTTTATTGGGGTGAATATGACTTGATAGCAGGGCAGGCCTTGCAGGTAATACATTAAGAAAACAATATGTCAGGACCAACTGAAGATTTTGAAATGGGTTTTCCTGTGGCCATCCAGTACCTGGGTTCAAATGCTTATTGGGGTGCATATGACTTGATAGCAGGGCAGGCCTTGCAGGTAATACGTGAGAAAACAGTATGGCAGGACCAACTGAAGAATGTGAAGTGGGTTTTCCTGTGGCCATCCAGTACCAGTGGTTCAAAGGCTTATTGGGTTGCATATGACTTGACAGCAGGGCAGGCCTTGCAGGTAATGCATAAGAAAACAGTATGGCAGGAACAACTGAAGAATGTGAAGTGGGTTTTCCTGTGGCCATCCAGTACCTGGGTTCAAAAGCTTATAGGGGTGCATATAACGTAATAGCAGGGCAAGGCTTGCAGGGCAAGGCTTGCAGGGCAAGGCTTGCATTCAATGCAACATTTTTTCAGGAAGCCCTCCTGTACCTCTCGTGAAAGGGGTATTGGGGTGCATTGTAATTGTTGGCAGCCCAGCCACTCACTGCATAAGAAATAACAGCATAGGAGACCCAATGTATAATGGCCCTTTAAGATTATTAATGCTGCCTGATGCCCCTCTAAAAATAGGCTTTGAGACTTTAAGACTGAGTCCCTCTTTCATAAATGAAACAAGATGGGTCTCCTTATGTGTCACACACCACATGGCCAGCTAGGGTTGTTAAAGGCCTTAGCTCATATACGATTTGTGGGGTGACAGATTCCCTTTAAATGTTAAAATGAAATTTCCCAGTGAATGCATTTGTATTAGTTGAAAGCAATGTAAAACTTGGGAAAAGCATCAAAAACGCTGCCTGTGAACATAGCCCAAGTGGTGGAGGAACATTTGGGTCTGGGGTTCATTATTTTGCCTTATATACAAGTCATTACCCTGGAAAGGATGTACCTTAATAGATTTCCCAGCAAAATCCATTTTGGTTTCGTTTTTGTACGTTTTTTGGTGCACCTGTAAAAATGGCGTAAAAACTCTGACAACATTGCTTACAGCTGTGACCATGGAGTCAGAAATGCTTCCAGGGGCGATCCCCATGAGGTTCCTGTGTCATTTCAGCAGTGTTTCCATCATTTTCAGAAGTTTTTAGACCTTAAAAGGACCCCCGGGGTAGATCGCGGTAAAAATACTCTGGTCTCCCATAGACTTACATTGGGCTCGTTGTTCGGGCCGAGTATCCGAGTATTCCAATTTGCTCGACCCGAGCAACGAGCACCCAAGCATTTTAGTGCTCGCTCATCACTACTAAAAACCCTTACATGCATAAATGGGAGAGTTACATACAACCTTCAGCCGAGAGGAATGGGAGGACGCCTTATCCTCCACCTAAGCTTCTACCCTATCCATGTCATTGCAAGAATGCCATTTTTAGTGAACATAAATCCCCTTAAAACAAACTTTATTATAACAATGTCTAAAAGCATACACCAACCCAGTGCAATATGGCAGCAAAAAAAGTCTGCCTAAAAATTGACCAAGGTCTAGCTCATACCCTACAATAACCTTTCCTGCCCCTTGCCTGGCTGTGGAGGTTGGCATCCTAATAACGATTTTTTGGCGCCCCCACTCAACGTGGACTAACCCTCACTGCCCTATCTCACCCTACAATGCAGGTGAGAAAACTGTAATATAATAACAGAGATGAAGAAAGCAAAAAAATGGTCAAAAAAATCAAAAAACACAATATAATGAAATCAGCAAAAAAAGGGGGAGGTGCAGGACAAATGCTGGAATTCAACAGAGGTCCAACCCTTTTTGATAACCAGCCAATGAGTACTACTAATTTGCAATGGGTATGCTGCCAGATATGCCACATAAAGCAAAAAGAGCAAACTGTAGGACAAATACTATGATTTTACAGGGATCCATCCCTTTTGATAATCAAACAGTCAATCCTAATTTGCAATAGTTATGCTATCAGATATGCCACATAGATTTAATATTTCAGCATGAACTCATAGCTATTACCCATACCTCAGGTAAGCTACCTGTCTGGTTTCAACATAGATGTCAATAAGCAGTACAATACCCCCTTAAATGGGGCAGACAGCAAAAGATATTACCATGGAACAGGGCCGGCTCCAGGATTTCGAGGGCCCCGGGCGAAAGAGTCTCAGTGGGCCCCCCCTTTAACACATACCCCGATTTATGATGCACAGATACGGCAGAGAAATGTATAGTACAATGCCAGATTTCACTTCTTACATGAGTGACAGCTATTGTAAATTCTGCAGTGTATATATACAGGACAGGAGGAGTGGTACTGTGCAGTGTATATATACAGGAGGAAAGGTACTGTGCAGTGTATATATACAGGAGGAAAGGTGCTGTGCAGTGTATATATACAGGAGGAGCGGTACTGTGCAGTGTATATATACAGGAGGAAAGGTGCTGTGCAGTGTATATATACAGGAGGAGCGGTACTGTGCAGTGTATATATACAGGGGGAGAGATGCTGTGCAGTGTATATATACAGGAGAGGTGCTGTGCAGTGTCGTGAGCAGGGCGTTGTTGTATCAGAAAATCTTTTCTATTTGGAGTTTTTCTATGAAGCAAAGACTTTTCTACATAAACAACGTTGTTTGGTTTTGCGGCCCCAACAGATCTGTGCTACAAAGTAACAGGCGGCTCAGGCAATAATGAGGGACCTGATGCTCAATTCTTTCCACAAACCCTAATGACCCAATTAGTGCCCCACCATTAGAACCTCATTAAACGCCTCCCTGTCCCGAGCAGTCATGTACAGTATGGGGGGATCCTGCAGCCCACCCCCTGACTGCTCCATATCATACACTGCCCTCTGTCGCGCTCACTATTATCCTATGCATTTCTCCTTCATCGTTACCCCATGTTACACTTGTCACCCCCCAATACAGAGTAGCAGGGCAGCCAATGTCACCCCCTCCCGGACCCTAATGGCAGCAGGAAATGTCTGCTCCTCTATTGGGTTGGAACCTGATTTAATCAAGGAATAATGTGGATTTGTTGCCGGTGGCTGCAGGGGAAGGGTTAAGTGATGCCATGTCCTTGGTGGGAGCAGTGGCAGCTGCTGGGACCTGGACAGACACAACCAATGTTGCTGTGACTGCACAGTGTGATGTGGAGGAGAGAAGCTGAGACTCCGGAGCAGAAATCACCCACATGCCAGCACTGGGCAGAGTCCCTCCAGTCTCCAGCCTGGGGCCACAGGGCCCCAACGTACAGCCCACAGCTCAGTTTTATCCATGGCAGCAGCTCCCCTTCCTCCTGGCATCTGGTTAACCCCATTTATGCGGGTCGGATTGTTATCTTTAAGGTTTAGCAATAACCTTCATACAGATGGGAAGGGGTTAAGCTTCTTCCTACCCCACTGGTGAAGGTTTGGTGCAGCATGCATGTATTCTGGGAGAGCTGGGTGGCTGCAGGTTGCAGCAGACTGAGCCATAAGACCAACTGCAATCACTGCTGGATACCATAGCACTCACTCAGTCACTGGTAGGAGCTCCTCCGGAATCTGCCTGATAAGTTCAGCTCAGCACTGCAGCCAGGGAATGTGCTCTCTCCGCCCACAAACAATGTCACACTGGCTGCCTTTTCTTAACCCCTATGTGTGCCTGCCTGGCTGCACTGACTGAGTGAGAACATGCTTGTGTCAGAGCTGGCACATAGGGGTTAAGAGAACGCAGCCAGCAGTGACTTTGTGGGCGGAGAGAGCATGTTCTCCTGCTCTGCTCTCCCAGCTGTATCTATGACAGCGTGAGTGGGCCCCCCTCTCTCCCCAGGGCCCCGGAATTTGCCCAGGTGCGCCGGGTGCTGACGCTGGCCCTGCCATGGAATGCTAATACAGATACATTTAAGCATTCCCATAGGGTATGTCAATAGCATATGCAATGATGCCCGTTACTTATCAGAACATTCTGCGCCTCAACGCGTTTCCCCGTGGTTCGGCTTATCAGGAGGCCCGTCAGAAAACATTTCAGATGTCATGTGCCATGATGCCATAGATGAGTAGCATAACCGGCGACTCAAAATGGGTGGAGTTAAATACCCCCGTTCATACAAATGCTCCAATCAGCGCCATCGCTAATTTGCGAGGGCAATATGCAACCTGGGTGGTAAATTATTTACCTGCCAATCTCCCAGAAGATAATACTGCTCCAGCGTGGGTAAGAATCCATTGCGCAAGTCCCTAGCAGACTCAGACTATGCCATGCTCTGCAGTATCATTTGCTCTGGCGAACAATCAGCTAGTTAAATTTACTAAGAAATGGTCTCATTGGGACAATATCTATCCTTAACCTTTAATCATTAGTTACTTGTACCTTAAATCTTGTTTATTACATATATTATACCACAACTTTATATTACTCAATTGACATGGTTTCATCCACGTTACAAAATGTTATATAACGTTATATGGATGTTGACTGTCTGTTACCCATTTCTTTTTGTGTTTATTTGACAACAATATAATCGCAACACATGTCCCTCCCCAAAACCCCCACACCATTTTTTTCTTTTTTACAACCAATTTCCTCATTTTAAATCTCCATATAATTGCATATATGGTTTGCATTAAAACATTAAATTAAAATAAAAATCATTGGAAAAGAAAGCTGTATATGCTGTCTCAGACCCCGATACCTCATGCCTGGCTGATTGCTGCAGTTTGATACTAAAATTTGTACTGTGGGTGAATTGAGGCCACTTTCCTGGTATCTATCCCTCATTTTATGTGTTTTGGCAGAATTTGGAGCCGTTATAAGGTGTTGTGCATGTGTTTGTTTTTGCCTTCCATTGACCTGAATGGCGTTCAGATATGTTTGGCAAATATTTGATGAATTAATCGGCGAATATTACAAATTCGACAATAGTAATCCGAACCGAACATTGAACATCTCTACAAATAACCCTCGAAAAACGTGTTCATACATCGGTAGTATATTGCTCACCCATAGACTACTCTATGGTCTGGTGTACACATTTTGATATGCAACACTCAAAAATCTTGGTCAAAATGTTATTGTTATTTTATTGCTCATCTACAGACTATTCCGTGGTCTGGAGTACATTTCGTTGCCATATAACCCTAAAAAAAATTGTTTAAAAATGTATCGTTATGATAATACATTGCACATCCATAGACTTTTACATATTCCTGGGTAGATTTCTTTGCTACATAACCCTCAAAAACTTGTTTCAAAATTTATCAGTATTATATTGCTTGCTCACAAACTATTCTGTGGTCTGTAGAAGGTTTCCTTGGTAAATAACCCTAAAAAGTGCATAGCCTTTATGAGTCTAATAGTACCAATACATGACAATTTGAAATAAATGTGTATGAGGTCCT
The DNA here is from genome assembly GCF_032444005.1 of Ranitomeya imitator. Classification (NCBI taxonomy): domain Eukaryota; kingdom Metazoa; phylum Chordata; class Amphibia; order Anura; family Dendrobatidae; genus Ranitomeya; species Ranitomeya imitator. The sequence goes on from NC_091282.1 coordinate 679,765,643, forward strand.
CCTTTATGTACAGGGTGTATCCAAGTCCCTTACTTTTGGCAGTTCTTGCTTCCTTCATAAAGTACACTGAAGTTTCCTATTTTTTGATTTAAAAACAAAAAATTATTTTACTTAAATTATATATTTTTTTAAAAAAAAAATAAAAATCCTTTTTTAAACTTTGTCTTATATACAATTCATTGTACAGGAAAAAATTGTTTCTTAACATTTTTTTTTCCTGTAAACTCCAATTTCTCATTGATTTTTTATGGTTTATCGTCACTACTTAAAGTGGAGTAAAAGTGTGACCCCACTGTTCTCAGCAGTGATCTAGGAGTCAGAGATGCTTCCAGAGGTCTTCCCTATGCTGTTCTCCTTCCAATCAGCACTTTTCTCATGCTCCCCAGGCCTCTTGTAGGCTCTCCCGACGAAGCTGCATGAGGCGGTTAAACGCGCATCGAGGTGTTCTGGTGCACACACACTCCTCTCATCATGTCGATAGGTACAGTTTCAGATGGGCATATTTGCTAGTATTTTGCTATATACTGTTTATAAGTCCGGGATCAGTGCAATTATTTTGGAGTTCGATTATTGTTGATGGACCTCTATATACTTAGTCTGCTGCACCCCTATAAGATTGGGTCATCATAGCACAAATCTGCTACTTGAACTATATGTGTGTGTAAATACACTCCACTTACCTCTATGCTATGTAGTTAATATCTATGCCCTTTTCTTGGGAGTCATGTGTTTGTGGGACCAATAAATCTTTGTATTATGTACCATTAATATATAATCCATATTGTGTACAATTGTGTATTTTATTGTTGGTTATGTAATAAATTTGATTATTATTATTTATAAAAATATCGGATCATTGCTCCTTCTTTGTGCTTTTGTGGTTTGATGCTCTGCCAGAAAAAAACTCAACTTTCTTATCGACTCCCATTATACTCGTTGTTCGAAACAAGCATGCAAGTATTAGGAATTGCTCGGTTTAAGCAACAAGCACCCGAGCATTTTAGTGCTCGCTCATCTCTAATGAACAGGTTAAAAAATGGAAGACAGGGGGCGTGGTTTGCATGGGGAACAGAGAGGTCCTACTTCACAGGAGCTCCTGCAAATTCCCCTATTAAAGCATCAAGAAGCATACTAAAAGTGCAGAGATTATAATAATAATAATAATTTTTATTTCTATAGCGCCTATATATTCCGCAGCACTTTACAATTAAGCGGGGACATGTACAAACAATAAATTTGGTACGAGTTAAGACAGTGACATTAGGAGTGAGGTCCCTGCTCGCAAGCTTACAATCTACAAGGAAATGGGGGGTGCTTGTTATTTCAGGTTTGGCAATTATAATAAATAGGGATTTTCATACAAAGCTGCATGATCCGGTCATCAGCCTGTGTGTTTAAGTGCAATAGACAAGTATCAAGTGCAGTTATCGTGTGCATGGAGGGTGTGGAGACAGATGGAATAGTAGGGTGCAGATTCAGAGCAATATTTGCAAGGAGTGAACAGGGCAAAGTTAGTTTACTGAGTAGTTGATGTGGTAGGCTTGTTTGAAGAGATGGGTTTTCAAAGCGCGCTTGAATAGGTCAGGGCTAGGTATCAGTCTGATCGCCTGGGGAAGTGCATTCCAGAGAGCTGGCTCAGCACGAGAGAAGTCTTGGAGACGGAGGTGTGAGGTTCGGATTACAGGGGATGTTAGTCTTAGGTCATTTGTAGAACAGAGGGCAAGTGTAGGGCAATAGACAGAGATGAGAGAGGAGATATAAGGCGGTGCAGAACTGTGGAGAGCTTTGTGGGTGAGATGAGTTTATACTAGACCCTGTAGCGAGATTGACTCCAAAACAGCATCAACATGTCAGGATTCACAAACACCAAGAAAAAACTGGGCCTGGTGTGTAAAATCCCTCTTTTAGAACAAAGATTCAAGAGGAGCCACGGTGGAGACCTTAATACATCTAGGCCAAAACAGACCGGACCTGCAGCGGCAGCACTAGACCCCCATCATACCCCGGCAAAAGCTAAATCCTCCAAAGCTCAGCAACTCACCCAGCATCAAGTTGGGAAAAAGCCTGCACTCACCGGAGCTTTTGCATCGGCCAGCGGTGACGAGGAGGGAAGCCGGAAAGCAGCGGTAAGCTCAAACGCCGTGAAGCTTCATGGCAGAGCAGAAAATCTCGCAGCGTCTTCACAGCGGGCGCCCAGCCGAACACCAGCTGACAAGCATGACCTGCGAGCAGCGCTACGTTATGAAGCCTCTGTGTTTATCTCGAGGCTGCAGATGGAGATCGGACCCGGACTGCGGGAAGACACGAGGGAGGAGCAGGTTAGCTCACCGCAACAACAGCCAAGAGGACAAGAAGATACATACCGCTGACGGATGGGAAACCAGAGTGCTGAGGGGCAGGAAAAGTCCCCTTCTTCGATAGAGACAAGGGAAAGAGTGGAGACCACGAAAGGGGCTAACCATACAATGATGAAGGTAAACAGACCTTCACAACCTCCCCTTCTATCACACATTCAGCAGCCCAACACAGGGGAGATAGATTGGAGGAGAGAGCTTCAAGCCCCTAACTCAGTAAACAATGGGCACAATTCTTCCACCATATAGTCTCCCTGCCGCTCCATTACGAGAACTATAAAAGACAGAATAATGTTAAAATCAGAGGAATCCCAGAGTCAGTTCAAACTTTCCAGCTCAAAAATTACATTACATCAATGGTATCTCACTTGTTTCCCAATACCAATGAAAAGTTCTTAATAGACAGACTTTTCAGAGTACGCAGACCGTCATCTCTTCCCCAGAATGTATCAAGGGATGTAATTGTCACCTTCTATCCTAATTGGATAAGAAATGCATTTCTCAACATATCAAAGGAATCAGAATTTCTCTCTTTGCCATATAGCCGCTTGGTTTTCTTTAAAGACCTATCGAAAGAGACTCTATAGAAAAGGAAAGCTTTTTCCCATATCTCGAAAAGACTCCGACAGGCCGGGATCCCATACGTTTGGACACAGGCGTCGACTCTCAAAGTAAACTATGCTTCAAGCCTTATTTCTATCACCTCTAATGTTTTTCTACAATCAGCCGGAATACAACATCCTGTGGCCTCCTCTGGATCTCCCTCTACGCCGACATCAGAGCTGAACTCCGATGGAGGAATTTGAACCAGACTTGTTTATCTCCACTTTGGAGCTGACTTTTGGCTAATTTTATGAATATGCATGTCTGTCTCTTCTTTTTCAGGAATAGATACTAAGTAACCGATACTATGTTTAAACCTACTTGTATACTCATTCATATACCTGTTTCTCTTTCCCTCTCCCCGTATCCTCTTCCCTCCCCTCCCTCCCTTTTCCCACACCCACTTCCCCAAATGAGAAGCATGTTACTATCTACAAAATGCAGTTAAAATTTCAAAATGTTTAATAAAAATTATTTGAAAAAGAAAAATGGAAGGCAAAGCGGTTAAATAATTTAAATTTCCCTAATGTTCCAATTCACATATTTACAGCTGAGAAAGACACTCTTATCTATTGTACAGTGCACTTAGTCAGGTTACCAGAAATACAAAGAGTCCCTATGGGCGTTTCGCATGTGAAACTCTCATTTCCTCAGGGAGATAATACACTTGACTAAGCCAGAGGCCCTTAAATATCTAAAATAAATGATCACATGGTTACATCATAGCCAATGAGATAGGAGTTGTCGGCGCATGCGCACCACATGCAGGCCACACAGCCGTAGCTATCAAAATAGTCTGCGCTTGGTCAGAGAACAGGTACATGTCACCATACCCTCCGAGCATGTGCAGACCTCACAGAGATGATGAGAGCTGTGTGGGGGCAGGCAACGGCGCAGCACACATGTTGGATTACACCAGGGAAGGGTGTACCGAGATATACAAAAGGGATACAAATTATATGAAGCCACATCAAAAGTTCCAAGTGCGTATGGAAACATTACAAAAACAGTACAAATACATTATGCATTTATGACTGTACAATGAAAACATGTACATTTCGCGACAATATCCATATCCAGTAAGAAAATCGGATAATATTATAAACAGTGCAGTTATTGTTTTAAAAGATGACAAGTGCATAATGTATTAGAAGTAAAATATCCCCATATCAATGTCTCTCTGGACAATTACCAAGAAAATATGGTATTTTTCTTGAGGGATTTGTTCCATATTAACAACTCACAAATGATGCTATGACCCACAGGACTGTGGAAAAGAAAAGGTGCTAATAAGAACAGTGAAAAAATGATAATGCACAAATAAAAACATAACTAAAAACAACAAACAATGGCAAGGTGTGTTTTTATAAGAAAGAATTGAAACTTAGCGCCTCATTTAGTCCATCTGGAACCAAGGTTCCCACCCAATGCTACGATCAATTTTGTTTCCCTCTGCCCATGTAATTTCTTGATATTCCCGCCCCGAATACTGCCTTGAACAGCATCTATTCCCCAAACCATAGATGATTTAGGAATGGTGAGATTTAAAATGGCAAGGTATTTCTTTAACTGCGTGATATGATCCACTGTCTTGGCTTCACCAATGTCCCTCACATTCTCCCTAACCCTCACTCTCGGTTCTCTAGAAGTAAGGTCAACATATACTTTAGGGCATTTATAAATTACACAATATATCACATTAGTGCTGCTGCAAGAAATGCAGCGATTAATTTCATACTGACGATGGCCATTAGATGTCTCAAAAGTACTGCTGCGAGAGACATTGGAGCAGGCAAGACAGTGCTCACATGGGAACCACCATTAGTAGGAACTTTGAGTCCAAAGAGGTTAAGCGTATATGGTACATAGTGACTTCTAGCTAACACATCTTTGAGGTTTTAACATCAATTGGGTGTCATTAGTAGAAACTCAGATGGGTATGTGGTTAAAGAAGACTCAGAAATGAGTACGGACCAGTGTTTTTCAAGGCGATACCTCATGTTCTGGCTTTCTTGATTATAGGTGGAGATTAATCTAATTTGCCTATTAGCATTTTCTCGTTTTTCTTTAGAATTCAAGAGTTGGTTAAGTGGGGTCGTTTTGGTTCTTCGGTATGCAAATTTAATGCACCTATTTTTGTACCCCCTCTAAAATCTGGACCTAAGATCTTTAGCCTGTCCCTCAAATTTAACATCAGATAACCAGATCTGCCTAATCCTGAGGAATCAGCAAACTGGGACAGCCTTTATGATAGAGGTGCTATGTACAGATATGGCATGCAGGAGTGAATTAAAAGATATTGTCTTTCTGGAAACATCAGTTTGTAAGTACTGGTGATAATTCACCTCTATAAAAATGTCCAAAAACTATTTTATGTTTGTTACAAATAAAGATCAGTTTGATGTTAAAGGAGTTAATCTGGAGCTGATCCTTGAAACGCTTCAACTGCGTCACTGTACCCTTTCGTAATATCCACAGGCCATTAGTATACCTTAGCCAGCAATTAACATGGTGCACGGATTGCATACATCTGCCAACAAAAATTCCCAATTTCAAGTAATCCAGGAAGAGGTTAGCATATGAAGGTGCACAGGCTTCGCCCATCGCAGTGAAGCACTACTTTAAATAAAAATTGGCCCCAAAAATAAAGAAATTATGTGTAAGAACAAATTGGAGCAGCCCAAGGACCAGCCCACACATTTGACTGTCCCAGTTGTTGGTCCACAGGAAGAAACGGATAGCCTCAAGTGCATCATCATATTTTGTACACGTGTAGAGGGATTCAATATCAGCAGTCACCACAAGTATATTTAGCTCCATAAAGATCCTGTTGACTCTATTCAGTGCAACATTTGTATCTTTAACTAACGAAGGTAGTGTCTTGACCAGAAGTTTCAAATAACAGTGAATAAACTTACAAACAGGACCACACAGCCCATCAATTCCCAAAACAATAAGATGTCCAGGTTGGTCGACGAAATCTTTTGGACCTTGGGGAGAAGGTAAAAGGCAGGTATTTCACATGCCTCACTATGAATGGCATGGAGACGAGCAGAAAAAGAGGGCAATGGACAGGAATATAGCTTCTCATAAGTTTGTCCTTAAATTGATAGAATCCTTTTTTTTCATATTTTTCAACTGCCCATATCATGTTTCCCCCTTTGTCCGCAGCTTTATATATATGACATCATCATAAGCCTGGAATTCCCTAAGAGCACATCTCTTTTCATAGTTGAGATTGTTATGTTTCCATTGTGTTAGAAATCCTCAACAACCAATACAGTGAAGGTCTTAAAGGTGGATATAAGGACAAGGGGGACAAACTTATTGATCTGGGCATAATGGCTTGCGGAAGCATACCTTAGTAGTCAGGCATTTATCTGTTCTTCTTCCAAAGCCAATAATGCCTCTAAGAAATTAGAATAGTAGGTGAAAAAGTTAGACATTTTGTTCAGAACCTCATATTGGGCTTTAAATTATGTGAAGACAGATTGATTACATGGGTCCCATTATTCCTTGGTATTGATATATTATGTTCATCCTCGTCTACCACTCGTCTGGACATATATTGTTTTGTATCATCACCAGATTAGACCCCGATCTAGAGCGGGACTTAGCACCAAAACAACTGAAGGGGCGTGATCGATCAGCTTTAACCTTTCACTTACTTATATGTGCAATTAATTTGCCTCTCACTGAGATCTGTTTGGAATTTTGGGGATTTCTTTTTTTTTTTGTATTTCCTTTTTCCACTTTTGGAACTCCAGGTCAATCTCTTCACTGAACCTTTTAAAGGCGTCATTGGACAATCCATTTATCAAAGTGGATTGCAATTCCTCAAATTCAATTTCTATTTCAGTAAGGGTAGTTTGATTTACATTACTGAGAAGATCCATGAATCACTTAGAGAAGATGTTAGACAATTCTTCCCACCTTGTTTTGAATACCTCATCTTTAATCACGAAAGAAGGAAACACTTGCACTCTTAGCCCAATAGGTATCAAACCACTTCTAAAAGAACGAACGATTCCACCAGATCTTTGTTCCTTTATTCAAGAGGTCCTTAAACCTCACAGTTGTGTGCCGTACACACTTACCATTGATATCTAAATTCGTCTTTGGCATCTTTAAATACCAAATTAAGTTTTAAGAGCCACACGTCATCACAGGCTCTAAAATCCTTATTGACCCAGGGATCAGCTGTGAAGAACACAGAAAATATAATGAAGAAATAAATCCACTGGGTACATATTAAATTCCAAAAATAGGCCATGGAATCAAAAGAATAATATTAAAGGGATGGTCAGGAGGTCAATGAAATTTTAATCTAAACTAATTTCTTATAAACTTGCATTAAAAATTCAATAACTGTTCAATAACCAATTGCATTTTTCCCTACTTACTGTGGCATGTGGGATGACACTTCACATGAAAATCCCAGTGCATGCTGAGATACTCAAATGAAGCGTCACCAGAGCAGGGGACAGAAGCAGCAGTCACTGCTACAGCTTTTGACAGCTCCCTGAAATGAAGCCTGGACATCATCTGCTGATCCCCAGTGCCTACAGGAGTCAGTTCTGCATTGCCTCTCCTGAAAATATCTCTTGGTGGGTCTCAGGAATCCTACAGGATTAAGAGCGTGAGGCTCAAGTTTGAAGACACAAGGGTAACCTAGTAACTCTCAGAACCTGCCTCTATTTTTGGGTACCATTTTCCAGCAGTGCTGTTTTTTGCAAAGGCAACAAAGTTTCTGCGACTTTGTGTAAGGATTCCTGTTGTCCTTCTACAGTTTGACCACTAGCGACATGGCAGTCCACAGCCAAATATTTACATACAGGTACTATTGTCTTTCCTAAGGGACTTTCTTCATACGAGCATCGGCACGGGAAGCGTTTTTTGTATTCATGGGGTGAATACTCACATTTCGACCTGCACCCACGTATACCCATAACAACACTTAACCCTTTCATGTGGTCCTGTATCAACTGTGAAATCTGTAAATAACAATTATACTGCCCAGTGGAATGGTATATAAGACATTTCAGAACCCCTTATCTGATTAACCCCTTAGAGAACCTGCCATTTTTCGTTTTTCATTTGTTTTTCGCTCCCCTTCTTCTCAGAGCCAAAACTTTTCTATTTTTCCATCAATCTGGCCATGTGAGGGCATGTTTTTTGAATGGGTCTACATGTGTACCTGTCTCCGGTACGTGAGAAAACGGTCACCACACATACTGGAGACATGGATGTGTGAAAGGGGCCTAAGACTGTGTGCGCATTGCATTTTTTATGCAAAAAAGGTTGCTTTATACAGCACCAGCAAAAGCTATTAGATTTGGGAAGTCTCATGCACACACTTTGTTTTAAACCCACTTATTTTTGTGATTTTCTCAAATTTAAACTAAAATGTCTTGGCCTCCTCACCTGAGAATGGCAGTCAGGATTAGTACAGTTTAACCCCTTAAGGAATAGGGGTATTTCTGGGGTATTTCCATTTTTGCTCCCCTTCTTCCTACGGCCATAACTTTTTATTTTTCTATCAATATGACCATGTGAGGGCTTGTCATTTTTGCAGGACGATTTGTACTTTTGAATGGCACCATTGGTTTTCCCATACACTGCACTGGAAAATGGGAAAAAAATTCTAAGTGTGGTAAAACTGCAAAAAAAAAGTGCAATCCCACACTTGTTTATTTTGATTTTTTTTTTCTTCAATGTTCACTAAATGCTAAAACTGACCTGCCATTATGATTCTCCAGGTCATTACAAGTTCACAGACACCACACACGTATAGGTTTATAGGTATATAAGTGGTGAAAAAAAAATTCCAAATTTTGTAAAAAAAAAAAAAGTTGCCAATTTCCGAGACCTGTAGCGTCTCCATTTTTTGGGATATGGAGCCGGGTGAGAGCTTATTTTTTGCGCACCGACCTGACGTTTTTACTGATACCATTTTGGTGTGTATATGATCTTTTGATTTTATTGGAATATTGCAGCAACCAAAGAAAGTAATTCTGGCGTTTCGATTTTTTTCTCGCTACGCCGTTTAACAACTGTATTATTTTTTTTATATTGATAGATTTTTTTTTAATGGGGCGAAAGGGAGATGATTTGAACATTTTTTTTTTTTTAATATTTAAAAAAAAAACATTTTTTACTTGCTTCAATAGTGTCCATGGGAGACTAGAAGCTGCGATCATCCGATCGCTTGTGCTGTTCACGCTTGTATAGTGGAAGCAAAGCTGAACTTTGGGACCCTGTCCTTGATTTTTTTCGATTGTATTATTTGTTATTGACGGTGAATACCTAAAAAAATACGGAAAACTCTGCCAAAATTGATGTTTCCGTTCACTTTACCTCAGTAAAAAGTGTAATAAAACCTGGTCTAAAAATCGTATATATCCTGTGTACAGCTCGTTACAAGCGTGTCTTCGAAAAACAGTATCGACTGGGTGTAATGGTATTATCATGCAAAATCAGGTTATCCTGTCACTCAGGGGCACAGCAAATCTGAGGAAACCACCAGCTCAGACTGGTCTTGTGTCATCGTCTACTGCCCAAAAAACGAACTAAAAGGTGGCAGAAAGTGTCGCCACCGACAACCACAGCTTGCGCTGAAAAGATCGATCCCTCGGGAACAATAACGTGTCCCTAATATTATTGGAAAAAGTTATTAACCCTGGAGTGCGATAACAGGCCAGCGGGGGAAAATGGCTGACTCTCAGGGGTTAACTAAGATGAGCTCTCCCTCCACAGCAGTCAGGGGCCCTCACGTGGCCCCTTGGACAGATTTATTGCCCACCACAGCTGCAGACCCTTCACTACTGGGAGAATAAAAGGCATGGCCGCCTGCTCGGGCCCCCTGCAGCCCACAGTGTAGGCCAGAAGCTCATAGGCCGCACTCTCCCACACAACAGAGCGAACTGCTGCTGCTGCTCGCCTCTGAGACTGACTGTGTATGTAACTGAGCGGAAATACAGAGGTCACGTGCTGCCGCGCACCCCACGTGACCGTGACGTCTCCGGAGGGAGGGCCTGAGCCGACAAGTTATTCACGTGACTTAGAGACACACCGGAAGTGGCTCGTTCAGCTGTCCGGTAGTCTCGGTGCCGACCATGGCCTCCATCCTAGAAGAATACGAGAACTCTCTGTCCCGTGCAAACGTCCCGAGTCACAGCAGGGGCCCCGGCATCCCTCTGTCCGGTGGGTGTCTGTATAGGCTGTGGCTGCTGCCTTTCGCTCGGGTTTGCAGGTGCCATAGATGGAGGATTTGTCTGTTGCCGGCGGTGCAGCCCCATCTGTGCGTGTGCTGCAGGTTATAGCCAGGGTGTGCGCTCACAGGCATTGTGTGTGGCGTGCGGAGGATGAGCGCAGTCAGATTGGGGGGCGTGCGGAGGATGAGCGCAGTCAGATTGGGGGGCGTGCGGAGGATGAGCGCAGTCAGATTGGGGGGCGTGCGGAGGATGAGCGCAGTCAGATTGGGGGGCGTGCGGAGGATGAGCGCAGTCAGATTGGGGGGCGTGCGGAGGATGAGCGCAGTCAGATTGGGGGGCGTGCGGAGGATGAGCGCAGTCAGATTGGGGGGCGTGCGGAGGATGAGCGCAGTCAGATTGGGGGGCGTGCGGAGGATGAGCGCAGTCAGATTGGGGGGCGTGCGGAGGATGAGCGCAGTCAGATTGGGGGGCGTGCGGAGGATGAGCGCAGTCAGATTGGGGGGCGTGCGGAGGATGAGCGCAGTCAGATTGGGGGGCGTGCGGAGGATGAGCGCAGTCAGATTGGGGGGCGTGCGGAGGATGAGCGCAGTCAGATTGGGGGGCGTGCGGAGGATGAGCGCAGTCAGATTGGGGGGCGTGCGGAGGATGAGCGCAGTCAGATTGGGGGGCGTGCGGAGGATGAGCGCAGTCAGATTGGGGGGCGTGCGGAGGATGAGCGCAGTCAGATTGGGGGGCGTGCGGAGGATGAGCGCAGTCAGATTGGGGGGCGTGCGGAGGATGAGCGCAGTCAGATTGGGGGGCGTGCGGAGGATGAGCGCAGTCAGATTGGGGGGCGTGCGGAGGATGAGCGCAGTCAGATTGGGGGGCGTGCGGAGGATGAGCGCAGTCAGATTGGGGGGCGTGCGGAGGATGAGCGCAGTCAGATTGTGGGGCGTGCGGAGGATGAGCGCAGTCAGATTGGGGGGCGTGCGGAGGATGAGCGCAGTCAGATTGGGGGGCGTGCGGAGGATGAGCGCAGTCAGATTGGGGGGCGTGCGGAGGATGAGCGCAGTCAGATTGGGGGGCGTGCGGAGGATGAGCGCAGTCAGATTGGGGGGCGTGCGGAGGATGAGCGCAGTCAGATTGGGGGGCGTGCGGAGGATGAGCGCAGTCAGATTGGGGGGCGTGCGGAGGATGAGCGCAGTCAGATTGGGGGGCGTGCGGAGGATGAGCGCAGTCAGATTGGGGGGCGTGCGGAGGATGAGCGCAGTCAGATTGGGGGGCGTGCGGAGGATGAGCGCAGTCAGATTGGGGGGCGTGCGGAGGATGAGCGCAGTCAGATTGGGGGGCGTGCGGAGGATGAGCGCAGTCAGATTGGGGGGCGTGCGGAGGATGAGCGCAGTCAGATTGGGGGGCGTGCGGAGGATGAGCGCAGTCAGATTGGGGGGCGTGCGGAGGATGAGCGCAGTCAGATTGGGGGGCGTGCGGAGGATGAGCGCAGTCAGATTGGGGGGCGTGCGGAGGATGAGCGCAGTCAGATTGGGGGGCGTGCGGAGGATGAGCGCAGTCAGATTGTGGGGCGTGCGGAGGATGAGCGCAGTCAGATTGGGGGGCGTGCGGAGGATGAGCGCAGTCAGATTGGGGGGCGTGCGGAGGATGAGCGCAGTCAGATTGGGGGGCGTGCGGAGGATGAGCGCAGTCAGATTGGGGGGCGTGCGGAGGATGAGCGCAGTCAGATTGGGGGGCGTGCGGAGGATGAGCGCAGTCAGATTGGGGGGCGTGCGGAGGATGAGCGCAGTCAGATTGGGGGGCGTGCGGAGGATGAGCGCAGTCAGATTGGGGGGCGTGCGGAGGATGAGCGCAGTCAGATTGGGGGGCGTGCGGAGGATGAGCGCAGTCAGATTGGGGGGCGTGCGGAGGATGAGCGCAGTCAGATTGGGGGGCGTGCGGAGGATGAGCGCAGTCAGATTGGGGGGCGTGCGGAGGATGAGCGCAGTCAGATTGGGGGGCGTGCGGAGGATGAGCGCAGTCAGATTGGGGGGCGTGCGGAGGATGAGCGCAGTCAGATTGGGGGGCGTGCGGAGGATGAGCGCAGTCAGATTGGGGGGCGTGCGGAGGATGAGCGCAGTCAGATTGGGGGGCGTGCGGAGGATGAGCGCAGTCAGATTGGGGGGCGTGCGGAGGATGAGCGCAGTCAGATTGGGGGGCGTGCGGAGGATGAGCGCAGTCAGATTGGGGGGCGTGCGGAGGATGAGCGCAGTCAGATTGGGGGGCGTGCGGAGGATGAGCGCAGTCAGATTGGGGGCGTGCGGAGGATGAGCGCAGTCAGATTGGGGGGCGTGCGGAGGATGAGCGCAGTCAGATTGGGGGGCGTGCGGAGGATGAGCGCAGTCAGATTGGGGGGCGTGCGGAGGATGAGCGCAGTCAGATTGGGGGGCGTGCGGAGGATGAGCGCAGTCAGATTGGGGGGCGTGCGGAGGATGAGCGCAGTCAGATTGGGGGGCGTGCGGAGGATGAGCGCAGTCAGATTGGGGGGCGTGCGGAGGATGAGCGCAGTCAGATTGGGGGGCGTGCGGAGGATGAGCGCAGTCAGATTGGGGGGCGTGCGGAGGATGAGCGCAGTCAGATTGGGGGGCGTGCGGAGGATGAGCGCAGTCAGATTGGGGGGCGTGCGGAGGATGAGCGCAGTCAGATTGGGGGGCGTGCGGAGGATGAGCGCAGTCAGATTGGGGGGCGTGCGGAGGATGAGCGCAGTCAGATTGGGGGGCGTGCGGAGGATGAGCGCAGTCAGATTGGGGGGCGTGCGGAGGATGAGCGCAGTCAGATTGGGGGGCGTGCGGAGGATGAGCGCAGTCAGATTGGGGGGCGTGCGGAGGATGAGCGCAGTCAGATTGGGGGGCGTGCGGAGGATGAGCGCAGTCAGATTGGGGGGCGTGCGGAGGATGAGCGCAGTCAGATTGGGGGGCGTGCGGAGGATGAGCGCAGTCAGATTGGGGGGCGTGCGGAGGATGAGCGCAGTCAGATTGGGGGGCGTGCGGAGGATGAGCGCAGTCAGATTGGGGGGCGTGCGGAGGATGAGCGCAGTCAGATTGGGGGGCGTGCGGAGGATGAGCGCAGTCAGATTGGGGGGCGTGCGGAGGATGAGCGCAGTCAGATTGGGGGGCGTGCGGAGGATGAGCGCAGTCAGATTGGGGGGCGTGCGGAGGATGAGCGCAGTCAGATTGTGGGGCGTGCGGAGGATGAGCGCAGTCAGATTGTGGGGCGTGCGGAGGATGAGCGCAGTCAGATTGTGGGGCGTGCGGAGGATGAGCGCAGTCAGATTGTGGGGCGTGCGGAGGATGAGCGCAGTCAGATTGTGGGGCGTGCGGAGGATGAGCGCAGTCAGATTGTGGGGCGTGCGGAGGATGAGCGCAGTCAGATTGTGGGGCGTGCGGAGGATGAGCGCAGTCAGATTGTGGGGCGTGCGGAGGATGAGCGCAGTCAGATTGTGGGGCGTGCGGAGGATGAGCGCAGTCAGATTGTGGGGCGTGCGGAGGATGAGCGCAGTCAGATTGTGGGGCGTGCGGAGGATGAGCGCAGTCAGATTGTGGGGCGTGCGGAGGATGAGCGCAGTCAGATTGTGGGGCGTGCGGAGGATGAGCGCAGTCAGATTGTGGGGCGTGCGGAGGATGAGCGCAGTCAGATTGTGGGGCGTGCGGAGGATGAGCGCAGTCAGATTGTGGGGCGTGCGGAGGATGAGCGCAGTCAGATTGGGGGGCGTGCGGAGGATGAGCGCAGTCAGATTGGGGGGCGTGCGGAGGATGAGCGCAGTCAGATTGGGGGGCGTGCGGAGGATGAGCGCAGTCAGATTGGGGGGCGTGCGGAGGATGAGCGCAGTCAGATTGGGGGGCGTGCGGAGGATGAGCGCAGTCAGATTGGGGGGCGTGCGGAGGATGAGCGCAGTCAGATTGGGGGGCGTGCGGAGGATGAGCGCAGTCAGATTGGGGGGCGTGCGGAGGATGAGCGCAGTCAGATTGGGGGGCGTGCGGAGGATGAGCGCAGTCAGATTGGGGGGCGTGCGGAGGATGAGCGCAGTCAGATTGGGGGGCGTGCGGAGGATGAGCGCAGTCAGATTGGGGGGCGTGCGGAGGATGAGCGCAGTCAGATTGGGGGGCGTGCGGAGGATGAGCGCAGTCAGATTGGGGGGCGTGCGGAGGATGAGCGCAGTCAGATTGGGGGGCGTGCGGAGGATGAGCGCAGTCAGATTGGGGGGCGTGCGGAGGATGAGCGCAGTCAGATTGGGGGGCGTGCGGAGGATGAGCGCAGTCAGATTGGGGGGCGTGCGGAGGATGAGCGCAGTCAGATTGGGGGGCGTGCGGAGGATGAGCGCAGTCAGATTGGGGGGCGTGCGGAGGATGAGCGCAGTCAGATTGGGGGGCGTGCGGAGGAGGAGCGCAGTCAGATTGGGGGGCGTGCGGAGGACGGGCGCAGTCAGATTTCAGGGCACGCAGATTCATCTCCGCTAAAAGAACAGATATTTATAGGACATTTCATAACTTCCCAAATTCTTATGAAAACATTTCCAGCACATCCTGCAGTGTACTTGTGCACCCAATTTATATATTTTCGGAGTCGGTCCTTTTTTATAGTGATTCCTGCTCCACAGTCCTGACGACCACAGTAGCTCGTCTCGCTACCAAAAATTCCAAAAGGAAATCTGTCAGCAGCTTATTTTTCCTTGTCTTGAGAATTATTTTGTAAAACTGTTTGTTGATAGGATACTTTATACTCCCCTATAAATGATCATTTCTGGCACATCATCCTCTGGTGTTGGTGGCCTGTGCCTATAGATGAGCAGACCCTCAAACTGTTAGAATTATTCTGACTGGTGAATGCAAAGCTTGTGGTTATTGGAGATTTGCATTAATAGTTGGTTGATGTGAGCAATTTCTATACCAAAGCAAAAGAATTTTAAGATTGGGGTCACACTTGCGAGTTCAATGCGAGAAACTCGCGCATCAATACCCGGCACTGCCACCGACACTCGGGATTGGAGTGTGAGGATGCTTGTATTTCTATGCAGCTGAATGCCAGCGGCAGTGCTGGGTATTGATGCGAGTTTCTCGCATTGCACATGCATGTGTGACCCCGGCCTAAGGAGGGTTGTCTGCTGAAAACAAGTGATTGGTGATAATTGTGGATTAGTGAAGCATTTGTCCGCTGGATCCCGCACAGTCGGCAGAATGAGTCCTTTTGTCCCCACTAGAATGGAGCTCATGCTCCACCGCCCCTTATGGAGTTGCAGAGCGCTGCGCTCGGCTCTTTCAGGTGGTTCCATAGAGAATGAATGGAGAGCGCCACCTCTCCTCTCTCTGCTGTTCTGGCATTAGATGTGAGTCTCAGCTATGGATATGTCATAAATGTCCCTCGTGACAATTTCTTCTTCCCGTCTTCATTGATGTGTATTGTTAGGCTGTTCTTGTAAATACTATTTATTTGTTGGTGTTTTATTTTTTGCTTACAGCTTGTTGCCTAGGGGACTGACCACTGCTTCTGTCCAGCAGCAGCAACCAAACATGCACAGTGCTTACAAGCTCTTTCCAATGGAAGCTTATAATCACAGCACCAAAGCTGTCAGGGATTGTTGTCATCTCACAACCCCTGCCAGCTTCAGCGTTACTGCCTCATAGTACAGCACCAGGAGCGCACAGTTGGAGGCAGCTGTGTTCCCATGATGAGCTTTTGGTAAGTTTTTGATGTTGCAGATTTCAAAAATACACGGTGTAAACGGCTCGCCAAAAAAACTCATCATGGGAACGCAGCCTAATAGCTGAGCGTCCAATCTATCACTCAAGCAATGCTCCCTCCTTCCCAACTGAACTAGTGCGATCCTGTAAAGGCAACGTCAGACTTAGGCTACGTTCACACTAGCGTTGTGCGCCGCTGCGTCGGCGACGCACAACGCACCGAAAAACGCGTTTTTTGACGAAAATCGGACGCAAGAAAAATGCAACTTGTTGCGTTTTCTTGGTCCGACGCTAGCGTCAAAAAAGACGCACGTGTCGGAAAACGCAACAAGCAAAAACGCATGCGTCCCCCATGTTAAACATAGGGGCGCATGACGCGTGCGTCGCCGCTGCGTCGCCCGACGCTAGCGCGACGCACACTAGCCGAACGCTAGTGTGAATGTAGCCTAACCCTTTAATGCTGACATTTTAATGTAAAATGAATCTGACAATAAGGGTCTGTAGACATTTCTGAATGGTGCATCTTATTTCTTGTTCTTTTTCAGGTTATGTTAACGCTCGCTTAGAGAAAGAGACACCGATATTCAATAAGCAGAGGATTGATTTTACTCCTCCAGAAAACATTAACAGCCTGGTGGTGTGCAGCAGTCAGCTCTGCATGAGTCTGGGGAAGGAGACCATCCTCCGGTATGTATTATGTATAGCATCCTCCAGTGGTATATGTGATGGATAGCATCCTCAGTTGGTATGTGTGATGGAGGCCGTCTTCTGGGGGCGTGTGTGATGGAGGCCATCCTCCGGGGGCGTGTGTGATGGAGGCCGTCCTCCGGGGGGGGGGGTGATGGAGGCCGTCCTCCGGGGGCGTGTGTGATGGAGGAGTGGATGGATTAGCGTTGATGTTTTCTACAAATATTCGAAAGTTGAAGACACAAAAGAGCATAGTAAAACCAAAAACACTCAGTTTCAAAAAATCACAGTAATCCGCAAGTGCTAGTAAAAAGATGTAAAAAAAAACAGGGTATTTGGTTGATACTTTTTTTGCAAAAAATGTATACTAAGCTGCTCCACCAAACGTCAAGGTATACCCATATCAGAGCAGTCCTAACTGATGTATGCAATCCCTATCTGATGTATTTAAAAACGTGATCAATATTCGAAAGTGCAGCAAGAAGAGAGTCTCACTCCCCTCTTACCGGGGCCTAGGCTGGAGTGTTTAGGCACAGGGATTTTTTTATGCAATGCAAACTCTTACACAATGCAAAAACTCAACTAGAATAAAGTGCAGCGTATGAAAAGGTCTGTATGGAAGATGTTAAGAATACAATGGGATCACATTTCTAATGAAATCGTATGGAGTGTTTCTTCAGAGCGCACACAATGCGATCAAGCTCATATGTCAGGAACTGCAGGGGTGATGATCAGACACCAAACACACTCTTTGATCAGCCACGGTCGGCGGAAGGGCCCAGTTCATGGAGCTTGAGACAGCAGCGGCTTCTCTATCGCTCCACTTTGTTGACAGGGCGTCACTGCTGATATCATGGTGATTGACAGCCGACTCCTCTGCATAATTCCAGGTAGCCTGGTGTCAATCAGCATGATGTCAGCAACACATCAGTGACACACCAACAAAGAGGAAGAGCTGCTCTGTCAACGTGAGGCAGCAGTATTGCCAGCAGGAGCAGTCTGTGATCGCTCTGTGCTGGCAGAGATCAGCGCCGGGCACAACAGGCTGGTAGTTAGGAACCTGTTGGTTTTTAGATCATAGTAAGAAAAATTAAATAGTCCTGGATAACCCTTTTAAGGGGTATGTTCACAGCAGCGTGTTTTTTTTCCACAAGAAAAGCACACGTCATCAGAAAAAATGCTGCTCTTATTTCTCATGCATTGTTTTTAAGTTGCATCTTTTTAGGCTTTCATTTGAATGGGTGAAAAAACGCTTAAAAACACTCCAGCAAATGACATGCTGCATTTTGGCAAAAAAAAAATGTAAAAAAAATTTATGTTATATAGTAGGTCTGATGCGATATGCACATAGTTCAGCAGATAGTTCCTTCGTTATTTCATTTTCTTCCCTTCTGTAATCCCTGTTCTTGAAGGATCGACTTGGTGAAGGCTGACCAGCCAAATCAAGTAGAACTGGGGCGGAAGGATGATTTCAAAGTTCACAAGATGTTCTTGGACCCTACAGGTAACAGCTAATATTGATTGATTTGCACTCATATTGACAACCTCTTCTCTGTTGCCATGTTTCCCCTTATAAAATAACTTCCTGCGTTCTCCTCTGGTGCCGCTCCAGCAGTGATGCCTCTTGCTTTCGCAGGACTTACCCGTATATACTCGAGTATAAGCCGACCCGAGTATAAGCCGACCCGAGTATAAGCCGACCCCCCCCTAATTTTGCCACAAAAAACTGGGAAAACTTATTGACTCGAGTATAAGCCTAGGGTGGAAATGCAGCAGCTACCGGTGAATTTCAAAAATAAAAATAGATGCTCCATACCGTTCATTATGGCCCCATAGATGCTCCATAGAAAGCTGTGCCATATAGAATGCTCTGCACTGTTCATTATGGCCCCATAGATGCTCCACATAAAGCTGTGCCATATATAATGCTCTGCACCGTTCATTATGACCCCATAGATGCTCCTTATAAAGCTGTGCCACATATAATGCTCCATACTGTTCATTATGGCCCCATAGATGCCCCACATAAAGCTGTGCCATATGTAATGCTCTGCACCATTCATTATGGCCCCATAGATGCTCCATAGAAAGCTGTGCCATATAGAATGCTCTGCACCGTTCATTATGACCCCATAGATGCTCCTTATAAAGCTGTGCCATATATAATGCTCCATACTGTTCATTATTGCCCCATAGATGCTCCACATAATGCTGTGCCATATATAATGCTCTGCCCCGTTCATTATGGCCCCATAGATGCTCCATAGAAAGCTGTGCCATATAGAATGCTCTGCACCGTTCATTATGACCCCATAGATGCTCCTTATAAAGCTGTGCCATATATAATGCTCCATACTGTTCATTATTGCCCCATAGATGCTCGACATAAAGCTGTGCCACATATAATGCTCTGCACCGTTCATTATGGCCCCATAGATGCTCCATATAAAGCTGTGCCCCATATATAATGCTCTGCACCGTTCATTATGGCCCCATAGATGCTCCATATAAAGCTGTGCCCCATATATAATGTTCTGCACCGTTCATTATGGCCCCATAGATGCTCCTTATAAAGCTGTGCCATATAGAATGCTGCTGCTGCAATAATAATAATAATAATAATTTTTATTTATATAGCGCCAACATATTCCGCAGCGCTTTACAAATTAATGCAATAAAAAAAAAAAAAATCACATACTCACCTCTCTTTGCTCAGGACGCCGGCGCTTTAAATATTTACCTGCTCCTCGTGCGGCTCCGTCTCCAGCACTGACGCTCAGCAGAGGGCGCGCACTGACTACGTCACCGCGCCCTCCGAACTGAGCGTCACTGCCAGAGGACGCTGGAGACGGAGCCGCACCAGAGCGAGGAGCAGGGAAATATCGCGCATTGCTCCCCTCCCCGTATACTTACCTGCTCCCGGCGTGGTCCCTGCTTCTCCCAGCGCTGCATCTTCTTCCTGTATTGAGCGGTCACAGTTACCGATCATTACAGTCATGAATATGCGGCTCCTCCTATATGGTAGGTGGAGCTGCATATTCATGACTGTAATGAGCGGTACCATGTGACCGCTCAATACAGGAAGAAGATGCAGCGCTGGGAGAAGCAGGGACTGCAGGGACCGCACCGGGAGTAGGTAAGTATAATTACACAGTCCCCGCTCCCCCTCCCCTGCCGACCCCCGGGCATGACTCGAGTATAAGCCGAGAGGGGGACTTTCAGCCCCCAAAAATGGGCTGAAAATCTCGGCTTATACTCGAGTATATACGGTATGTGACATTACGTCACACTTGCCCTGTAGCCAATCAGTCTCTCTCTTCAGCTGTAAGGTGAGCACAGGCTGTTGATAATTGACGAGGGCTTGTCCAAGTAGTGGACAACCCCTTTAAATCTTATGGAGACTTAGTAGATGACAAAAGATGTCTAGTTTTACTGCATTGACAATGCTTGAACTTTCTGTTCTGCTCAAACTTGTTCCTTCGTCTGAGTGTCAGCCAACACTCTCCCGAAAAATGTGCACGGCAAAGTGAGCGTGAGCTCTATCTTCACCATTACAGTCTATATCCCCTACGGCCTATACATCCAGACCACGTTTTGCTGCGATCACAGCAATTTAACCATCACTGACAGCGACATTTAAACTATGCTATTACACCCATCGACCCCCAGTAATGCAATCGCATGGGTTAGCCGGGGTCCTGATGAAGGCTCCTGTATCTACCATCTTGGTCCCCTTGTGAGGCTTAGCACACAAAATTTATTGCAAACAAAACCAAAAAAAAATCAGTGGAGTTTTTTTTTATATATATATATATATATATATATATATATATATATATATATATATTTGTTTTGTAATTAAAATGCACTTGGATTTTTTCCCCATTTTCTGGTTTATTGAATAGTGTCATTCAGAACAGCAAACAATTCCTCATGCGTCTCTCAATGGAAATATAAACAACGTTATGGCTGTTGGGAAAAGGGTGAGGAAAAAACTGAAATTGCTGATCAGTAAATGATTAATGACTTCTCCTTAGGATAGATCCTCAATATCAGATTAGTGGGGTCTTTTTGTAATGGATCCATGTGTCCGTTCCTTTTATCTCCATGCGTTCTCAATTCTGAGCTGTGTTTGCAGATCAGACTTTGCTAGTCAAGTCTATGGAGAACCATCAAAAACAGATTGATCCATTGATGAGGAAAAAAATTCAGACAGTTTAAAAAAAAAAAAAAAAAAGACAGATCCCTAAAGGTTGACACGTGAGCAACAAGTGTGTGAATGCAGCCAATAAGCTGGTCTGAGAGCCATAATCAAAAAATTAATGATTACAGTGTCATATTTACAGAAATGAAACTTTACATGGTAATGAAATATATTTCATGTATAATTCTAAGGCTCTATTAACACACTTACGTTGTGGGCTACACATTACCTGATCCATCTGTCCTTAAATACCGCCTGTCACCAGGGTTTTGCTACCCCATCTGAGAGAAGCATAATGTAGGGACAGAGACCCCGATTCCAGCAATGTATAATTTACTGGGCTGTTTGCTGTAGTTTTAACAAAGTGACTGTTTTCTCTGCTACAGATCTAGCAGTGCTCAGAATGCGGAGCCCTGTATAACCGCACCCACACCACTGTTTGGCTGCTTTCTGCCTACGCAAAATGTACACGGAAAGTTGCCAATCAGTTGTGGGGGTATGGTTTAACTACATGGCAGCAGGCAAAGTAATCTTTGTGATAACCTGCTGAAAAAAACTCACTGATTTTATTAAAACTACACTAAGCAGCTCAGTAAGTGACACATTTCTGGAATTAGGGTCTCTGTCCCTACATTATGCTGCTCTCAGATTAGATACAACTGTTTGACAGATTCCCTTTAAATCTGCTGTAGCTGCTGATGGAGCTTGTAAGTCCATGTTTCACCTAAAAACTATTTTGTTCCAGCTTTAAAGCAGCAATACATTATCATTTTTATACATTATTTGAAACTTCTGTCTCTGATGCAATTTGTATTCATTTTAGGATGTCACCTCGTGATTGCTCTGACCTCCAGCGAATGCCTGTATCTCAATCGTAACGTCCAGAAAGTCCGTCCACTTTCCCGATGGAAAGGCCACATAATTGAGAGCATCGGCTGGAACAAGTTTCAGAAGAGCGATACAACCACTGGACCTATACTTGTTGGCACTGCCCAAGGTCAAATCTTTGAGGCCGAGATCTCAACCACTGAAGGTGGACTCTTTGGCACAAACCCTGATCAGTATTTTCGCTTTCTTCACACACTAGAAGAAGAGACTGGACCTGCTCCAGTTTGCTGTCTAGAAATCAATTGTGGGTATGAAAATCGTTACTGTGTAATTGCAACAACTCGAAAAAGGCTTTTCCAGTTCACTGCCAAGATAACCGAAGGTGCCGAACAGCAAGGCTTCACTCCACTTTTCAACCAGACCATGGATGATCTTCCAAGCATCCAGGAATTCCCTGGCAACCTTGGTTATAGTGAAATTGCCTTTTACACCCAGAAACTTCGGACCTACCCAATGTCGTTTGCTTGGATGATGGGAAATGGAGTGCTTTACGGCAATTTGGATTTTACCAGGCCCGACTCGGTGTTGACTGATGTCCAAGTGTGGGAGTACCCATCTCTTGTCGAGAAGCCAATATCCATCGTCATTACACAGTTCCATTTCTTGCTCTTGCTGCCTGACCGAATAAAGGCCATCTGCACTTTAAACGGTCAGGTAGTGTTTGAAGACATATTCACAGAAAAATTTGGCCCACTGAGAAGGATGGTGAAGGATCCAGTTATCGGCCAGATCTGGATCCATACCGAGAGAGCGGTCTTCAGGTACCACGTTGAACGAGAACCTAGAGACGTTTGGAAGATGTACATGAACATGGGCAAATTTGACTTGGCCAAAGAGTTTTGTAAGGATCGCCCAGAATGCATGGACACGGTGTTGGCCAAGGAAGCGGAACATTGCTTCCAGATAAAGAAATATAAAGAAAGCGCCAAATGTTATGCCCTCACTCAAAACTACTTTGAAGAGATAGCGCTTAAATTCATCGAAGCCAAACAGGAGGAAGCACTTATGGAGTTTCTCTTAAAAAAGTTGTCCAACCTTAAGTCTTCGGAGAAAATCCAAGTCACGTTACTTACGACTTGGTTAACGGAGTTGTACCTGAATCGCCTTGGATTGCTGGAAAGTGATTCCTCAAAAAGAAGCTCGTATCTGAAGACACGGGAGGAATTCAGGACTTTCCTAAGTAGTAAAATAAATAGGGAATGCCTTAGTAATAACCGGGCATCCATATACGATCTCTTGGCCAGTCACGGAGATACCGAGCATATGGTTTATTTTGCTGTTCTAATGGAAGACTATGAACGGGTAGTATCTCATCATTGCCAAAACGATGACTACGATGAAGCCCTCAACGTACTGTCTAAGCACCAAGACAAAAACCTCTTTTACAAATTTTCTCCCGTCCTGATGCAGCACATTCCCAAAAAAGTTGTGGATGCTTGGGTCAAAATGGGTAAAAAACTTAACCCCAAAAACCTAATTCCTGCCCTTGTTAATTACAATCAAAGTGCGTGCACGCAGATAAATGAAGCCATCAGGTACATGGAGTTCTGTGTGTACGAGCTTCGGGAAACCGAGCAGGCCATTCACAACTACCTCCTGTCACTGTATGCCCAGTTTCTACCAGATTCTCTCCTTTTATACCTGGAAAAAGCTGGCACTAACCCCAACAGAATTTATTACGACCTGAAATATGCCCTGCGCCTATGTGCCGAGCACGAGCATCACTGCGCTTGTGTTCATGTCTACAAAGTTATGGAGCTTTATGAAGAAGCGGTGGATCTTGCTTTAAAGGTATATATTAAGTGAGAGGTACTCGTATTAACAAAAACAATAGCTCACATTTCTACAGAAATATTCACATCTGAGTGTCCGCCTCTTGTGGGCTTACACTCCTGAAAATGATGAGTGTCAGAGTGCACTTTTGCTCTTCCGGCACCATTACAGTTGGCGCATACTTCCAAATACTGTTTTGCGGGAAGGAAGGGGGGGGGGTTGGACGTATGCCCCAATAAGACCACCGAGCATGTCCCTATATGCAATTTGAAAATACGCTAACTTATTAAAGTGGACCTGGCACTTTCTCAGAAATATTTTGAGTTAAATACTTTGTAAAAATTCCCAAGCTCCCCTGATTTTGCTGCTTTTTTTCTTTTTTACTTTTGAACGCTAGATTGCAGAGATATTCACAGTTGTTGCTTTTGGAGTGCAGAATGCGAAATCTGCTAGGCAGGCCAACTTCGTATTTTGTTATTGTTTTTTGTCTACTCTGGGGTGTTCGCCTTCACCCCTCGCTCCCAGATGCTGCCGGTCACACAGCTCAGAACCTGGTCTAGCAGTCTCAGATGCCGCCGAGCTGTGATTAACGGTGGCTGGGAGGGAGGGGTAAAAGTGAATGCCACTAGAGAAGGCTAGAAAAATATTTAGAATTGAGAGTCCTCAGTGGTTGATACCTTTTAATGGCCAACTGAAAAGATGGTAACAAATTGCAAGCTTTCGAGACTACACATGTCTCTTCATCAGGCATAGACTAAAGGAATTTGTTTTAGTCTTTGCCTGATGAAGAGACCTGTGTAGTCTCGAAAGCTTGCAATTTGTTACCATCTTTTCAGTTGGCCATTAAAAGGTATCAACCACTGAGGACTCTCAATTCTAAATATTTTTCTATCTACTGGCTAACACGGTACCAAGATATATATCTTTCCTGTACTAGAGAAGGCTCTAATTTCTGATACAAACTATAGTAAATCAGTCGGACTGTGCTTGACCTTTACCCCCTCAAAGTAAGGCATGTTGCAAAAACATTTTTTTTTTTCAACTTTTCACGTTGTAAATTGCATGATTAATTCCCCTTTGCTTTTAAATTTTAGTACGTATTTTTTATGACCTTTATGACCTAAATGGGATTTCCTGACTTTCAGCAGATTTTTCATGTTGAATTGAGCACACAATATAATAGGAGCTGCAGAGCTGAATAAAATGTATTTTTTTTAATTTCACTTTTGTATCATATAAGACAAGTACACGCCCCAGTGAAAGCTCTCTGACAACACTCACTTACACTAAACAAAAGTTAACTCATTAGATACCAAATACTTTGATTGTCTATCTCCACAATGGAGAGGCTTAACTGAAAAAGAAAAAAAAAATTCTTTATTCCGCTCTGCAGCCTCACTTACATCCTGTGTCCAGTTTTACATGAAAAATTTGGTGAGCAGTCCTCTTTAAGGAAAATGCCAGCTATAAAGATCACATGTAAGACAACTAGTTTACCTTTCTTCTCCAATTTTTATAGGTTGATGTGGATCTTGCCAAGTCCTGCGCAGATTTACCAGCCAACGACGAAGAGCTTAAGAAGAAGCTGTGGTTAAAGATCGCTCGTCATGTGGTTCAAGAAGAGAAGGATGTGAAGAAGGCCATGGTTTGCCTGTCCAGCTGTAACCTCCTGAAAATTGAGGACATTCTTCCATTCTTTCCAGACTTTGTGACCATTGACCACTTTAAGGAAGCCATTTGCAGCTCCCTGCAAGCTTACAACCAGCATATCGAGGAGCTGAAGCAAGAAATGGAAGATGCTACCCTGAGTGCAAAGCGCATACGCGAAGACATGCAAGAAATGAGAAATAAGTATGGGTCCGTGGATCCCCAAGACAAGTGTTCTGGCTGTGACTTTCCCCTTTTGAATCGCCCTTTTTATCTCTTTCTTTGTAACCACATGTTCCACTATGACTGCCTGATGCAGACTGTTGTCCCAAACCTCCCACAATATAAGCAACTGAAGCTGGAAGATCTGCAGAAGAAACTGGTAACTGCATCCCATACTTCCAAAAGTCGCTCCCATGCAAAGGACGAAGACAGTATCAGTCTAGGGAAAGGACAGAAAAGTCGTGAACAAATTAAAGCGGACATTGACGACCTTGTTGCAGCGGAGTGCCCCTTCTGTGGCGAACTGATGATTCGGTCTATTGACAAACCTTTCATTGAGCCGCAGCAATATAAAGAAGAGATGCTCAGCTGGCTATAATCTCTATATGTAAGGTTTGGGTGAAATCCCCAAACTTCTGACGTTCCATTGATAAGATTTTTTTTTTCTCTTTAAGGGTATTTGCACACTGAGTCTTTTTGCAGAGTTTTCAGAACAAAAACCTGAGCAGACCCTTCAAGTTTTTGATGAGGATTATTTGGATCCAGAAACACCGTGTGCACATACACTTACAATGACGTGATCCACTGCCAGCAGTATTTTGATGGCTGCTGTAATGTGTGATCATCACTCATTTATGACTGGCAGGAAGATCTTCTTGGATTTTCTGCATTGATATCATTTTTTTACACTTATGAGTAGGGCATTTTTTTTCATTCCCTTTAAATAACTGTCTAATACTTTTATAACACAACTACAATGCTATAAAATGGCCACTTTGCTGATGGAAATTCTAACCTGTAACAGTCACGTGTTAATTGATTTGCTTGGATAAAGACTAAGGCCGAGTTCAGACGCAGGCGTATTTCACACATCGCAGTGCCTAGATCGATCACAGGTATCCTGACCCTAACTTACAGGCTCATGTTAGTCTGTGGTCAGTCCAGGCATTGTGGTCTTTATACAGACCGTGAAATATGCCCGTCTGAACCTGGCCCAACTAATATAAAATACTGGATAATGCTGAGGTTTAGAGACTGACTTTTGTAAAAGGTACATTTTATTGATCAGATTTTGGAATAAGTTCCATAATTGGATGTGTTTACACAAAATGTGCTTGTGCTGAGAATCTTGTAAATGTGCCCCTGCTATATACTGTAACTTGCTGTATCTGATCACGCACAGCTGATCTACTTCATGGTCCGCACATACCACAACACCTGGCCACTTATGATAAGTGAGTATACAGATGAAAAAGGAGGGGCTTGCAGATGCTGCTTTCTAAGGCAACATATTTCACTGCCTGTTTTATCACAGGAGTGTTTTTGCCTTGTCTTTAGCCCTCTAAGCTCATCATAAATTAAAGGGGTATTCCCATCTCCTCGATCCTACTCCAATATGCAGTAGGTGTAGCAGTAATAATATTAGCAAATACCTCCAATAAGAAATGTAGTATAGTTCTTCTGATTTGCTATGTCACTTACTGCATGTGCAGGGCATTTCAGTAGCGCTTATATCCATGGTTACAACCTCTAACGGCTAACTGTCACTATATAAATGGTCGTAATCATGGATACCTAAGCTGCTTTAATGCCCTGCATAGTATAAGCGACTTAGCGAATCAGAAGAACCATACTACATACTGGGATAGGATCTTGGAAATGGGAATACCCCTTTAAGTCAGTGATGTAGAAGCTGCAGCGCCACTGAGCTGATATGTCACTGACTTGAGCTATCATAAGCGCACAAGACTGGTGACGTGGCAGAAACACTTAGGCTATGTGCACACGTTGCGGATTGGGGTGCAGAATTTTCCGCACAAAATCCGCATCTCCTGGCAGAAACCGCAAATGCGGATTTTATGCGATTTTGATGCGGAATTGATGCAGATTTTCTGCAGTTTTTACCCCTGCGGATTTCTATTATGGAAGGGGTCAGAAACGCTGCAGTTCCGCACAAAAGAAGTAGCATGCTACTTCTCTTGTTCCCCAGCGGTTTTCATGCGGATTTTTCCACACCATTAGCACAGCTTTTTTTTTTTTTTGCTATTGATTTACATTGTACTGTAAATCACTGTGCGGAACTGCAGTGTTTCTGTGCGGTAAAATTCGCTGCGGATCTGCAATAAATCCGCATCGTGTGAATTCAGCCTTACTCCTGTGATTGGAGCAGTTCTGTATGGTAGGACACAGCAGTGGCACATTTATAAGATTCTCAGCACAGGAACATTTTCTTTTAATACATCCAATGCTGGAACTTAAAATTTCAAGATCTATTAATTAAAATGTACTTTATTCTTAGGGAAACCCCTTTAAAGTCCATTTTTGCAGGCTGATAATTGGTTGAATGAGCATTGCCGTGTTTTAGCAATTTCTGCCAGTCTGATGTTATATCGCATTGTATATGCAGATATGATTGATGCTTGTAGGACATCCCGTCATGTAACCCTGGGATGTGCTACCGTCCATAATGAATTGCATGTGGATGAACAGTTGTTTACATAACAGATAATGGCTCCATACAATTGGAAGAAAAGGAGCGCCATTCAACTTTTTGTATTATCCGCTTGTGTATATGATGTGTAGATTTTTTTTTCCTGTAGTATTTT
Source organism: Ranitomeya imitator (assembly GCF_032444005.1). NCBI lineage: Eukaryota > Metazoa > Chordata > Amphibia > Anura > Dendrobatidae > Ranitomeya > Ranitomeya imitator. The sequence continues at coordinate 679,793,546 of NC_091282.1, forward strand.
TCTTTCCTTCTATTCTGTTAATGACTCTGAAATTTCCTAAAATAAAATACTGTATGTCAAATGTTAACCTATGATCTAACACTTCACTATCTTACCATCATCTTTGCTATTGCTTCACAATTAAACTCTGAAAGATCCTAATTTATTGCATATTATGTTCTAAACTCATTTCGTTTTAGAGGTTGTCCACTAGCCTGACTCAGTTACTGGTTTTGCCATAAATTCTTAGAGGGATATTCCCATCTCCAAGATCCTATCCCAATATGCAGTAGGTGTAATAATAATATTAGCAAATACCTTCAATTAGAAATGTTGTACAGTTCTTCTGATTTGCTATGTCTCTTTTCCTCATGTGCAGGCATTGCAGGACCTTAGGTGTCCATGGTTACGACCACAGATTAAGTGACAGCAAGGTGCTAGTGGTCATAACCACGGATACCTAAGGTCCTGCAATTCCTGCCCTTGAGGAAAGAGACATAGCGAATCAGAAAAACTATACTACATTTCTAATTGGAGGTATTTGCTCATATTATTAATATTACACCTACATATTGGAATAGGATCTTGGAGATGGGAATATCACTTTACCACCTTGGGTTTTTCTGTTTTTGTTTTGTGCTCCCCTTCTTCCCAGAGCCATAACTTTTTCTTTTTATTATGTTTCCATCAATATGTCCGTGTGAGGGATTGTTTTATGCACCATTGATTTTACCATATGCTGTAGTGCAGCATACCACCAACAGGTCATGTTTTCAGGATTTCCTTTGCATTGCACAGGTGATGCAATTATTACCTGGGCAAGACTAAGGAAATCCTGAAAACATGACATGTTGGTGGGCCTTGAGGACTGGAGTTGGGGACCCCTGCTGTAGTGTACTGGAAAACAAGAAAAAAATTCCAAGTGTGGTGAAATTGTAAAGAAAGAACCTGTACATGTTTGGTGTCTGTGAACTCGTAATGACCTGGAGAATAATAATGGCAGGTCAGTTTTAGAATTTAGTGAACATGGTAAAAAAAAAAAAAACCCCGCCAAAGAATAATTGTAGAATTGAACTTTTTTTTATTTAAGTGGCTAAAAAAAATTACAAACTTTGCAAAGACAAAAATAAATGTTGCCAGGACCTGTAGCGTCTCCGTTTTTCGGGAACGGTTGAGGGCTTATTTTTTGCTCACTGAGCTTATATTTTTATTGATGCCATTTTGGGGAAGATACACTGTTTTGATCACCCGTTATTGCAATATTTGCGACCAAAAAAAAGGTAATTCTGGTGTGTTTTTTTTTTTTGCTTTGCGCAGTTTACCAACCGGATTAATTCTTTTTACATTTTGATAAATTGGGGGGTTTCTGAACTTCGGCAATACCAAATAACCAAATGTATTTTTATTTTTTTAAATTTTATTTTATTTTGAATGGGGCTAAACTTTTAGAAGGGAGAGCAATGGCAACCACAAGACCAAGGGTTGTCATACCAACCCATCAGCGCCCTGTGGTCAAGTGACAGCAGTGCCTATTGGTGGATCTAATAACACACATCTGGTTCGCACAAGTTAAATACCGCTGTCAGAGATTGACAGCGGCATTTAACATTCGCGGGTGGATCTTGATTCCACCCTCGCCTGTTAGGGGCACATGACAGCTGATCAGATTGACTGTCATGTACCAGAAAAGCTGCGGGCTCAGCTCTGGAACCCGCACCAAAGAGAGGGAGGCAACCTACTGTATCACGTACCTACAGTGGGGCAAAAAAGTATTTAGTCAATCAGCAATAGTGCAAGTTCCACCCCTTAAAAAGATGAGAGGCGTCTGTAATTTACATCATAGGTAGACCTCAACTATGGGAGACAAAGAAAAAAAAATCCAGAAAATCACAGTGTCTGTTTTTTTAACATTTTATTTGCATATTATGGTGGAAAATAAGTATTTGGTCAGAAACAAACAATCAAGATTTCTGGCTCTCACAGACCTGTAACTTCTTCTTTAAGAGTCTCCTCTTTCCTCCACTCATTACCTGTAGTAATGGCACCTGTTTAAACTTGTTATCAGTATAAAAAGACACCTGTGCACACCCTCAAACAGTCTGACTCCAAACTCCACTATGGTGAAGACCAAAGAGCTGTCAAAGGACACCAGAAACAAAATTGTAGCCCTGCACCAGGCTGGGAAGACTGAATCTGCAATAGCCAACCAGCTTGGAGTGAAGAAATCAACAGTGGGAGCAATAATTAGAAAATGGAAGACATACAAGACCACTGATAATCTCCCTCGATCTGGGGCTCCACGCAAAATCTCACCCCGTGGGGTCAGAATGATCACAAGAACGGTGAGCAAAAATCCCAGAACCACGCGGGGGGACCTAGTGAATGAACTGCAGAGAGCTGGGACCAATGTAACAAGGCCTACCATAAGTAACACACTACGCCACCATGGACTCAGATCCTGCAGTGCCAGACGTGTCCCACTGCTTAAGCCAGTACATGTCCGGGCCCGTCTGAAGTTTGCTAGAGAGCATTTGGATGATCCAGAGGAGTTTTGGGAGAATGTCCTATGGTCTGATGAAACCAAACTGGAACTGTTTGGTAGAAACACAACTTGTTGTGTTTGGAGGAAAAAGAATACTGAGTTGCATCCATCAAACACCATACCTACTGTAAAGCATGGTGGTGGAAACATCATGCTTTGGGACTGTTTCTCTGCAAAGGGGCCAGGACGACTGATCCGGGTACATGAAAGAATGAATGGGGCCATGTATCGTGAGATTTTGAGTGCAAACCTTCCATCAGCAAGGGCATTGAAGATGAAACGTGGCTGGGTCTTTCAACATGACAATGATCCAAAGCACACCGCCAGGGCAACGAAGGAGTGGCTTTGTAAGAAGCATTTCAAGGTCCTGGAGTGGCCTAGCCAGTCTCCAGATCTCAACCCTATAGAAAACCTTTGGAGGGAGTTGACAGTCCGTGTTGCCAAGCGAAAAGCCAAAAACATCACTGCTCTAGAGGAGATCTGCATGGAGGAATGGGCCAACATACCAACAACAGTGTGTGGCAACCTTGTGAAGACTTACAGAAAACGTTTGACCTCTGTCATTGCCAACAAAGGATATATTACAAAGTATTGAGATGAAATTTTGTTTCTGACCAAATACTTATTTTCCACCATAATATGCAAATAAAATGATAAAAAAACAGACAATGTGATTTTCTGGATTTTTTTTTCTCAGTTTGTCTCCCATAGTTGAGGTCTACCTATGATGTAAATTACAGACGCCTCTCATCTTTTTAAATGGTGGAACTTGCACTATTGCTGACTGACTAAATACTTTTTTGCCCCACTGTATATGTCTTAGGTCGTAAATGGGTTAAAGATATTGGCCCTAAATAACCCCAAATTTCCTTTATGCCAGATCCATGTTTTATACTTTTCTGCTCCCCTTTCTGTGCTCTGGTGTCAGCTCTGTTCTCACAGTCATCACTTCCTCCACAGCAGGGCTGTGAAGCCAGAACCTAACCTCTGACTCCTCAATTTCCACTGACTCCACAGCACTGGCCAGTCCACTACTAAGCAGGTACATAATGCGCAGCACAGATTCAGTTCTACTAAAAGCTGGGATCCTTAGATCAAGAACAGACATTTATAGGACATTTCATATTAATTTGGGAAAGTTATGACAACATTTACAGCACATTCTGCACTGAACTCCTGTACTCAATTTATTATATATTTTAGGAGTTGGAGTCTGTCCATTTTATACCGACACAGACTACGCCTCCACAGCCCTGGACTACAGAATTCGCTACTCTGATCTGACTACATTTACCATAATGTCTTGTGCTGGGCTGGAAGCCAGCAGTGAGCACATTATCCGAAAATCTGCTTCCCACTCCTCTCCCAGTGTCTTGCAGCATCAGCATGATCTCCTGTACGTGTGTGTACACGTTTATACACCCTACTGTATACATACAGATAGAAGGGTGAGCGGTGGAGCTGCATGCACAGGAGCAGTATGAGCTTTGCTGAATGCAGTCACGCTCACTAACACAGCCAGACACTCCCACCTATAAGTTTCCAGAGGCCAAAACTTGGGGAGAATCTGACATGATGTTACAGGAAGTCACAATCCTCTGCCAGATATCATGTTAAGAATTTGAGAAAGCAATATATTAAGCACTTTGCCAATCAATGGCAGTTTACATGAATGGGACTTGTAATGTAGTGGCCAACCCCTAGTCACATGTATCTCTGCAGTGAGATCAGGAGAGCAGACTGTCAGTCATTACATGTCTCACACCGGTCTAGCTCCCTTTTCAATTAATTTAAGCTCTGGAGACAGATTCTCCAGGAGATCTATGTCCGACCCATAGATCTTAACAGCTCATTTCCATTAAGAAAAATGTGGATTTCTCTGAAATAAGACATCAGATCACAGATATTAAGGTGTCACGTTATGTTGTTTATTTCTATGACCTACATACCCATATGGGTGACATAGGAGAAATAATACTGAAATGGCTAAATTTAAAAAAATCAGACGCTACATTCTAGAGGCCGTGCATTGTAAGCCTATACATTACACAAAGCAAGATGCACAGTATACCGGTATTTCCAAGGCATACTCTTCTCAATCGATTCAGTACTTGGAATAATGAGCAGAGATAAGGAAAACGTCCCTGGATCACACCAGAAATGTAACCAAAGCACGCTGTATATGTTATGAGAGGCATCAGGTGATTGATGTACAATATCAAACATCCAGCCTATTCCTGCAAGCTACTTGCCAATTACCATTTTAGAATAACTGTTCATCAAATACAGAAACCCTAGTGTATTGTCATTTGCAAAACTACTGCCAATGGCCAGCTGCAGGAAAAGGTAGCTTAAAACTATTTGGAGAGACTCGGTAGGCAGACAACTTCAACCCTTAGGCCGGGATCACACACTTCGAGATACGGCTGAGTCTCGCTGGTTAAAAGCAAGCTCTGGCATCGGCACTCCAGAGCGGAGCGTGTGGCAATACATAGAGCTGCACGCTCCGCTCCGGAGTGCCGGTGCCAGAGCTTGCTTTTAACCAGCGAGACTCGGCCGTATCTCGCTGTAGTGTGATCCCGGCCTTAGACTTGTTCTTTGTGAGTGGCTCTCTGATCTTGCTACAGGCTCATTCAGACTTATGTTTCTTATATAAGTTCTGTTATTGTTTTCCACTTACAGAACTCTTACCTTATATATCCTATGGAACTGTTCAAATGTCCATTATAGTTTTGGTCCTAGCGGTCCACACCAAGAGACTTGGACACGTCTGATTTTGGGCCAAAGTCCTATCACAAACTTGCCAATGCAAGTCTACATGTCTGGTCAAAAATCGGACAACGTTTGGATTCTAGCCGTGTTTTGTTCTGTTTACATATTTGACAGAAGCTTGAGAAAACCACTCGTATGTAAAGAAATAGAAGCTAATGAAACTGAAGGTAAAAAACTAACACAAACACTGATAAAAGTCTCATCCAAATAACTTATACAACTCATTCTGTATCCCCAGATCAATGTCGATTGACAGTCATTTTGTATTTCTTCCATTTTCTTACTATTGCACCAACAGTTGTCTTCTTCTCACCCAGCATCTTACGGTACTTATGGTTTTGTAGCCCATTCCAGCTTTGTGCAGGTCTATGAGTTTGTCCCTGACATCCTTCGAAAGCTCTTTGGTCTTGCCCGTGTTGTAGAGGTTAGAGTCTGACTGATTAGTTGAGTCTGTGGACAGGAGTCTTTTATAAAGGTGACTATGTAAGGCTACGTTCACATTAGCGTCGCGTCGCTGTTGCGTCGGCGACGCAGCGGCGACGCGCCCCTATGTTTTACATAGGGGACGCGTGCGTCTTTTTGCACGCGTTTTCCGACACATGCGTCGTTTTAGACGCTAGCGTCGGACGCAAGAAAACGCTACAAGTTGCATTTTTCTTGCGTCCGATTTCGTCAAAAAACGACGCACGCGTCGCAAAACGCGCGCGTTTTTGCGCGCGTTTGCGCGCGTTTTTCCGTGCGTCGCGCGTTGCGTCGCCGACGCAGGGCGGCGCAACGCTAGTGTGAACGTAGCCTAAGACCGCTGTCTTTAATGCAGGTAACAAGTTGATTAGGAGCGTCTAACTGGTCTGTAGGAGCCAGAACTCTTAATGTTTGGTAGGGGATCAAATACTAATTTCTCACTGCAAAATGCAAATAAATTTATATAATTTATACAATGTGATTTTCTGGATTTTATTTTTGATATTCTATCTCTCAACGTTAAAATTAACCTACCCTTAAAATCCTTGGAACAATGAAGGCTTAGGGGTGATCTTATAACAATATACTCATGATGAGGCATTACGGATATCTTATTGTTAGATATTATACTTAGGCCTACAGTTACGACAAGGGGGCATCTTCTTTGTGATTCTTTACTGTAAGAGCAGTGAGACTATAGAACTCTTCCACATGATGTGATAATGATTGATTCACTATAGATGTACTAGGAGGTCCTGGACGCCTTTCTTGAAAACTATTATATTACAGGTTATGGGCGCTAGATTCTGCGATTGGACATTGATCCAGAGAAGTAGTCTGATCACCATACGTGGAGTCAGGAAGGAATTTTCATCCTAATATAGGGCAATTATCTGCCTCCTTGGATTTTTGCCTTCCTCTGGATCAATATGTTAAGTTCGAGTTCAGCCTATAACCTATGTCTACATTCAAACTTAAAAACTATGAAACAAATAGTGCCTGTGGAATGGCCATACACTTACATGTCATTCATGAAGGGCACTATCATTGCTGAGAATTATATGGAGATTCTACAACAACATTGTCTTCTCCAGCCAGACAATGACTATTTCCAGGAAGGTCTTACATAATTGAGCAACACAATGTTAAACCAAACACTTCATCCATAACAAAATCATGGCTTTGCAGAAGAAGCGTTTGAGTGACGAACAGACCTTTCACTAACAGAAAATATTTTGCAGATGATGAAATGAAGAATCCATCAAGAAGACCCAGAACTGTGGAATAGCGAGAAGCCTACATCAGATAAGAATGGGACATTTCTCTCCCAAAACTCTGGAAATTGTCTCCTCACTTCCCAGAAATTTACAGACTGTTGTAAAAAGAAGAGCGAACGCTACACAATGGTAGATGGGGACATTTTTGAGATGTGTTGATGCCATCAATTTCTAAATGAGAATTCATTCAAATCATACAGAAAAATGTACAATGTTCCCCATCTTATCTGTGTTTATGGCTATAAAAGATTTCCAAGTCATTGCAATCTTGTTTTCTTACACTGCGTTCAAACGTTTTGGGAATTTGAGTTGTAATTTACATGTTCCAAAATAGAATGTTGAACACGGTATTATTTGAAGCTTTGTATTTCAGTAATGAATAGTTAGCTTCTATGACAGTATTGTTGGTTACCAACCTAGTCATCAGTAACTACTCGCCACTTTTAGCAGGTTTCATGCTGAAGAGAATGGAAGGTGCCATTCATATGTATTTGTTTGAGAGGATATCACATACTGTGCCGTAAAGCTGTTTGCGCCGATAGCAGTAAAAAAAGTTGATCGCTGGTGGAGATTAATGAAACCACCACTTCTGCATTGTTGGGAACCCATACTGTGATCCTGATGGAAACAGCATCAGTTCACTGTTTGGAACATTCATTTAGGAGGATGGCAATTATCCCAAACTGCTCACCATTTTCAAAGCCGGAAACTATTTACTTTTATGAAGATCACAAGAGAATGCTATGTGAGAAGGCAGCAAGACTGCTTGTCAATAAGGAACATAAAGAAACCTGAGGTCCATCCATCCATCACACTCATTTACGCTACAAATTTAGGGCCGTGCCCCCCCCTAGACAATTGTTTACCGATGACCAGCCATTTTCCTGAAGACCGCCGGAGGTCGATCTGCGCAGGCGCCATTTTCATGAAGACAACCAACAGCGAGAGCACTGCCCACAGCTAAGATGGCGCCAACCCTAAATTTAAATGAATGCATGATGGTGAATGCAACAGAAGTAGCTGAGTGGCCATGGCTGAACCCTCTGAGATGAAGACCCTACCCACAGTCCCAATCACAAGGCTATGGGGCGTGGGCTACCTGCAATATAAGGCTTCCTCCGGTCTTCATTTTGCAAGATTTCCCCTCACCTTCTTTTCAGACTTTCCTTTGATGTCATGTGTGCGGCCAGAAATCCTGCGCCGAAGCATTTTGCTTGCCATTTCCCCTCTGCATCATTCTGCCCTTCTGTGGCAGGCTCTGGAGAGTCATTGTAACTTCCGGTCCCACTGGTCTCACAGTAAAAGTGAATTACCTACAGTCAGTGCCGGACTGGCAATTCTGGCAAATGCCAGAAGGGCCTGTCTGGTCATGGGCTGCCTTGTCTGCTACATTGTTAACAGAATCGATATTCTCTAGATCCCCATACTATTAAGAGTTGTGATGGAGCACAAAGTCGCTGACTCCTTCACTTACTCCAGCAGGCCACCAGAGAGTGATATCCTGACATGACAGTGTAAGGAGACTTATAGGTCATACAATGCCACTCTGGGAAATTAAACTTTAGCGCCACCTATTGGAAGTAGAGATCCTAAAAGTCAATTCCAATCCTTTATTGTGCCTTGCCACATATGACTTAGAATAAAAGCCAACTCAGAATATGAATTTGTAGAAGTGTGTTTATGTCATAACTCTAGCTTATAACTCAGAATATTTTTGATGATTTTCCTACATTAAATTATTTAATATCCTAAAATTCTATAGTCTCGCTTTGAATAGTAAGTTAACAATGGTGAGGAAAAGTTTATTTGAAATTTAAATTTCTGTTTCCATTTTCAGTTTGATCATTTCCATTCTCAACTGACTAGGTGGCAGTATTGCTTCATATATGAATATACACCAAAACTTCCATATTAAATAATCTTAAATGGAAACATGAAGAGATCCCACAAATGATGCAAATAAAATACAACTTTTATTATACCACATTAAAAACAATTAAAAAAAGCAAAAAAGCAAAAATACCGTATAGTGGAAACCGAACAGGAAAAACCGGTGAACAAATATAAACCGGTATTATAAGCTGGCAGCAATCATATCTCATGACATAAACTCTGGCACAAAATATATATAGTATTCCAACATAAATAAATGTCAGGATTTCAATCAATACCGCCCATATCCTAATACATAGCAAAATACAAATTTACTCAGCCATGGAGGGGATAGCAAGGAAAATTCCTAAGCCTAATGTGTGCCCACAAAGCTACACTCTCGATATAATAAAGTCATGTAAGCCAGCCTAACAAATAGAAGTAAATCGTGCTTACCGCATCTCATCTATACATCCGTTCGGCGTCCACTCACCCCGACGTACGTTTCGCCACCTGCTTCTTCCGGGGGCGTCCCCGGAAGAAGCAGGTGGCGAAACGTACGTCGGGGTGAGTGGATGCCGAACGGATGTCCCCGGAAGAAGCAGGTGGCGAAACGTACGTCGGGGTGAGTGGATGCCGAACGGATGTATAGATGAGATGCGGTAAGCACGATTTACTTCTATTTGTTAGGCTGGCTTACATGACTTTATTATATCGAGAGTGTAGCTTTGTGGGCACACATTAGGCTTAGGAATTTTCCTTGCTACCCCCTCCATGGCTGAGTAAATTTGTATTTTGCTATGTATTAGGATATGGGCGGTATTGATTGAAATCCTGACATTTATTTATGTTGGAATACTATATATATTTTGTGCCAGAGTTTATGTCATGAGATATGATTGCTGCCAGCTTATAATACCGGTTTATATTTGTTCACCGGTTTTTCCTGTTCGGTTTCCACTATACAGTATTTTTGCTTTTTTGCTTTTTTTAATTGTTTTTAATGTGGTATAATAAAAGTTGTATTTTATTTGCATCATTTGTGGGATCTCTTCATGTTTCCATTTAAGATTATTTAATATGGAAGTTTTGGTGTATATTATGATTAGAAGTGCCCTTGTTTCTATATGGGACGTCTTTTTGATGTAGTTCATATATGAATAGTCAACTTTTTTCCCCAGAAGTGAAAACATCAATTGACATTTTTTGGCAACAAAGAAAACTTGTGAGCAAATGGTGTCATTTTTTTCTTTATTTGTACCGCAATGCACACAAACATGGAAGCTCCATATCCCTGCGTGCATTCCTGACTTTAATATCCAAAGCAAATTTTACAATTTTGCTTTCATTTGACAGGTTGAGAAGCCCTGGACAGGGTCAGAAGTGTACACAAAATAGGGCAATATCGTCAGCATTTTGCTCAACATTTCACATTTGTATTTGTAAGCCAAAACCAGGAGTGGAACAATTAGGGGAAAAGTATAATAGAAACATATTCACCACTTCTGCATTTATCACCCACTCCTGGTTTTGGCTTACAAATACTGATGTAAAATACTGACCAAATACTGAATGTGTGACCGTAGCCTTAAGGTATTGTGTGCAGCCATAACACCTATAAAAGCATAGAAAGCTGCTGCTGCCTCATGGCTGGAGGAAATGTTTCTTCCAAATGTATAATGGCAAAAATAGAAGCTGGCACAATTAGGCAGGTCACACTATGGGAATGAAGAGCCTTGGGATTCCAAAATGTTTATTGTTTTGGCACTGGACCGATGCCTTTCTCAGGTATAAAATTCAAGTGACTTTTTCTGGACTTGTATATAATCTAAAATACATAGATATATTTTGCATTTAACCCCCTTTTGGACTGGACGATTTTTAGCTTTTGCCCTTTAGTAGTGATGAGTAGGGTTGAGCGAAACGGATCGGACAAATTCAAAAGTCGCTGACTTTCGGCAAAGTGTCGTTTCATGAAACCTGACCCGATCCTAGTATGGGATCGGCCATGAGGTCGGCGATCTTCGCGCCAAAGTCGCGTTTCGTATGACGCTTTCAGCACCATTTCTCATCCAATGAAGGTGGACGCAGAGTGTGGGCAGCGTGATGACATAGGTCTCGGTCCCCACCATCTTAGAGAAGGGCATTACAGTGATTGGCTTGCTTTCTGCGGCGTCACAGGGGCTATAAAGGGGCGTGCACGCCGACCGCCATCTTACATCTGCCGATCTGAGCATAGGGAGAGGTTGCTGCAGCTTCAGAAGAAGGGATATAGTTAGGGAGGGAAGATTAACCCCCAAACCGCTTGTGCTGTAGCGATTTCCACTGTCCAACACCACCTTTTCTTTGCAGGGACAGTGGAGTTTATATTTTTGTGCATCAGCTCTGTAGCTTATTAGGCTACCCTATAAGGCTCCCTGATAGCTGCATTGCTGTTTGTACGCCGCTGTGCAAACCAACTGCTTTTTTAAAAGCAAAAATCCTGTTGCTCCTTTCTGCACAGTTATCTTGTTTATTTGTCCACACTTTTGTGTGCAGCAGTCCTTTTTATTGCTGCCATACTTGTCCTGAGATCATTGTAGGGAGATTGAAATTGTACTACAGCCATTGTATTTTTTTATATATCTTCCAGCCACGTTCTGCCACTTACATTGTGTAGTGTAATACACTGGGCCTGAGTTTTGGTGCAGTCTCCAACCCCAAAAAAGGGAGATTTAAACTGGCACTAAGTGGATCTACGTCAGTTCTGTTAGTTTGTCGTATATCTTCCAGCCACGTTCTGCCACTTACATTGTGTAGTGTAATACACTGGACCTGAGTTTTGTTGCAGTCTCCCCCCCCCCAAAAAAGGGAGATTTAAATTGGCACTAAGTGGATCCACGTCACAGTTCTGTTAGTTTGTCGTACATCTTCCAGCCACATTCTGCCACTTACATTGTGTAGTGTAATACACTGGGCCTGAGTTTTGTTGCAGTCTCCCCCCCCCCCTCAAAAAAGGGAGATTTAAATTGGCACTAAGTGGATCTACGTCACAGTTCTGTTAGTTTGTTGTACATCTTCCAGCCACATTCTGCCACTTACATTGTGTAGTGTAATACACTGGGCCTGAGTTTTGTTGCAGTCTCCCCCCCAAAAAAGGGAGATTTAAACTGGCACTAAGTGGATCTACGTCACAGTTCTGTTAGTTTGTCATATATCTTCCAGCCACGTTCTGCCACTTACATTGTGTAGTGTAATACACTGGGCCTGAGTTTTGTTGCAGTCTCCCCCCCAAAAAAAGGGAGATTTAAATTGGCACTAAGTGGATCCACGTCACAGTTCTGTTAGTTTGTCGTACATCTTCCAGCCACATTCTGCCACTTACATTGTGTAGTGTAATACACTGGGCCTGAGTTTTGTTGCAGTCTCCCCCCCCCCCTCAAAAAAGGGAGATTTAAATTGGCACTAAGTGGATCTACGTCACAGTTCTGTTAGTTTGTTGTACATCTTCCAGCCACATTCTGCCACTTACATTGTGTAGTGTAATACACTGGGCCTGAGTTTTGTTGCAGTCTCCCCCCCAAAAAAGGGAGATTTAAATTGGCAATAAGTGGATCTACGTCAGTTCTGTTAGTTTGTCGTATATCTTCCAGCCACGTTCTGCCACTACGCCTGAGTTTTGTTGCAGTCTCCCCCCCCCCCCCAAAAAAAAGGGAGATTAAAATTCTCCACAAGTTTATATACACCTTCTACCTTGTTTCACAGTACGATATAACGGTTGTTATTTTGGTTAGATTTTTCCAAAAATTAGGAAGTCTGGTGGAAGAGGCAGTGGGCGAGCGTTGCCAGCTGGTACTTTTGGTGGTGTTGGTGGTGGTGGAGCATCTGGTGGTAGTGGGAAAAGCAAAATAGCACCAAAGGCTCGAGGTGTTGAGCCAGCGTCATCGTCTGGCTACACAAGGCCTCAAAGGCAGCACGGTGGCGCAGTGGTTAGCACAGCAGCCTTGCAGCGCTGGAGTCCTGGGTTCAAGCCCCACTAAGGACAACATCTGCAAAGAGTTTGTATGTTCTCTCCGTGTTTGCGTGGGTTTCCTCCGGGCGCTCCGGTTTCCTCCCACATTCCAAAGACATACTGACAGGGAATTTAGATTGTGAGACCCAATGGGGTGTGTAAAGCGCTGCGGAATATGTTAGCGCTATATAAAAATAAAGATTAAGATTATTAAAGGCTCACTTATCTGGGAGTAGGAAAACAGGTTTTAAAGCTGGAGCAGCAGGAAAAAGTTTTGGCTTTCCTTGCAGACTCAGCGTCTAGCTCTTTTGCCTCATCTTCAGAAGGTTTGAAATCTAAAAGCAGTGAGTCGTCAGTGGATGCTCCCGGTCAGGAACAAGTCGCTTCCTTGTGTCCTTCACCCAAACCAAAAGTAAAGGATGCGGCAGGCGAAACTACAGTTTACTCCATGGAGCTCTTTACACATACCGTGCCTGGGTTAGAGAGGGAAATTGTTAAAAGCCCATTACAAGATGAATCGGACATGGAGTGCACAGATGCACAGCCACAGCTAGATTATTATGCTGTTCCATTGACTCAGATCACTACATTGCCCTCGCAGTGTACTGGGACAGAATCTGACCCTGATGAGACTATGGTGCCCCGTCACGAACGCTATAGCACCTTACACGGTGACACAGAGGAAGGTGCACATGAAATTGAAGAGGAGGTGATAGATGACCCAGTTGTTGACCCAGATTGGCAGCAATTGGGGGAAGAGGGTGCCGCTGCCAGTAGCTCAGAAGCGGAGGAGGATAATCCGCCGCAGCCATCTACATCGCAAGAGCTTTCATCTGGCAGGCCCATATCTATGTTTGTCAAATCCAAAAACAGTTTTAGGACACCGTGGCCATCCGGTGAAAGTAGCACAGCGTGCAATGTCCGAAAAGGTAATCCATAGTAGGAAGAGTGCAGTGTGGGCATTTTTTAACCAAGATCCGAATGATCACTGCAAAGTTATCTATAAGAAGTACTCAAAGACCTTTAGCAGAGTGAAGAATCTCCAAAGTTTAAATACAACGTGCATGCATAGACATTTAACCAGCATGCACTTGCAAGCCTGGACTAACTACCAAACGTCCAGTACTGTTGGTGCACCTGCTCAGAATGAAGGTAGTCAGCAACGCTACATTGCTTCCCTCACAGTAAGCCCAACAGTTAGGACACCACCAGCAGCAAATGTGGAGGTATCGTCGCAAGGCCAAAGCAGTCAGGGAATCACAAAGTTCTTGGTAGGAAACACTGTAGGTAGGCCAACATAAAGAATACCATCACCAACCCTCTCTCAATCTGCCATGTCCACCACCACCCCCCGCTAGTTCCACCATATGCAGCTCTCCAGTCCAGCTCACCCTACAAGAGACTCGTTAGGAAAAGAAAGTACTCATCCTGTCATCCGCATACACAGGGTTTGAACGCCCACATTGCTAGACTAATCTCATTATAGATGATGCCCTACCGGTGAGTTGAAAGCGAAGCTTTCAAAGCCCTGATGGCCACGCTATGACCTACCCAGTCGACACTTCTTTGCGAGAAATGCCATCCCAGCCCTCCACCAGCATGTCAAAGATCGCATTGTCCATGCACTGAGGCAATCAGTCAGTAGAAAGGTGCACCTCACAACAGATGCACGGACCAGTAGGCATGGCCAGGGACGTTACATGTCCATCACGGCGCACTAGGTTAATGTGGTGGATGCAGGATCCACAGGGGACAGCCATAGTGGGACAGTTCTGCCTAGCCCACGGTCTGGGAAACAGTTGGCTGTAGGCGTTCGCCACCCCTCCTCCTCCTCCTCCGGAAGTGAAAGCTTGTCCACAGAGTGCAGTCGCACGACCACTCCATCCGCAGCTGCCAGTGTTGCACATGAGGTGTCCCATTATGGAACAGCTAGTGGTAAGCGTCAGCAGGCTGTGCTACAAACGAAGTGTTTGGGTGACAACAGACACACCGCGGAAGTACTGGCCGAGTACTTGCAGCAAGAAACTGAGTCATGGCTGGGCAGTGTACATCTTGAGGCAGGCAAGGTAGTCAGTGATAACGGAAGGAATTTTATGGCTGCCATAGCCCTTTCAGAACTGAAACACATTCCTTGCCTGGCTCACACCTTGAACCTGGTGGTGCAGTGCTTCCTGAAAAATTATCCGAAGTTACCAGCCCTGCTCCTGAAGGTGCGAAGATTTTGCTCGCACATCCGCCGGTCGCCCGTACACTCCAGCCGTATGCAGAACCATCAGCGATCGCTGAATCTTCCCCAGCACCGCCTAATAATCGACATTGCAACAAGGTGGAATTCCACACTGCACATGCTTCAGAGGCTGTGCGAACAGAGGCATGCTCTCATTTACTTGTGGGAGGATACACATAACACGGGCAGGTAGTTGGATGGCAGACATGGAGTTGTCTGGTGTGCAGTGGTCAAACCTCCAAGTCCTTCAGTGTTTTGAGGAATGCACACGGCTGGTTAGTGCAGACGACGCCATCATAAGCATGAGCATCCCAGTAATGCGTCTGCTGATGCAAAGTTTGATGCACATCAAGGAGCAGGCGTCTGCAGCCGAGGAGGAGGGAAGCCTTGATGATAGTCAGCCATTGTCTGCTCAGGGAACTCTCCTGGACGAGGTGGGGGACGAAGAGGAGGAGGAGGAGAATGATGGGGATGAATATTTATGGGAGGAGGACGCTTCTCAGGGGGCAATAGAAACTGGTGGCGTTGCAAGGTCAGGTACAGGGTTTTTGGGGGCCACAAGTGATGTTGATTTGCAAGAAAGTGCTCCTCAACCCAGCACAAACAGTGAATTGACACCTGGAACATTGGCCCACATGGCAGAGTATGCCTTGCGTATCCTAAAAAGGGACCCCCGCATTATCAAAATGATGACCGATGACAATTACTGGTTGGCCTGGATCCACGATACAAAGGAAAATTACAAAATATCATGCCACATGAGAACCTGGAGCAAATATTGACTACCAAACAAGCAACTCTTCTAGACCGTTTGGTTCAGGCATTCCCAGCACACAGCGGTGATGATTCTCACACGAGCTGTAGGGGGCAACATGGCAGAGGTGTTAGAGGTGCACAAATCTGAAGTGGCATTGTACAGAGGGGTTTTATGACCAGGTTGTGGAGTGATTTCGCAATGACCGCAGACACGACAGGTACTGCTGCATCAATTCAAAGTGACAGGAGACAGCATTTGTCCAGTATGGTTACAAACTATTTTTCCTCCCTTATTGATGTTCTCCCTCACAGGTCATTCCCCTTTGATTACTGGGCATCTAAAATAGACACCTGGCCTGAATTGGCAGAATATTCATTACAGGAGCTCGCTTGCCCAGCTGCTAGTGTGCTATCAGAAAGAGTCTTCAGTGCTGCTGGTTCAATACTGACCGAAAAAAGGACACGTCTGGCTACCAGAAATGTTGATGATCTAAACTTCATTAAAATGAACCAATCATGGATTTCAAATTATTTTGCCCCACCTTCCCCTGCTGACACGTAGCTTGCCTTAAAAATGTCTTGCTTTTGGCCTCCTCTTACTGACTGCTCCAATTCCTCCATTTGCAGCTGCTGAATGTCCACCATAGGCCATTTTTATACCTCCCTAAATGGGCTGACTCCCCCCACAGGGGTGTGGTCACCACTTGGCGCAAGCACCCGTGCGAGTGCCGTTTGCCTGGACAGGTGGGTGTGCCCACTCTTAAGCGACGGCACTGACACAGGGTGCCTCATAGTACAATGAAGTGTCTCTGATGGTGGTGGGGCACAACCAACGTCAGACACACCGTCGTAATATGAGGGGCCCTGTGCCAGTACCGCCGTCCACGAGAGAGTGTTCCCCCCCAGCTCGAACAGTCCTCTACCACTTGCAAAACTTACCTCTCCCTGCTCCACCACTGTGTAGTCTGTGCTGTTAAATCCTTCAACGGCACTGCCAATACAAATTTGTTGAAATGATAGATGATAGTAAAAATATACAGGGGCCCTGGCCTCCATTTAGACCAGTTAATACTTTGCGCCAACTACCACTGTCTGCTACTCAGCAGAGGAGCCCACCCCTGTACCTAGCTATGCCACCAGTTTATTTATGAACTTTTTTTGGCTGACATTTAGCCCACTTTATTTTTTTGGCCTACTAACTGTGTCAGCCACTTATTACAGTTGTCCTCCACTGAACAAAGCAATGCCACCTGTGTACTCCTGTTACCAATTGTGAACTGCATTTAGCCTACTTTTTTATTTTAGGCCTACTAAGTCTGTCTGAGCCACTTATTACAGTTGTCCTCCACTGAACAAAGCAATGCTGCTTGTGTACTCCTGTTCCCAATTTTGAACTGCATTTAGCCTACTTTTTTATTTTAGGCCTACTCAGTCTGTCTGAGCCACTTATTACAGCTGTCCTCCACTGAACAAAGCAATGCTGCCTGTGTACTCCTGTTACCAATTTTGAACTGCATTTAGCCTACTTTTTTATTTTAGGCCTACTAAGTCTGTGTGAGCCTCTCTTAACAGTTGTCCTCCTCTGCTGAACAAAGCTATGCCGCCTGTGTACTCCTCTTACCAATTTTGAACTGCATTTAGCCTATTACTTACTTGGGCCTAGTAACTGTGTGAGCCTGTCATAACAGTTGTCCTCCGCTGAACAAAGCTATGCCGCCTGTGTACTCCTGTTAGCAATTTTGAACTGCATTTAGCCTACTTACTTACTTGGGCCTAATAACTGTGGGAGCCTCTCATAACAGTTGTCCTCCTCCACTGAATAAAGCTATGCCGCCTGTGTACTCCTGTTAGCAATTTTGAACTGCATTTAGCCTACTTTCTTATTTGGGCCTACTAACTGTGTCTGCCCCTCATTACAGTTGTCCTCCGCTGAACAAAGCAATGCCGCCAGTTTAGTCCTGTTAGCAATTTTGAACTGCATTTAGCCTACTTACTTATTTGGGCCTAGTAACTGTGTCAGCCACTCCTTACAGTTGTCCTCTGCTGAACAAAGCAATGCCGCCAGTTTAGTCCTGTTAGCAATTTTGAACTGCATTTAGCCTACTTATTTATTTGGGCCTAGTAACTGTGTCAGCCACTCCTTACAGTTGTCCTCCACTGAACAAAGCAATGCCGCCAGTTTAGTCCTGTTACCAATTTTGAACTGCATTTAGCCTACTTACTTTTTGGGCCTATTAACTGTGTCAGCCTCTCATTACAGTTTTCCTACGCTGAACAAAGCAATGCCGCCTGTTTAGTCCTGTTACCAATTTTGAACTGGATTTAGCCTACTTTCTTATTTGGGCCTATATCTGTGTTTCCTCCTCATCCTGCTCATTGGCCAGCCACTGCTAGATGAGTCTGCTGGTACATTGACCCAGACCACTACATTCCCCTTACACAGCCAGAATCTAACCCTGCTGAAAATCAGGTTCCCCTTCCCGCATACTATACCACCTTACACGGGGACAAAGAGGAAGGTGCAGATGAAAGTGCAGGTTCCTTCATCAGGTGGGGGGCATACTCGTTGGCACTGGCACAGGGCCCCTCATAGTACACAAAAGTGTCTCTGGCAGAGGGAGGCGCCGCCCGCCGTCAAACACACCGTACTATGAGGGGCCCTGTGCCAGTGCCAACTAGTGGGCCCTCCCCTGCTTGCTCAGGATCGCAGCACTTGCAAAGTTGAAATACTTACCTCTCCCTGCTCTACCGCCGTGACGTATTCCGCTTTTCCTGGGCCCACGAAAATCTTGAGCCAGCCCTACCCCCAACAACTTTAGCCAAATGAGCCCCTGTTTTCAATGCCTAACTATTATTATAAAGTAAATTAAGATTGACAAGCTTAAGAAATACGAATTGATGTTTTTGGCATTAAAATGGACACTGTAGGTGTTTTCCTGTCCTCCACTCACTGCCGACTTTGATTCCCCATTGACTTGCATTGGGTTTCGTGTTTCGGCCGACCCCCGACTTTTCACAATAATCGGCCGATTTCACCCAACCCGACTTTTGAGAAAGTCGGGTTTTGCGAAACCCGACTCGATCCTAAAAAAGTAAAAATCGCTCAACTCTAGTGATGAGCGAGTGTGCTCGTTACTCGGGTTTTCTGAGCATGCTCGGGTGGTCTCTGAGTATTTTGGGTGTGCTCGGAGATTATGTTTGAGTCGCCGCAGCTGCGTGATTTGTGGCTGCTAGACAGCCTGAATACATGTGGGGATTCCATAACAAACAGGCAACCCCCACATGTATTCAGGCTGTCTAGCAGCCGTAAATCATGCAGCTGCGGCAAGGAAAACTAAATCTCCGAGCACTAACAAATACTCGGAGACCCCCCGAGCATGCTCAGAAAACCCAAGTAACGAGCACACTCGCTCATCACTACACTTTAGTTATTATAGGGTTTCAGCTCTCTGGTAGTAGATTGGATACACACCGTTACAGAGTTTTTTCAGAAAACAAAATAAAGTTTATTGCCCATCATAAACTTTACAGCTCCAAAATGAAAACAGCCTTTCTCCAGTACAAGTGAATAACATAAACAGTCCTTTCTTCACGCACAATGAAATAAGGTAAATGTAGCAGCCTCACCAGTCTCTGTATTCCAGGTAGTATCCACTTCATCAGTTTAAATTTGTTCATCAAACAATCACACCTCTGTTCAGCTGAGCTGACCCAGTTTTCTGTTATTAGGCCTGTAAGCCTAGTGCTGGATTATTCAAACAAAACCGTTCCCACCCAGACTCTTTTGGTTGCTCCTAAATCCCAGACTCAAAATCCAGTCAAACTAAATCTCTCTCCGTAAACTAGTGTTAGTGGTGCAGACTGTACATTTCGTGGCCAACTTGCTCAGTTACACATATCTGCCAACAAGGACCTTACCTCCTGCTTTCTTACATACCCCCTGCCCAAAGTAGGGAGGTGCCGCTGGGCACTATCTACTTATAAACAGTGTACCCTTGAACCTGTTCTTATCTTTCCAGGGTTTTAGTAGGCTGCAATGATATATCGGAAAGTGCTGCCTTTTTCCTGGTCAGTATATTTTACACTTGACCTCTCCCACCTTTTCTACTACCTCATAGGGTTCCTACCACTTAGTAAGGAAGTGGCTCTCTACTGTGGGCACAAACACAAGTTACACATTTAAATTGTCTCATTCAGGCTGACCTATTAATCCCCCTGGATTGTGCCTCTTGTGCCCTAAGGAGGTGCTCTTTT
This sequence comes from Ranitomeya imitator, assembly GCF_032444005.1. Lineage (NCBI taxonomy): Eukaryota > Metazoa > Chordata > Amphibia > Anura > Dendrobatidae > Ranitomeya > Ranitomeya imitator. The sequence continues at coordinate 679,813,678 of NC_091282.1, forward strand.
ACAGGCCATCTCACTTTGGTCCCTCTACCCAACAATTCATTATGCCCAGCCAAATATTGAAAAGAATTATTGTCTCGTGGGGAACATCATATAATTCCCTTACATTTTCCAGAGTGTCTTTCACCGTTAAGTCCTTTCTCTGGGCAGTCCCTTCTCCAGGTGAGGGATATTGGCTTCAGAGAATGTTTCCTCATCCTTTTTTTTGATAGTACAATGAAAGGAAAATCACTGATTACATCGTGTGACCTTGTTACCAAAACCACCTCCTTGTGGCATACTGGACTACTGTGCTACAGCTTTAGCCCATAAGTTCCAGAACAAAGCAAAATCTCATCTGCTAACAATAGTATGCAATACGTCCTTCAAACTCCTACTTTGTGGGACACGGAACCAATGTTTGTGCGTAAGTCCACATGAGCCTTGGGATAGTTTTTGATGTCTCCATGGATGCACCCCAATGCCAACCTCTTCCCAGGAACTAGCAGATGCAGAAGTGTGGCAGAGTAGGAAAAGGGTAGCAAAAGTCATCAAGTCCAGTAGTCCAATCACAGTAAAACCGTTCAAAGGAAGATGAAGATGATGCAAGCTCCAGTTAAAACGGTTCATTTATTAGAAATCTTTAAAATGACAAATTCATGAAGGTGAAGAGGTAGACGGACAATACAACACGTTTCTTGCACAACTCAGGCCTCCTTTGTTAAAGCTGCTAATTTAAATGTAAGTAAACACTAAATACAAGCAAGATAGGATGCTGATAATTTGCAAAATCATGTGACTTCTGACATATTCAAACAGTTTGAATAAACTCTGTGGATAGACAAACATCATTAAATTCAACAACAAAAAATGAAAAATAAACGTTAAAAATATCAATACTTAATAAATAAAACAAAAGCAGAAAAAAGTACTGGTGTTAATTAATAATGGAACATACTTTTATTTTTTTATATTATATTGGTAAGAGTTGTCATCTTTATGAAATGTTTGAGTAACTAGTGCTTGTTTGCATGTTCGACATGGATTACTGCCACATCTGTAAAAACCCTTACAAAAAAGCCAAGTTTCTGATTTAGTTTGAGATGAAAAATAACTGGATGAGATTATATTTCCTTTAGTTGCTCTCTTTGCTATAATAGAGCAGCCTGGTTCCAAAATAGAAGACAATATAGGGTCCTGGTACAGAATGGGTATTCATTTAGAAATAACTATTTTCATGTGATAGAATTGAGGACTATACTGTATTGATAAAACAAGTTTAATTGTCTTGATAGTATTTTTAGTTTTTTTTCTTCATTCACTCTTGTTTTGTTTTGGACTGGATAATGTTAGACATTCTGTCTAAAATGGATTATTCTCCTTAGTTCCTAGACAATCCTTTCCATGATTCCACATCTCTTTATCCAGAGTACTAAGAATTCTACAGTTTCTGTTGATTCTACTGAATTTACCTACTGGGATGGGTTTGATTGTGTGTTGAGGGAATGGAAGATCGTGTTCCCAGTAATGGGTTTAATGCGAGTGGAAGTAGAAGTAGAAATTGTATTGCCTGGTATGCCTGACAACTGTAGATCTAAAAATTAAATTTGAGCAGCATGGGACGTGAAAGTAAATCTGAGATCGTAATTATTATTGTTGATATATTCAATGAAATTAGGTATGGCAGATACACAACCCCCCAATATAAAAAAAGGAGATCGTCTATGTATCTGCCATACCATACAAGATGTTGGGAAAATGGATTTGAGACTGAATAAATAAATTCCAACTCCCAATATTCCATAACTAAAGATGGGCCAAAGATGGGGAATGCTTAGCTCCCATAGACACAACCCTGCACTGTAAACAATAGGACTGATCAAAAGTATAAAAAATTATGTGTCGTGAGGAAATATGTGACCTGTATGATGTAATTTTGAAAGGTCAATAGAGAAATCACTATAGTGGGATGACTGAACCTCCAAGGCTCTAATTACAATATTATGAGGTATGAACATATATAATGACATTATATCACAGCTGAGGCATGAAAAATCACTACACCATGTTTTGTTTGTGAAATGCTTCAAAATGTCACAAGTGTTCTTTGTGCTAACTGTTTGTTGGAGAGCTGAGTCGAGCCATTCGCTGAGATGTTCAGTCATTGACCTAGTTCCCCAAATGTTAGCTCTCATTGAAAGGGGGTTAGTGGCTTTTTGGACTTTGAGGAGAGCATGCATGAAAGGAAGAACAGGGTATTAAACCAACACATACTCCCTTTGTCACTTATACCCTTGAGTGCAAAACCATCATGTATAAATTGGTTTAACTTTGGAAAGTTAATGTAGGATTATAGTGTAACTAGATGGTGGCCCGATTCTAACGCATCGGGTATTCTAGGATATGCATGTCCACGTAGTATATTGCCCAGCGACATAGTATATTGCCCAGCCACGTAGTATATTGCCCAGCGATGTAGTATATTGCCCAGCGACGTAGTATATTGCCCAGTCACGTAGTATACTGCCCAGCAACGTAGTATATTGCCCAGTCACATAGTATATTGCCCCGCTACGTAGTATATTGCCCAGTCACGTAGTATATTGCCCAGCCACGTAGTGTATTGCCCAGCCACGTAGTATATTGCCCAGTTACGTATTGCCCAGCCACATAGTATATAGCAGAGCCACGTAGTACGGTATATTGCCCAATCACGTAGTATATTGCCCAGCCACATAGTATATAGCAGAGCCATGTAGTATATTGCCCAGCCACATAGTATATTGCCCAGCGACGGAGTATATTGTCCAGCCACATAGTATATTGCCCAGTCACGTAGTATATAGCAGAGCCACATAGTATATTGCCCAGTGACGTAGTATATTGCCCAGCCACATAGTATATAGCAGAGCCACGTAGTATATTGCCCAGCCACGTAGTATATTGGCCAGCGACAGAGTATATTGTCCAGCCACATAGTATATTGCCCAGTCACGTAGTATATTGCCCAGCCACATAGTATATAGCAGAGCCACGTAGTATATTGCCCAGCTACGTAGTATATTGGCCAGCGACGGAGTATATTGTCCAGCCACATAGTATATTGCCCAGTCACGTAGTATATAGCAGAGCCACGTAGTATATTGCCCAGTCACGTAGTATATTGCCCAGCACAAAGCCACGTAGTATAGAGACTTAAAAAAAAATAAACATATACTCACCTTCCGAAGGCCCGTTGTAGTCCTGCTATACTCACCATCCGCCGCCTTTCTCGCTCCTCGCCACGCTTCCAGGACCGCTCCATTGCAAGCGGCAGCTTGCGGTCCCATGGCTGGTGTGAGCAGGACCTATGATGACGTCGCGGTCACATGACCGTGACGTCACGGCAGGTCCTTGTAGCACACCAGCCCTGGGACGGGACCGGAAGCTGCCGCTTGCAATGGAGCGGTCCCGGGAGCGTGGCGAGGAGCGAGAAAGGCAGCGGAAGGTGAGTATAGCAGGTTTTTAATTTTTTTTATTATTTTTAACATGACATATTTTTACTATTGATGCTGCCTATGCAGCATCAATAGTAAATAGTTGGGAACACACAAGGTTAATAGCAGTGGTAACGGAGTGCGTTACACCGCGGGCCGTTACCGCTGCCATTAACCCTGTGTGAGCGGTGAGTGGAGGGGATCATGGAGCGGGTGCCGGGCAGTGAGTGCAGGGGAGTAGGGGAGGGACTAATCGGACTGTGGCTGTCGCTGATTGGTCGCGGCAGCCATGACTGGCAGCTGCCGAGACCAATCAGCGAATGAATAACCGTGACAGAAGGACAGACAGACAGACGGAAGTGACCCTTAGACAATTACCGTATTTTTTGGACTATAAGACGCACCGGACTATAAAGCGCACCCAGGTTTTAGAGGTGGAAAATAGGGGAAAAAAATATTTGAAGCAAAAAAATGTGGTAAAATATTTAATAACATAAATAACATACTATTATATGTGGTGTTATTATATATAATAGTATGTTATTATGTTGGAAGCTGCGGGACCTGTGTGGTGTCTGTACAGTACTATATGAAGATGCTGGAGGGTGAGTATAAGAATGGGGGCACAGGGCTTATATTGAAAGCAACACTCCAGCACTGCAAAATAACACTGGAGTGCTGCTTTAAAATCCCATGGGAGAACTATAACTCCCAGCATGTCCTGCAGATCCTATGACATGCTGAGAGTTATAGTTCACCAAAGGAGTGGCAGAGTGCTTTATTGTGTTTTGTAAAGACTAACCTCTTAAATGTGGCAGCCAGCCTTTTTTTTGGAAGTGCATTTGAACAGCAAGGTGGATTGCTGTTGAGGGGAACTAGAGAAAAAAAAAAAAAATCTATAAATCTTCAGCATAGCGAGTGTGAGCGAGCTGAGTGTGACAAGAGCGTAAGTGTGGACGGCGGTAAGTGTGACTTGTGATTCAGTGAAGAGGTATTTGGAAACCCTTTAACAAATACCTGTGTGAATTGGTGTGAGTTGCTGAATTGGGAGTAGCTATATTCATAAGGGGTTAACTTAGGGTTGGGGCTCATAGTTAAGGGTTTATAAGGGGCAGCTGTTGGGGGCTCAAGTCCTTTTTGGAAGTGCATTTAAACAGCAAGGTGGATTGCTGTTGAGGGGAACTAGAGAAAAAAAAATAAATCTATAAATCTTCAGCGTAGCGAGTGTGAGCGAGCTGAGTGTGACCTGAGCGTAAGTGTGGACGGCGGTAAGTGTGACTTGTGATTCAGTAACTTTGGAGTCAGGGAGTTTCCAAGGGAGGAATTACTGAATTTCTGTCTGTTTTGTATTAATACTTTGTATTTATTTATTTATTTTTTTATTATTTAACTTTTCTGTCTGGTGCAATCCCCATTAGGAAATGTGCTCCACGATTGTTAATGCCATCCAGTGCACGTCTTGCCACATGTATGCAGTCCTTGAGCAGCCGATCGAGGGTGCATACTGCTGTGCGAGATGTGAGCACGTTGTGCATTTGGAAACCCAGATACTGACTCTAAATGTGCAGCTGGCAACACTGAGATCCATTGACAATATGGAGAGGAGTCTTCTGCTCACGGAGCAGACGCTCAATGGGACAGATGAATGGGGGGATGGTAGGATGGAGTTGCAGGACGGTGAAGTAGCAAGCTGGGTGACAGTTAGGAAGCGGGGTAGAGGGAAGAGTGCCAGGGAGGCTAGTCCTGATCTGGAACACCCCAATAAGTTTGCTAAGTTGGCAGATGAGGGGGGTCCCAGTACAGGGGTAGCACTGCTGCAGCCAGGCATGTCCTCTGAAAGCCGGAGGAGTGACTGCTCCAGTAAGGAGGGAAATAGGGGAGCAGAGCAGGCCAGACAGGTGCTGGTAGTGGGGGACTCAATTATTAGGGGAACAGATAGGGCAATCTGTCACAAAGACAGGGATCATCGAACGGTGTGCTGCCTACCTGGCGCTCGAGTCCGACACATCGCTGATCGGGTGGACAGATTACTGGGAGGGGCTGGTGAGGACCCAGCGGTCATGGTGCACATAGGCACAAATGACAAAGTTAGAGGTAGGTGGAAGGTCCTTAAAGATGATTTCAGGGAATTAGGCTGCAAGCTGAAAGCAAGGGCCTCCAACATGGTATTCTCCGAAATACTGCCTGTACCACGTGCCATGCCAGAGAGGCAATGGGAGATTAGGGAGGTTAATAAGTGGCTCAAGAATTGGTGTAGGAAGGAGGGGTTTGGGTTCCTGCAGAACTGGGCTGACTTCTCAGTTGGCTACAGGCTCTACGCTAGGGATGGACTGCAACTCAATGGGGAAGGTGCAGCTGTGCTGGGGGAGAAAATGGCTAAAAGGTTGGAGGATTGTTTAAACTAGGGATTGGGGGGGAGGCTATTCAATTTATAAGAGGGGAAGATAGTGCAGACAGAGACCTGGGCACAAATAAGGAAGTTGGGGGTGGCGGTGGCATGGGGGGTGGGGTTAGAACAGTTAATAATTTAAGAAAGAGTAGAGGTACAGAGAGGAAGATCAAGTGCATGTATACAAATGCCAGAAGCCTCGCCAACAAAATGGACGAATTAGAACTAATGTTGTTGGAGCATAATTATGACATGGTGGGGATATCTGAAACGTGGCTGGATGAGAGCCATGACTGGGCTGTTAACTTGCAGGGCTATAGTCTGTTCAGAAATGACCGTACAGATAAGCGAGGGGTTGGGGTGTGTCTATATGTAAAATCGTCCTTAAAACCCATCCGGCGTGATAATATAGGTGAATTTAATGAAAATGTAGAATCCCTGTGGGTGGAGATAAGGGGAGGGGGAAAAAATAATAAATTACTGATAGGGGTTTGTTATAAATCTCCAAAAATAATGGAAGCAATGGAGAATATCCTCGTAAAGCAAATAGATGAAGCTGCGACTCAAGGAGAAGTCATTATTATGGGGGACTTCAACTACCCTGAAATAGATTGGGGAACAGAAACCTGCAGTTCCAGTAAAGGTAATCGGTTTTTGACAACTATGAGAGACAATTACCTTTCACAACTGGTTCAGGACCCAACAAGAAGGGGGGCACTGCTAGACCTAATATTAACCAACAGGCCAGACCGCATAGCAAATATAAGGGTTGGGGGTTACTTGGGAAATAGCGATCACAAAATAATAAGTTTTCATGTATCCTTTAAAAAGATGTGTAATAGAGGGGTTACAAGGACACTAAACTTCAGGAGGGCAAATTTCCAACGGATGAGAGAGGATCTTGGTGCAATTAAATGGGACGATATCCTGAGACACAAAAATACACAAAGAAAATGGGAGACGTTTATTAACATCCTGGATAGGACCTGTGCACAGTATATACCGTATGGGAATAAACATACTAGGAATAGGAGGAAACCAATATGGCTAAATAGAGCTGTAAGGAGCGCAATAAGTGATAAAAAGAAAGCATTTAGAGAATTAAAGGAAGTAGGTAGTGAGGAGGCATTAAATAAATACAGAAAATTAAATAAATTCTGTAAAAAGCAAATCAAGGCAGCAAAGATTGAGACAGAGAGACTCATTGCCAGAGAGAGTAAAAATAATCCCAAAATATTCTTTAACTACATAAATAGTAAGAGACTAAAAAATGATAGTGTTGGCCCCCTTAAAAATAGTCTGGGTGAAATGGTGGATGAGGATGAGGAAAAAGCCAATATGCTAAATGACTTTTTTTCATCAGTATTTACACAAGAAAATCCCATGGCAGACAAAATGACTAGTGATAAAAATTCCCCATTAAATGTCACCTGCTTAACCCAGCAGGAAGTGCGGCGGCGTCTAAAAATCAGTAAAATTGACAAATCTCCGGGCCCGGATGGGATACACCCTCGAGTACTGCAGGAATTAAGTAGAGTCATTGATAGACCATTATTTTTAACTAGATTGTGGCCCGATTCTAACGCATCGGGTATTCTAGAATATGCATGTCCCCGTAGTATATGGACAATGATGATTCCAGAATTCGCGGCAGACTGTGCCCGTCGCTGATTGGTCGAGGCAACCTTTATGACATCATCGTCGCCATGGCAACCATTATGACATCTACGTCGATACTGTGCCTGTCGCTGATTGGTCGAGGCAACCTTTATGACATCATCGTCGCCATGCTGTGCTTGTCACTGATTGGTCGAGGCCTGGCGGCCTCGACCAATCAGAGATGTGGGATTTCCAGGACAGACAGACAGACAGACAGACGGAAAAACCCTTAGACAATTATATATATAGATCTTTAAAGACTCCATAATAACAGGGTCTGTACCACAGGACTGGCGTATAGCAAATGTGGTGCCAATATTCAAAAAGGGGACAAAAACTGAACTCGGAAATTATAGGCCAGTAAGCTTAACATCTACTGTGGGTAAAATCCTGGAGGGCATTCTAAGGGATGCTATACTGGAGTATCTGAAGAGGAATAACCTCATGACCCAGTATCAGCACGGGTTTACTAGGGACCGTTCATGTCAGACTAATTTGTTCCGGACTGCACCAAAGGAACCCAGTAGATGTAGTGTATATGGACTTTTCAAAAGCTTTTGATACGGTGCCACACAAAAGGTTGATACATAAAATGAGAATAATGGGGATAGGGGAAAATATGTGTAAATGGGTTGAGAGCTGGCTCAGGGATAGGAAACAAAGGGTGGTTATTAATGGAACACACTCGGACTGGGTAGCGGTTAGCAGTGGGGTACCACAGGGGTCAGTATTGGGCCCTCTTCTTTTTAACATATTTATTAATGACCTTGTAGGGGGCATTCAGAGTAGAATTTCAATATTTGCAGATGACACTAAACTCTGCAGAATAATCAATACAGAGGAGGACAATTTTATATTACAGGATGATTTATGTAAACTAGAAGCTTGGGCTGATAAATGGCAAATGAGCTTTAATGGGGATAAATGTAAGGTCATGCACTTGGGTAGAAGTAATAAGATGTATAATTATGTGCTTAATTCTAAAACTCTGGGCAAAACCGTCAATGAAAAAGACCTGGGTGTATGGGTGGATGACAAACTCATATTCAGTGGCCAGTGTCAGGCAGCTGCTACAAAGGCAAATAAAATAATGGGATGCATTAAAAGAGGCATAGATGCTCATGAGGAGAACATAATTTTACCTCTATACAAGTCACTTGTTCGACCACACTTAGAATACTGTGCACAGTTCTGGTCTCCGGTGTATAAGAAAGACATAGCTGAACTGGAGCGGGTGCAGAGAAGAGCGACCAAGGTTATTAGAGGACTGGGGGGTCTGCAATACCAAGATAGGTTATTACACTTGGGGCTATTTAGTTTGGAAAAACGAAGACTAAGGGGTGATCTTATGTTAATGTATAAATATATGAGGGGACAGTACAAAGACCTTTCTGATGATCTTTTTAATCATAGACCTGAAACTGGGACAAGGGGGCATCCTCTACGTTTGGAGGAAAAAAGGTTTAAGCATAATAACAGACGCGGATTCTTTACTGTAAGAGCAGTGAGACTATGGAACTCTCTGCCGTATGATGTTGTAATGAGTGATTCATTACTTAAATTTAAGAGGGGACTGGATACATTTCTGGAAAAGTATAATGTTACAGGGTATATACACTAGATTCCTTGATAGGGCGTTGATCCAGGGAACTAGTCTGATTGCCGTATGTGGAGTCGGGAAGGAATTTTTTTCCCCAAGGTGGAGCTTACTCTTTGCCACATGGGTTTTTTTTGCCTTCCTCTGGATCAACATGTTAGGGCAAGTTAGGTTAGGCTATGGGTTGAACTAGATGGACTTAAAGTCTTCCTTCAACCTTAATAACTATGTAACTATGTAACTATGTGGTGAGGTAAAAGCATCCCATGACTGCACACAGAGCCTTCCCTCCTTTCCTTTCCACAGCACAGGTTATGAGGAAGCTGCAGATTCTAGTGGGGAGCCTGAAGGACCTGTGATGGTGTCAAGAAGAGGGAGGGCTCTGAGCTGCCATGTGATGCTCCAGCCCGCCCACTCCTGACATCAAACAGGTCCTGTTTGTGCACAACACTTGGCGTCCAGCCCAGGCATGGCAGGCAGGTATGCAGCGATCTCCTCTCTCCTCTGGCCCCTGCTGCTGCTGCCTCCTCTCCCCCGGACACACAGACCTCCCCAGCTGCTGCAGGAATCAGCGCTGGAGAAGCCATGTGTGTCCCTGCTTAAGTGCAGTATTCATTTGCTGCTCCCGGCTCACCGCTCAGCTGATAGGTGGGCGGGGAGCCGCTAATGAATATTCACTGCACTTAATCATCCGGACCACATGGTTTCCCCAGCGCTGATTCTGGGCAGCGCGGACATCCTGAAGTGGGATAACAGTGCGATCCCACTCACTGCTGCCCCCCTCCCCACATGCTACGGTACTTCCGTACCATAAGACGCACCCACACTTTCCTCCCAAATTTGGAGGAAAAAAAGTGCGTCTTATGGTCGGAAAAATACGGTATATAGTAGATTTACTATAGGTGCATATATCACTAAGTATTTCCATGGTTTAGGATCTGCATAATTCAGTATCCATTACTACCACTGCTCCCGCTGTTATCCAACATTTTTATAATAATATTTTAATATTTTTAAGTTGTTGCAACAATCTGTTTTGAAAAGCAGAAAGATTCATCCATTTAATGGATTGGGCAGACACATGTAGAGGTTTCAATTCCCTCGTAACCATATCCTGGAATTTATCCATACAGTTCGTCGTACACTGCACTGGATAAAAATAAGGATTTTTATTTCTAATCTGTTAACATGATTTACCTGATGGCGCGGTTCAGAAGATATGACGAGTAATGATGAGGAGTGGTGAGTTGACTATAATTTTTTTTTTTTTTTTCACATTTTATAATTCTTATTCTGTTCTCTGTTCTCTGATTTTTTATAAAGTGTTTGTGGTTAACATTTTTACATTTATGGGCAATTTAATTATTTCCATGTAATGGAATTTCCTTGTTTATTTTGATGCAGTTTTTCTTTTGGAAGATTTGTGTTTAACCTCTGTGTACTTTAAGCATTTGTGAATATATATTATAATAAAGAACTATATGAGTATGTTACATTAACATTATTTTTAACTCTTTAAAGACTGGGACATTTTTCATTTTGTATTTTAGATTTTTCATTCCGTTCTTCCAAAACCCATAACTTTTTTTTATTTTGTCATCAATTTAGCCATGTAAAGGCTTTTTTTTTGACGATTTGTAGCTTAGAATGACACCATTCACTTTATAATTTAATGTACTCGAAACTGGGAAATACATTTCAAGTTGGGTAAAATGGTAAAACAAAAATGCAATTCCAATATTGTTTTTTTTAATTTTTTTAGATTGTTCATTGTGCGGTAAAAATTACCTGCCAATTTCATTCTGCAGGTCAGTATGATTATGGCATTACCAAAACTTCTAAAATTTTATTTTTGTGGGCCATTTAACCCCTATCTGACCTCGGACGGGATAGTACGTCCGAGGTCAGATCCCCTGCTTTGATGCAGGGCTCCGCGGTGAGCCCGAACCAAAGCCGGGACATGTCAGCTGTTTTGAACAGCTGACATGTGCCAGTGATAGGCGCGGGCAGAATCGCGATCTGCCCGCACCTATTAACTAGTTAAATGCCGCTGTCAAAAGCAGACAGCGGCATTTAACTACCGCATCCGGCCGGGCGGCCGGAAATGACGTCATCGCCGACCCCCGTCACATGATCGGGGGTCGGCGATGCGTCTGGATGGTAACCATAGAGGTCCAAGAGACCTCTATGGTTACTGATCACCGGTGGCTGTGAGCGCCACCCTGTGGTCGGCGCTCACAGCACACCTCCATTTCTGCTACATAGCAGCGATCAGCAGATCGCTGCTATGTAGCAGAGGCGATCGAGTTGTGCCTGCTTCTAGCCTCCCATGGAGGCTATTGAAGCATGGCAAAAGTAAAAAAAAAAGTGAAAAAAAAGTGAAAAAAAATAAAAAAAATATAAAAGTTTAAATCACCCCCCTTTCGCCCCAATCAAAATAAATCAATAAAAAAAAACAAATCTACACATATTTGGTATCGCCGCGCTCAGAATCGCCCGATCTATCAATTAAAAAAAAGCATTAACCTGATCGCTAAACGGCGTAGCGAGAAAAAAATTGGAAACGCCAGAATGACGTTTTTTAGGTCGCCGCGACATTGCATTAAAATGCAATAACGGGCGATCAAAAGAACGTATCTGCACCAAAATGCTATCATTAAAAACGTCATCTTGGCACGCAAAAAATAAGCCCTCAACCGACCCCAGATCACGAAAAACGGAGACGCTACGAGTATCGGAAAATGGCGCAATTTTTATTTTTATTTTTTTAGCAAAGTTTGGAATTTTTTTTCACCACTTAGATAAAAAATAACCTAGTCATGTTAGGTGTCTATGAACTCGTACTGACCTGGAGAATCATAATGTCAAGTCAGTTTTAGCATTTAGTGAACCTAGCAAAAAAGCCAAACAAAAAACAAGTGTGGGATTGCACTTTTTTTGCAATTTCACCGCACTTGGAATTTTTTTCCCGTTTTCTAGTACACGACATGGTAAAACCAATGATGTCATTCAAAAGTACAACTCGTCCTGCAAAAAATAAGCCCTCACATGGCCAAATTCACGGAAAAATAAAAAAGTTATGGCTCTGGGAAGGAGGGGAGTGAAAAACGAACACGGAAAAACGAAAAATCCCAAGGTCATGAAGGGGTTAAATACCGCAGTTAGTGATTGACATTAGCATCTAAATGGTTAACAGCAGCAAACAGATTTATCTCTGGCTGCTGCAGTTACATGCTCATGCTGGCTATGTAACATATCAGACATCTACTTGAAACTCGATTTATCCAGCATTCCCCAAATTTTCCAAAAAGTTAGATTCAAAGAGTTGAATTGCCATGAAAAGACATGTGTAACACTCTCAGGACTCCTAGTACTGTATTTAACCCCTCAACAGCCTTTGTAAGGATAAAATGACCTTTACCTGTGAAAGTGGAAGAAAATTAGTGTTTCGGTTTCGTTGTGAAGCAAGAAGATGAAGAATCCATTGCTTGCTCCAGTCGTGACAGCAAACAAACTTGGCAGTGCTAACATTTTTATTGTAAAAATATTTACATTTACGGGCCAATGCACAAAAACAGTGTTGCCTATTATAAAGAAATTACTTAATGAACTATCTAAAAACATTTCCTTTTTGGGATGAATAACAAGTTTGTTGGTTGAAGAACGAAGAATAGATAGCTCTAAAAGAAACTTTCCAAAAATCATCCCTTTTGTGGGAGCAGCAGCAGATTTGCTGTTTGGAAAGTGAAGAATACCACCTCCTCCAAAAATAAACAATAAATAAATAAGAAATAAAAAAAAAAAAAAAAAAATATATATATATATATATATATATATATATATATACAGTTAGGTCCATATATATTTGGACAGAGACAACATTTTTCTCATTTTGGTTATAGACATTACCACAATGAATTTTAAATAAAACAATTCAGATGCAATTGAAGATCAGACTTTCAGCTTTCATTTGAGGGTATCCACGTTAAAATTGGATGAAGGGTTTAGGAGTTTCAGCTCATTAACATTTGCCACCCTGTTTTTAAAGGGACCAAAAGTAATTGGACAATTGACTCCAAGGCTATTTCATGGACAGGTGTGGGCAATCCCTTCGTTATGTCATTCTCAATTAAGCAGATAAAAGGCTTGGAGTTGATTTGAGGTGTGGTGCTTGCATTTGGAAGGTTTTGCTGTGAAGTAAACATGCGGTCAAAGGAGCTCTCCATGCAGGTGAAACAAGCCATCCTTAAGCTGCAAAAACAGAAAAAACCCATCTGAGAAATTGCTACAATATTAGGAGTGGCAAAATCTACAGTTTGGTACATCCTGAGAAGGAAAGAAAGCATTGGTGAACTGATAAATGCAAAAAGACCTCGGCGCCCACGGAAGACAACAGTGGGGGATGCTCGCAGAATAATCTCCATGGTGAACAGAAACCCCTTCACAACAGCCAACCAAGTGAACAACACTCTCCAGGAGATAGACGTATCAATATCCAAATCTACCATAAAGACAAGACTGCATGAAAGTAAATGCAGAGGGTTTACTGCACGGTGCAAGCCACTCATAAGCATCAAGAATAAAAAGGCTAGACTGGACTTTGTTAAAAAACATCTAAAAAGGCCAGCACAGTTCTGGAAGAACATTCTTTGGACAGATGAAACCAAGATCGACCTCTACCAGAATGATGGAAAGAGAAAAGTATGGTGAAGGCGTGGTACAGATCATGATCCAAAGCATACCACATCATCTGTAAAACCCGGCGGAGGCAGTGTGATGGCTTGGGCATGCATGGCTGCCAGTGGCACTGGGTCACTAGTGTTTATTGATGATGTGACACAGGACAGAAGCAGCCAAATGAATTATGAGGTATTCAGAGACATACTGTGCTCAGATCCAGCCAAATGCAGCCAAACTGATTGGTCATCGTTTAATACTACAGATGGACAATGACCCAAAACATAAAGCCAAAGCAACCCAGAAGTTTATTAAAGCAAAGAAGTGGAATATTCTTGAATGGCCAAGTCAGTCACCTGATCTCAACCCAATTGAGCATGCATTTCACTTGTTAAAGACTAAACTTCAGACAGAAAGGCCCACAAACAAACAGCAACTGAAAACCACTGCAGTGAAGGCCTGGCCGAGCATCAAAAAGGAGGAAAAACAGCGTCTGGTGATGTCCATGAGTTCAAGACTTCAGGCAGTCATTGCCAACAAAGGGTTTTCAACCAAGTACTAAAAATGAACATTTTATTTACAATTATTGAATCTGTCCAATTACTTTTGGTCCCTTTAAAAACAGGGTGGCACATGTTAAGGAGCTGAAACTCCTAAACCCTTCATCCAATTTTAATGTGGATACCCTCAAATGAAAGCTGAAAGTCTTAACTTCAACTGCATCTGAATTGTTTTGTTTAAAATTCACTGTGGTAATGTCTATAACCAAAATTAGAAAAATGTTGTCTCTGTCCAAATATATATGGACCTAACTGTATATATCAGTGATGAGGCATGAGATGTGCGTGAAACCTCAGAGTAAATTAGGAAAATCTGGTTACTTATGGAGTGAGCTATTCTTAATAATAATACCAAACGTACTATTCCTTTGTCCAGTAAGTCAAGAGACATGAGCCATTGTTTCTTGTGGGAGTGTCTGGTGCCACTTTCTGTATGCTAATTTGTGAAATTCCTGATGATTATGAATTGCATCAGCCCCCTGCAGTGTACAAGTCTGCATCATTTGAATGACAATTATGCTGTCTAATTGAACTAGCAAACAATGAGTGAACAGTCATGACTATCTGCCTCACAATCCTGTGGGGCACAGTGCCCTGAAATGGGAGCTGAGGGATATAAAAAGGGGCCTGATCCTGTCACTGGTGTGATTCTATGGGATGTCAGCCTAGAGCCCATGGTTCCAGCTGGTTGAATGCGGAACTGCTCCACTGCCCAGCTCTGAGCCTACAAATTTGTTTGGATAACTCAGGTTGAGACAATATGGTCACCCGCCTACATACATCACTGTGCTCAGTCGGCTTCCTAAGCTTGCCACTACCTCCTCTCATTGAGTGCTTTCAAAAGTGTGGTGCTACTGATTGGGGTAGTTGGCCCTGAAGTTGCAGAGGTTGTAATCCCTGGCGATCCAGTGTTGGTGATCCAATAAAGTCTTAGCGGAGTGTGGTACCCTCATCCTGTGTTCACTGAGTAATATTCTGCCTATGGGCAAGGAGTATGGGCATTCAGTGGCATGAGCCATGGCCTGTGCAGTCTTTCAGGCCAGTGGATGAGAGCATTCACTGACCCTCATGTCTCCACATTGTGCTGCTGTGAAGGGCCAGTATTAGCAGGATCAGCAGCAGCACAGTATAGATTGAACATGATTCACAGGCAGGAAATGCCTGGCTGTGTAGGGGCCATTAGCACTGGTGGCAGCAGATTAGTATTGAACATAGTGGACAGGAAAGCAAATGCCATGACTGATGTACTCACTGAATGAGCAGTAAGTGAAAGAAAATATTCACTGATCCAAGCCTAATTCATATTTACAAATGTACAGATTTCCGCTTTTGAGGTGGACAACCTGGTCTACATGAGAGTGACATAGCCACCAGCTGCGCTGAATACCCTCTCTGACAGTACTCTAGAGGCTGAATAAGATAGTACACTTACGGAAAAGGGGGCCAGTTCTTGCTACATGTTCAATTGGCTGATGCAGAAGTCCATGGGGTCAGGCACAAAGAACACAGTCCAGGTCTGAATGAATCTGTTTGTTAAGGCAATGCTTCTCTGTTTGCTGATGTGTGTCAGGTTGGCAAAGTGACTAATAAAACATCTGTTGAAAATCATGTTGTATATGCTGTAATCACTGCTGCTAATTCAGCTTCATGTTGAAGTGGTAACGTTGGCAGAAGCAGGGGAATATTTGCTTTGGAAGAGCGGAAAAAGGTATCCTGGCCAGACATGCGGCTGGCAGTTATCTGCTTAGCATAAAAAGTTTAGCAGAGCATGGAGTACAGCTTAGTTTGGGAAGACACCAATTTTGACTCCATTTTGGAAGCCAGAAAAAATCCCTCGTTTTGCTCTTAAGAGTGAAAATACATGGTTTTCCAATAGTCATCCCATTGCTTGATGTTAACAATAAACCTGTCATCAAACAAGCAATAGAGCATGCAACTGGCTGTTGGTTTACTCCACGTCAATTACATATTAGCATTGTAGTAATGAACAGTGATATTTTCTGCTCAATTCCAACGAGCTACACATCTATTGTAAGTCTTTTGTTGCTCATGCTCCTAAGCTTTAAAACAGCTTAGCAGTGCCTAAACATACACAGAGAAGATAAACATATTTTATTATCATGTCTACCTTGTCAATCGCTGTACAAACAAGTTGAAACGGTGTATTTTTATACAGATTGGGAAGCACTGACAGTGCTTCCACCTCCAAACCCAATGATCATGTGATCACTGAATGTAGGGAGCAAACAGTAGCTCCTGGGTCCTAAAAAATCCAGTCAGCTTTGCTATGGAAGTAGTTGCATGAGTTTCCCCTCAAACTGTGCTAATGTTTGCAGGAGAAATCAGAAACAATAAATAATGAAATAATATGATAAAATGCCCCCCCCCCCAAGGTTCTGACTGGCTCAGTGTGTAAAATAAATAAAAATAATTATTATTTAAAAATGCTAAACTAAAAGAGAATAAAGAGTATAAATAAATAAATTTACAAAATACTGCAAATCAATATTGTTGTTTCTAGCCCTGTTCATTATATAAAAATGTAAAATATAAAAATTCTTATGAAAAAGGACAACACAATTTAAATAGTTTTTTAGCAATCCTGTTTGTTAGTGAAAAAAATAAAATAAAACTAGACATACTGTATTTCCTAATGGACTTATTTCCTATTTTTCTTTACATTTTCTGCACAACATTGACAAAAAAAATACAAAATATACAAATTGTGGAATCAAGTAAAAAGAGGCAAAAATTATTTGAACAGAGAACAGTAACTCACTGCAGAAAAAAAAGCATTATGAAGGAAAATGAGCAAAGGCTTATACATACATGCATATCAATAATTTTATAGCTCATAAGAGATGGACATGTAATAAACCAAGCAAGAAATATAACATTTTTTTATCTTAGATATCTATAGTGGAACAATATATGCACAGCAGGATAGCTGCCACAGTAATGGCCAAGAATGTTTAGCTGTCAAGATTATTAGAGTTGGTGCAAATCGATATACAGAAATTGGTTCATTGGCCACATTGGTAATCTGTGGCTGCTAGATAGGAGCCTTGAGAACCACCTCTTGCTTAAAGTCGTCCGGTGCACTTTTTTTGATTAACCAGCCTATTGCAAAGTCATCATTACAATGTGATGTACATTTGACTTTGTGCCAAGCCGGTGAATCAAAAGAAGAGTCACAGATATCTTCAGGTAAGGGAAGAGTCTTCCCTAACAGGAGGTTTTCAGGGCTCCCATCCAGCAATCAAAGATTACAAATCTGGCCAATGGACCTGGTTCTGTGAATGACAAATTGATCTGCCATATGTAGGCATGGCTACATGGATAAATCATCCACAGTGTTAAGGTCCCTGTGCCATTTCTTAGGTGTATCATTATTCCTGGTCATTGTTGCTTTCAGATTAACCCCTTTACCCCCAAAGGTGGTTTGCACGTTATGGACCGGGCCAATTTTTACAATTCTGACCACTGTCCCTTTATGAGGTTATAACTCTGGAACGCTTCAATGGATCCCAGTGATTCTGACATTGTTTTCTCGTGACATATTGTACTTCATGATAGTGGTAAAAATTCTTTGATAGTACCTGCGTTTATTTGTGAAAAAAACAGAAATTTGGCGAAAATTATGAAAATTTAGCAATTTTCCAACTTTGAATTTTTATGCAATTAAATCACAGAGATATGTCACACACAATACTTAATAAGTAACATTTCCCACATGTCTACTTTACATCAGCACAATTTTGGAACCAAAATTTTTTTTTGTTAGGGAGTTATAAGGGTTAAAAGTTGACCAGCAATTTCTCATTTTTACAACACCATTTTTTTTAGGGACCGCATCTCATTTGAAGTCATTTTGAGGGGTCTATATGATAGAAAATACCCAAGTGTGACACCATTCTAAAAACTGCACCCCTCATGGTGCTCAAAACCATATTCAAGAAGTTTATTAACCCTTCTGGTGCTTCACAGGAATTTTTGGAATGTTTAAATAAAAATGAACATTTAACTTTTTTTCACAAAAAATTTACTTCAGCTCCAATTTGTTTTATTTTACCAAGGGTAACAGGAGAAAATGGACCCCAAAAGTTGTTGTACAATTTGTCCTGAGTACGCCGATACCCCATATGTGGGGGTAAACCACTGTTTGGGCGCATGACAGAGCTGGGAAGCGAAGGAGCGCCATTTGACTTTTCAATGCAAAATTGACTGGAATCGAGATGGGACACCATGTTGCGTTTGGAGAGCCCCTGATGTGCCTAAACATTGAAACCCCCCACAAGTGACACCATTTTGGAAAGTAGACCCCTTAAGGAACTTATCTAGAGGTGTGGTGAGCACTTTGACCCACCAAGTGCTTCACAGAAGTTTATAATGCAGAACCGTAAAAATAAAAAATCATATTTTTTCACAAAAATTATCTTTTCGCCCCCAATTTTTTATTTTCCCAAGGGTAAGAGAAGAAATCGGAACGCAAAAGTTGTTGTACAATTTGTCCTGAGTACGCTGATACCCCATATGTGGGGGTAAACCACTGTTTGGGCGCATGGGAGAGCTCGGAAGGGAAGGAGCGCCGTTTGACTTTTCAATGTAAAATTTATAGGAATTGAGATGGGACGCCATGTTTCGTTTGGAGAGCCACTGATGTGCCTAAACATTGAAACCCCCCACAAGTGACACCATTTTGGAAAGTAGGCCACCTAAGGAACTTATCTCTAGGTGTGTGGTGAGCACTTTGACCCACTAAGTGCTTCACAGAAGTTTATAATGCAGAACCGTAAAAATAAAAAATCATATTTTTTCACAAAAATTATCTTTTCGCCCCCAATTTTTTATTTTCCCAAGGGTAAGAGAAGAAATTGGACCCCAAAAGTTTTTGTACAATTTGTCCTGAGTACGCTGATACCCCATATGTGGGGGTAAACCACTGTTTGGGCGCATGGGAGAGCTCGGAAGGGAAGGAGCGCCGTTTGACTTTTCAATGCAAAATTGACAGGAGATGAGATGGGACGCCATGTTGCGTTTAGAGAGCCACTGATGTGCCTAAACATTGAAACCCCCAACAAGTGACACCATTTTGGAAAGTAGACCCCCTAAGGAACTTATCTAGATGTGTTTTGAGCGCTTTGACCCACCAAGGGCTTCACAGAAGTTTATAATGCAGAACCGTAAAAATAAAACAAAAAATTTTTCCCACAAAAATTATTTTTTAGCCCCCAGTTTTGTATTTTCCCAAGGGTAACAGGAGAAATTGGACCCCAAAATTTGTTGTCCAATTTGTCCTGAGTACGCTGATACCCCAAAAGTGGGGGGAACCACTGTTTGGGCGCATGGGAGGGCTCGGAAGGGAAGGAGCTCCATTTGGAATGCAGACTTAGATGGAATGGTCTGCAGGTGTCACATTGCGTTTGCAGAGCCCCTAATGCACCTAAACAGTAGAAACCCCCCACAAGTGACACCATTTTGGAAACTAGACACCCTAAGGAACTCATCTAGATGTGTTCTTAGAGCTTTGAACCCCCAAGTGTTTCACTACAGTTTGTAATGCAGAGCCGTGAAAATAAAAAAATAAAAACTTTCCCCAAAATATTATTTTTTAGCCCCCAGTTTTGTATTTTCCCAAGGGTAACAGGAGAAATTGGACCCCAAAATTTGTTGTCCAATTTGTCCTGAGTATGCTGATACCCCAAAAGTGGGGGGAACCACTGTTTGGGCGCATGGGAGGGCTCGGAAGGGAAGGAGCTCCATTTGGAATGCAGACTTAGATGGAATGGTCTGCAGGTGTCACATTGCGTTTGCAGAGCCCCTAATGCACCTAAACAGTAGAAACCCCCCACAAGTGACACCATTTTGGAAACTAGACACCCTAAGGAACTCATGTAGATGTGTTCTTAGAGCTTTGAACCCCCAAGTGTTTCACTACAGTTTGTAATACAGAGCCGTGAAAATAAAAAAATAAAAACTTTCCCCAAAATATTATTTTTTAGCCCCCAGTTTTGTATTTTCCCGAGGGTAAGAGGAGAAATTCGACCCCAAAAGTTGTTGTCCAATTTGTCCTGAGTACGCTGATACCCCATATGTGGGGGGAACCACTGTTTGGGCGCATGGGAGGGCTCGGAAGTGAAGGAGTGCCATTTGGAATGCAGACTTAGATGGAATAGTCTGCAGGCGTCACATTGCGTTTGCAGAGCCCCTAATGTACCTAAACAGTAGAAACCCCCCACAAGTGACCCCATATTGGAAACTAGACCCCCCAGGAAACTCATCTAGATGTGTTGTGAGAACTTTGAACCCCCAAGTGTTTCACTACAGTTTATAACGCAGAGCCGTGAAAATAAAAAATCTTTTTTTTCCCACAAAAATTATATTTTAGCCCCCAGTTTTGTATTTTCCCAAGGGTAACAGGAGAAATTGGACCCCAAAAGTTGTTGTCCTATTTGTCCTGAGTACGCTGATACCCCATATGTTGGGGTAAACCCCTGTTTGGACAAACGGGAGAGCTCGGAAGGGAAGGAGCACTGTTTTACTTTTTCAACGCAGAATTGGCTGGAATTGAGATCGGACGCCATGTCGCGTTTGGAGAGCCCCTGATGTGTCTAAACAGTGGAAACCGCCCAATTATAACTGAAACCCTAATCCAAACACACCCCTAACCCTAATTCCAACGGTAACCCTAACCACACCTCTAACCCTGACACACCCCTAACCCTAATCCCAACCCTATTCCCAACTGTAAATGTAATCTAAACCCTAACTGTAACTTTAGCCCCAACCCAAACTGTAGCCCTAGCCCTAACCCTAGCCCTAACCCTAGCCCTAACCCTAACCCTAGCCCTAACCCTAGCCCTAATGGGAAAATGGAAATAAATACATTTTTTTAATTTTTCCCTAACTAAGGGGGTGATGAAGGGGGATTTGATTTACTTTTATAGCGAGTTTTTTAGCGGATTTTTATGATTGGCAGCCGTCACACACTGAAAGACGCTTTTTATTGCAAAAAATATTTTTTGCATTATCACATTTTGAGAGCTATAATTTTTCCATATTTGGGTCCACAGAGTCATGTGAGGTCTTGTTTTTTGCGGGACGAGTTGATGTTTTTATTGGTAACAGTTTCGGGCACGTGACATTTTTTGATCGCTTTTTATTCCGATTTTTGTTAGGAAGAATGACCAAAAATCAGCTATTCATGAATTTCTTTTGGGGGAGGCGTTTATACCGTTCCGCGTTTGGTAAAATTGATAAAGCAGTTTTATTCTTCGGGTCAGTACGATTACAGCGACACCTCATTTATATCATTTTTTTATGTTTTGGCGCTTTTATACGATAAAAACTATTTTACGGAAAAAATAATTATTTTTGCATCGCTTTATTCCCAGGACTATAACTTTTTTATGTTTTTGCTGATGATGCTGTATGGTGGCTCGTTTTTTGCGGGACAAGATGCCGCTTTCAGCGGTACCATGGTTATTTATATCCATCTTTTTGATCGCGTGTTATTCCACTTTTTGTTCGGCAGTATGATAATAAAGCGTTGTTTTTTGCCTCGTTTTTTTTTTTTTTTTCTTACTGTGTTTACTGAAGGGGTTAACTAGTGGGCCAGTTTTATAGGTCGGGCCGTTACGAACGCGGCGATACTAAATATGTGTACTTTTATTGTTTTGTTTTTTTTATTTAGATAAAGAAATGTATTTATGGGAATAATATTATTATTTTTTTTTCATTATTTTGGAATATTTTTTTAAATTTTTTTTTACAAATTTGAAAAAAATTTTTTTTTACTTTTTTCCTTTGTCCCAGGGGGGGACATCACAGATCGGTGATCTGACAGTTTGCACAGCACTCTGTCAGATCACCGATCTGATAGGAGTGCAGGCTGCTTCACAGTGCCTGCTCTGAGCAGGCTCTGTGAAGCCACCTCCCTCCTGCAGGACCCAGATCCGCGGCCATCTTGGATCCAGGCCTGGAGCAGGCAGGGAGGGAGGTAAGGCCCTCGCAGCAACGCGATCACATCGCGTTGCTGCAGGGGGCTCAGGGAAGCCCTCAGGGAGCCCCCTCCCTGCGCGATGCTTCCCTGTACCGCCGACACATCGCGATCATCTTTGATCGCGGTGTGCCGGGGGTTAATGTGCCTGGGGCGGTCCGTGACCGCTCCTGGCACATAGTGCCGGATGTCAGCTGCGATAAGCAGCTGACACCCGGCCGCGATCGGCGGCGCTCCCCCCGTGAGCACTGCTGATCGCATATGACGTACTATTCCATCCATGGGAATTAAGGCCCACCCCACATGGACGGAATAGTACGTCTAATGGCAGAAAGGGGTTAATTAAATGATCAACTATTTGGAAAAGTTTGAAATCCCCTGACCCCCTAGGGAGCAGAAAACTTCATCCAAAGTCCCCAGGATTTCCATCTTTATGGACTGAGGATTCTTTACATTCATTAATGGAGGTGCTAGAGAATGGGGCTGTCACGCTCAGTGTGAGAAAGGCTAAGTGCAACATGAAGGGATGAGGGTAAGGATACCCAAACAACAGGGAAAGGGTGAGTGGAGACTCCTAGGCAGATCTAATATCACTCTACCTGCCACACTGTCCCTAAATTCGTTCCTCACCAATTTCTGAACAAGAAACCTAAACCCTTTATCTCCCTAGAGCTAAGCCCTGGATAAGAGAGGGGGTGGGATGTGCACTGCTCTGTCCCTACTATAAACTAAAGACAAAAAGGTAGACAGACAATGGGAATTAACTTAGTTTGAGCAGACACAGAGAGGCAACATCAAACGTCCTCAAGCAGCTCCAGAGAGGAAGTTAGCCGACTGCTATGGCTCCAAGCCTTCACAAGGGAAAAATATGAATATCATCCAGTCCCCTCTTAAATTTTAGTAATGAATCACTCATTACAACATCATACGGCAGAGAGTTCTATAGTCTCACTGCTCTTACAGTAAAGAATCCGCATCTGTTATTATGCTTAAACCTTCTTTCCTCCAGACGTAGAGGATGCCCCCTTGTCCCTGTCTCAGGTCTATGATTAAAAAGATCATCAGAAAGGTCTTAAACCTTGATCAGCAACAGGTTTATAAATGACAGGTTGAGGCCTGGTACTTTGAGAGCCCTGCCAAATTCAGGCAACACACATGAATGAGACCCAACTTGGAGTCCAAACATTTACAAAAATTAGAGGCAGACACCAAGAAAAGTGGCATCAATTGACCTACAGTAGAAAAACTTGATAATGGCACAGCAACAGTCAGTCATGGTCCATGCTTGAGGTATCAGGGTCTGGACCAGCATTTACAGCTTTGAATTGAAGTTACAATTAAGCGGTGTAAGCCTCATGCAACAGCTATATTTTCTTTTACCCTACCACACTCAAGTGGCACAAACATCAGTTTCATAGACTACTATTTGTAGAAAAATGTAAGGATAGTAACACAGGTAGTTGACTGAAAGTAAGTGCAGGTCTGCCAGTCTGGGAGCCCTACTTTACAGGCAACACATATAAAGGAGACCGAACTTGGATTCTCAACATTTAAAAAAATTATTGTCACACAACACTTGTTCAGTATAATGGGCCTCTAGCACACCTTCCACAACAGGTAACCCACCAGAAGGAGACCCAACTTGGAGTCACCACATTTCAAAAAAATTATTGTTACACACCACTAAGGTGACATAAATTTCCATAATAATATAATTGGAACTCTGACACTCCTTCCACAACAAGCAACACACCAGATGGAGATCCAACTTGGAAACTTGCTTAGTCTGCCCAGTCTGTGTCTGGGCTGCAAAAGTCATTGAAGTTCCATGACTTGTTCGTTTTCATGAAAGTTAAGTTGGTCTACACTTTCAGGGGACATCTATATGCACTTATCCATCAGGACACCACCAGCCACACTGAACACACATTCTGAAAAAATGCTCTTTGCCGAGACAATGCAAAACCTCCAAGGCATGACAAGCGAGCTCAGGCCACTCTTCCATTTTTGAAGATGCAAAAGGGTCCAAATTCCCCCTGATAGTATTGATATTAAGCTCGATGTACTCCTGCTCCATCCTCTTCAGTTGTTCACGTGCCAGACTTTTACTGTATTCTGCTGGGGCTTGGACTGATCTAAAAATGTGTAACGATTCACAGAAATTGCTTATGCTACACCATCTTGGGGAAAACCACTCTTACAATTGTCGACAAGCATATTTCAATACTCCAGCATGCAAGTCTCTTTCCGGGGAGAGTATCTGCCAAAATTTACATTTGTACCATGGATCTAACAGAGTGGCAATCCAGTAGTCAGCACTATTTCTAACCCTAACAATACAGGCATCATGTTGAAGATGGTGCAGCAAGAAGGTGCTCATGTGTCAGGCGCCTCCTGAGGTCCAAGTCCATGGTGTGTTGGTGGCAGGGTACCACTCAAGGTTGCTTTTTCTATCCCTTCCCACCAACCACAGACAACAGAGAGGGTATCATTATCCTTTTCATCTTCTGACTGTTGCGCGCCCATCACCTCACCCTCCTCAATTTGTTCCTCGGCTCCTGCATCTCCAAAACAGTTTTTCTGGTACCATGAGCCCCATCAATCGCTGTACTCCATCCTCCTATGGCACCCGCCTGTGCGACAACAATCCTTAACTTTGAGATATTGTTATTTATAGAGACACGGGGTCGGCAGGCGCCCTGATCCGCTAGCGAAAACAGCATGGACGAGGGATCGTACCGCCGAATGCCGGCTCTCCTTTTAACGTTGGCATAACACTACTCAGACAACACAGGGTTAGGATAAAACAGTGTGGCAATGCTTTATTGAACCACAAAACAGGCAGATAACGCATAAAACAGTCCAAGCAAAATACCCCAAGATGGAGCACATTACAGAGTCTCACCCTTCCGCTGACTCACCGGGATAAGAGCAGCAGTTACATCAGAGATTTCAGGGTCGACTACCGTACCTGTGGCACGCACGCAGTTAGTAATGACAAGCGTAGGAAGATGACAGTCCATTCAGATACAAGGGCCAGTTAACCGGAGGGTCACAACCTGGCTTCATCTTCCAGGGTTAACTACCCGACCTGTGTCACGCACACAGAGAAAAGGTAACAGCAAGCTTAGGAAGATTACAGTCCATTCAAGTACAAGACCAGTTGACTGGAGGGTCACAACCTGGCTTCTTCAAACATCTCCATGGAGCAAGGTGACTGGCGGGTTCCAATCCTGGCTTTCTCCCAACATATTAATGGTTGAGCGATGGTCAATAGAATAAATCTGTATTCTTCCAACCGGGGGTGAGGTCCCCTAGGTTGTTTCCTGTAGAATGATAGATCTGTGTCTCTTGTGATGGAGCCATGATGTTTTTGGTTGCGGTCCTGTGTCTGGTCCTTTGGCTGAATCTGTTTGTCTCTCAGCCTCTCTGTCTCAGTATACAAAGGTATGTAACCTATTTTTATACTTAACAAGTTTCCTTCATTCAGTATTGACATAAAGGGTAAGAATGGAGATGAGATCAAGTAGCATTACGGGATTAATTAATCTATTTGCATAGTTTTTACTCCTCTGTTTACAATGTCACCAAGCTATCTGGCCTACGCAATGCATAATTAGCATCAGTAAACATCACTAGTCATCAACGATAAGATCACACTATGCTATATCAAATGCTAATATTAAAGGCTTACACAAGCAAAAGTCTGTTTTCTTGACTAACCAGAAAGAAATGCTTTAATTCAAAAGTCAACATATAAATACCAGTCTATTCTTCCTGGCTTGCTAAAAATAGTCATCTGTTTAATTAAGATACAATCCTGTGTCTTCAAATTATCCCTTCCGCAACCTCCTATGCTTCCACCTCTCCCCTGGGCCACCACCTCTTGACGCATACTATTCATAGTGTGCTCCAGCATGTAGATGACTGGAATAGTGATGCTGATGATGCCATCATCAGTAGAGTTGAGCGACCTTGACCTTTTTAGAGTCGAGCCGGGTTTCGCGAAACCCGACTATCTCAAAAGTCGGGTCGAGTGAAATCGGCCGATTATGACGTAAAGTCGGGATCGACCGAAACACGAAACCCAATGCAAGTCAATGGGGCAGCATAGTCGGCAGTGAGTGGGGGCCAGGAAAACACCTAGAGTGCCCATTTTAATGTCAAAACCATCCATTCTTCTTAATGAAGCTTGTCAAGCGTAATTTACCTTATAATAATTGGAAGGCATTTGAAATTGGGGGTCATTTGGCTAAAGTTGTGTGGGGTAGGGCTGGTTCAAGTAATTAGTGGGCCCAGGAAATCTGGACCACGTCACGGCAGTGGAGCAGGGAGAGGTAAGTATTTCAACTTTGCAAGTGCTGTGATCCTGAGCAAGCAGGGGGGGCCCACTTGTTGGCATTGGCACTGGCACAGGGCCCCTCAAAGTACAGCGGTGTGTTTGCACGGCGGGGGCGCCTCCCACCGGCAGCAACACTTTTGCGTACTATGAGAGGCCCTGTGCCAGTGACGTCGCCAACTAGTATTCCTCCCCCCACCTGATGAAGGAACCTGCACTTTCATCTGCACCTTCCTCTTTGTCCCCGTGTAAGGTGGTATGGTATGCGGGAAGAGCAACCTGACTTTCAGCAGGGTCACAATGTTGTTGTATAGCATGCACGGGGAATGTTGCGTTATGGGTCAATGTACCAGCAGACTCATCTATCACTGGCTGGGCAATGGGCACGATGAAGTGGAAACACAGATATAGGCCCAAAGAATAAAGTGGGCTAAATGCAGTTCAAAATTGGTAACACAGGAATAACCAGGGGGCATTGCAGTGGAGGACAACTGGAATGAGAGGCTGACACAGAGAGTAGGGCCAAATCAGTAAGTAGTCGAAATGCAGTTCAAAATTGGCAACCGTAGTAAACAGGCGGCACAGCTTTGTTCAGTGGAGGAGAACAGCAAGGAGTGGCAGACACCGATAGTAGGCCCCAACCCAACTAGTAGGCCAAATGCAGTCTAACATTAACAACTACTTAACGAGAGCCTGAAAATGGAATTTCAGGACAGGAAACCAGGAGAACAGCAAGGAGTGGCAGACACCGATAGTAGGCCCCAAACCAACTAGTACGCCAAATGCAGTTGTTCCATTTAACCACAATTTAATGAGAGCCTGAAGATAGAAGCTCAGGAAAGGCAACCTGGGGAACACCTTGGAGTGTAACACACCATCTCTCTCCACCCCATACCCATTTTGTAGGCCTAATGCAGTGTACTTTTCTACAACTACTAAACGAGAGTCGGAAGACCGAAGCAATGGCAAGGAAACCTGGGGAACACCTTGGAGTGTAACACACCCTCTCTCTACACCCCATACCCAATTTGAAGGCCTAATGCAGTGTAGTTTCCAAGAACTACTAAACGAGAGCCGGAAGATCGAAGCTCAGGAAAGGCAACCTGGGGAACACCTTGGAGTGTAACACACCCTCTCGCTACACCCCATACCCAATTTGAAGGCCTAATGCAGCGTAGTTTCCAACAACTACTAAACGAGAGCCGGAAGATCGAAGCTCAGGAAAGGCAACCTGGGGAACACCTTGGAGTGTAACAAACCCTCTCTCTACACCCCATACCCAATTTGTAGGCCTAATGCAGCGTAGTTTCCGACAACTACTAAACGAGAGCATGAAGATCGAAGCTCAGGAAAGGCAACCTGGGGAACACCTTGGAGTGTAACACACCCTCTCTCTACACCCCATACCCAATTTGAAGGCCTAATGCAGTGTAGTTTCCAAGAACTACTAAACGAGAGCCGGAAGATCGAAGCTCAGGAAAGGCAACCTGGGGAACACCTTGGAGTGGAACACACCATCTCTCTACACCCCATACCCAATTTGAAGGCCTAATGCAGTGTAGTTTCCAAGAACTACTAAACGAGAGCCGGAAGATCGAAGCTCAGGAAAGGCAACCTGGGGAACACCTTGGAGTGTAACACACCCTCTCGCTACACCCCATACCCAATTTGAAGGCCTAATGCAGCGTAGTTTCCAACAACTACTAAACGAGAGCCGGAAGATCGAAGCTCAGGAAAGGCAACCTGGGGAACACCTTGGAGTGTAACAAACCCTCTCTCTACACCCCATACCCAATTTGTAGGCCTAATGCAGCGTAGTTTCCGACAACTACTAAACGAGAGCATGAAGATCGAAGCTCAGGAAAGGCAACTTGGGGAACACCTTGGAGTGTAACACACCCTCTCTCTACACCCCATACCCAATTTGAAGGCCTAATGCAGTGTAGTTTCCAAGAACTACTAAACGAGAGCCGGAAGATCGAAGCTCAGGAAAGGCAACCTGGGGAACACCTTGGAGTGGAACACACCATCTCTCTACACCCCATACCCAATTTGAAGGCCTAATGCAGCGTAGTTTCCAACAACTACTAAACGAGAGCCGGAATATCGAAGCTCAGGAAAGGCAACCTGGGGAACACCTTGGAGTGTAACACAACGTCTCTCTACACCACGGAAGGGCTGATTCTTAGGAAGGAAGGCTGTTGGAAATAAGCATTGCGCGTCCGAGGGTGATTATATTCTTATTAGGTATATACTCACCCTCGGACGCGCCCTGCTTCTTTATTTGGAATGAATGTTTATTTGCAATGTGGTGTTGACTTTCTCTATTATTTTGGTAATTAATGATTTTATTATTTTCATTGTTTTGCATCTTCTCGGCAATAATATAAAGAAGACGCGACAGGACAACACTCGGTGGATGCCATATGTGTGTTTTCAATTTAAAAAACCTTTCAGTTAACTACTTGCAGGAGAAAGTAATTGTAGCTGGTGGCCATTTTTAGTACTGTACCAGATTTTAGTTGTGTGTTTGTTTTTAATGTTAAAATGTCTGCATTTGATATCTCACCAGTATTTTCTTTTTTATAAGCAAAATACTTTTTTTTTTTTTTTATGATGTTGGTTCAAGGGGTACACGGGCAGCAGTAGACAGGTCAGTGGAGGCCTAGTGGAAGGAGGGACCGCAGACAGGCTTCGAAGCCCTAACATAATAAATTGGGCTGCCTGTAGGCAATTTAAAATTGGTTCCAGGGGAACACGGGCAGCAGTAGACAGGTCAGTGGAGGCCTAGAGGAAGGAGGGACCGCAGATGCGCCAATGTTTCCCCCATACCAAATTTGTAGGCCTAATGCAGTGTAGTTTCCAACAACTACTAAACGAGAGCCGGAATATCGAAGCTCAGGAAAGGCAACCTGGGGAACACCTTGGAGTGTAACACACCCTCTCTCTACACCCCATACCCAATTTGAAGGCCTAATGCAGCGTAGTTTCCAACAACTACTAAACGAGAGCCGGAAGATCGAAGCTCAGGAAAGGCAACCTGGGGAACACCTTGGAGTGTAACAAACCCTCTCTCTACACCCCATACCCAATTTGTAGGCCTAATGCAGCGTAGTTTCCGACAACTACTAAACGAGAGCATGAAGATCGAAGCTCAGGAAAGGCAACCTGGGGAACACCTTGGAGTGTAACACACCCTCTCTCTACACCCCA
Source organism: Ranitomeya imitator (assembly GCF_032444005.1). Taxonomy (NCBI): domain Eukaryota; kingdom Metazoa; phylum Chordata; class Amphibia; order Anura; family Dendrobatidae; genus Ranitomeya; species Ranitomeya imitator. Next base: position 679,843,563 of record NC_091282.1, read on the forward strand.
TACCCAATTTGAAGGCCTAATGCAGTGTAGTTTCCAAGAACTACTAAACGAGAGCCGGAAGATCGAAGCTCAGGAAAGGCAACCTGGGGAACACCTTGGAGTGGAACACACCATCTCTCTACACCCCATACCCAATTTGAAGGCCTAATGCAGCGTAGTTTCCAACAACTACTAAACGAGAGCTGGAAGATCGAAGCTCAGGAAAGGCAACCTGGGGAACACCTTGGAGTGTAACACAACGTCTCTCTACACCACGGAAGGGCTGATTCTTAGGAAGGAAGGCTGTTGGAAATAAGCATTGCGCGTCCGAGGGTGATTATATTCTTATTAGGTATATACTCACCCTCGGACGCGCCCTGCTTCTTTATTTGGAATGAATGTTTATTTGCAATGTGGTGTTGACTTTCTCTATTATTTTGGTAATTAATGATTTTATTATTTTCATTGTTTTGCATCTTCTCGGCAATAATATAAAGAAGACGCGACAGGACAACACTCGGTGGATGCCATATCTGTGTTTTCAATTTAAAAAACCTTTCAGTTAACTACTTGCAGGAGAAAGTAATTGTAGCTGGTGGCCATTTTTAGTACTGTACCAGATTTTAGTTGTGTGTTTGTTTTTAATGTTAAAATGTCTGCATTTGATATCTCTCCAGTATTTTCTTTTTTGTAAGCAAAATACTTATTTTTATATTTTCTGATGTTGGTTCCAGGGGTACACGGGCAGCAGTGCCCTGGTCAGTGTAGTAGTAGTTGAAAGAATGGACCGCAGACAGGCATCGAAGGCCTAAAATAAAAAAATTGGGCTGGCTGTAGGCAATTTTAAATTGGTTCCAGGGGTACACGGTCAGCAGTGGTGTGGTCAGTGGAGGCCTAGTGGAAGGAGTGACCGCAGACAGGCATCGAAGGCCTAAAATAATAACACATGGCTGTAGGCAATTTTAAATTGGTTCCAGGGGTACACGGGCAGCAGTGGTGTGGTCAGTGGAGGCCTAGTGGAAGGAGTGACCGCAGACAGGCATCGAAGGCCTAAAATAATAACACATGGCTGTAGGCAATTTTAAATTGGTTCCAGGGGTACACGGGCAGCAGTGGTGTGGTCAGTGGAGGCCTAGTGGAAGGAGTGACCGCAGACAGGCATCGAAGGCCTAAAATAATAACACATGGCTGTAGGCAATTTTAAATTGGTTCCAGGGGTACACGGACAGCAGTGGTGTGGTCAGTGGAGGCCTAGTGGAAGGAGTGACCGCAGACAGGCATCGAAGGCCTAAAATAATAACACATGGCTGTAGGCAATTTTAAATTGGTTCCAGGGGTACACGGGCAGCAGTGGTGTGGTCAGTGGAGGCCTAGTGGAAGGAGTGACCGCAGACAGGCATCGAAGGCCTAAAATAATAACACATGGCTGTAGGCAATTTTAAATTGGTTCCAGGGGTACACGGGCAGCAGTGGTGTGGTCAGTGGAGGCCTAGTGGAAGGAGTGACCGCAGACAGGCATCGAAGGCCTAAAATAATAACACATGGCTGTAGGCAATTTTAAATTGGTTCCAGGGGTACACGGGCAGCAGTGGTGTGGTCAGTGGAGGCCTAGTGGAAGGAGTGACCGCAGACAGGCATCGAAGGCCTAAAATAATAACACATGGCTGTAGGCAATTTTAAATTGGTTCCAGGGGTACACGGGCAGCAGTGCCCTGGTCAGTGTAGTAGTAGTTGAAAGAATGGACCGCAGACAGGCATCGAAGGCCTAAAATAATAACACATGGCTGTAGGCAATTTTAAATTGGTTCCAGGGGTACACGGACAGCAGTGGTGTGGTCAGTGGAGGCCTAGTGGAAGGAGTGACCGCAGACAGGCATCGAAGGCCTAAAATAATAACACATGGCTGTAGGCAATTTTAAATTGGTTCCAGGGGTACACGGGCAGCAGTGGTGTGGTCAGTGGAGGCCTAGTGGAAGGAGTGACCGCAGACAGGCATCGAAGGCCTAAAATAATAACACATGGCTGTAGGCAATTTTAAATTGGTTCCAGGGGTACACGGGCAGCAGTGACCTGGTCAGTGTAGTAGTAGTTGAAAGAATGGACCGCAGACAGGCATCGAAGGCCTAAAATAAAAAAATTGGGCTGGCTGTAGGCAATTTTAAATTGGTTCCAGGGGTACACTGGCAGCAGTGGTGTGGTCAGTAGAGGCCTAGTGGAAGGAGTGACCGCAGACAGGCATCGAAGGCTTAAAATAATAATACATGGCTGTAGGCAATTTTAAATTGGTTCCAGGGGTACACGGGCAGCAGTGGTGTGGTCAGTGGAGGCCTAGTGGAAGGAGTGACCACAGACAGGCATCGAAGGCCTAACATAACAAAAATGTCAATACAATGGTATTGTCAGTGGCAGGCATTGAAGGATGTCAGCGCATAGACTAAACATTGGTGGAGCTGTGAGATAATTTTGCAAGTGGTAGAGCACTGTTTGAGCTGGGGTGGGGGGAAACTGTCTTGTGGCCGGCGGTACAGGCCCAGGGCCCCTCATATTACAACGGTGTGTCTGATGTTGGGTGCGCACCACCACCGCCAGAGACACTTTATTGTACTAGGAGGGGCCCAGTGGCAGTGCCGTCGACCAAAAGCGGGCTCACCCACCTCTTCAGACAAACTGCACTCTCACGGGTGCTGTCGCCAAGTGTCGATACCACGGCCCCGTGTGGGGAGTTTGGCCATTTAGTGAGGTGTAAACATGTCGTATGCTGGACAATCAGGTGCTGAAAATTACGAGATTGGAAAAGGCATTCAGAATAGTCCACAGGCAAGACCTTTTCATAGGAAAGCTAGGTGTCAGCCGGGCAAGGTGGGGCAAAAGATTTCGAAATCCAGTTGTGGTTCATTTTAATGAAGGTTAGATCATCTACATTTTGGGTAGCCAGACGAGTCCTTTTTTCTGTTAGTATTGAACCTGCAGCACTGAATACTCTTTCTGATAGGACACTAGCTGCCTGGCAAGCAAGCTCCTGCAATGCATATTCTGCCAATTCTGGCCAGGTGTCTAATTTTGATGCCCAGTAATCAAATGGGAATGACGGTTGAGGGAGAACATCGATAAGGGATGAAAAATAGTTTGTAACCATACTGGACAAATGTTGTCTCCTGTCACTTTGAATTGATGCTGCAGTACCTGTCCTGTCTGCGGTCATAGCAAAATCACTCCACAACCTGGTCAGAAAACCCCTCTGGCCAACGCCACTTCTGATTTCTGCCCCTCTAACTCCTCTGGTCTGCTGGCCCCTGCAGCTCGTGTGAGAACGATCACGGGCGCTGTGTGCAGGGAATGCCAGAAGCAAACGGTCAACAAGAGTTGATTGTTTGGTTGCTAATATTAGTTCCAAGTTCTCATGTGGCATTATATTTTGCAATTTGCCTTTATAGCGAGGATCAAGGAGGCAGGCCAACCAGTAATCGTCATCATTCATCATTTTAGTTATGCGTGTGTCCCTTTTGAGGATACGTAAGGCATAATCCGCCATGTGGGCCAAAGTTCCAGTTCTCAAATCTGCGGTTGTGCTTGGTTGAGGGGCAGTTTCAGGCAAATCCACGTCACTTGTGTCCCTCAAAAAACCAGAACCCAGCCTTGCCGCGCCACCAATTTCCAGTGGCCCCAGAAAAGCTTCCTCATTAAAAATATAATCATCCCCATCATCCTCCTCATCCTCCTCCTCCTCTTCGCCCGCTACCTCGTCCTGTACACTGCCCTGGCCAGACAATGGCTGACTGTCATCAAGGCTTTCCTCTTCCTCAGCTGCAGACGCCTGATCCTTTATGTGCGTCAAACTTTGCATCAGCAGACGCATTAGGGGGATGCTCATGCTTATTATGGCGTTGTCTGCACTAACCAGCCGTGTGCATTCCTCAAAACACTGAAGGACTTGACACATGTCTTGAATCTTCAACCACTGCACACCTGACAACTCCATGTCTGCCATCCTACTGCCTGCCCGTGTATGTGTATCCTCCCACAAAAACATAACAGCCCGCCTCTGTTCACACAGTCTCTGAAGCATGTGCAGTGTTGAGTTCCACCTTGTTGCAACGTCTATGATTAGGCGATGCTGGGGAAGGTTCAAAGAACGCTGATAGGTCTGCATACGGCTGGAGTGTACGGGCGAACGGCGGATATGTGAGCAAAGTCCACGCACTTTGAGGAGCAGGTTGGATAACCCCGGATAACTTTTCAGGAAGCACTGCACCACCAGGTTTAAGGTGTGAGCCAGGCAAGGAATGTGTTTCAGTTGGGAAAGGGAGATGGCAGCCATGAAATTCCTTCCGTTATCACTCACTACCTTGCCTGCCTCAAGATCTACAGTGCCCAGCCACGACTGCGTTTCTTTCTGCAAGAACTCGGACAGAACTTCCGCGGTGTGTCTGTTGTCGCCCAAACACTTCATAGCCAATACAGCCTGCTGACGTTTGCCAGTAGCTGCCCCATAATGGGAGACCTGGTGTGCAACAGTGGCAGCTGCGGATGGAGTGGTTGTGCGACTGCGGTCTGTGGACGAGCTCTCGCTTCTGCAGGAGGACGAAGAGGAGGAGGAGGGGGTGCGAACGGCTACAGCCAATTGTTTCCTAGACCGTGGGCTAGGCAGAACTGTCCCAAACTTGCTGTCCCCTGTGGACCCTGCATCCACCACATTTACCCAGTGTGCCGTGATGGACACGTAACGTCCCTGGCCATGCCTACTGGTCCATGCATCTGTTGTCAGGTGCACCTTTGTGCTCACAGATTGCCTGAGTGCATGGACGATGCGCTCTTTAACATGCTGGTGGAGGGCTGGGATGGCTTTTCTGGAAAAAAAGTGTCGACTGGGTAGCTCGTAGCGTGGTACAGCGTAGTCCATCAGGGCTTTGAAACCTTCGATTTCAACTAACCGGTAGGGCATCATCTCTAACGAGATTAGTCTAGCTATGTGTGCGTTCAAACCCTGTGTACGCGGATGCGAGGCTAAGTACTTCCTTTTTCTAACCATAGTCTCATGTAGGGTGAGCTGGACTGGAGAGCTGGAGATCGTGGAACTAGCGGGGGTGCCGGTGGACATGGCAGACTGAGAGACGGTGGGAGATGGTATTGTTGCCACCGGTGCCCTAGATGCAGTGTTTCCTACTACGAAACTGGTGATTCCCTGACCCTGACGGCTTTGGCCTGGCAAAGAAACCTGCACAGATACTGCAGGTGGTGCGGAAAATGGTGGCCCTACACTGCCGGAAGGGATGTTGCGTTGCTGACTAGCTTCATTGGCCGAGGGTGCTACAACCTTAAGGGACGTTTGGTAGTTAGTCCAGGCTTGCAAATGCATGGTGGTTAAATGTCTATGCATGCAACTTGTATTGAGACTTTTCAGATTCTGTCCTCTGCTTAAGGTAGTTGAACATTTTTGACAGATGACTTTGCGCTGATCAATTGGATGTTGTTTAAAAAAATGCCAGACTGCACTCTTTCTAGCATCGGATACCTTTTCAGGCATTGCAGACTGAGCTTTAACCGGATGGCCACGCTGTCCTCCAACAGGTTTTAGCTTTGCCACGCGTTTTGGGCAAGATACGGGCCCGGCAGATGGAACCTGTTGCGATGTTGATGCCTGCTGCGGCCCCTCCTCCTCCGCTTCAGAATTGCTGCCGCCTGCACCCTGTTCCCCCAATGGCTGCCAATCGGGGTCAAGAACTGGGTCATCTATTACCTCTTCTTGTAGCTCGTGTGCAATTTCGTCTGTGTCACCGTGTCGGTCGGTGGTATAGCGTTCGTGATGGGGCAACATAGTCTCATCAGGGTCTGATTCTTGATCAGCACCCTGCGAGGGCAATGTTGTGGTCTGAGTCAAAGGACCAGCATAGTAGTCTGGCTGTGGCTGTGCATCAGTGCACTCCATGTCAGATTCAACTTGTAATGGGCATGGACTGTTAACTGCTTCACTTTCTAAGCCAGGGACGGTATGTGTAAAGAGCTCCATGGAGTAACCTGTTGTGTCGCCTGCTGCATTCTTCTCTGTTGTTGTTTTTGCTGAAGAGGACAAGGAAGCGACTTGTCCCTGACCGTGAACATCCACTAACGACGCGCTGCTTTGACATTTACCAGTTTCACGAGAGGAGGCAAAAGAGCTAGAGGCTGAGTCAGCAAGATAAGCCAAAACTTGCTCTTGCTGCTCCGGCTTTAAAAGCGGTTTTCCTACTCCCAGAAAAGGGAGCGTTCGAGGCCTTGTGTAGCCAGACGACGAACCTGGCTCCACAGCTCCAGACTTAGGTGCAATATTTTTTTTCCCACGACCAGCTGATGCTCCACCACTACCACTACCCTCATTACCAGCTGACAATGAACGCCCCCGGCCACGACCTCTTCCACCAGACTTCCTCATTGTTTTAAAAACGTTACCAAACGAACGGTATTTGTTGCTGTCACACAACTTACACGGTGAGCTATAACTTCAGTATGATTTAGCTACCCCTTTACAGGTGGGTGAGACCACAACGAAAATCAGCCACAATGTTACACACTCTGTTGTTGTTGGCAACAAATGAGATGGCACACACGCAGGACTGTCACTGAAGCGCAAATGTAAATATTTATCTCCCACTGATTTGTGTTTGTTTTTTTTAAAAGGGAGACTTCAGGGAAAAAAAATTTTTTAAAAAAACTATTTTTTACAGAAGAATTTATAAAACAAATAAAATGAAATGATTGTTTCAGGGAGAATTTAGGAAAAAAAAAAAAAAAAGGCTTTGTAGGGCCCACTGAGTGAGAGAGGACGCACACAGGAGTCAGGAGTGGCACACAAGCCCAGAGGCCAATATTAATCTCCCACCGATTGATTTAGTTATTTTTTTTGGTAGATTTTGGAACCCAAATCAAGCAAAAAAAATAATAGGCTTTCTATGGCCCACAATTGGGGAGAGAGAGAGAGATGGCACACCCAGGAGTCAAGACTGGCACACAAGCAGAAGGGGCAATATGAATCTCCCACAGATTTTTTTTTTTTTTTTTTTTTTTCAGGGAGACTTGAGAGAAAAAAAAATACAAAAAAAATGATTTTTTTCAGGAATAATTTAGAAACGAAAGAAAATAAAATGATTGTTTCAGGGAGAATTTAGAAAACAAATAAAACAAAAAATAGGCTTTCTAGGGCCCACTGAGTGACAGATGACGCACACAGGAGTCAGGAGTGGCACACAAGCCCAGAGGCCAATATTAATCTCCCACTGATTGATTTAGTGATTTTTTTTGGTAGATTTTGGAACCCAAATCAAGCAAAAAAATTTATAGGCTTTCTATGGCCCACAATTGGGGAGAGAGAGAGAGATGGCACACCCAGGAGTCAAGACTGGCACACAAGCAGAAGGGGCAATATGAATCTCCCACAGATTTTTTTTTTTTTTTTTTTTTTTTCAGGGAGACTTGAGAGAAAAAAAAATACAAAAAAAATGATTTTTTTCAGGAATAATTTAGAAACCAAAGAAAATAAAATGATTGTTTCAGGGAGAATTTAGAAAACAAATAAAACAAAAAATAGGCTTTCTAGGGCCCACTGAGTGACAGATGACGCACACAGGAGTCAGGAGTGGCACACAAGCCCAGAGGCCAATATTAATCTCCCACTGATTGATTTAGTGATTTTTTTTGGTAGATTTTGGAACCCAAATCAAGCAAAAAAATTAATAGGCTTTCTATGGCCCACAATTGGGGAGAGAGAGAGAGATGGCACACCCAGGAGTCAAGACTGGCACACAAGCAGAAGGGGCAATATGAATCTCCCACAGATTTTTTTTTTTTTTTTTTTTCAGGGAGACTTGAGAGAAAAAAAAATACAAAAAAAATGATTTTTTTCAGGAATAATTTAGAAACCAAAGAAAATAAAATGATTGTTTCAGGGAGAATTTAGAAAACAAATAAAACAAAAAATAGGCTTTCTAGGGCCCACTGAGTGACAGATGACGCACACAGGAGTCAGGAGTGGCACACAAGCCCAAAGCCCAATATTAATCTCCCACTGATTGATTTAATGATTTTTTCAGGTAGAATTTAGAACCCAAATCAAGCAAAAAAATTAATAGGCTTTCTATGGCCCACTGAGTGAGAGATGGAACACACAGGAGTAAGGAGTGGCACACAAGCCCTGAGGCCAATATTTTTCTCCCACTGATTGATTGATTGATTTTTTCAGGTAGAATTAGGAACCCAAATCAACCCAAAAAATAAATAGGCTTTCTATGGCCCACTATTTGTGAGAGAGATGGCACGCTCAGGACTGGCACACAAGCCCAGAGGCCAATATTAATCTCCCACTTTTTTTTTTTTTCCAGGGAAAATTTATAAACCCAATAAAAAAAATAATAATAAATAGGCTTTCTATGGCCCACTATCTGAGAGAGAGAGATGGCACGCTTAGGACTGGCACACAAGCCCAAAGGCCAATACTAATCTCCCACTGATTGATTGATTGATTTTTTCAGGTAGAATTATGAACCCAAATCAACCAAAAAAATAAATAGGCTTTCTATGGCCCACTATTTGTGAGAGAGATGGCACGCTCAGGACTGGCACACAAGCCCAGAGGCCAATATTAATCTCCCACTTTTTTTTTTTTTCCAGGGAAAATTTATAAACCCAATAAAATAATAAAAAAATAGGCTTTCTATGGCCCACTATCTGAGAGAGAGAGAGATGGCACGCTTAGGACTGGCACACAAGCCCAAAGGCCAATATTAATCTCCCACTGATTGATTTATTGATTTTTTCAGGTAGAATTTAGAACCCAAATCAAGCAAAAAAATTAATAGGCTTTCTATGGCCCACTGAGTGAGAGATGGCACACACAGGAGTAAGGAGTGGCACACAAGCCCTGAGGCCAATATTTTTCTCCCACTGATTGATGTTGTGATTTTTTCTGGTAGATTTTGGAACCCAAATCAAGCAAAAAAATAAATAGGCTTTCTATGGCCCACTGAGTGAGAGATGACACAGACAGAGATGGCACTCTAGCAGAAATGTCAATCTTAATCTCCCACAAAAAAAAAAAAAAAAAAAAAAAAAGGAACTGTCCTTCAATTACTATCTCCCTGCAGTAATCTCAGCCAGGTATGGCAGGCAGGAATAAGGAGTGGACTGATGCACAAATTAAATAAAAAGTGTGGACAAACAAACAAGATAGCTGTGCAGAAAGGAAGGAACAAGAGGATTTGTGCTTTGAAAATAGCAGTTGGTTTGCACAGCGGCGTACACACAGCAATGCAGCTATCAGGGAGCCTTCTAGGGCAGCCCAATGAGCTACAGCGCTGAGGAAAAAAAAAAAAAAGGAGCTTCCACTGTCCCTGCACACCGAAGGTGGTGTTGGGCAGTGGAAATCCCTACAGCACAAGCGGTTTTGTGGTTAATGGACCCTGCCTAACGCTATCCCTGCTTCTGACGAAGCGGCAGCAACCTCTCCCTAAGCTCAGATCAGCAGCAGTAACATGGCGGTCGGCGGGAACTCCCCTTTATAGCCCCTGTGACGCCGCAGACAGCAAGCCAATCACTGCAATGCCCTTCTCTAAGATGGTGGGGACCAGGACCTATGTCATCACGCTGCCCACACTCTGCGTTTACCTTCATTGGCTGAGAAATGGCGCTTTTCGCGTCATTGAAACGCGACTTTGGCGCGAAAGTCGCGTACCGCATGGCCGACCACGCACAGGGGTCGGATCGGGTTTCATGAAACTCGACTTCGCCAAAAGTCGGCGACTTTTGAAAATGTTCGACCCGTTTCATTCAACCCTAATCATCAGTGCTAACTATGTTAGTAGCCATTTCAAAACTGTGCTGAAGGGTGCGACATCTTTGCCTGTTTGTTAGGCAATCCCCACATGTATTCAAGCTGTCTAGCAGCCGCAAATCTTGTAGCTGCATCAACATAAACTAAATCTTCGAGCACGCTGAAATACTCGGAGACCACCTGAGCATTCTAGGAGAAACTCCAGTACCGAGCATACTCGCTCATCACTACTGTCCACAACTCTTGAGCTGTGTGACTGCAATCTCCAAGGCATATTAATTTGAACACTGCCTGATTGCGGTGAACCATGGCTGCGCAGTACAGAGGTGGGGTGATTCTATATACATTGTTGGAACACATTTCTGATTAAGGGAGAGGTTGAAGGCACAGGTGAAGGCCCTAAAAAAGGTGGAGGAGGCAGAAGCAGTGAAAGAAGTGCTAGATACAGAAGTTTGTGCCGCAAGCCTTGGGGATTCAAAGACTTGTGGATCAGCCCCTTGACCGCCTGCCACCACAGCCAACCGAGTCACCCAGTTCCCAGTCAGGGAGATGTAACGTCCCCTGCACATGTTTGCTCGTCTAGGTGTCAGTGGTGAAATGCACCCTGGTAGACATAGATTTTTCCAGGGAAAGGATGATGTCTGTGGCATGCTGATGTAGTGCAGGCACAGCTTTTTTTTAGAGAAGTAATGACGACTGGGCAACTGGTACTGGAGGACTGCAGTGGCCATCAACTTTTAGAAACCCTCTGTATCCACCAGGTAAAAAGCAGCATTTCCTTGGCCAACATATTGGAGATGGTGGAGCTTAAGCTCTTAGATTTGGCATGTGTAGGAGGAAACATTCTTTTACGTGACCACAACTGCGGGACTGAGGGCTGGCTGCTGTGCTGAGAGAAGGTGGAGTAGGGTGAACAGGACAAACTGCTGGACTGTGAGTGAGGTGCAGGTGGAGATGTTATGATGGACTGAGAGATATGTGTTGATAGATGACACAAAAACAGCAGGCATGTGCACTTCCCTAACAGTTTATGCGCTCTCACTAACCCCGACTGTAGGGGATAAACAAGTGGATTTTCTGTGGCCGGAGACCTGTGTGAGAACACTGCACAGTGACGGAGGAGAAAGAAGCAGCAGATGTGGTTGATGGGACTGCCGGTGATTGGTGAGGCCTGCTATTCATCATTTTAGCACAGTTGTATTCCCTGACTAATTTATGTTGATTGTACATGTGGCGGTTCATGCATGTAGTTGTCAAATTATTGCAAATTTCCCTCATTAGCTGAGTTGAGTCTTCCTTTCAGTTCTCTTAAAAAGGCCCCGACTAGGCAATCCTTACTGCCTCTGCAAACTGCACACTCGCAAACAGTGCTGGCCACAGCTAAAGTTGGAGCTGAGGATACAGTTCTTGTTGTGTTTGCATTTCTTTGTGTCTGTGCGGAAAGCCACAATATAACCTCCTCGTCTTCCTCTGCTGAGCTACTCAGCTGTGTACCTCTGGGTTTACACCAAGTGGGATCTACAATCTCATTGTCATTCTCACTGTTCTCACACTACTCACCCTGGGAGTCACCCTCCTCCTCTTTCTGCCCTGAATCCACAGTACATTCTGTGTGCGCTTCCCGTATCTGAGTCTCATCAGTATCACCTACAACCTCGGTTGTTAACATCTAGTGATGAGAGTCTGGATTGTGCTCAGACACTACTTTGTCCAATCCCTGATCCAACATGAAAACAATTTTGTGCATTGGTGCAGATGCTTTCCTCTGGATTCTGTGAATCTTTGTAACAGACCTCTGATGCCCATGGAATAGAATGTGTGAAAAGCTCTGCAGAATGGCCCATCTGTGGTTTCGAAATCTGTGACACGGGGGATACAATAATGATTGGAGTGCCAGCTCTGAGGACTGAACTGTGTGTGATGCTAAGGTGGAGGAAGAGGAGGAAAGGCCACTTGATGCAGTGCTTGCCATCCACTGGAGCACATGCTCTTTTTGAGCTTCATCTACAAGTTATATCACTGTGCGGCTGCCAAAGAAAGGGAGTCGGGTACCTCGTCCAGTAACAGTTGTTGCCAGTGGTCTTTGGATAGGACGAGATGGTGTTTCTTTATTTGAGCTTTCATTAACATTAACACCTATCCCACGTACACATTGAGCACCAAGCCTATTCCCCCTTCCACCACAAACTCACTTTTTCCAACTCATGTTGTATGTACCCTTCCCCTCTTTTAACCAGCTATTTGACAACCCTAGGTCCAGACCTGTCAGTCACCTGTGACTAAATTAATAATCAGTATTTATTGGCCGATTGAGTGTGGCTAGACCACAGAACTAGCACAAAAGATTTTGATTATGAAATAAGGTATGATACCTGCACCAGACTGTTATCATAAACAATTTGGATTATAAAATGAGGTCTAGTTCCTGCACCAGACTCGTATTCTAAACTATTTGGATTATGAAATAAGGCCTGGTGGCTGCACCAGACTATAATTCTAAATGATTTGGATTATTAAATGAAGTCTGGTGCCTGCACTAGACTGTTATTCCAAATGATTTAAATTATGAAATTATGCCTGGTTCTTGCATCAGACTATTATCCCAAACGATTTGGATTATGAAATGGGGCCTGGTGCCTGCAACACATTATTAGCAGAAAGGATTTATATTATGAAATGTGGGCTGGTGGCGGAGCCACAAAATTAGCACAAAAGATTTTGATTATTAAATTAGGTCTGGTGCTGCCTGTACCAGACTATTGTCAAAAACTAATTTGATTATGAAATGAGGCCTGGTCATGCCCCAGAGTATTAGCCCAAATAATTTTGATTAGGAAATGCGGCCTTCTTATTCCGCACTGCAACACAGTTTTATCACAAACGATTTGGAGTAGCTAATTTGGCCTCGTGGGTGCACCCATTGTTAGGTATTAGACCTAACAATTTTTAAGTGGAAATCTGGCCTTCTGATTTGCCACTGAAACACAGTTTTATCACAAACGATTTGGAGTAGCAAATGAGGCCTCCGGAGACTGCCACACAGTTTTTGCCCAATCTATTCACACAAGACAGGATCCTATCTAGCTAACTGACAAGTTCACTTCCAGCACTATCAGAAGCGGCTTCTCTACACTGTGACACTGAGACAATGGAATCAACAAAACTAGATGTCTGCTTTTTATATGGCCAGGGACATGTGACTTTGTCAGCCAATCACAAAAGACCTTGTGTCATGATGTTGTGGATGGTTTCTGTGCCCTGATTGGCTGCCAGAATCAACAAAGTTAAGGGGTGGGAAGGGGGAAGAGTACTCTAACCTCTACATAACTCCTTCTCTCATCAAACACGTCACCCCATGTCCCCCGCTCATCATACAGCACCATTATTCTAGCCAAAGTAATAACTAAAGCATTAATGGAAACGTGGTGATTTACCAAACTATGACTGACTTTTGCCAGCTTTGAGTAAAAATGTTTGTGAAAACGAAAACGAATCTGAATATACTACAATCGTGCCGAATTTGAAACCGACGAACATATTCTGAACACAAGGCTTGGGAGGATTTTAACCCCTTTACCCCCAAGGGTGGTTTGCACGTTAATGACCGGGCCAATTTTTACAATTCTGACCACTGTCCCTTTATGAGGTTATAACTCTGGAACGCTTAAATGGATTCCAGTGATTCTGACATTGTTTTCTCGTGACATATTGTACTTCATGACAATGGTAAAAATTCTTTGATAGTACTTGTGTTTATTTGTGAAAAAAACGGAAATTTGGCGAAAATTATGAAAATTTCGCAATTTTCCAACTTTGAATTTTTATGCAATTAAATCACAGATATATGTCCCACAAAATACTTAATAAGTAACATTTCCCACATGTTTACTTTACATCAGCACAATCTTGGAACCAAAATTTTTTTTGTTAGGGAGTTATAAGGGTTAAAAGTTGACCAGCAATTTCTCATTTTTACAGCACCATTTTTTTTTAGGGACCACATCTCATTTGAAGTCATTTTGAGGGGTCTATATGATAGAAAATACCCAAGTGTGACACCATTTTAAAAACTGCACCCCTCATGGTGCTCAAAACCATATTCAAGAAGTTTATTAACCCTTCTGGTGCTTCACAGGAATTTTTGGAATGTTTAAATAAAAATGAACATTTAACTTTTTTTCACAAAAAATTTAATTCAGCTCCAATTTGTTTTATTTTACCAAGGGTAACAGGAGAAAATGGACCACAAAAGTTGTTGTACAATTTGTCCTGAGTACACCGATACCCCATATGTGGGGGTAAACCACTGTTTGGGCGCATGACAGAGCTCGGAAGCAAAGGAGCGCCATTTGACTTTTCAATGCAAAATTGACTGGAATCGAGATGGGACACCATGTTGCGTTTGGAGAGCCCCTGATGTGCCTAAACATTGAAACCCCCCACAAGTGACAACATTTTGGAAAGTAGACCCCCTAAGGAACTTATCTAGAGGTGTGGTGAGCACTTTGACCCACCAAGTGCTTCACAGAACTTTATAATGCAGAACCGTAAAAATAAAAAATCATATTTTTTCACAAAAATTATCTTTTCGCCCCCAATTTTTTATTTTCCCAAGGGTAAGAGAAGAAATTGGACCCCAAAAGTTGTTGTACAATTTGTCCTGAGTACGCTGATACCCCATATGTGGGGGTAAACCACTGTTTGGGCGCATGGGAGAGCTCGGAAGGGAAGGAGCGCCGTGTCATGATCCCAATGGCAGGGGATCACTAAAGGACAAGCACAGATACAAACAAGCTCTAGGGCGATGGAACCTGAGCTGACCGCGACCCTGAACCTAACACACAAATAAAAGTAGCCGGGGAACGTGCCTACGATGATCCTAGACGTCTCGCTCCAGCCGAAGATCTAACTTCCCCTATTAGAAGAAACACAGACCTCTCTTGCCTCCAGAGAAATCCCCCACAGAAATAGCAGCCCCCCACATATAATGACGGTGAAATGAGAGGAAAGCACATACGCAGTATGAAAACAGTTTCAGCAAAATGAGGCCCGCTAAAGCTAGATAGCAGAGGATACAAAAGAGAACTGCGCGGTCAGCGAAAAACCCTTCAAAAAACCATCCTGAAATTACTTGAACTCATGTGCCAACTCATGGTACATGAGGAGCAATTTCAGCCCACTAGAGCAACCAGCAGCAAGAATCACATATCTGCAGGCTGGACTAAAAACCAAATAAAGCAAAACACCAAAACAGGAAAATCCAAACTTAGCTTGACCAGAAGGTTCTAGGAGCAGGGAGCAGAGGTAACAAGACACACTGGATACATTGATAACCGGCGAGGAAATGCCAGCAAAGCCAGGTTAAATAGGAAACTCCCATATCCTGATGGAACAGGTGGAACCCAGAGACCCAGGAAAGACAAGTCACCCAGTACCATCAGTAACCACCAGAGGGAGCCCAAAAACAGAACTCACAACAGTACCCCCCCCTTGAGGAGGGGTCACCGAACCCTCACGAGAACCACCAGGGCGACCAGGATGAGCCCTATGAAAAGCGTGAACTAAATCATCAGCATGAACATCCGAGGCAACCACCCAAGAATTATCCTCCTGACCATAACCCTTCCACTTGACCAAATACTGGAATTTCCGTCTGGAAACACGAGAATCCAAGATCTTCTCCACAACATACTCCAATTCTCCCTCCACCAGCACTGGAGCAGGAGGCTCAAGCGAAGGAACAACAGGTACCTCATACTTCTGCAACAACGACCGATGGAACACATTATGAATAGCAAGCGATGCCGGGAGATCCAAACGAAACGACACAGGGTTAAGAATTTCCAAGATCCTATAGGGACCGATGAACCGAGGCTTGAACTTAGGAGAAGAGACCTTCATAGGAACAAAACGAGAAGACAACCACACCAAGTCACCAACAAGAAGTCGAGGACCCACGCGGCGACGGCGATTAGCAAACTGCTGAGCCTTCTCCTGGGACAACTTCAAATTGTCCACCACATGACTCCAAATCCGATGCAACCTATCCACCACCATGTCCACTCCAGGACAATCAGAAGGTTCCACCTGACCAGAGGAAAAACGAGGATGAAACCCCGAATTACAAAAGAAAGGAGAAACCAAGGTAGCAGAACTAGCCCGATTATTAAGGGCAAACTCAGCCAGCGGCAAAAAGGTAACCCAGTCATCCTGATCAGCAGAAACAAAACACCTTAAATAAGTTTCCAAGGTCTGATTAGTTCGTTCAGTCTGGCCATTCGTCTGAGGATGGAATGCAGACGAAAAGGACAAATCAATGCCCATCTTAGCACAGAACGTCCGCCAAAATCTAGACACAAACTGGGATCCCCTGTCAGAAACGATGTTCTCAGGAATCCCATGCAAACGAACCACATTCTGAAAAAACAGAGGGACCAACTCAGAGGAGGAAGGCAACTTAGGCAAGGGTACCAGATGAACCATTTTAGAAAAGCGATCACACACAACCCAGATGACGGACATTTTTTGAGAGACAGGAAGATCAGAAATAAAGTCCATGGAAATGTGCGTCCAAGGCCTCTTCGGGATAGGCAAAGGTGACAACAATCCACTGGCCCGAGAACAGCAAGGCTTAGCCCGAGCACAAACCTCACAAGACTGCACAAAAGAACGCACATCCCTCGACAAGGAAGGCCACCAAAAAGACCTGGCCACCAAGTCTCTAGTACCAAATATTCCAGGATGACCTGCCAACGCAGAAGAATGGACCTCGGAGATGACTCTACTGGTCCAATTATCCGGAACAAACAGTCTCTCAGGCGGACAACGATCAGGTTTACCCGCCTGAAACTCCTGCAAAGCACGTCGCAAGTCTGGGGAGACAGCAGACAAAATCACCCCATCCCTAAGGATACCAGAGGGCTCAGAATTTCCAAGGGAGTCAGGCACAAAACTCCTAGAAAGAGCATCCGCCTTCACATTCTTTGAACCTGGCAGGTATGAAACCACAAAATTGAAACGAGAGAAAAACAGTGACCAACGAGCCTGTCTAGGATTCAGACGCCTGGCAGACTCAAGGTAAATCAAATTTTTGTGATCAGTCAAGACCACCACACGATGTCTAGCACCCTCTAGCCAATGACGCCACTCCTCAAATGCCCACAGCATGGCCAAAAGTTCCCGATTACCAACATCATAATTCCGCTCAGCCGGCGAAAACTTTCTAGAAAAAAACGCGCATGGCTTCATCACTGAACCATCGGAGCTTCTCTGTGACAAAACCGCCCCCGCTCCAATCTCGGAAGCATCAACCTCAACCTGAAAAGGGAGCGAAACATCTGGCTGACACAACACAGGAGCAGAAGAAAACCGGCGCTTAAGTTCCTGAAAGGCCTCCACAGCCGCAGGAGACCAATTAGCAACATCAGCACCCTTCTTAGTCAAATCCGTCAAAGGCTTAACAACACTAGAAAAATTAGTTATAAAACGACGATAGAAATTAGCAAAGCCCAAGAACTTCTGTAGACTCTTAAGAGATGTAGGCTGCGTCCAGTCACAAATAGCCTGAACCTTGACGGGATCCATCTCAATAGTAGAAGGGGAAAAAATATACCCCAAGAAAGAAATCTTCTGGACTCCAAAGAGACACTTTGAGCCTTTTACAAACAAGGAATTGGCCCGCAGAACCTGAAACACCTTCCTGACCTGCTGAACATGAGACTCCCAGTCATCAGAAAAAAACAAAATATCATCCAAATACACAATCATAAATTTATCCAGATATTCACGGAAAATATCGTGCATAAAGGACTGGAAGACTGAAGGAGCATTAGAAAGTCCAAAAGGCATTACCAAATACTCAAAATGGCCCTCAGGCGTATTAAATGCGGTTTTCCACTCATCACCTTGCTTTATTCGTATAAGATTATACGCACCCCGAAGATCAATCTTAGTGAACCATTTAGCCCCCTTAATGCGAGCAAACAAATCAGTCAACAATGGCAAAGGATACTGATATTTTACGGTAATCTTATTCAAAAGACGATAATCTATACAAGGCCTCAAGGAACCATCTTTTTTGGCCACGAAAAAAAAACCTGCTCCCAAAGGGGACAAAGATGGACGGATATGTCCCTTTTCCAAGGACTCCTTAACATAATCCCGCATAGCAGTATGCTCTGGCACTGACAGATTGAACAAACGACCTTTAGGAAATTTACTGCCTGGAATTAAATTTATAGCACAATCGCAATCCCTGTGAGGAGGAAGCGAACTGAGCTTAGGCTCCTCAAAAACATCCCGATAGTCAGACAAAAACACAGGAATCTCAGAAGGAGTAGATGAAGCGATAGAAATCGGAGGTGCATCATCATGAACCCCCTGACAACCCCAGCTTAACACAGACATTGATTTCCAGTCAAGGACTGGATTATGAGTTTGTAACCATGGCAGACCAAGTACTAGAACATCATGCAAATTATACAGTACCAGGAAGCGAATCACCTCCTGATGAACGGGAGTCATACGCATGGTCACTTGTGTCCAGTACTGAGGTTTATTCATAGCCAAAGGTGTAGAGTCAATTCCCTTCAAAGGAATAGGGACTTCCAGAGGCTCCAGACTAAACCCACAGCGATTGGCAAATGACCAATCCATAAGACTCAGGGCAGCGCCTGAATCCACATAGGCATCAACGGAAATGGATGATAATGAACAAATCAGAGTCACAGACAGAATGAACTTAGACTGTAAAGTACTAATGGCAACAGACTTATCAACCTTTTTTGTGCGTTTAGAGCATGCTGATATAACATGAGCTGAATCACCACAATAAAAGCACAACCCTTTTTTCCGCCTATACTTTTGCCGTTCACTTCTGGACTGAATTCTATCACATTTCATTATCTCAGGTGACGGTTCAGACGACACCGCCAAATGATGCACAGGTTTGCGCTCCCGTAAACGCCGATCAATCTGAACAGCCATAGTCATAGACTCATTCAGACCAGCAGGCGCAGGGAACCCCACCATAACATCTTTAATGGCCTCAGAAAGGCCATCTCTGAACTTTGCAGCCAGAGCGCACTCATTCCACTGAGTAAGTACCGACCACTTTCGAAATTTTTGACAATAAATTTCTGCTTCATCTTGCCCCTGAGAGAGGGCCAACAAAGCTTTTTCAGCCTGAATCTCTTGGTTAGGTTCCTCATAGAGCAAACCCAATGCCAGAAAAAACGCATCCGCATTAAGCAACGCAGGGTCCCCTGGTGCCAATGCAAATGCCCAATCCTGAGGGTCACCCCGCAGGAAAGATATAATTATCTTGACTTGCTGAGCAGGGTCTCCAGAGGAGCGAGATTTCAAAGAAAGAAACAACTTGCAATTGTTCCTAAAATTCAGAAAACGAGATCTATCTCCAGAAAAAAACTCTGGGACAGGAATTCTAGGTTCAGACATAGGAGCATGTACAACAAAATCCTGTATATTTTGAACCTTAGTGGCAAGATTATTCAGGCTGGAAGCCAAACTCTGGACGTCCATGATAAACAGCTGGGATCAGAGCCATTCAAAGATTAAGAGGAGGAGGAAGTAGCCAGGCTGCAATAAGGCTAGGCAGCAAACTCTGAGGGAAAGAGAAAGGAAAAAAAAAAAAAAAAACTTCCTCAGACTACTTATCCTCCTACTTCAGCCAATACAATTAACACTTTGTGGGCCGGTTAAACTGTCATGAGCCCAATGGCAGGGGATCACTAAAGGACAAGCACAGATACAAACAAGCTCTAGGGCGATGGAACCTGAGCTGACCGCGACCCTGAACCTAACACACAAATAAAAGTAGCCGGGGAACGTGCCTACGATGATCCTAGACGTCTCGCTCCAGCCGAAGATCTAACTTCCCCTATTAGAAGAAACACAGACCTCTCTTGCCTCCAGAGAAATCCCCCACAGAAATAGCAGCCCCCCACATATAATGACGGTGAAATGAGAGGAAAGCACATACGCAGTATGAAAACAGTTTCAGCAAAATGAGGCCCGCTAAAGCTAGATAGCAGAGGATACAAAAGAGAACTGCGCGGTCAGCGAAAAACCCTTCAAAAAACCATCCTGAAATTACTTGAACTCATGTGCCAACTCATGGTACATGAGGAGCAATTTCAGCCCACTAGAGCAACCAGCAGCAAGAATCACATATCTGCAGGCTGGACTAAAAACCAAATAAAGCAAAACACCAAAACAGGAAAATCCAAACTTAGCTTGACCAGAAGGTTCTAGGAGCAGGGAGCAGAGGTAACAAGACACACTGGATACATTGATAACCGGCGAGGAAATGCCAGCAAAGCCAGGTTAAATAGGAAACTCCCATATCCTGATGGAACAGGTGGAACCCAGAGACCCAGGAAAGACAAGTCACCCAGTACCATCAGTAACCACCAGAGGGAGCCCAAAAACAGAACTCACAACAGCGCCGTTTGACTTTTCAATGCAAAATTGACAGGAATTGAGATGGGACGCCATGTTGCGTTTGGAGAGCCACTGATGTGCCTAAACATTGAAACCCCCCACAAGTGACACCATTTTGGAAAGTAGACCCCCTAAGGAACTTATCTAGATGTGTGGTGAGCGCTTTGACCCACCAAGGGCTTCACAGAAGTTTATAATGCAGAGCCGTAAAAATATAACAAACATTTTTTCCCACAAAAATTTTTTTTTAGCCCCCAGTTTTGTATTTTCCCGAGGGTAACAGGAGAAATTGGACCCCAAAATTTGTTGTCCAATTTGTCGTGAGTGCGCTGATACCCCATAAGTGGGGGGGAACCACTGTTTGGGCGCATGGGAGGGCTCAGAAGGGAAGGAGCTCCATTTGGAATGCAGACTTAGATGGAATGGTCTGCAGGTGTCACATTGCGTTTGCAGAGCCCCTAATGTACCTAAACAGTAGAAACCCCCCACAAGTGACCCCATATTGGAAACTAGACCCCCCAGGGAACTCATCTAGATGTGTTGGGGGAACTTTGAACCCCCAAGTGTTTCACTACAGTTTATAATGCAGAGCCGTGAAAATAAAAAATCTTTTTTTTTTTCCCACAAAAATTATTTTTTAGCCCCTAGTTTGTTTTTTCCCAAGGGTAACAGGAGAAATTGGACCCCAAAATTTGTTGTCTAATTTGTCCTGAGTACGCTGATACCCCATATGTTGGGGCAAACCCCTGTTTGGGCACACGGGAGAGCTCGGAAGGGAAGGAGCACTGTTTTACTTTTTCAACGCAGAATTGGCTGGAATTGAGATCGGACGCCATGTCGTGTTTGGAGAGCCCCTGATGTGCCTAAACAGTGGAATCCCTCCAATTATAACTGAAGCCCTAATCCAAACACACCCCTTACCCTAATTCCAACGGTAACCCTAACCACACCCGTAACCCTGACACACCCCTAATCCCAACCCTATTCCCAACTGTAAATGTAATCTAAACCCTAACCCTAACTTTAGCCCCAACCCTAACTGTAGCCCCAACCCTAACTGTAGCCCCAACCCTAACCCTAACCCTAGCCCTAACCCTAACCCTAGCCCTAACCCTAACCCTAGCCCTAACCCTAGCCCTAGCCCCAACCCTAACCCTAGCCCTAACCCTAGCCCTAACCCTAGCCCTAACGGGAAAATGGATATAAATACATTTTTTTAATTTTTCCCTAACTAAGGGGGTGATGAAGGGGGGTTTGATTTACTTTTATAGCGGGTTTTTTAGCGGATTTTTATGATTGGCAGCCGTCACACACTGAAAGACGCTTTTTATTGCAAAAAATATTTTTTGCGTTACCACATTTTGAGAGCTATAATTTTTCCATATTTTGGTCCACAGAGTCATGTGAGGTCTTGTTTTTTGCGGGACGAGTTGACGATTTTATTGGTAACATTTTCAGGCACGTGACATTTTTTGATTGCTTTTTATTCCGATTTTTGTGAGGAAGAATGACCAAAAAACAGCTATTCATGAATTTCTTTTGGGGGAGGCGTTTATACCGTTCCGCATTTGGTAAAATTGATAAAGCAGTTTTATTCTTCGGGTCAGTACGATTACAGCGACACCTCATTTATATCATTTTTTTATGTTTTGGCGCTTTTATACGATAAAAACTATTTTACGGAAAAAATAATTATTTTTGCATCGCTTTATTCCCAGGACTATAACTTTTTTATGTTTTTGCTGATGATGCTGTATGGCGGCTCGTTTTTTGCGGGACAAGATGACGCTTTCAGCGGTAACATGGTTATTTATATCCATCTTTTTGATCGCGTGTTATTCCACTTTTTGTTCGGCGGTATGATAATAAAGCGTTGTTTTTTGCCTCGTTTTTTTTTCTTACGGTGTTTACTGAAGGGGTTAACTAGTGGGCCAGTTTTATAGGTCGGGCCGTTACGAACGCGGCGATACTAAATATGTGTACTTTTATTGTTTTGTTTTTTTTATTTAGATAAAGAAATGTATTTATGGGAATAATATATATTATTTTTTTTTCATTATTTTGGAATATTTTTTTTTAATTTTTTTTTACACATTTGAAAAAATTTTTTTTTTACTTTTTTACTTTGTCCCAGGGGGGGACATCACAGATCGGTGATCTGACAGTTTGCACAGCACTCTGTCAGATCACCGATCTGATAGGAGTGCAGGCTGCTTCACAGTGCCTGCTCTGAGCAGGCTCTGTGAAGCCACCTCCCTCCCTGCAGGACCCGGATCCGGGCCTGGAGCAGGGAGGGAGGGAGGTAAGACCCTCGCAGCAACGCGATCACATCGCGTTGCTGCGGGGGGCTCAGGGAAGCCCGCAGGGAGCCCCCTCCCTGCGCGGTGCTTCCCTGCACCGCCGGCACATCGCGATCATCTTTGATCGCGGTGTGCCGGGGGTTAATGTGCCGGGGGCGGTCTTTGATCGTTCCTGGCACATAGTGCCGGATGTCAGCTGCGATAGGCAGCTGACACCCGGCCGCGGTCGGCGGCGCTCCCCCCGTGAGCGCTGCCGATCGCATATGACGTACTATTGCGTCCTTGGGAAGTAAAGCCCACTCCACATGGACGCAATAGTACGTCTAATGGCAGAAAGGGGTTAAGCAAGCTCTTGAAAGTTCTTGACTTCATGATGCCTTGATACCACAACGTGTGCTGTGACATTGCGCGCGCATGTGCAGAACCATCCTGGCTCAGTGTGAGATGCCCTGGGGTTTCAGCATGAGCAGCAGAGACCAGAAAATGTGATGAGGACTAAACTTGTGATGATGAGGAGCGGAGGTAAGCAGTGAGGTAAGTCTAAGTATTTAGAGGTTTTTTTACGTTATTTTTAACCTTTGATGTTTTTTGTGAATTAGAAAAAAAAATTTTGCTAAATCTGTGCTGAAGCAAATTACAAAAAAAAAAATCAGCATTTTAGAAAATATGAATTTTTGCTAAATTCGTGTAGAATTCAATTCCACTTGAATTTATTTGCTCATCTCTCTTATATACAGTACTTTGGTAATTAGAAATAAATACAATGTAAGGGAAAGAAAAAAAATGTTGTAAGGGAAAATATTGGAAAAGAACTAAATATATTTGCTTTGTTACGACAGAAATTACATGAAAGTTAAATAATACCAGTGTAAATTGGGCTTAATCAGCTCAGTAAAATCCTTTAACAATACATTTTTATTAGGCATTTTTAAATGTCACAACATTGTACAACTCTCAATGGTTACTGATTGTATTGTAGGTCTCTGGCAGTGATGTGGTTAATGTATTAGTGCAAGATCCGTGTTGTGATGAAACTAGGATGAGGCCATATAAGGTTACAACTAAGAGTACAACTGATCTCCCAAAATAAATTCTTTATCACAGATGGGACTGATAACAAATAAAAAACAGACAAGAAAGGACCTGAGCCAATGACTTGCTTCCTCTGCTAATTGCTTTTCATGTAAACTTTTTAAGTGAACCCAAACATGTTTGGCGTGGACAGGAGTCTAAAAGAAAAAATTGCAACATCACCAATTCTGAGTAATATATGAGGGAAAATGTAGCTATGTGTAAAACCTCTGTTAATACAATCTGGAGGGGGAGCCGACAATTTCCCCAAACCTCTGCTAAATATTTTCTCTTTTCCTGGAATGCAGTTTTTCCATGAAGAGTATACAACTTTGATTAGTGTGTATACTTCTAATTATGTGAGGTCATTCCCGATACTGTACCAGATGAGGTCAACACCATGTTTAGTCTAAAAGTATACTCTTAAAACAAAATCATTGTATACAGTTAAGACTGCCTTCAAACGTTTGCATTTTCAGCATCTTTTTGATGTATCTGTCGAACTAATCCACCAAAAAACATTTGTACTGCTATGCAGTTTGCACTCGTGTTATGGACCTGTTTGAACATAGTTTTGGTTATGAAAAATGCCTCTTCAGAGAGGAAGAGGACTTGAACTCTTGTGCCACCCATTGAAAGCAATCCTAAAAGTCACTATCATCTGTGATGCTAGTCACTTCTTAAGGCCAAGCCATGAGTCAGAATAGTCAAGGAGTCCAACGTCAGAAGTCAAGAGAGTACATCATAAACAGAAGGAAGAGACAAATCACAGCCAGGTAACGTTCTGAGGTCAGAATACCAGGCGGATAACGGATCAGAGCAGAAGGAGTTTTACAGATGGTCAGAATGAGGTCCAAGGTCAGGCAACAAAAGATCAAAATACAGAACTCAAGGCATAAGAAACAATCCACACTTAGCTGATTGTACATCTGTCAGAGGTTTGTGAGAAACAGCTCAGTTAAATAGCATGGCAATCACCTGGGAAAGTGAACACTTGGAGACAGCTGACACCTCCCAGTCTCAGATTGGACAGTCGAGCTTTCAATCAACACACTGACAGCTTTAGCACGCCCCTGTACCAAATTGAATGGATGAGCTGTCAATAACTGTATCCCAGACACACTGAGGGGTGGAACCATGACGTTGGGGTGACTTTTTTTTAACAAGGATAAAAGACAAACCAAAAGCTAAATTTGCAGACATGTTTTGTCAAATCGAAAGTATACAGTGAACATATCTGCCACGTAATTATTAAGAAAAGCATATAAATAAATATTAAGCTCACGTTTGAAAAAGATTCTCAGTTGAACCGAAACGTTGCTAAGCCACTATGATTGAATCACATTCTCTATTTTTGCCAAAATGGTGTTCTGCCTTCTTTTTTTTTAATTATTTTGATAATTGGTGTATGCCTGGAAGATTTGGCACCTGGTCATTGCAACTGTTTCCTAGTGCTGCTTTCAATTTTTTTTTTAAATATAAAGCTAGACAGCAGATCAATTTGTGAGACTCTGGTGCAGCATCCAGGTCAGTGATAGTGGAGGACCATGAAACTCTTACCTTCTGGCATCCTGGGAGTGTTTTTTGATGAGCCAGGGCTGATGTGACATCATTTGTGCCTCAGGTCGCACAGATGATGTCCCACCAGCCTTGACAATCAAATGCTGCACCAGCGATGCCATAAAGTAAGAAATCTGTGAGCCTACGGTCTGGCAGGCAGGTACCCCTGATCTGGATGCTGGCAGAGAGTCCCATAAATTGATCTCCTTTTCTATATATAGTACAGTATATATTTTTCAATATACAGTGGCTTGTGAAAGTATTCACCCACCTTGGCATTTTCCGTGTTTTGCTACCTCACAACCCAGAATTTCACTTTATTTTTAGTGTTTGCATCAGGCCATGTAAAGAACATGCCTGCAACTGTTAACATTTGGTTTTCTTTTTATTGTGCAGCAAACAACAAATAGGATAAAATTACTGAAAATATCAGTATGCATTTGTAACAGGAGTGGTGGAACCAGTGTGCCATGGTTCGAGGAGAGCCAGAAGGGGCATAAATACTTGAACACCTGACTCTTTGCTAGAGCCTCTGATGGTGGGGTTAAACGTGGCTCCAGCTGCTACACCAAGATGGACCTTAGAGACATGGCAGCTGATCCCCAAGGGACAGGAAGCTGGAATGGACAAGAAGGGATTGCTCAGCTGGCACAGGCAAACTTGGTAGGAACCCAGAAGTGGCAGTTACTGGCGGGCTTGGCTGGTATACAGGTGGGCAATGGCAGGTGCAGGGAAGCATGGTTGGTCTACTGACTTTCACTCACAGGTATGGCTGTTTGCAGGTGGGCACAGGCAAGTGTCAGCAGGTATGGCTAGCATGCAGATGGACACAGGCAGGTGCCGCCAAGCACAGCTGGTATACAGAGTGGCACACGCAGGTGCAGGAAAGCACGGCTGGTATACAAATGGGCACAGGCAGATGCAGGCAGGTACAATGAAAGGCACAATCAGGGACAAGCAGGAACCAGCAGGAGCCTTCTATGGGTGGAGGTGCCTTAAATAATAAGTGTCTCCCAGCCATTGGCTGAGGACAATTTAGGATGATGCACCCTGTTCCTTTATGAGGGAGGGAGTGCGCGCCTGAAGCACAGTCCCAGGGGATCTGACAGCCATGCACAAACCCTGGGCAGCAGCAAGAGAAGGAGGAGAGAGTGTGGGACAGGGGCCCTGATGGTGAGTAAGTATGTGTCCCTGCTGGGGGAAGGAGGAAGCATGCAGGGACGCTGGTGTTGCAGTACCCCCCTTTACAGACTCCTCTTCTTCAGGCCAGCAAGAAATCTCTCCAGGAGGAGAAGGGCATGGGTGTTCTTCCTGGGCTCCCACAACCTCTCATCAGGACCGAAGCCCTTTCAATCAACAGGAAAAAAGGTATTTCCATTTACTCTCCTAGTGGCTAGAATGTTCTCTACCTCAAAAACATCTTCCATGCTGACAGGAGCAGGAGTACGGCATTAATCTGTCTGAGAGCCTTGAAAACATCTATGAAGCAAGGACCCAATTTATATGATAGCAGCTTGAGACAGACATATTTTAAAGAAAGCCAAAACTTATGCCCAGGGTGAAAGAAAGGCGGGTCCAGGCATCTCTTGTCCGCATGTCTCTTTATCAGTTCGGAAGATTTCATTGAAGATATCTTAGTGTCCTTGCAGATCTTAGAGAATCCCTTGAGATTTTCAGCAGCAAAAATGTTGTTGCTAGCGGACACAGGAAACAGAATATTGGGGTAATAATAATAATAATAATAATTTTATTTATATAGCGCCAACATATTCCGCAGCGCTTTACAAATTATAGAGGGGACTTGTACAGACAATAAACATTACAGCATAACAGAAATACAGTTCAAAACAGATACCAGGAGGAGTGAGGGCCCTGCTCGCAAGCTTACAAACTATGGGGTATTGACCGTATACCACAAATAAGACACCGGAATTTAATTAAGGATCCACTCACATGGTTGTTGTATTCTGCCCAAGGCAGGAGTTCAGCACAATCATGGTGGTGAGCACTGACATAGTGCCTCAGGTAGTTGGTAAGGATCTGATTAACCCGCTGTACCTGGCCATTGGATTGCGGATGGTAGGCAGAAGAGAAGTCAAAGGTGACATTCAGTAGTTTTCAGGTAACCCTCCAGAAGCAAGATGTAAATTGGATGCCTTTATCAGAGACAATGTGGAGAGATACCGCATGGAAGCGAAAAGTATGTTAAATTAACTTCTCGGCAAGCACAGGAGCACGGAAGACCGGGCAGCGGAGTAAAATGGGTCATATTAGAGAAAGGAACCACAACTACCCAGATGACGGTACTTACGGCCTATACTTGAAGATCAGTGATCTTTTCGATATGCTGCCAGGGAGCAGATTTTACAGTCAGTGGAGATAACTGGCCGATTGGAAGCTGTTTTGGAGTCATTTTCTGGGCACAGAGGGGACAGGCTGAGAATAAATCTGAAACATCCTTGCGCAATCATAGCCACAAATAGTATTGGTAAATGAGAAGAACTGTTTTCTTCTGTCTGGCATAACTAGCTAATTTGGATGAGTGACCCCAATGAAGCACTCGCTTCATATCTGGTTCGGAGACGAAGATTTTTCCAGGTGGAATCCAAGACAAGTCTAGTGGAGTGAGCATAAGCATTTTGGAGGGTTCAATAATGTTCTGACGTTCCACCTACTGGTCAGAAGACAGAAAAGACCTGGAAAGTACAAATACCACCTAGATTGGAGTGGATTTAGATGCTGTGCAAGTAGGCCAAGTTGCTGTGCTCCTTCAAGAAGAAAGTGTCTCTACTCCAGAGCAAGTGTTATTGCCAAGAGTTCTCTATTGCCTATGGAGTAATTGTGTTCGGGGGCCAAGATGGCCTTAGAGAATAAACCACAGGTCACCAGGAAGGAGACTGAAGCAAGTGTCAGTGATGATTATTTCAGCGAGAAAGCAGAGTTGTGGCAGTGATAGCAGTCTCTGCCCCTGATTACGCTTCTTTTAAGTATCCTAGTATGAGATTTTCAAATAAAGCATCATCACAAAGGAAGTAAGGAAAAAAAAAACAATACCAGTTAGACAATGTAGGCAGTTAACGTTAGGGAATTTTTAAAGCAAGTATATTAGAAAATAGCTTAGATTATGAGACTAAATAGATAGCAAATTATGAGCAAAATTACTTTGCCTTCGGACCTTCTTAGGGTGGTTTCACACTTGCGTTTTTGTCTGCAGCGTTTTTTTTTTCAAAAAAACGCATGCGTTTTTTTTCCCTATATTTAACATTGAAAACGCATGCGTTTTTTTGTGTACGCGTTTGGTCGCGTTTTTGACGCATGCGTTTTTTTACTGCATGCGTTCATTTTCTGAAATGCTACTTGTAGTATTTTTAGAACCGTTTTTTGGATCCAAAAAAACCGCATGCGTTTTCATGCGTTTTTTTTGGGTCAAAAAATACATTGGAGTCAATGGGGACGCATGCGTTTTTTGGTGCATGCGTTTTTTGCGGTAAAAAAACGCATGCGTTTTTTTATTAAAAAACCAGAAAACACACTGATATGCCACCCCCCAACATAAAGGTGATAAAGGGAACCTAACCCTACCCCTAACCCTACCCCTAACCCTAACCTCAAGGGATCCTAACCCTACCCCTAACCCTAACCCTACAACTAACCCTAAGGGATCCTAACCCTACCCCTAACCCTACCCCTAACCCTAAGGGATCCTAAACCTAACCCTAATCCCTTTATGGTTAGGGGTAGGGTTAGGGGTAGGGTTAGGGTTAGGATCCCTTAGGGTTAGGGGTAGGGTTAGGGTTAGGGGTAGGGTTAGGGGTAGGGTTAGGGTTAGGATCCCTTAGGGTTAGGGGTAGGGTTAGGGGTAGGGTTAGGGTTAGGGTTAGGATCCCTTAGGGTTAGGGTTAGTTGTAGGGGTAGGGTTAGGGGTAGGATCCCTTTAGGGTTAGGGTTATGATCCCTAACCCTACCCCTAACCCTAACTATTTCTGTTTATAGTGGTTTTTTTTCTTTATTGTGATGATTGGCAGCTGTCACACATTTCTCAGCATGCGTTTAAAAAACGCAAACGCATGTAAAAACGCATGTAAACGCGTCAAAACGCCGCGTTTTTTTCACCACATGCAAAAACGCATGCGTCAAAAAAACGCAGCGTTTACACGCGTTTACATGCGTTTTTTCACCATGCGTTTTTTTGCGTTTTTTACCGCAAAAACGCACCCCAAAAAACGCCAATGTGAAACCAGCCTAATACAACCAATCCAAGGGATTATGACAGCCACTATAAAAGATGGTGGCTGGCCAGATAGCCCCAATTTAGGATTTTCCAATGCAGGGATAAGAGTCAGAGCGCTTAGATCAAAAAGCCTTACCTGATTATAGTGTACTGCAGTGTCAAAACACACTGAAAATTGAACTTCTCATGTTTCCTCCCTCTATTAACCTACCTAAACCCAATATTGCAATTTCTTTGGGTGGTTCAACGAAAACTCAACAGCACACTCGTTATCTTGGGGTCAAATTTTCCTTTATTCCCTACAATCAATCACTCACTTGCTTATGTTACCTGCACCTCAAAAACGTCTCTAGAATCCAACCTTTTCTCAAATTAGAAACTTCAAAAACTATTACTGTTGATATTATCTATTCTCATCTGGACTACTGCAACTCTCTGATCAGTCTCCCCCTAACCAAACTTTCTCCTCTCTAATCCATCCTGAATGTTTCAGCCAAGATCCAAATTGTCTCTTCAGAGAGGAAGAGGACTGGAACTCTAGTGCCACCTATTGGAAGTAGCAATCCTAACAGTCAATGTCGACTAGTGTTGAGCGATACCTTCCGATATCGGAAAGTATCGGTATCGGTTTGGATCGGCCGATATTCAAAAAATATCGGATATCGCCGATACCGATACCCGATCCCAATGCAAGTCAATGGGACCAAAATATCGGAATTAAAATAAACCCTTTCTTTCCTTGTAGGTTCATTCTACATGAAGGAAAACAACTAAGAATAATGCCGGATGTATTTGGGGAGGTGGCGGAGACATTAAAGTCATAGAGGTTTATCCCAATCAAATAGAATAGCATGTTTTTTGTTTTTTTTTAAGACGTTCGGAGTGACAAAGATATTGACTATGTAAATTTTTTTTTTATTTTGTCAGATATTGATGTTTCACTATTCCACGCCCTTCCCCTTCTTTTTTTTCTTTTTTTTTTTCTTTTCCCACACTTTCATCTTCATCATCATCAGCATCTTTGACATCAACTTCTTCACCTTATTCATCTTCTTCTTCATCTTCTACCTATTTTTTTTTTTTTATTACATTCTTCATATTCATTTTATTCAACTATTATTATTCTTCTTATTCTACATATTCTTTTTATTCCACTGTTATTATTCTTCCTATTCTACTTCTTCATCATATTCTCATTTGTGACAGGCATTCCCGTAGTTGTTATCTATAAAAGTTTGAAGATTACACCTTCCGTTCTGCCAGTCACAAAAGTTACATTTGTCCGCGTTCAGTTTGGCCTGCAGCATCAGGCTTTATCCAGGGGCACCACGAGGAGGAACGGACTCACCCCCATACACTGCTTAGTCTTCTTCTGCATATAATTTAGATAATATCTTTTGCTCTGATATTAAGTCTTATGCTTAATGTTCTTCTGCTCTTTGTTCTGCAGCCTCTTGTTCTTCTGCTTCTCGGTCTTCCATGTTGTCGTCTCCAGGGTCGTCGTCTCCAGTGTCGTCATCTCCGCCGTCGTCGTCGTCGTCATCGGGGTGGTCTTCCGTGTCGTCGTCATCGTGGTGGTCTTCCGGGTCGTCGACGTTAGGGTCTTCAACTTGGAAATGTAGCAGAAGGTACAAGAAGGCTGAGAAAATGCCAAGAACCAGCTGATGGAACTGGAACTCGGATGGCTACCCGAAGGTTCAAGAGCCTATGGAACTACCGAGGACCAGCTGACGTTACTGGAACCCGGTTACTAAGCAGGAGGTACCCGTGCTAAAAAGCACTACCAAGGACCGCCTGACGTTGACGGAACTCGGATACCCAGAAGGAGGCACCTAAGCCAAAGGCTCTGCCCGGAACCAGCTGACGTTACTGGAACCAGGATGGGGAGCAGAAGGTACAAGAGCAAAAGACACTGCCGAGAACCAGCTGACGGTACTGGAACCCGGATGGGTAGCCGAAGGTCCAAGAGCCAATGGAACTACCGAGGACCAGCTGACGTTACTGGAACCCGGTTACTAAGCAGGAGGTACCCGTGCCTGAAAGCACTACCAAGGACCACCTGACGTTGGTGGAACTTGGATACCCAGAAGGAGGCACCTAAGCCAAAGGCTCTGCCCGGAACCAGCTGACGGTACTGGAACCAGGATGGGGAGCAGAAGGTACAAGAGCAAAAGACACTGCCGAGAACCAGCTGACGGTGCTGGAACCAGGTGGTGGACCCGAAGGCCCACAGGAGAGGAGAGAACAGCTAGGCCGCGAGGCAGCCGCAGTTACCGAACCCCAACAGTCCTACAGGGGGAGCTGGGCCTACTGGCACTACAGAACCAGCCTTGACTACCAGTTCACGCAGCCCACATAGGAAGCTCCTAAACTGGAGGCACCCTGGAGTTGGCTAACCCGACCGCATCACGACGAGGCAAGCATAGGTGTCTCAGTGAGCTTGACACAACCCGGAAACAGCTGACGGTGCTGAAACCAGGCTTGGCACGAGGGAGTACCTGTGACAAAAACACTGCCGAGAACCAGCTGGCGGTGCTGGAACCCGGATGCGTTGCCCCAGTGTGCAAGAGCCAATGGCACGACCGAGGACCAGCTGACGGTGCTGGAACCCGGTTACTAAGCTGTAGGTGCCCGCGCTTAAAAGCACTACCAAGGACCGCCTGGCGTTGGCGGAACTCGGATACCCAGGAGGAGGCACCTAAGCCAAAGGCTCGGCCCGGAACCAGCTGACGGTGCTGGAACCAGGTGGTGGACCCGAAGGTCCACAGGAGAGGAGAGAACAGCTAGGCCGCGAGGCAGCCGCAGTTACCGAACCCCAACAGTCCTACAGGGGGAGCTGGGCCTACTGGCACTACAGAACCAGCCTTGACTACCAGTTCACGCAGCCCACATAGGAAGCTCCTAAACTGGAGGCACCCTGGAGTTGGCTAACCCGACCGCACCACGACGAGGCAAGCATAGGTGTCTCAGTGAAGTTGACACAACCCGGAAACAGCTGACGGTGCTGAAACCAGGCTTGGCACGAGGGAGTACCTGTGACAAGAACACTGCCGAGAACCAGCTGGCGGTGCTGGAACCCGGATGCGTTGCCCCAGTGTGCAAGAGCCAATGGCACGACCGAGGACCAGCTGACGGTGCTGGAACCCGGTTACTAAGCTGTAGGTGCCCGCGCTTAAAAGCACTACCAAGGACCGCCTGGCGTTGGCGGAACTCGGATACCCAGGAGGAGGCACCTAAGCCAAAGGCTCGGCCCGGAACCAGCTGACGGTGCTGGAACCAGGTGGTGGACCCGAAGGTCCACAGGAGAGGAGAGAACAGCTAGGCCGCGAGGCAGCCGCAGTTACCGAACCCCAACAGTCCTACAGGGGGAGCTGGGCCTACTGGCACTACAGAACCAGCCTTGACTACCAGTTCACGCAGCCCACATAGGAAGCTCCTAAACTGGAGGCACCCTGGAGTTGGCTAACCCGACCGCACCACGACGAGGCAAGCATAGGTGTCTCAGTGAGCTTGACACAACCCGGAAACAGCTGACGGTGCTGAAACCAGGCTTGGCACGAGGGAGTACCTGTGACAAAAACACTGCCGAGAACCAGCTGGCGGTGCTGGAACCCGGATGCGTTGCCCCAGTGTGCAAGAGCCAATGGCACGACCGAGGACCAGCTGACGGTGCTGGAACCCGGTTACTAAGCTGTAGGTGCCCGCGCTTAAAAGCACTACCAAGGACCGCCTGGCGTTGGCGGAACTCGGATACCCAGGAGGAGGCACCTAAGCCAAAGGCTCGGCCCGGAACCAGCTGACGGTGCTGGAACCAGGTGGTGGACCCGAAGGTCCACAGGAGAGGAGAGAACAGCTAGGCCGCGAGGCAGCCGCAGTTACCGAACCCCAACAGTCCTACAGGGGGAGCTGGGCCTACTGGCACTACAGAACCAGCCTTGACTACCAGTTCACGCAGCCCACATAGGAAGCTCCTAAACTGGAGGCACCCTGGAGTTGGCTAACCCGACCGCACCACGACGAGGCAAGCATAGGTGTCTCAGTGAAGTTGACACAACCCGGAAACAGCTGACGGTGCTGAAACCAGGCTTGGCACGAGGGAGTACCTGTGACAAGAACACTGCCGAGAACCAGCTGGCGGTGCTGGAACCCGGATGCGTTGCCCCAGTGTGCAAGAGCCAATGGCACGACCGAGGACCAGCTGACGGTGCTGGAACCCGGTTACTAAGCTGTAGGTGCCCGCGCTTAAAAGCACTACCAAGGACCGCCTGGCGTTGGCGGAACTCGGATACCCAGGAGGAGGCACCTAAGCCAAAGGCTCGGCCCGGAACCAGCTGACGGTGCTGGAACCAGGTGGTGGACCCGAAGGTCCACAGGAGAGGAGAGAACAGCTAGGCCGCGAGGCAGCCGCAGTTACCGAACCCCAACAGTCCTACAGGGGGAGCTGGGCCTACTGGCACTACAGAACCAGCCTTGACTACCAGTTCACGCAGCCCACATAGGAAGCTCCTAAACTGGAGGCACCCTGGAGTTGGCTAACCCGACCGCACCACGACGAGGCAAGCATAGGTGTCTCAGTGAGCTTGACACAACCCGGAAACAGCTGACGGTGCTGAAACCAGGCTTGGCACGAGGGAGTACCTGTGACAAAAACACTGCCGAGAACCAGCTGGCGGTGCTGGAACCCGGATGCGTTGCCCCAGTGTGCAAGAGCCAATGGCACGACCGAGGACCAGCTGACGGTGCTGGAACCCGGTTACTAAGCTGTAGGTGCCCGCGCTTAAAAGCACTACCAAGGACCGCCTGGCGTTGGCGGAACTCGGATACCCAGGAGGAGGCACCTAAGCCAAAGGCTCGGCCCGGAACCAGCTGACGGTGCTGGAACCAGGTGGTGGACCCGAAGGTCCACAGGAGAGGAGAGAACAGCTAGGCCGCGAGGCAGCCGCAGTTACCGAACCCCAACAGTCCTACAGGGGGAGCTGGGCCTACTGGCACTACAGAACCAGCCTTGACTACCAGTTCACGCAGCCCACATAGGAAGCTCCTAAACTGGAGGCACCCTGGAGTTGGCTAACCCGACCGCACCACGACGAGGCAAGCATAGGTGTCTCAGTGAGCTTGACACAACCCGGAAACAGCTGACGGTGCTGAAACCAGGCTTGGCACGAGGGAGTACCTGTGACAAAAACACTGCCGAGAACCAGCTGGCGGTGCTGGAACCCGGATGCGTTGCCTTGCCTATTAAAGATTGTCTTCCTAGAGCCCCAACTAGCGGTGTTGGAGCAAAGGGTAAGCAGGGGGAGATGAGTGTAGGCCGAAGCCTGCACTGGAGGCAGCTTTGTGTCTGCGTTGCGTTTGCAGGACACTTTGCCGGCTACACACTGGGGGAACAGCTGGCGTTGCTGAACCCCACTAACACAATGGCGTGTGTTTTTCTCTGTGCAGCTAGCACTTGCGGGCAAAAACTAGCGATGTTAGAGCCCGTGTTGAAGCAGGAGGAGGAGGAGAGGAGCAGAGTGTAGGCCGAAGCCTGCACTGGTGGCAGCTTTTGGTCGGTTGTGCCAGCGTGGCTTGTGCTGGACACGATGCCGGCTACACAGCGGGGGAACAGCTGGCGGTGCTGAACCCCACTAACACATTGGCTGGTGTTTTTCTCTGTGCAGCTAGCATTTCCGGGCAAAAACTAGCGGTGTTTGAGCCCAGGGTCAGCAGGAGGAGTAGAGGAGCAGAGTGTAGGCCGAAGCCTAGTTGAACCAATTTCCAAGGTTACCTTTAACCCCCCCCCTCAGGTGTTGCAAGGTACAAGAGCCACACCTTGAACAGCATTAATGATGCACAAGTCAAAGGTTGCTCTATTTAATTTTGCTCCTTGCACACGCTGAAT
Organism: Ranitomeya imitator; assembly: GCF_032444005.1. Classification (NCBI taxonomy): domain Eukaryota; kingdom Metazoa; phylum Chordata; class Amphibia; order Anura; family Dendrobatidae; genus Ranitomeya; species Ranitomeya imitator. The sequence continues at coordinate 679,878,845 of NC_091282.1, forward strand.
TAAACACGTACACTATTTAGCCCATTATACTGTCAAACAGTAGTGGAGGCGTGACTACTAGTCTTTTTAAGGAGACGCAGCACAGGTGTACAAATTTACACCTAGGTGCTGTGCGCAGATTCCTTACCGTTGTTATTTGCAGTACAGGAAACTGCGCTCTTGTGTTATCCCTTGGCAATACCCTGTTAGTGCAGGCCGTCTCATGACCTCATTTCATGTTGGCCGGTGCGGTTAACGATGGCCATAAATCCCAGACCCACAGTGGCTTTTCCTAAAGTCACACTGCGGTGCTGGGATTCGTGGCCTTGTGCAGTAAATATGTTCGCCGCTCACACATGTCCTTACACCTGCTTCAGACTGGGCGGCCTCAGCTGATCCCTTATCGCATGCCGCGGCCATGAGGCCGCACAGTCAGAAGAAGGCGGAAGGAGGGGAGTGAAAACAGGGGAACATATGCACTGCTCGTGCCCATCAATCACACCCTCGCAGTCAAAATATATGAGACAACGGGGGGCGTTGTGTCGGGCAGGGGGGACGCACAGGCACAGCCAGCCAACCAATGATGTCAGGAGACGGGCAGCGCTAACAATGGGGGTGCTGCGTGTCATTAAAAAGGAAAGTCACACCTCAGGGACATTGTAATGGTCTGTAATGAGACACATTTTGTACTTGTTGAGTTCCACGTGTGCAAGGAGAAAAAGTCAGCCACCTTGTACAAATGCAGCAGTACTGCTGTACAAGGTGGCTGTTATACATAGAAACACCTGGGGGGGTGGGGGGCAGGCTCCCTTCAATTTCAGTTCATGTGCCTGCGTGGCGTTTGCAGGTCACGTTGCAAGCTACACAGCAGGGGAACAGCTGGCGTTGCTGAACCCCACTGACACATTGACTGGTGTTTTTCTCTGTGCAGATTGCATGTCCGGGCAAAAACTAGCGGTGTTAGAGCCCAGGGTCAGCAGGAGGAGGAGGAGAGGAGCAAAGTGTAGGCCGAAGCCTGCACTGGTGGCAGCTTTTGTTCTGTTGTGCCAGCGTGGCTTGTGCTGGACACGTTGCCGACTACACAGCAGGGGAACAGCTGGCGGTGCTGAACCCCACTAACACATTGGCTGGTGTTTTTCTCTGTGCAGCTAGCATTTCCGGGCAAAAACTAGCGGTGTTTGAGCCCAGGGTCAGCAGGAGGAGTAGAGGAGCAGAGTGTAGGCCGAAGCCTAGTTGAACCAATTTCAAAGGTTACCTTTAACCCCCCCCTCAGGTGTTGCAAGGTACAAGAGCCACACCTTGAACAGCATTAATGATGCACAAGTCAAAGGTTGCTCTATTTAATTTTGCTCCTTGCACACGCTGAATTAAACACGTACACTATTTAGCCCATTATACTGTCAAACAGTTGTGGAGGCGTGACTTGTCTTTTTAACGAGACGCAGCACAGGTGTCAAAATTTGCACCTAGGTACTGGGCGCAGATTCCTGAGCGTTGTTATTTGCTGTACAGGAGTCTGCGCTCTTGTGTTATCCCTTGGCAATACCCTGTTAGTGCAGGCCGTCTCATGACCTCATTTCATGTTGGCCGGTGCGGTTAACGATGGCCATAAATCCCAGACCCACAGTGGCTTTTCCTAAAGTCACACTGCGGTGCTGGGATTCGTGGCCTTGTGCAGTAAATATGTTCGCCGCTCACACATGTCCTTACACCTGCTTCAGACTGGGCGGCCTCAGCTGATCCCTTATCGCATGCCGCGGCCATGAGGCCGCACAGTCAGAAGAAGGCGGAAGGAGGGGAGTGAAAACAGGGGAACATATGCACTGCTCGTGCCCATCAATCACACCCTCGCAGTCAAAATATATGAGACAACGGGGGGCGTTGTGTCGGGCAGGGGGGACGCACAGGCACAGCCAGCCAACCAATGATGTCAGGAGACGGGCAGCGCTAACAATGGGGGTGCTGCGTGTCATTACAAAGGAAAGTCACACCTCAGGGACATTGTAATGGTCTCTAATGAGACACATTTTGTACGTGTTGAGTTCCACGTGGGCAAGGAGAAAAAGTCAGCCACCTCGTACAAATGCAGCAGTACTGCTGTACAAGGTGGCTGATATACATAGAAACACCTGTGGGTGGGGGGCAGGCTCCCTTCAATTTCAGTTCATGTGCCTGCGTGGCGTTTGCAGGTCACGTTGCAAGCTACACAGCAGGGGAACAGCTGGCGTTGCTGAACCCCACTAACACATTGGCTGGTGTTTTTCTCTGTGCAGCTAGCATGTCCGGGCAGAAACTGGCGTTGTTTGAGCCCAGGGTCAGCAGGAGGAGGAGAGGAGCAAAGTGTAGGCCGAAGCCTGCACTGGTGGCAGCTTTTGGTCGGTTGTGCCAGCGTGGCTTGTGCTGGACACGATGCCGGCTACACAGCGGGGGAACAGCAGGCGGTGCTGAACCCCACTAACACATTGGCTGGTGTTTTTCTCTGTGCAGCTAGCATGTCCGGGCAGAAACTGGCGTTGTTTGAGCCCAGGGTCAGCAGGAGGAGGAGAGGAGCAAAGTGTAGGCCGAAGCCTGCACTGGTGGCAGCTTTTGGTCGGTTGTGCCAGCGTGGCTTGTGCTGGACACGTTGCCGACTACACAGCAGGGGAACAGCTGGCGGTGCTGAACCCCACTAACACATTGGCTGGTGTTTTTCTCTGTGCAGCTAGCATTTCCGGGCAAAAACTAGCGGTGTTTGAGCCCAGGGTCAGCAGGAGGAGTAGAGGAGCAGAGTGTAGGCCGAAGCCTAGTTGAACCAATTTCAAAGGTTACCTTTAACCCCCCCCTCAGGTGTTGCAAGGTACAAGAGCCACACCTTGTGCAGCATTAATGCTGCACAAGTAAAAGGTTGCTCTATTTGTTTTGCTCCTTGCACACGCTGACTAAAACACGTACACTATTTAGCCCATTATACTGTCAAACAGTTGTGGAGGCGTGACTTGTCTTTTTAACGAGACGCAGCACAGGTGTCAAAATTTGCACCTAGGTACTGGGCGCAGATTCCTGAGCGTTGTTATTTGCTGTACAGGAGTCTGCGCTATTGTGATCCCTTGGCCATGCGCTGTGAGCGCTTCCTGTCTTCTGACCTCATTTCATGTCGGCCGTTGCGGTTAGCGATGGACATGAATCCCAGACCCACAGTGTGTTTTTAAAAAATCACACTGCGGTGCTGGGATTCGTGCCCTGGTGCACTAAATATGTTTGCCGCTCACACATGTCCTTACACCTGCTTCAGACTGGGCGGCCTCATCTGATCCCTTATCGCCTGCCGCGGCCATGAGGACACCCAGTCTGAAGAAGGCGGAAGGAGATGAGTGAACACAGGCAAACATATGCACTGCACATGCCCATCAATCACACCCTCGCTGTCCAAAAAAATAAGACACCGAGGGCCGTTGTTTCGAGCAGGGGAGATGCACAGGCGCAGCCAGCTAACCAATGATGTCAAAAGACGGGCAGCGCTAACAAGGGTGGTGCTGCGTGTCATTACAAAGGAAAGTCACACCTCAGGGACATTGTAATGGTCTCTAATGAGACACATTTTGTACGTGTTGAGTTCCACGTGGGCAAGGAGAAAAAGTCAGCCACCTCGTACAAATGCAGCAGTACTGCTGTACAAGGTGGCTGATATACATAGAAACACCTGTGGGTGGGGGGCAGGCTCCCTTCAATTTCAGTTCATGTGCCTGCGTGGCGTTTGCAGGTCACGTTGCAAGCTACACAGCAGGGGAACAGCTGGCGTTGCTGAACCCCACTGACACATTGACTGGTGTTTTTCTCTGTGCAGATTGCATGTCCGGGCAGAAACTGGCGTTGTTTGAGCCCAGGGTCAGCAGGAGGAGGAGAGGAGCAAAGTGTAGGCCGAAGCCTGCACTGGTGGCAGCTTTTGGTCGGTTGTGCCAGCGTGGCTTGTGCTGGACACGATGCCGGCTACACAGCGGGGGAACAGCAGGCGGTGCTGAACCCCACTAACACATTGGCTGGTGTTTTTCTCTGTGCAGCTAGCATGTCCGGGCAGAAACTGGCGTTGTTTGAGCCCAGGGTCAGCAGGAGGAGGAGAGGAGCAAAGTGTAGGCCGAAGCCTGCACTGGTGGCAGCTTTTGGTCGGTTGTGCCAGCGTGGCTTGTGCTGGACACGTTGCCGACTACACAGCAGGGGAACAGCTGGCGGTGCTGAACCCCACTAACACATTGGCTGGTGTTTTTCTCTGTGCAGCTAGCATTTCCGGGCAAAAACTAGCGGTGTTTGAGCCCAGGGTCAGCAGGAGGAGTAGAGGAGCAGAGTGTAGGCCGAAGCCTAGTTGAACCAATTTCAAAGGTTACCTTTAACCCCCCCCTCAGGTGTTGCAAGGTACAAGAGCCACACCTTGTGCAGCATTAATGCTGCACAAGTAAAAGGTTGCTCTATTTGTTTTGCTCCTTGCACACGCTGACTAAAACACGTACACTATTTAGCCCATTATACTGTCAAACAGTTGTGGAGGCGTGACTTGTCTTTTTAACGAGACGCAGCACAGGTGTCAAAATTTGCACCTAGGTACTGGGCGCAGATTCCTGAGCGTTGTTATTTGCTGTACAGGAGTCTGCGCTATTGTGATCCCTTGGCCATGCGCTGTGAGCGCTTCCTGTCTTCTGACCTCATTTCATGTCGGCCGTTGCGGTTAGCGATGGACATGAATCCCAGACCCACAGTGTGTTTTCAAACAATCACACTACGTGGCTGGGATTCGTGGCCTTGTGCAGTAAATAGGTTTGCCGCTTACACATGTCCTTACACCGGCTCCAGACTGGGCGGCCTCAGCTGATCCCTTATCGCCTACCACGGCCAGGAGGCCGCACAGTCTGAAGAAGGCGGAAGGAGATGAGTTAAGACAGGCGAACATATGCACTGCTCGTGCCCATAAACCACACCCTCGCTGACAAAATAAATATGACAACGAGGGGCGTTGTTTCTAGCAGGGCGGATGCACAGGCGCAGCCAGCTAACCATGATGACAAAAGACGGGAAACGCTACCAAGGGGGGTGCTGCGTATCATTACAAAGGAAAGTCACACCTCAGGGACAGTGGAATGGTCTCAATGAGACACATTTTGTACGTGTTGAGTTCCACGTGGGCAAGGAGAAAAAGTCAGCCACCTTGTACAAATGCAGCAGTACTGCTGTACTAGGTGGCTGTTATACATAGAAACACCTGGGGGGGTGGGGCCAGGTTCCCTTTTAATTTCAGTTCCTGTGCCTGCATGGCGTTTGCAGGTCACGTTGCCGGCTACACAGCAGGGGAACAGCTGGCGTTGCTGAACCCCACTAACACATTGGCTGGTGTTTTTCTCTGTGCAGCTAGCACTTCCGGGCAAAAACTAGCGGTGTTTGAGCCCAGGGTCAGCAGGAGGAGGAGAGGAGCAGAGTGTAGGCCGAAGCCTGCACTGGTGGCAGCTTTTGTTCTGTTGTGCCAGCGTGGCTTGTGCTGGACACGTTGCCGACTACACAGCAGGGGAACAGCTGGCGGTGCTGAACCCCACTGACACATCACCTAGTGTTTTTTTCTGTGTAGACAACACTTCCAGGTGGCAACTGACAGTGTTGAAACCCAGGGAATCAAAGAGGAGCAGAGTGTAGGCCGAAGCCTGCAGTGGAGCAAGTTGAAAGGGAACCTTTAACCCCCCCCCCAGGCATTTGTTGCTGAAAGAGCCATCTTGTACAGCAGTAATACTGCACATGGAAAATGGTGGCTCCGAAAATTATGCTCCTTGCAAACGCTGAAGTACACACTCATATAATGTGTCCCCTCACACCGTCAAACCATCCCGGAAGTGGGACTTTCCTTTGTAATGTGACACAGCACAGCCGTCATTCCAACCCCCTTGGTGCCGGGCACCACCTCCTCAACGTTGTTTGGTTCTGTCACGGAGCCCGCACTGTAATGTTATCCCTTGGCCATGCACAGTTAGCGGTGCCCGTCTTCTGACATCATGTAGGTGTCAGGCTGGCAGTGCCTGTGCGTCCAAGCTGCCCGAGATCCAACCTTGCAGTGTCATCTAATGTAGTCCCACTGCGGGCCAGGGATCCATGGGCATGCGCAGTGCATATCATCGCCTCTCACTCACCTCCTTCCTGCTTCTTCAGACTGTGCGGCGTCACGGCCGTGGCATGCTATTAGGGATCAGCTGACGCCGCCTAGTCTGAAGAAGCGTGAAGAAGGGGAGTGAGAGGCTAGTATATGCACTGCGCATGGCCATGGATACCAGGCCCACTGTGGGATCACATTAGACGACACTGCGAGGTGTGATTTCGGGCAGCGTGGACGCACAGGCGCAGCCAGGACGACAACAAATGATGTCAGAGGACGGGCAGCGCAAACTGTGCATGGCCAAGGGATAACATAACAGCGCAGGGTCCATGACGGAATCAAACAACGCTAAGGAGGCAGCGCACGGTGCCAAGGGGGTAGCAATGACGGCTGTGCTGTGTCACATTACAAAGGAAAGTCCCACCTCCGGGACGGTTGGACGGTGTGAGGGGACACATTACATGAGTGTGTAGTTCAGCGTTTGCAAGGAGCATAATTTCAAGAGCGACCTTTCCCTTGTGCAGTATTAGTGCTGCACATGGTGGCTCTTTCAGTAACAAACGCCTAGGGGGGGGGGGGGACAGGTCCCCTTACATTTTAGTTGTGCCAGCGTGGCGGTCGCATGACACGTTGCCGGATACACAGCTGGGGATCAGCTGACGTTACTGAACCCCAATAACAGAGGAGCGACTGTTGACTGTGCACACAGCACTTCCAGGCACCAACTGGCGGTGTTAGAGCCCAGGGACAGCAGGAGGAGCAGATTGGAGGTATTGCCGCACACACAGCTGGGGATCAGCTGACGTTACTGAACCCCAATAACAGAGGAGCGACTGTTGACTGTGCACACAGCACTTCCAGGCACCAACTGGCGGTGTTAGAGCCCAGGGACAGCAGGAGGAGCAGATTGGAGGTATTGCCGCACACACAGCTGGGGATCAGCTGACGTTACTGAACCCCAATAACAGAGGAGCGACTGTTGACTGTGCACACAGCACTTCCAGGCACCAACTGGCGGTGTTAGAGCCCAGGGACAGCAGGAGGAGCAGAGGAACAGAGTGTAGGCCGAAGCCTGATTGGAGCAAGTTGAAAGGAAACCTTTAACCCCCCCCCCCAAGACGTTTGTAGCTGAAAGAGCCATGTTGTGCAGCACTAAGGATGCAAAAGGAAAAGGTTGCTCTTTTAATTATGCTCCTTGCAAACACCGAAGTAAACACTAAAAATGTGTCCCTTTATACCGTTAAACCGTTCCGGAGGTGCGAATTTCCTTCGTAATGGGACACAGCACAGCTGTCATTCCTATCCCCTTGATGCCGTGCGCTGCCTCCTCAGCGTTGTTTTAAGCTGCCACGGAGCCTGCGCTGTTCTGTTAGCCCTTGGCCATGCCCAATTAGCGCTGCCTGTCTTCTGACATAATTTGGTGTCAGGCTGTCAGTGCCTGTGCGTCCACGCTGCTCCAGATCCCACCTCGCAGTCTCATCTAACGTAATCCCACTGCGGGCCTTGGAACCATGGGCATGCACAGTGCATAACCTCGACTCTCACTCCCCTCCTTCCCTCTTCTTCAGACTGTGCGGTGTCACGGCCGTGGCATGCTAGGGATCAGCTGACGGCGCACAGTCTAAAGAAGGCGGAGGGAAATGAGCGAGAGCCCGAGGGGAAGATATGCACTGCGCATGCCCATGGATCCCAGGCCCGCAGTGTGACTCAATCAGAAGACACTGCGAGGCGGGATCTCGGGCACCGCGGCCGCACAGGCGCAGCCAGCCTGACACCAAATTATGTCAGAAGACAGGCAGCGCAAATAGGGCATGCCCAAGGGATAACAGAACAGCGCAGGCTCCGTGACAGCTTAAAACAACGCTGAGGAGGCAGCGCATGGCACCAAGGGGGTAGGAATGACGGCTGTGCTGCGTCACATTACGAAGGAAAGTCCCAGCTCCGGGACGGTATAACGGTATCAGTGAACACATTTTATAAGTGTTAAGTTCTGCGTGTGCAAAGAGCTAAAAAAAAAGAGCTACCTTTTCCTTGTGCAGCATTACTGCTGCACAAGATGGCTCTTTCAGTAACAAACGACGGGGGGGGGGGGGGGGGACAGGTTCCCTTACATTTAGGTTGTTGTGCCAGCGTGGCGGTCGCAGGACACATTGCCGGCTACACAGCTGGGGATCAGCTGACGTTACTGAAACCCAATAACACTGGGTCGTATGTTTTTACTGTGCAGCCTGCACTTCTGAGCCGCAACTGGCGGTGTTGGAGCCCAGGAATAGCAGTTCAGGTGGTAGAAAGATGAACACAGCAGGAGACCTGGATGACACCCAATTACTTAATCAGGCAGAGGAGTGGCAAATTCCTGCGAGATCCAGGCCTGGTTCATTTTCAGGAAAGTAAGCCGGTCAACGTTATCGGAGGATAGTCGCATGCGACGGTCTGTTAGTACACCACCTGCGGCACTAAAGACACGTTCCGATAAGACACTAGCCGCAGGGCAAGCCAGCACCTCCAATGCATACTGGCTTAGCTCTGGCCATGTATCCAGCTTAGAGACCCAAAACTTGAACGGGGAAGAGCCGTCTGGGAGTACAGTAAGAGGGCAAGCCATGTAGTCTGTCACCATCTGACGGAACCGTTGCCTCCTGCTGACTGGAGCCGCCGGTGATGGTGTAGACATTTGGGGCGGGCACACAAAAGTGTGCCAGAGTTGTGCCATACTGGGCTTGCCTTGGGCAGAGGCACTGCTTCTGCTCCCTCTTTGGGCAGAGCCTCCCCCACTGCCTCGACGCACTGAGCTGCTTTGTAAAGCACTAGCAGCACTCCTCTCAGTTGGACAGGAGAAGATGATGGAATTCACCAGTGTGTCGTGGTACTCCCGCAATTTACGCTCCCGGGTCAACGCAGGGATGAGGTTTTGGACGTTGTCCCGGTAGCGAGGATCGAGGAGGGTGAACACCCAATAATCAGGCATGTTGAGAATGTGGTCGATGCGGCGGTCGTTTCTCAGGCACTGCAGCATGAAATCCACCATGTGCTGCAGAGTGCCAACCGGCCCAGAAACGCTGTCCCCTGCTTGAGACATGATCTCTGCCCGCTCGTCATCACCCCACCCTCGCTGTACACACTGACCACTGGACAATTGTGTCGCTCCCTCCTCTGGACGGAGCTCTTCCTCCTCCATTGACTCCTCCTCATCCTCCTCACAAATTGGCCCCTGCGTACCCCTTTGTGAGGAACCACGTGGCGCTGACTCTCCAGAAGCTGATGGAAAAGGTGACTCCTCATCCTCCACCTCTTCCACCACATCATCCCTTAACCCTTGCAAAGTTTGCTGAAGCAGGCAGATAAGGGGGACAGTCATGCTGACTAGTGCATCATCTGCACTTGCCATCCGCGTGGAATAATCAAAAGGACGCAAAACCTGGCAGACGTCCTTCATAGTGGCCCACTCTGTGGTTGTGAAGTCTGATCGGCGCTGACTGCGACTTCTTTGCGCCTGATGCAGCTGGTACTCCATAACTGCTTGCTGCTGCTCACACAACCGCTCCAACATATGTAACGTGGAATTCCACCGGGTAGGTAGGTCACATATGATGCGGTGTTCCGGAAGGCGGAATCGGCGCTGCAGAGCAGCAATGCGGGATCTGGCCAAGCTGGAACGCCGCAAGTGAGCACACTCTAGGCGGACCTTGTGCAGCAGGGCATCAAGATCCGGATAGTCCCTCAGAAAACTCTGCACAACCAAATTGAGCACATGTGCCAGACATGGGATGTGAGTGAGGTTGCCAAGGGCCAAAGCTGCCACCAGATTTCGGCCATTGTCACACACTACCATGCCTGGCTGGAGATTCGCTGGCAGTAACCACACATCGCTCTCCTGCTTGATGGCATTCCAGAGCTCCTGCGCTGTGTGGCTTCGATGCCCCAATGAAACTAGTTTCAAGACGGCCTGCTGACGTTTGGCCACGGCTGTGCTCATGTCGGTCATAGGTAAACGTTCACGGGTCCATGTGGAGGTGGACTGTGACGGATCCTGCAGAGAGGAATCAGAGGAACTGGTGTAAGAGGAGGAGTCGATGCGTACAGACTGGATTCCTGCAATCCTTGGAGTGGGCAGGACACGTCCTGCGCCACTCGCACGATCTGTACCTGGCTCAACAACATTAACCCAATGGGCAGTGAGGGAAACATATCGCCCCTGTCCATGCTGACTGGTCCACGCATCGGTGGTGAGGTGGACCTTGCTACTGACGGCGTTCAGTAGCGCATGTTTTATGTTTGCCTCAACATGCCTGTGCAGGGCAGGGACAGCCTGCCTGCTGAAGTAAAAGCGGCTGGGCACCTTGTACTGTGGGACTGCCAATGCCATCAAGTCACGGAAGCTGTCAGTCTCCACCAGCCTGAACGAGAGCATTTCCAGGGACAACAGTTTGGCAATGCCTGCATTCAGAGCCTGTGCTCGGGGGTGGTTGGCCGAGAATGCCCGCCTTTTCTCCCATGCCTGTACTACCGATGGCTGTAGAGTAGACTGGGAGTGTGAGGATGACTGGGAAGGTGGTGCTGTGGGTGGAATTACACAAGGTCTCTGGGAGGAAGCCAAACCAGCTGTGCGTGAGCTGGAGGAAGAGGCAACACGAGCTGAAGAGGTGGTAGCTGCCGCTGTTGGTTGGCCTACATCTTCAGTGTGTTTCTGTAACTCCACCGCGTGCCTGGTCCGCACATGTTTCCACATATTTGTGGTATTGAGGTTGCTGACATTTTTCCCTCTTTTTACTTTATGATGACACAGCTTGCATTTGACAAAACAAATGTCATCTGCAACTGTGTCAAAAAAGGACCAGGCACTGCAAGTCTTGGGAGCGCCCTTTTTGGCTTTGGAAAGAGACAGGCTCCTAACGGGTGCCAAAGTGGAGGCTACAGGCTCCGCAGTCTTCCCCCTCCCTCTCCCTCTTTGGCCCGTAAGAGGAAGCTCTTCCTCTGAGCTGCTCCCACCACCTTCCTGTTCCTCACGCCACGATGGGTCAAGGACCTCATCATCTCCACTACCCTCTGCCACCAACTGCTCCTCCTGGGTAGTCTCAGCAGCACAGTACGCACGAGAAAGCGGCACCTGAGTTTCATCATCAGATGCGTACTGCGCTGTGGTCACCGGAGGCACTGGCCCACCTGCCTCTTCAGAGTCAGAGAGAAAAAGGTGTTGGGCATCACTGCACACTGCCTCTTCTTCCATTTCTCCAATGCTGCTTGGCTGGCCCCCTGTTTCCAAGCCAAGAGATTCAGAGAACAGAAGTAGAGACGGCTCCTGTCCTGGGCTCTCTGACTGCCTGGCCAATTTGGCAGGTGGTGAAGAGACAGATGGCTGCTCTCCAGTGCTCTGTGCCTGAGAGGATGTGGCACTAACTGAAGTCGATGCCGAGGCGTTAGCTGCCATCCACCCGACAACGGCTTCAATTTGGTCTTCACGCAGCAGCGGTGCACGGCGCTCTCCGACAAAGCTGCGCATGAAGGACTGTTCCCTGCTGAAACTGAGTGACGACGAGTCACCGGCGCCCGCAGCAGGCACAGAATCACCACGTCCTCTCCCTGCTCCTCTCCCTGCTCCGCGCCCACGCCCACGTGCCTTACTCCCTGCCCTCTTCATCTTGGTTGACAGATAAAGATAAGCAGAAAAGTACTAAGGCCTTAGTGTGCTTATTCCTGTAATGCTCCTCCTAACAGGTGTAAGAAACACTAATGTTGTAAATTGTGGACTAAACTTTATTATTTTTCAAATGTGGCCTACACAAGTGTAAGTTGTGTTTGGTGAACTTAACCTTTTTTTTGGTGCAGATCGGGCTACAGAGCTAGTTTAAATCACACGGAGACCGTGCAGACAGCCGTAAACGGCGCTGCAAGGCCAAGAAACCCTCCTCTAGGTTATCCTATATAGTGTTTTTCCACTATTTAGCTGGATACAAGTGGAAAGACACTAATAGGAATTTTTTTTTTCAAATTTTAAACTGGCTGCACTATTTGAAAAAAAGGAAATTGTTTTTCAAGGTATGAGGCAGTAACGCACCCTGAGCTGAATCCAACCGGCTATGGCTGCACACAGACTACAGGGCGAGCTGGGCTCACACGGAGACCGTGCAGACAGCCGTAAACGGCGCTGCAAGGCCAAAAAACCCTCCTCTAGGTTATCCTATATAGTGTTTTTCCACTATTTAGCTGGATACGAGTGGAAAGACACTAATAGGAATTTTTTTTTTCAAATTTTAAACAGGCTGCACTATTTGAAAAAAAGGAAAATTTTTCTCAAGGTATGAGCCAGTAACGAACCCTGAGCTGAATCCAACCGGCTATGGCTGCACACAGACTACAGGGCGAGCTGGGCTCACACGGAGACCGTGCAGACAGCCGTAAACGGCGCTGCAAGGCCAAAAAACCCTCCTCTAGGTTATCCTATATAGTGTTTTTCCACTATTTAGCTGGATACGAGTGGAAAGACACTAATAGGAATTTTTTTTTTCAAATTTTAAACAGGCTGCACTATTTGAAAAAAAGGAAAATTTTTCTCAAGGTATGAGCCAGTAACGAACCCTGAGCTGAATCCAACCGGCTATGGCTGCACACAGACTACAGGGCGAGCTGGGCTCACACGGAGACCGTGCAGACAGCCGTAAACGGCGCTGCAAGGCCAAAAAACCCTCCTCTAGGTTATCCTATATAGTGTTTTTCCACTATTTAGCTGGATACGAGTGGAAAGACACTAATAGGAATTTTTTTTTTCAAATTTTAAACAGGCTGCACTATTTGAAAAAAAGGAAAATTTTTCTCAAGGTATGAGCCAGTAACGAACCCTGAGCTGAATCCAACCGGCTATGGCTGCACACAGACTACAGGGCGAGCTGGGCTCACACGGAGACCGTGCAGACAGCCGTAAACGGCGCTGCAAGGCCCAAAAACCCCCCTCTAGGTTATCCTATGTAGTGTTTTTCCACAATAGAGCTGGAGACTGGTGGAAAAACACTAATAGGAAATTTGAGAAAAAATGTGCAGCAGGCTGCACTAAGAGCAAAAAAGAACAACTGTGTGAGGCAGTGTGAACCCCCCCTGAGCTGAATACAACCGGGTATATGGCTGCACACAGACTACAGAGTGAGCTGCACACACACACACACAGAGACCTTGCAGAACGCTGTTAAAACAGCGCTGCAAGGCAAGAGCAAGGTGAACAGTGAAGAACACACAGCGTTTTGCTAAATTAGCCTTTGGAAAGGAAAATAAAGCAATTAGCTAGCTCAACTGGCCCTCAGTTAGAACACAGCGTCCTGTCCCTAACTGAAATCACAGCAGAGTGAGCGCAAAATGGCGGCAGCGCTTTTTTATAGTGCAGAGTGACATCATTTCAGCAGCCAATCCAAGCCTTGCCAGTACTTACATGCCCACCATGCTAAACAGGATGTGCCCACACTTTCATTCATTCCTCATTGGCTGCTGCGTTCAATTTGAATTCTGGGAACTTCCGATTCCGGTATCCGATACGCGGGAAGTATCGGAATTCAGTATCGGAATTCCGATACCGCAAATATCGGCCGATACCCGATACTTGCGGTATCGGAATGCTCAACACTAATGTCGACCCTTTAACGAGCCTTGTCACATGACTTAGGATAAAAGTCAAACCAGAATCTCAATTTGCAGACTCTGTTTCAGTGTACTGCCCCTCGTCAGTGCAAAGTGGAGATTTGGTTTGGCTGCGTGAGAAGCGTCTGACCGGAATTCAAGAAGTATTGTTTCTCCTTGTGGAGAGTGACATGATAAGCATGTCGAGGTGAGGAGACTTAAAGCCGCAATGCTCCTCTGGGAAATATGCAATTTGTCTCTTCAGAGAGGAAGAGGACTAAAACTCTAGTGCCACCTATTGGAAGTAGCAATCCTAACAGTGAATCCAACCCTTTAATCCTAAGCCTTTATCCTAAGTCATGTGACAAGGCTCGTTAAAGGGTTGACATTGACTGTTAGGATTGCTACTTCCAATAGGTGGCACTAGAGTTCTAGTCCTCTTCCTCTCTAAAGAGACAATTTGCATATTTCCAAGAGGAGCATTGCGGCTTTAAGTCTCTTCACCTCGACATGCTTAACATGTCAGCCAAGATCGTATTTCTTTTCAGCCACTATACTGATGCCTCCACCCAGTGCTTGTCATTGCACTGTTTGTCCATTCAGTGGAGAAAATGATATTTACTTATCTATCACCCACAAAGCTCTCCACAGTTCTACACCACACTATATCTCCTCCCTCATCTCTATCAACCTACCCATGTCTCTGTTCTGTAACTGATCTAAGACTAATATCCTCCATAATCTGAACCTCTCACCTCTGTCTCCAAGACTTTTCCTGTGCTGCACCAGTTTTCTGGAATGCACTACCCCAAATAATCTGATAAATACCTAGCCCCCACATTTTTAAGTGTGATTTAGAAATGCATCTCTTTAACTCACTAATCTAACTCTTCCCTGGTCCCTATTTCTACATTTTCCTCAGAATTTGGTCTCTTTTATTCATCTGTGTCTAGATCCTCCATGCACCCGGTAGCACTTGGCCACTGTATTTAGACAGATATAGTCTGAAGAACGGATCATGGAGCTTTATATCATACCCCTATTTATTCTAATCATGACTGGACCCTACATGACCAGCACGTTCTACCTATCGTATCCCCTGTATTTCCTCCTATATTGTAAGCTTTCGAGCAGGGCCCTCATTGCACCTGTACCTACTGAACTAAGTAATACTTGGTAATGTCTATAATGTATGCACACAACCCTGCCTGATTGAAAAGTGCTGTGCAATATGTTGGCACCATATAAATACAATTATTATTAAAACTTATTATAAAATTGGTTCAAAGAGTCCTAAGAAACCTCCAAATGTTACACATGTATTTTCCTGATCAGAAGCTTTTTCTTATTGCGAGGGAATTTTTTTTTGTGCAAAATTTGGCAAATTAAAATTCCAAATGCACAATTATTTTGTAGGCTAATTTTCAGGTTTACCTTATCGGACATGTATTGGTGTTTGGCATGTACAGTACAAATATTTGTTCATTTTTAGCATTTATATGGAAATGTGGCCATGTTGTTAGTTAATGTGTAATGCACCCTATACCCCCCCTTTCCGTAGCTCTGCATCAATACTCACAAAGCATTGCCTTTGCTCATTGTTCATTTGAATGGTGGTTCCATGAAGTTCAAAGTTCTAAAATTACAAGCTGGGGATACAGTAACTTCCCAGAGAGGAAATGTTGTATGCTTCAATGAAGAAGGCGATGTAAGTGCTGGCTCCTAAATTTCAACTTTCTTTTTTTTTTCAACTAATTTTTGCAAAGAAGTAATTGAGACTACAATATGGGCTGTAGTTTTTATTTTTATAAGTAATTAACTGGAAAAATGATGCTCTTTTTTTTAGTCGACCCATAAATGAAATGAAATATGTTTTGTTAATGAAGACAACCTGCATAGTGTATTTAACCCGTCGGTGTCACAGCCCATTTGGCCTTTATGACAAGCCATTTTTCTCCTTGATTTTTATGGTCACATTTCAGGAGCTAGAACTTTTTTTTTTGCCTACATAGTTACAGTATATGAGGGCTTGTATTGTTGCATTTGTCAGTGTCATCATCTTAGGGGAACATATAACTCAATGACATACTTTTATTAACACTTTATGGGTACAAAAATAAACAAAACTTTAAATAGAAATTGAAGCGTGGCACATAAATGAATAAAAAATGACAACGTTTTGCATTACATAGTCTATAAATAACACCAACAGTGAATGTTTCTCATATGTTAGCCATGACTAACGCATTTCTAGTCAAAAAATTATACTAGTCAAAAAATTATACTCTTGACCCACTAAGGATGAGTGAACTTTTCATTTTTGAGTTTACATTTTTTCTTTCCCTTTTTTCTAGTACCATCATTTTTTTTATTTTCTATATACCTAGATTTGTTAAGGCTTGTTGTTTTGTGGGACAAGTTCTAGTTTTGAATGAGATAATTTACATTACTTATAATGTACTAAAGATTAAGACAAAAATTCCAAGTGTGATAGAATGGTGAAAAAAATCCAATTCCATCATTTTTTTGGGCTTTGCTTTTATGGCATTCATTTTGTGGTAAAAATTAATCTGGAGATATGATTGTCCTCATCCATCTGTTTACAGTTATGCCAAACATACATTTATTTTTTTAGATTCAAGTAATGAAAATAATTCAGAATATTGCAAAATATTTTTTTGGCTTTGTGTCGCGATTTTCAAAGACCTGTAACATTTTGGCTATGTGCACACGTAGGTTCGGGTCCCTGCGGGTTTGATAAATCTGCAGGGGGAAAACCGCTGCGGTTATCCCTGCAGTGCAGATTTATCACGGTTTGTCTTGCGGTTTCCGCTGCAGGTTACTGCAGGTTACTCCTGCACTTGTTTTACTATTGATGCTGCATATGCAGCATCAATAGTAATGTTAAAAATAATAAAAATAATGATATACTCACCCTCTGACATCCCGATCTCCTCGGGGCTGCACGCGGCAGTCCGGTACCAAAGATGCTGTGCGAGAAGGACCTTCGTGACGTCACGGTCATGTGACCGTGACGTCACCGCAAGCCCTGCTCGCATAGCAAACCTGAGACCGGATGGCCGCGTGCAGCGCTGATAGGTGAGTATATCATTATTTTTTTATTTTAATTCTTTTTTTTTATACCACAAATATGGTTCCACCCCGGGTATAACCCGCACATTATCCGCTTACTTCCCGCATGGTGGGCACAGCCCCATGCGGGAAGTAAGAGGATCAATGCATTTCTATGTGTGCAGAATCGCTGCGATTCTGCACAAAGAAGTGACATGCTGCGGGTTGTAAACAGCTGCGTTTCTGCGCGTTTTTTCCAGCAGCATGTGCACAGCGGTTTGCGGTTTCCCATTGGTTTACATGTTTACTGTAAACGCAATGGAAACTGCTGCGGACCCGCAGCATCAAAATCGCTGCGGTTCCGCGGTAAAAACTGCAACGTGTGTACATAGCCTTAGGTTTTTCTGTTGATGGTGCTGAATGAGTGCTTTTTATTTGCGCCGTGAGCTGTCATTTTTATTCATATCAGTTTTGTGTAGACACGATCCTTTGATTGCTTATTAAGACATTTTCATATCGACATAAGATTACAAAAAAGCAGAAATCCGGTGTTTAGATTTTTTTGAAAAGAAGCAGTCCTATAAGTAAATATCGACCCCGAGCTTTGTCACATGTGACATGACTTAGGATAAAAGTCAAACCAGAATCTCAATTTGCAGACACTGTGTCATAATACCCAGCGGAGACCAGTGACGCCATTTGCGCTAGTCTCCTGAACCACCAGTTAGGCCGGAGCCACACTAGACCGTAATACGGACAAGTGCAATGCGATAAAAATCGCATAGCACTCGGCCCAATGTTAATCTATGAGGCAGCTCCTATTATCCGTTGTTTTCTCAGCCGTATTCAGGATCCGAGTGAAATCGCACCATGCTGCGATTGTCAGCGTATCTTGGCCGAGAATCGCCAATGCAAGTCAGAGATGCATTGCGAAATTACCCAGAAGATTTAGCGGTCTCGTGAGACCGCTAAGTCATCTGGGTAATTTCGCAATGCATCCTGAGAACGGAAGATGGCGGCAGCCGCGCGCATCGCCAGAGTTTCGCTGGATCCCAGGGGGTGAGTATATAGCTATTTTTTATTTTAATTTTTTTTTTTTTAACAGGGATATGGTGCCCACACTGCTAAATACTGCGTGGGCAGTGTTATATACCGCGTAGCTGCCATATACTACATGGGCAGTGTTATATACTCCGTGGGCTATGTGATATACTCCGTGGGCTGTGCTATATACTACGTGCCCTGTGTTATATGTTACGTGGGCTGTGTTATATACTGCGACGCCTGTGTTATATACTGCATGGCTGCTATATACTGCATAGGTTGTGTTATATAGTATGTGGGCTGTGTTATATACTGTTTGGGCTGTGTTATATACTGCGTGGCCACTGTTATATACTGCGTGGCCTGTATTAACACATCGGGTATTCTACAATATGTATGTATGTATGTATATAGCAGCCACATAGTATATAGCACAGGCCACATAGTATTTGCTATATACTACGTGGCCTCTGCTATATACTATGTGGCTGCTATATACATACATACAAACATATTCTAGAATACCCGATGCGTTAGAATCGGGCCACCATCTAGTATATATATATATATATATATATATATATATGTCAGTGAGACACACATATATATACAGATATTTATATTTCATATGGTGCTAAATAGCAGAAAAGCCTGTAATTCAATTGCCGGCTTTTGCTATCTCCTTCCCAAACCCGACAGGATATGAGACATGGTTTACATACAGTAAACCATTTCATATCCCTTATTTTTTTACATAATACTCACTAGTAATGTTAGAAGTGTATGTGTGCAAAATTTGGGGGTTCTAGCTGTTAAAATAAAGGGTTAAATCACGGAGAAAACTGGCGTGGGCTCCTGTGCAATTTTCTCCACTAGAGTGGGAACGCCAGTGACAGTGGGCAGATATTAATAGCCTAGAGAGGGACCATGGATATTTTGAAGTCGGCCATTTTGTATCCAACTTTATTTTTTCCAATGGGAATAGGGTCATGTGACACATCAAACTTATTGAGAATTTCACAAGAAAAACAATAGTGTGTTGGTTTTAACATAACTTTATTCTTTCATGAGTTATTTGCAAGTTTATGATCACTTATAAATTGTGTTCAAAGTGCTGCCCATTGTTTTGGATTGTTAATGCAACCTTCTTCTCCCACTCTTGAAACACTGATAGCAATACCGCAGAAGAAATGCTAGCACAGGCCTCCAGTATCCGTTGTTTCAGATGCTGCACATCTCGTATCTTCACAGCATAGACAATTGCCTTCAGATGACCACAAAGATAAAAGTCTAAAGGGGGAGTCACACATAGCGATATCGTTAATGATATCGTTGCAACGTCACGCTTTTAGTGACGTAGCATCGATCCCGCTAACGATCTCGTTATGTGTGACAGCGACCAACGATCAGGCCCCTGCTGGGAGATCGTTGGTCGTTGGGGAATGATCAGGACCTTTTTTTGGTTGCTGATCACCCGCTGTCATCGCTGGATCTGCGTGAGTGACGCCGATCCAGCGATGTGTTCACTTGCAACCAGGGTGAATATTGGGTTACTAAGCGCAGGGTCGCGCTTAGTAACCCGATATTTACCCTAGTTACCATTGTAAAAGTTAAAAAAAAAAACAGTACATACTCACATTCTGATGTCTGTCACGTCCCCCGGCGTCCACAGGGTTAAAACTGCTTTCGGCAGGAGCGCTGCTAATGTGTCAGCGCCGGCCGTAAAGCAGAGCACAGCGGTGACGTCACCACTGTTACTGCCGGCGCTGACACAGTCAGTGCAGGGAAGCTCTCGGCAGCAGCGCGTGCATTAGCAGCGCTCTTGCCGAAAGCAGTTTTAACCCTGTGGACGCCGGCGGGGGACGTGACAGACATCAGAATGTGAGTGTGGCACCCCTAGGGGTATTTGCCACAAAAATAGTTACTGACAGTAAATACAAATACTAAAATAGCAAGACTGCACTACCACTTCCGGCCAGAAGGGGGAGCTCCAGAGACTCCCCTTGATCCATTCTGGTCTGAGAGAAGAAATGGCAGTTGGGCTAAGGAGTTGAAAGTGAGAGGTCATACAGCTGAATTTCTAACAGCCCTATGACGGTTTCCAGGCCCAAATCACCGGCCTGAGGAGAAGAGGGACAGAGAATTATATTATATATAATACAGCAACCGGAAAAACGTGAGGTGATATCAGCTTCACTAGGGCCGGACGCAGCAACAGACACAGAGTTCAGCGGTACTCCCGGAGGGGGTAAGCCGATAAAAGGACTCGGGTTGCCCGTCGAACCAGGACCCGGAGGGGACAGATTGGGCCGGCAGCCAGTTCACATACAGCAGCAGGGCCACACAGAAATTGCGCACAATAAGAGGCGAAGACCCCGGCAGGGTCAAAGTAACTCAGAGTTCCCATACAGACTCCGGTGACAGGACTGGTTGTAAATCCTTTTATGTTAAAGTAAACTGGTTAAACGTTTCAGTGCCTCAGTCTTTCATTTGGACAATAGCTATCTATCCAGGATCGGGATCATCACCGCTGGGAGAACCTGCTGCTGATCAAGTAAGTGCCTGTCCCCTCACGATACCCTTACACTGTGCATTGCCTGAGGCCACAGCACCGGGTCAAGCCACCCGTGACATCCCCCTCAAGAGACAGACCCCATTGGTCCGGTGCTGGGTATCCCGGTCTCTTGGGCGTCACAATTGGCGTCACGAACAGGATCTAGCCAGCCCGTATACCGGGTATTGTGTGCCGTGATTGGAGCCCAAAACTGTGAAAACTTGGATGAAAAATCTTGAAAATTGACTTTATTAAAGAAAAATCCATTCCCCATTGAAAACTATTGAAAGTGACTTTTCCCCATTGGTTATAATGGAGTAAAGATGGCCGCCATCCCCTGAGGTAATCACTTCATAACCGTTAGGCACGAGACTGTTAATTGAGCTATGCCATTACCTGAGCCCCAGTCTAACTGAAAAACTTCAGAATCCGCCATTACAGAGCGCGGTGGGTGGGAGCAGCAGGGGGCGTGTCATTGTCGGCAGCACCAAGCTGAGCGCTCTGACATCAGAGCAAGGGGAAAATCGATCCTGCTGCACAGCGGAACGAATCTACACTATCCCGACGGAAGCGGAGGACCGGAAGGGTCCGGATTAACTAAGGGGGCACAGTATGTCGCAGCACGGAGACGCCGCAGCACCCGGCAACGCTAATGCAGCTGAAAGACAGAGTGTCGATAGAGAGTCCGGTAGCGCAGCGGGATCAGGAGCCTGCGCAACTCATGGCAGAGGCTCCTCAACAACATGGAGTACCAGTGACATCAGGTATGTCCGGGGCCATTGCTAAGCCCCTGGGGCCCAGTACTAATGAGGCTCTTCAACAAAAGCTTGACTCTTTAACTGATGTTGTTGCTTCAATGGCTAAAACCATGCAGGAGATGAGAGGACCCAAGATGGAGTTGTCAAACCGTAGAGAAGGTGTTCCATGGATGAGACCCCGGAGATACCCGACATGGAGAGGACGACCCCGCGACCGCTACCAACCGGATGGACAGCCCATTTGCCACCGTTGCCAGCAGCCAGGCCACTTTGCACGAGATTGTGATTTAAACGGGAATCCCCTGGGAATGCGGGCCGCTTCGCAGGAATGAACTTTCAAGGCCCAACACCCTGGCCCGACAGGTACATCGGAGGACGACCCATCATCCCTATCGTGCTGGATGGAATGCCCCTCAACGCTTTGCTGGACACAGGTTCCCAGATTTCATCTATACCGTATATCCTTTATAAGAGGTACTGGGCTGATGCAGATATTGATAAAGGGCCCTCTGATGTTGAACTAGGTATATGGGCCAGTAATGGTAAGTTGGTACCGAAACTAGGATTCAGGGAGATGACCATAAAGATTGGTAAAGTAGAATTGAAGAAACAGGGTATAATTGTTGTTGATGTTGACCGGCGGAACTGTGAACCAACTGTATTGATAGGAATGAATGTGTTAGAGAACTGCTTTTCCGAAGTCATTTCTGTCTTACAGCAAATTGCTGAAACTGCCCAATCCTGCCAGCAGAGAGTTCTCCGGAGGGAAATAAAAGTATTGATGTTAAGGCAACAGGTAGAAGTTGCAGGTGGAGAAATCGGCAGTGTGAGGGTAAGTGATTCAACGTCTATTGTAATCCCACCAAAAACAGAAATGCTGGTATGGTGTAGAGCAGCCATTGGTACTAAGGGACGAGATTATCAAGCCTTAATAGAACCAGTGTACACCGACAGCAGGCCCACTATACTCACAGCACGAGGGATAGTCGAGGTACACCGGGGACGAGTGCCGGTACGACTTTTGAACTGTGGAGAGGAAGAGGTCACTTTGCCAAGGTATGCTACAATGGCAAAGCTATATACTGTTGACAACAATGCCATCACAACCATTGAGCCCTTAGAACCAACCTGTCAGGAGGAAGGCAATGGCTCAGATGGAGAAATGGAGGATTGGTGCCAACAGCTACACGTGGGCATAAATTCAACACCTACCCATCAAAAACAAGGGGTGTATAGGCTAGTGACGGAATATGAACAAGTCTTCAGTAAACACCCATTGGACTTCGGACGGATAGAAGGGGTAGAACACACAATCCCCACAGGTGACCATCCCCCAATAAAAGAAAGATATAGACCCATACCGCCCGCTCACTATCAATGTGCAAAAGATATGCTGAGGGAAATGAAACAGGCCGGGGTAATAAGAGACAGCTGTAGCCCCTGGGCGGCCCCTCTAGTGATTGTCAAAAAAAAAGATGGAACTATGAGAATGTGCGTAGACTACCGGCAGATTAATAACATCACCCATAAAGATGCCTACCCTTTGCCTAGGATAGAAGAGTCGTTGACTGCTTTGAAATCTGCTAATTATTTTTCCACCTTAGACTTAACAAGCGGGTATTGGCAAGTCCCTGTGGCTGAGAGAGATAAGGAAAAGACGGCATTCACCACACCAATGGGTCTAAGTGAATTTAATCGCATGCCGTTCGGACTCTGCAATGCATCCGGTACCTTCCAGCGGCTGATGGAATGCTGCCTCGGACACAAGAACTTCGAGACCGTCCTCCTGTACCTAGATGATGTGATCGTCTACTCAAAGACTTACGAACAACACTTAAAAGACTTGGCAGAAGTGTTCGAAGCCTTATCCAGGTATGGCATGAAAATCAAGCCATCCAAATGTCACCTTCTCAAGCCAAAGGTACAGTACCTGGGACACATCGTGAGTTCGGAGGGAGTAGCACCAGATCCCGAGAAAATAACCGCCATAAGGGATTGGCTGAGACCTACCAGCGCAAAAGAAGTGAGGCAATTCCTGGGATTGGTGGGTTACTATCGCAGATTTATAAAAGGATTTACCAAGTTGGCAGCACCCTTGCAAGACGCCTTGGTAGGGCAGACGAAGAAACCTTCAAACCGAAACCCTCCTTTCCAGTGGAACGACGAAAGGGAAGACTCCTTTGAACAACTAAAGAAGGCACTAACCGGAGAGGAGGTTCTGGCATACCCAGATTACCATCAGCCTTTCATCCTCTACACCGATGCCAGTAATGTGGGACTAGGAGCGGTGCTGTCACAAAAGCAAGGAGGTCGGGAGAAAGTCATCGCCTTTGCAAGTAGAAAGCTCCGGCCTACTGAAAGAAATTCAGAAAATTAGAGCTCCTTCAAATTGGAACTACTGGCAGTAGTTTGGGCTGTGACTGAACGTTTCAAACACTATCTGGCCGCTGCAGAATTTATTGTCTATACTGACAACAATCCGTTGACCCACCTGGACACAGCCAAATTAGGTGCGTTAGAACAGCGATGGATAGCCCGGTTATCTAATTACAACTTCATAATCAAGTATCGAGCAGGTCGCAAGAATGGAAATGCCGATGCCCTATCCCGGACGCCACACTTGAGAGATGTAGAAGAGGAAACGGGGGAGCTTGAAGAAATTGAACTACCAGCCTTCCATCGTCCCAAGGCAAAACATCATCAGTCAAGTACCTATCAGAAACAACAAGAGGTGAATTTTAATCCGTTAGCACACCATAGATGGGCTGACACCCAAGACAGCAATCCGGCTGTGAAGTTGGTGAAGGAACTGTTGACTGAGCAAAGTGCATATCCCGATGAGGATGCCCCAGAAGAGACGCATCAACTCTGGAAAGAGAGAGGCAAAATGTTCCTGTATCAAGGGAAGCTCTGTAGAAGATACACCAATCCGAAAACACATGAATTGGTTTGGCAGATTATTGTGCCTAAACAAGATGTGAAGATGGTCCTCGAAGCTTACCATAATGGTGCTGGTCACTTCGGTTGGAAAAAGTTAGAAGTACTTCTAAGAGAAAGATTTTATTGGGTCGGGATGAGAAAATCAATCGAACAGTGGTGCAGAAACTGTGGCCCGTGCAACCTCAGAAGAAACGATCAAAAGAACCAAAGAGCACCACTGCAGCCCATAATCACCAAACAACCACTTGAACTTGTAGCCATAGACCACATGAAGTTAATACCAAGCCGGTCCGGCTATGTCTATGCCTTGACCATCGTGGACCATTATTCACGCTTCTTGGTAGTAGTACCCGTAAAAGATCTGACAGCAAAAACAGCAGCCAAAGCGTTCCAAACGTACTTTTGTAGACCCCATGGATATCCGGAACAGGTTCTCACCGACCAAGGTACAGCCTTTGAATCAGAGATCTTCAGAGAATTCTGTAATATGTATGGTTGCAAAAAGATCCGGACGACGGCCTATCATCCACAAACAAACGGCTTATGCGAGAAGATGAACCATATTGTAATAGACCTACTAAAGACTTTACCTGAGACAGAAAGGAATCAATGGCCAGAGAAATTGCCTGACTTGGTGGATCTGTATAATCATGTCCCGGTGAGCTCCACCAACTGCACCCCAGCTTACCTTATGCGTGCAAGACCCAGCCAATTACCAATCGATCTAGAAATGGGAATTCTGAAACCAGACGCAGAAGTTCAAGACTCCAATTAGGATATCATACGGCAAAAGCAGTATCGCCAAGTGCAAGAGAGTGTGGAAAGAAGCCTTCAGCAAACTAGAGAAAGACAAGAGCGAACTTTCAACCAGAATGCTCTAGCGACCCCATTAAGACCGGGTGACCAAGTGCTCAAGAGAAATCGTCGAACCAATAAACTAGACAATCAGTGGGAAGCCGTACCCTACACAGTTTTACCAACAAGAATGGATAATCCTAAAATGTGTCTCATTAGCAAAAACGGAGGCTTAACATCTGTATTAGTGTCAAGAGACAATCTTAAATTGTGTCCTGAAGCATTGAAAGAGCCAGAAGTTGTCCAGCCAGAATCAGAAGTTATTCAACCCATACAGGTTCAACCAGTAAAGGAAAAAGAAGAGGAAATGTATCACACCTGTATAGGAGACTTTCCCAAAACCCTACTAACATACCATGGTGCAGTAGTGGTTCCCATGGTGGCCTTTTACCCAACACCGAACCCAATACCAGAAGTCCCAAGACAGGAAGAGGCTGACCCCGTACTACAGGAGGTTCCAGGCCAGGAAGAACAGATTCCTGGTCAGAGTAATCCCCATCTTTAGCAGAGCGGGCAGATACTACATCCGCAGTAGACAGTAGTACACCACATGAAGAGACACCGCTATTACGTAGATCACAGCGTAGTACCCAGGGTCAATTACCGGCCAGGTATGCAGATTACCAACTATAAAGCTCATAATGTGAATTGTATATATGTTATGCCGTATATAGTTAAACAGAAAATGTAGTATAGTCATTGTTATCAGTCTGCAACGTTTAAGCCCAGTACCTACAGAGACTTGTCTGTATGAACTTATTGCATATTCTTGAACTTTTTATCAGCCCGGAAGCACTAAATCAAAGCTCCGGAAAGACTGCTTTTTGAACTTTGCTTTTTGCTCTTTTTGAACTTTCTTTAGACTTTATATTGGTAGCTCCGTTGCAAAAATGGAACTAAATTCTTGGACACAAAGTGCAGTGCCTTTCCTAGTACCTTCAAGGATAGAACTGTATTAATGGACGCTATTTGAAGTGACTTTTTACAGAACTCTATTTTTGTTTCCTTGAGTGGTTTTTGTAACTTTTCATTTTTAAGACTCTGTACATATTAATTGTTATTTCAAAATGTTATCGTCCCACAGTCCCGGAGTACTGTTCTTAACTAAGGGGGAATGTGGCACCCCTAGGGGTATTTGCCACAAAAATAGTTACTGACAGTAAATACAAATACTAAAATAGCAAGACTGCACTACCACTTCTGGCCAGAAGGGGGAGCTCCAGAGACTCCCCTTGATCCATTCTGGTCTGAGAGAAGAAATGGCAGTTGGGCTAAGGAGTTGAAAGTGAGAGGTCATACAGCTGAATTTCTAACAGCCCTATGATGGTTTCCAGGCCCAAATCACCGGCCTGAGGAGAAGAGGGACAGAGAAAAGGGACATTGTGAGAACCGGGTAGCATTAATCACTACCCAGAACAGGCGCAAAGACGGATACCGGATCCGTGGCTGTATTCATTATATATAATACAGCAACCGGAAAAACGTGAGGTGATATCAGCTTCACTAGGGCCGGACGCAGCAACAGACACAGAGTTCAGCGGTACTCCCGGAGGGGGTAAGCCGATAAAAGGACTCGGGTTGCCCGTCGAACCAGGACCCGGAGGGGACAGATTGGGCCGGCAGCCAGTTCACATACAGCAGCAGGGCCACACAGAAATTGCGCACAATAAGAGGCGAAGACCCCGGCAGGGTCAAAGTAACTCAGAGTTCCCATACAGACTCCGGTGACAGGACTGGTTGTAAATCCTTTTATGTTAAAGTAAACTGGTTAAACGTTTCAGTGCCTCAGTCTTTCATTTGGACAATAGCTATCTATCCAGGATCGGGATCATCACCGCTGGGAGAACCTGCTGCTGATCAAGTAAGTGCCTGTCCCCTCACGATACCCTTACACTGTGCATTGCCTGAGGCCACAGCACCGGGTCAAGCCACCCGTGACATCCCCCTCAAGAGACAGACCCCATTGGTCCGGTGCTGGGTATCCCGGTCTCTTGGGCGTCACATGAGTATGTAGCGTTTTTTCTTTTTTTTACTTTTACAATGGTATCCAGGGTAAATATCGGGTTACTAAGCGCGGCCCTGCACTTAGTAACCCGATGTTTACCCTGGTTACCCGGGTGCTGCAGGGGGACTTCGGCATCGTTGAAGACAGTTTCAACGATGCCGAAGTCTTTCCCCTGATCGTTGGTCGCTGGAGAGAGCTGTCTGTGTGAAAGCTCCCCAGCGACCACACAACGGCTTACCAACGATCACGGCCAGGTCATATCGCTGGTCGTGATCGTTGGTAAGTCGTTTAGTGTGACTAAAGCTTAAGGGGGTCTGATCGGTAGACCTTGGTGGCCATTAAACTGGTCCTTGATGGCCAATCCACTTTCCAGGAAACTGTTCATGTAGGAATGCTCGAACCTGACATCCATAATGTGATGGTTCACTGTGCAAGCAACAGCACTCAATAGTGGAGTTTCAGTTGCAGCACTCACGGATGAGTCGCTCTGCGGAACACCACTTCACCACCAATGAGTGCACCTCCATGTGCCAGGTTGCACTGCTTCGAGTACTATACCAACACTGCCAGAACAGATTACACCATCATCAGCGTTACTATTCCAATTCTACAGTATGCTTGCTTGAATAAACACTTCAGGTGAATATGGAGGCACAGGAGGAAGAGGAGAAGGTACACGGACCATTCACTCCATTATCAGGCCAGTTGTCCACACATGGCTCAAAGGGTTGGTTTCTGTACCAACTGAGGCTAGGTACACAACTGTCCAGCCAGGGGACAGTTTTGGAGGATGAGGAGGGCGAGGAGGAACCGTGTTCACAGCAGAGTGGCACTCAAAGCAGATCACGGACATCACTGGAGCGTGGCTTTGGGCATACAAAGGATCCAGATGATACACCTCCCACAGAAGAACAGCTTGTCATTGCCTCTGGGCAGCCTGGCACATGCGTTAATACATATTGTTGTGCCTGCACAACAACCGAAGAGTTACCTGGATTGTTTCCAGTGCTGATTAATGGGTGGGCACCATGCTGAATAACAGTTACAAAGACAACTATCCATCATTACTTCCATCACAGGAGAGAGATCGGAAAATGTGGGAATACAAGTGCACTCTGTTAGATGCTCTAATGACGGCTTTCTCACCTGATAACGGGGGCTCAGTGGAAGAACAAGCTAGAGGAAGAGTAGGAAGCTGCCAACGCAGCTGGGGCACCGCCACCACCTTGGAAGTTCCATATTAGCGGGAAGCAATGCTTCAACAACATGGTTTAAGAGTACTTGTCCACATGTCTCCATGTACTGAGTGATGGGTCTGCCCTATTTAACGTCTGGGTCTCCAAATTGAACACATGGTCTAAGATTTTACTTTATGGCTTGCAGGTTCTGGCCTGCCCTGCAGCAAGTGTTGTATCAGAACGTGTGTTTAGCATGGCAAGGGATGTGGTGATAGACAGGCGCATCCGCCTGCTTACAGCCAAGATGTGCAAGCTCACACTCATTAACCCCTTCCCGACCTGTGACGCCATGTAGGCATCATGAAAGTCGGTGCCAATCCGACCTGTGATGCCTATGTGGCGTCATGAAGGGATCGCGTCCCTGCAGACCGGGTGAAAGGGTTAACTCCAATTTCATCCGATCTCCAGGGACAGGGGGAGTGGTACTTCAGCCCCGGGGGGTGGCTTTGCCCCCCCGTGGCTACGATCGCTTTGATTGGCTGTTGAAAGTGAAAAAGCCAAATAGAGCAATTTGTAATATTTCACCTATGAAAAGTGGTGAAATATTACAATCCAGCCATGGCTGATGCTGCAATATCATTGGTCATGGCTAGAAACCCTGATCTGCCCCCCATCACCACCATCGATCTCCTCCCCAAGTCCTCCGTTCTGTCCCGTACTGTGGTCCGCTCCCCTCCGTCCTCCTGTCCGCTCCCCCATCCTCCTGTCCGCTCCCCCGTGCTCCGATCCACCCCCCATGCTCTGATCCACCCTCCCGTGCTCCTATGCCACCTCCTCATACTTACCAAGCCTCCCGGTGTCCGTCCATCTTCTCCATGGGTGCCGCCATCTTCCAAAATGGAGGGCGCATGTGCAGTGCGCCCGCCGAATCTGCCGGGCGGCAGATTCGTTCCAGGTACATTTTACCTATCACAGTGATCAAAATAAAAAAATAGTAAATGACCCCCCCCCCTTTATCACCCCCATAGGTAGGGACAATAATAAAATAAAGAAAATATATATATATATATTTTTCCACTAGGGTTAGGGCTAGGGTTAGGGTTAGGGCTAAGATTAGGGTTAGAACTAGGGTTAGGGTTAGAATTAGGTTACATGCACACGGTGCGGATTTCGCTGCGGATCCGCAGCGGATTGGCCGCTGCGGATTCGTAGCAGTTTTCCATCAGGTTTACAGTACCATGTAAACCTATGGAAAACCAAATCCGCTGTGCCCATGGTGCGGAAAATACCGCTCGAAAACGCTGTGTTATATTTTCTGCAGCATGTCAATTCTTTGTGCGGATTCTGAAGCGTTTTACACCTATTCTTCAATAGGAATCTGCAGATGAAATCCACACAAAAAACACTGGAAATCCGCGGCAAATCTGCCTATAAAACGCAGTGCCTTTTACCTGCAGATTTTTCAAAAATGGTGCGGAAAAATCTCACACAAATCCGCCACGTGGGCACATAGCCTTAGGGTTAGGGATGGAATTAGAGTTAGGGTTGGAATTAGGGCTAGGGTTGGAAATAGGGTTAAGATTAGGCTTGTGCCTAGGGTTATGGTTAGGGTTAGGGGTGTGTTGGGGTTAGGGTTGTGGTTACGGTTGGGATTTGGGTTAGGATTAGGGTTAGGGTTGGGATTAGGGTTAGGGGTGTGTTGGGGTTAGGGTTGTAGTTAGGGGTGTGTTGGGGTTAGGGTTGTGATTAGGGTTATGGCTAGAGTTGGGATTAGGGGTGTGTTGGGGTTAGTGTTGGAGTTAGGGGTGTGTTGGGGTTAGGGTTGTGATTAGGGTTATGGCTAGGGTTATGGGTTTCCACTGTTTAGGCACATCAGGGGTCTCCAAACGCAACATGGCGCCACCATTGATTCCAGCCAATCTTGCGTTCAAAAAGTCAAATGGTGCTCCCTCCCTACCGAGCCTCGACGTGCGCCCAAACAGTGGTTTACCCCCACATATGGGGTACTGTTATGACCTGGTGGTTAAGAGGCCACACTGATATGACCTGGTGGCTAAAACACAACATGGAGCGAGCTCTGAGAAGGTGGTATCTCTACTGACCGCAGTCCCTAATCCTAACAACAACACTAGAAATAGCCGTGGGATGTTCCTGACTCTCCCTAGACACCTCTTCACAGCCTAAGAAATAACTACCCCTAAAGAAGGAAATAGAAAGCTATCTTGCCTCAGAGAAAACCCCCAAAAGGAAAGATAGCCCCCCACAAATATTGACTGTGAATGGAGAGGGAAATGACGTACACAGAAATGAAATCAGAATTCAGCAAAGGAGGCCAATACTAAACTAGATAGACAGAGAGAAAAGGATACTGTGCGGTCAGTATAAAAAACTACAAAATCCACGCAGAGTTTACAAAAATGAACTCCACACCGACTCACGGTGTGGAGGGGCAAATCTGCTTTCCCCGAGCTTCCAGCTAGCCTGAAAAAGACATAGTGACAAGCTGGACAAAAAGAGACATATTTGCAAAGCAATAGAGTCCAAACAAATGGACAAACAAAAACTAGCAAAAACGTATCTTTTGCAGACAAGGACTGGCCATATGAAAATTCCAAGGAGAGAACCAAATCCAACCAAGAACATTGACAGCAGGCATGGACTAAAGCCCAGAGCAGGTTTAAATAACAAACCCAGGCAAGGCGATTAGTGAAGGCAGCTGCTACAGCTACCTAAAGGAGCAGCAGTTCCACTCGAAACCACCAGAGGGAGCCCAAGGGCAGAACTCACAAAAATACCATTAGCAACCACAGGAGGGAGCTCCAGAACGGAATTCACAACAGGGTACCATCATACTCAGGACAAACTGGGTAACAATTATTGGGGTCCAATTTCTCCTGTTGCCCTTGTGAAAATAAAAAATTGCTTGCTAAAGCATAATTTTTGAGGGGAAAAAAATGATTTTTTATTTTCATGGCTCTGCGTTGTAAACTTCTGTGAAGCACTTGGGGGTTCAAAGTGCTCACACCACATATCTAGATAAGTTCCTTGGGGGGTCTAGTTTCCAAAATGTGGTCACTTGTGGGGGGTTTCTACTGTTTAGGCACATCAGGGGCTCTGCAAACGCAACGTGACACCCGCAGACCATTCCATCAAAGTCTGCATTTCAAAAGTCACTACTTACCTTCCGAGCCCCGATGTGTAACAAACAGTGGTTAACCCCCACATATGGGGTATCAGTGCAATCAGGAAAAACTGTGTTAGGGTTGGCGGAACGCACCAAATATATAGTTTATTAGATGGAATTGGTGCGTTCGCAACCCGGGATCCACCGTGCAGGAAAATACCTGCTGCTAAGTAAGACGGACTATATGGCGGTACTATAAGTATACATACAAGGGTTAACTTCACCCTGCGTGAAGGAAGCGATCCTATTGCGTCACAGGACCGCGGTACCGCACATAGAGCGCGAGCAATAAGTCAGCGAACACAACCCAAACTAGGATTGAAGTCCGATTAGACCACTGCTGGCACAACACCGCAACTGGGTGTGTAAGGAAACTATCGAAATAGTAAATAAAGGCACGAGAGTGCATGCGGTGCCGCACAAACGGACGCCGCTAACCACCCAGGCTTGGGTAAGGAAAGCGCACGGCGCCGTACAGGCGGTCACAGCAACTAGACGCTGTTATGTGTGTTTTGTGCTGATGGCTAGTTGGACGCTAGATAGCTACCATCATCCGCAAACAGTCAACAACACTAGGGAGGGATATTTAGGAGCTTTCATCCTTCGACATACATCCATCTACACACACACATATTTTCAAGACAATACTAGCGCATGGCCGTGCGGTCATGCGCAGTTTATATAGTTGCAGCACAGGAAGCTGCTACTGAAGTTTTTGCCCTTTCAGGACCTTCCAGAAGGACCAATGGAAAGTGCTGCAGTACCTGAGCATGTTTTGCCCTTTCAGGACCTTCCAGGAGGACCAATGGAATGTACTGCAGCACCTGAGCATGTGAGCGAACATGTGGCCCTCGACCTCCAATGGGAGACCCTGCCCTGGGCATGCTCAGTGTGAGTAAACAAGGACTTAGTCCCAGAGAGGCTCGCTCGCCACAGATCAGTGCAGGGTACCATAGGAAAGCCAGAAAAGGCAGTAGTGACCCTATGCACCGAATCAGCCTCAGCGAGACGCTGGGAGCGACGTCTCCGCTGAGCAGAGCCCACTGCGGCCGATACCGAATGGGAGACCGCAGCAGACACGGATCGAAATTCCCCCTGTGCAGCAGAGGAAACTCGACTCCTAACAAACTGGGCAACAACTATTGGGGTCCAATTTCTCCTGTTACTCTTGTGAAAATAAAAAATTGCTTGCTAAAACATCATTTTTGAGGAAAGAAAAATGATTTTTTATTTTCACGGCTCTGCGTTGTAAACTTCTGTGAAGCACTTGGGGGTTTAAAGTGCTCACCACATATTTAGATAAGTTCCTTGGGGGGTCTAGTTTCCAAAACGGTGTCACTTGTGGGGGGTTTCTACTGTTTAGGCACATCAGGGGATCTGCAAATGCAACGTGACGTCCGCAGACCATTCCATCAAAGTCTGCATTTCAAAAGTGACTACTTCCCTTCCGAGCCCCGACGTGTGCCCAAACAGTGGTTCCCCCCACATATGGGGAATCAGCGTACACAGGAAAAACTTGACAACAACTTTTGGGGTCCAATTTCTCCTGTTACTCTTGTGAAAATAAAAAAATTGTGGGCTAAAAAATAATGTTTGAGGAAAGAAAAATGATTTTTTATTTTCACGCCTCTGCGTTATAAACTTCTGTGAAGCACTTTGGGGTTTAAAGTGGTCATTGCACATCTAGATTAGTTCCATGGGAGGTCTAGTTTCCAAAATGGGGTCACATGTGGGGGAGCTCCAAAGTTTAGGCACACAGGGGCTCTCCAAACGTGACATGGTGTCCGCTAAAGAATGGAACCAATTTTTCATTGAAAAAGTCAAATGGCGCTCCTTCCCTTCCGAGCCCTGTCGTGTGCCCAAACAGTGGTTTCCCCCCCACATATGGGGTATTAGCATACGCAGGACAAATTGTACAATAACTTTTGGTGTCCAGTTTCTCTTTTTACCCTTGGGAAAATAAAAAAAATGTTGTTAAAAATCATTTTTGTGACAAAAAGTTAAATGTTCATTTTTTCCTTCCATGTTGCTTCTGCTGCTGTGAAGCACCTGAAGGGTTCATAAACTTCTTGAATTTGGTTTTGAGCACCTTGAGGGGTGCAGTTTTTAGAATGGTGTCACTTTTGGGTATTTTCAGCTATATAGACCCCTCAAACTGACTTCAAATGTGATGTGGTCCCTAAAAAGAATGGTTTTGTAAATTTTGTTGTAAAAATGAGAAATCGCTGGTCAAATTTTAACCCTTATAACTTCCTAGCAAAAAAAAATGTTGTTTCCAAAATTGTGCTGATGTAAAGTAGACATGTGGTTAATGTTATTTATTAACTATTTTGTGCCACATAACTCTCGTTTAACAGAATAAAAATTCAAAATTTGAAAATTGCAACATTTTCAAAATTTTAGCCAAATTTCCATTTTTTTCACAAATAAAGACAAAAATTATCGACCTAAATTTACCACTAACATGAAGCCTGATATGTCCCGAAAAAAACAATCTCAGAACCGCTAGGTTCCATTGAAGCGTTCCTGAGTTATTACTTCATAAAGGGACACTGGTCAGAATTGCAAAAAACGGCCAGGTCATTAAGGTCAAAATAGGCTGGGTCATGAAGGCGTTAAAATGAATCAGGCATGGATTCCATAGGACTTGTCCATACCTTTGTCTGACTAGAAAAGTAGATAAGTGGCACCTAGTCATTGTTATACGCCACTATAATTTGTTTGTTATGTTTGCCATTCCCAATGTTTTGCGGCCTCCCCAAATTAAAAAAAACAAACAAAAATAAAAAACAAAAATATTGTTGGTTACCTTCTCCTCCGCATCTTCCACCTACAACGACACATCCACCTCCATCTACTGGTTCAAGATTGTTATTTTTATTTTTTTTATTCTATGTTAAGTCATTTCCAAAAAAATACATAAAAAGCCTCACAAAAAACAAAAAAAAAGTGTTGGCCACCTCTTCCCTCTTCTCCATTTGTACCTCCAACCACTTCCCTAAAAAACAAAACACAAAAAAAATCAAAAACATTGTTGGCTACCTCTTCATCCGCCTCGTCCACCTACACATCCAACATCCACCTCCTCCACTTTAACCTCCGACTCCTGGTTCAAAATTTTTATTTGTATTTTTTTATTCAATGTTATTTTAAGTTATTTCCATATTCAAATTTGTTTGCTGGGCAACTGTCTGCTCTTACCTCTATTTTACTTCCTTTTGCAGCCCTCTGCCCCTTACTATAACCATTTTACAGAACAAAAATTCAGGTCCTCATTGATTTCTATTGGGTTCGGGTTCAAGTTTGGGTCAAGTTCTTTTGGCGAACCAAAGTTTGGACTTCAGGTCAACATAAAGCCTGTCAAACCCGAACATCTACGTGTCTGCTCTTTCCTTCTAGCCTGCTTAAAAAACAAGCGTTCTATACAAATGATAGTTAATATGACTATGAGGACTGCTGCTGTTACGTACAATTCTGATTAGACTGTTTTGTGCCTTTGTTGAGTGTTTGCCAACCTGTGTAGACAGACTGTTTAGACTGTCAGCCAGTGTAGCAAGTTCTTGACTCACCATTTCTGATGTTGAACTAGTCTTACTCCGTCATTGGGCAAAGTGGCCATAATGTGTTTTGGGTGATAGTGAAAATTATAATATGAGCCACTTTGGGGGTAGGACTATGTGAATATCATAGAAACTGGACTCTAGAATACATTGGCACTATGTAATAACTGCAAATTAATAAATGTTGTCTAAAATAAATGAGTTAAAGGTAAATCCATATATACTGTACGTAGCATAATTTGGTTTTTACATTTACCAATTAATTTCCCAGCTTTACCCCTTAAATATACTATACAGTTCGGAAGCTGGTGTACGGTGCGGGCTCACTGGCTCATACTCGGCAGATAATGTCTTGCCTCTAACAGCCACGTGTTGAGCAGAGCTCCACTCTCAACTAATAGCATGTTAAATGCCGCTGTCAATCTCTAACAGCGCCATTAACATTATGCCGACATGGGGGCACGTCATTCTATGTGTCTATTGGCTGCCCCGCAATGTGATTGTGGGGTCCCAGTTGGTTGCTTTGACAGCTAGGGGTCTAACCTAGACCTCCATGCTTGTCATCATAGAGCTCCACTGAAACCCAGCCAGTGGGGTTTCAAATAAGGTCATAATTTGCTATATACAGAAATACTGTAGTATTGCTGTATGTAGCAGAAGAGATAAGACTACTGTAGGTTCAAGTTCCTTAAGGGGACAAATAAATATAGTAAAAAGTAAAAAAACAAATGCCCCATTAAAAAAAATATATATTTTATTTTTAAAAAATACACATTTGTGGTGTTGCGCGAATCCAGTAAAATCCGATCTATCAAGATATAAAAATAATTAACCCAATTGATAAAAACCGTAATCAGAACCGCCAAAATTGCTGTTTTTTAGTTGCCCCAGAAATGCAAAAAATGCTGTAAGAAGTGATGAAAATGTCATATATATCCCAAAATATTATCAATAAAAACATTGTCTCGCCCCGTAAAAAATAATTCCTCATGTAGGTCCAATGAAACGTTAAAAGTCTTGGAAAATGGCCACAGAATCCCAAACATTTTTTTTCACAAACCTCCAATTTTTTTCAAACCTTATATAATAAATATCTGGTTTGATATCTTTGTACAAAGAAGAAGAATATTATTAGGTAATTTTTTACCAGAAAACCAATTCCCTAACAACAATATCAGAACTACAGTTTCTTTTTCAAATTTCATTTGGAGTTTTTTTTTCCTATTGTCCAGTACACTATGTGGTAAAGTGAATGGTGTTGTTCAAGCGTACAATCGTCCGTCAAAGGAAAAAGAAAAACTTGTATACAGAAAAATAAAAAAAATTGATTGCTCTTGTAAGAAATGGAGGAAAGAACAAAAAAGCAAAAATGTAAATTGGCCATGCCGGGAAAAGGTTAAAAGAAGCTCCAGCGAATAAGCACAAAATAAATACTAAACATAAGCAACCTGGTAACTGAAGGAGAGAATATTGGGAAGGTTACAATGTCAAGGACCTGGTATTCTTACTTTGTTAAGTGTATTTAATACATTGTCCCCAGGCGGGAGCTGCCATGCATCCCAGATGTTGCTAACTCGTGTCTAACCCTTGTCTCTGTTCTTTGAAACACTTAGTATCTTGTTGGCACGTTCCCGTAGGAAATATAATCCGTCTCAACTTCAAGATGGGTGTTAATCATTAATATGGGAAGACCACAAGAGAATGTAAAGAGACATGGAGGGACAGAAGGTGAATTGAGCCAGGAATCGAACTTGATATACAAACACAACACATGAAAGTTTAATAGGACAGCAGTTTGGTTCAGTTGACTTGCAGAACTTCTTCTGTGAAACAATATTTTAAGCAATGGAAGCGTTGCCTATACACACTAGCACAAAGTCGGTAAATCCTACTGATTTAGGCCGGTCCAACAGTCTAGCTTATGCATATGTAGCCCTGCCATGTCCTCTGCAACAAATAATGTCAGAAAGGAGGGGGAGATGAAGGATCAAACATGTTAAATTTACATGTCCCATCCTTTTGTTTTTACTGGAAATAATGTGCTACCTGCTGTGCATGTAAAGAGTATGAAGGATTGATAGGAAATGGGCGAAGCCGAACAGTAAAGTTCGGCGTCCGTACCGAACCTGAACTCTTTTTAACTGTTCAGATGACCACGCAGGAACCCAAATTTCAAGAAGTACGTCCATCTCTAGTGTTGACCAAACGATTGTTTAGCCCACAGCTATTAAACCCGTATGGCATCCTTTAAGATCCAGAGCATAAAATCTTAAAATAGTAACTGTCCTGGTGATGTATTTTTAGGTTACATTTACACATCCATACAGTGTCGGACTAGAGTGCCAAGGGCCCACCAGTAACATTGACTTTGGGGGCCCACTTTTTACCTGCATACAAATATTACACTACCCTCGTTCATAAATTTACCTATATCTCTACACTGTGTTCCAAATTATTATGCACAAAGAGTTTAGGAGTGATAAGGTTAGAATTTTTTTGTTTGTCATTTAAACTCATTGATGGTGATGTGTGTCAGGGCTCTTTATATCACTGGAAGCAATTGCAGATACCTGTGCAAATTAGTTTGGCAGGTGTGTCCAAATAAAGGCAAGACTACTTAAGAAGGCTGTTCCACATTATTAAGCAGCCTACATTTTTGGCCAAAATGGGCAAGAAAAAGGATGTGTCGGCTGCTGAGAAGCAACAAATTGTGGAGTATTTAGGTCAAGGCATGACTACAATCAACATTGCCAAGACACTTCATCGTGATCATTGCACAATCAAGAGGTATGTAGCTGATTCCCAGCACACACGTGTGCGTGCTGATAAGGAAAAATTGAGGACTCTTTCCAACATGCAATTGCGTAAGGTTAAAAGAGCAGCTGCAAAAATGTCTTGTCATAGCAGCAGACAAGTTTTGAAGCTGCTGGTGCCTCCAACGTCCCCAGAACAACAAGATGCAGGGTCCTTCAGAGGTTTGCAGCTGTGCGTAAGCCATCCTGTCGACCATCTCTATCCACTGCACACAAGCAGAAACGGCTCCAGTGGGCCAAACGATACATGAAAACTGACTTCCAAATTGTTTTGTTCACCGATGAGTGCCGTGCAACGCTCGATGGTCCAGATGGATGGAGTGGAGGATGGCTGGTTGATGGACACCCCATGAAAACACAGCTAGGGCGCCAAAAAGGAGGAGGTGGAGTAATGTTTTGGGCTGGAATCATGGGGAGAGAGATTGTCGGCCCCTTTATGATCCCTGAAGGAGTAAAGATGAAATCCATAAACTATGTGGAGTTTCTAAAACAACACTTCCTGCCATGGTTCAAGAGGAAGAACCGTGCTTTCCACAGCAAGATCATTTTCATGCATGATAATGCACCGTCTCATGCTGCAAAAAACACATCTGCATCTCTGGCTGCTATGGGCATAAAAGAGGACAAACTTATGGTGTGGCCACCATCTTCCCCTGACCTCAACCCCATTTAGAACCTCTGGAGCATCATCAAAAGGAGTGTCTATGATGGCGGGAGGCAGTTCACATCTAAGCAACAGCTCTGGGAGGGTATTCTGTCCACATGCAAAACAATTGAAGCAGAAACCATCCAAAAACTGACAAATTCAATGGACGAGAGAATTCAGAAGCTTCTTTCAAACAAGGGGTCCTATGTGCAAAAGTAACATCACCTAGAATAAAGTTTTCGCTTGAAAACTGTTTGATTTCATTTTGTAATAAGCTGATAATGCTTATAACTTCACAATTGACCATGTTTTTGTTCAAAATTAAATAAAAAAGGTTGAAAACTCTGCTGTGCATAATAATTTGGAACATGCATTTTGAGTGTTTATTTTTTTTAAAAAGATACTGTTTTCATAGGCAGTTTGTTCCAAAACATTGCAATTATACTAGAATAGTAGATGACTGGAAAATAACAATGACTGCAATTCAGATAGGTAATTTAGAGGAAATATGAGGAAATATTATTTGCATCATAATTTGGAACACAGTGTATATGATAATAAACTAGGTAGTTTGGTTAATGAATGATGAGATGCTGCTTTTTTCTGTACAGAGTAAATCATGTGAACTATGCCAAGTACTACCCTTATAGTAGGTTTGGGGGCCCGTGTGTGAGGTGTCGAGTTCCTGCCTCTGCACATGGGGAATCCCGAACCATCTCTGCTGCAGTCTCCCATTCTTCTCCAGCCTCAGTGGATCTTGCTCAGCAGAGACATCGGTCCCAGCATCTAGCTCAGGCTGATACTGGGCAACTGGTTACTACTGCCCTTCCAGGCTCTGTCTTTGTAGCCAGCAATGATCAACAGCGAGCAGGTCTTTCTGGGACTAAGTCCTGCTTTTCCCATACTGAGCATGCCCATGGGACGACCTTCCATTGGAGGTCAGGGGTCACATGCTCAGGTCCTGTTGCGACTCCTATTGGTCCATCTGGAAGGTCTTGTAGCACTGCCCCTATAAAAGGTTTGCATGGCCTCTCTGCCATGCGCTAGTGTATTCTTGAAATCGTGTGTGTGTTGACAAGTGTGGTGAAAGTCATTCATTAATTATCCCCTCCCTCATGTTTGACTGCTCGCGTAAGGTGGATGTCTGTTATCTAGCGCTATCAGCAATAAAGAAAAATCTGGCAGCTACAGTGGAGGAGGAAGGACAGATATGACCCTTTTGTAAACTTTCATTAACATATCCTTTCATGACAGTCCCTTCAGGCTCAGACAAATTGTAAAGGCAAGCTTTAGGTAATTTAGCATTAGGGACAGGAGTAAAGGTACCGTCACATTTAGCGATGCTGCAGCGATATAGACAACGAGCCGATCACTGCAGCGTCGTTGTTTAGGTCGCTAGGAGACGTCAAACACCGGCAACAGCTGAGCAATGCAGGAGCGATCCAGTGACGTACTTATCGTTCTCACTGGTTGTTCGCTCCGTTGAAAACCATTGCAGGCATCGTTGCTTTTGCTGTCAAACATGACAAATCACGCCGTCCTGATGACCAAATAAAGTTCTGGACGTTCAGCGACGACCAGCGATGTCACAGCAGGATCCTGATCGCTGCTGCGTGTCAAACACAACGAGATCGCTATCCAGGATGCTGCAACGTCACGAATTGCTGTCGTTCTTGTTGGAAAGTTGTTCAGTGTGAAGGTACCTTTATAGCACAATCATAAGGATGATGGGGTGGTAATATCTCCACCTCTTTTTCCAAGAACACATCTCTGAAGTCCTTTAGGCACTCCCACAGACCATTCATACTAGTGGAACATACTGTATTTGTGCAGTTTTTAGCCATTTCTTGTAACAATTGGGGCTCCTTTTAACAATCTCTTTCTGACACCAATCAATAACAGTATTGTGAATCTGCAACCATGAAGCCCCAGTACCAACCCAGCAGGTAAATTATCCAACACAAAACAGCAGATGGATTCAGACTGGACTGCTCTCACTTGGAACGTAAAATTTACTATTATTCTCTTGTCCAAATTCCAGGCTAACCGTGTCTTTTCAAGGGTGAAGATTTGATTGATTATTTCTAAACTAAATGTCCCTAACCTTAACTTCAGAGCCAGTTTTGAATCAGTAAAGTTAGCAGCAGACCCACAGTCAATGAACGCCAATGTTGATAACACCTGGTTATTGAAGGATAATGCGATATTTATCAGTACTTTATCAGCATAAGAAAAAGGTACCTGGGAGTCTTGTGACCTCCTCGGCCATCACCCAGACTCAGGTGTTTGTCCGATGGTTTGCTTGCCTGAGGACAAGTTGGGCAATTATTGAGAAAATGTCCGGAGAGGCCACAGTACAGACAGAGTCCAAGATCTTGTCTATGTCTTTTCTCCACAACATGAAGACTGACAACTCTAGCCTCCAATGGCTCTACCTCCGCCAAGTGGACCTGCTCCAGGGAAGTATAACAGGCAGCCTGCTGTTCACCACGTCTTTCACAGTCAATTTCTATAGCCTGAGTCATTGCCGCCGCCAGAGAATAAGTGGCATCATTAAAGACCAATGCATCCTTAAGGGTTTTGGAAAGACCTTTGTGGAACTGGCACCAGAGAGCTGCATTGTTCCACAGAACTTCAATGGACTATTGCCAGAACTCAGTATATTAGACCTCAGCTGCACAACCCCCCACATGCAAGGTTCACAATCTTAGCCTCAGTGACCTGGAACCTGTCGGGTTCATCATAAGCCAGATCTAAACTGTCAAAAAAGGCATTCTGGGTATTATGGGGACAGGGAAAGTGCCCAGTTATGAGGCCCCCTCTCAGTAGGACATGATTATTCCCACCCAGTAAAATTAATCCCCTGACGACTTGGGACGCAGGGTAAAATATAGCCTACATATCTCCCTGAAAACCGTAATTTGGTCTTTCTCTCCTAAAAAGTCATCAGGGTGGAACATTACAGATCTTACAACTGATATTGTGATGACTCCAGACTCTGGCATTGCTTAGCTAGATCCTGAGTCATCTGTGTCAAATTTGCCACCTGGGCACAACAGGCTCCCTACTGCTGAAAAAGAAAAACATATTGGCCAGAAATAGTGTGACACTAATCAATACTCAAGAACAAGCCATGTGGAAGAGTTGATAAGAGATCCAAAGTCAAAAGCCTATAATGTAATGTACACATGTGGTCAAAATTGTTGGTACCCCTCGTTTAATGACAGAAAAACCCACAAAGGTCACACAGAAATAACTTGAATCTGACAAAAGTAATAATGAATAAAAGATCTATGAAAATGAACAAATGAAAGTGAGACATTGCTTTTTAACCATGCTTCCACAGAATTAAAAAAAAAAATAAAACTCATAAAATAGGCCTAGACAGAAATGATGGTGCCCTTAACTGAATATTTTGTTGCACAACCTTTTGAGGCAATCACTGCAATCAAACGATTCCTGTAACTGTCAATGAGACTTCTGCACCTCTCGACAGGTATTTTGGCCCACTCCTCAAGAGCAAACTGCTCCAGTTGTCTCATGTTTGAAGGTTGCCTTTTCCAGATGGCATTTTTCATCTCTTTGCAAAGATGCTCAATAGGACTTAGGTCAGAGCTCATAGAATGCCACTTCAGAATAGTCCAATATACCCATTATCCTGTTGCAAGTCCCATGATCTGCGACTGAGACCAAGCTTTCTGACACTGGGCAGCACATTTCTCTCTAGAATCCCTTGATAGCCTTGAAATTTCATTGTACCCTGCACAGATTCTAGACACCCTGTGCCAGATGCCGCAAAGCAGCTCCAGAACATAACAGAGCCTCCTCCATGTTTCACAGTAGAGACAGTGTTATTTTGATATGCTTCATCTTTCCGTCTGTGAACATAGAACAGATGTGCCTTGCCAAAAAATTCCATTTTTATTTCATCTGTCCATAGGACATTCTCCCAGAAGCTTTGTGGCTTGTCAACATGTAGTTTGGCAAATTCCAGTCTGTCATTTTTATGATTTTTCTTCAACAATGGTGTCCCTCCTTGGTTGTCTCCCATGAAGTCCACTTTGGCTCATACAACGACAGATGGTGCGATCTGACACTGATGTTCCTTGAGCTTGAAGTTCTTCTTTAATCTGTTTAGCAGTTTTTCTGGGCTCTTTTGTTACCATTCGTATTTTCCATCTCTTTTTGATTTGTCATTAATTTTCCTCCTGCGGCCACCTCCAGGGAGGTTGGCTACAGTCCCATGGATCTTACATTTCTGAATAATATGTGCAACTGTAGTCACAGTAACATCATGCTGCTTGGAGATGGTCTTATAACTTTTACCTTTAAAATGTTTGTCTATAATTTTCTTTCTAATCTTTTTCTGGTCCATGTTGAGTGTGATGCACACCATGTCAACAAACAGCACAGTGAGTATCTGTAGCCCTATTTACAGGTCCACTCACTGATTTCAAGATTGTATACATCTGTGATTGATGCTAGTTAATTGAGACACCTTGATTTAACATGTATATTTGGCACATTATTTTCAGGGGTACCATCATTTCTGTCCAGGACAATTTCATGAGTTTTAGTTTTTTTTAAATTCTCTGGAAGCATGTTTGAAAAGTAATGTCTAACTTTCATTTGTTCATTTTCATAGATCTTTTATTTATTATTACTTTGTTCAGATTCAAGTTATTTCTGTGACCATTGTGGGTTTTTCTGTCATTAAACGAGGGGTACCAACAATTTTGACCATGTGTGTACGTCATAAACAGAAGGAAAAGACAAAGGCATAGTCAGATAGCGTTTGCAGGTCAGAATACTAGGAGGATAGCAGAACAGAACAGAAGGGGTTAAACAATATAAATCTGTTATCGCTATAATCATACTGAGCCGAAGAATAAATAAGTCTTATCACTTCGAGTATGATTATAGTGATACCAGATTAATATTTTTTTTTATGCTGGTGAAACATGCAAAAAAAAAAAATAGTGATGAGCAAGCACTAAAATTCTGAAGCGTGCAATTCTCAAATTGAGCTCAACTCGAGTAACGAGTATAATAGAAGTCAATGGGAAATTAGAACATTTCTCTGGAAGACTCTAACAGAAGGGCTGGAGGGGGCAGGGGCGTATCTATGGGAGGGGCAGGCGGGGAATGAGCAAAGGAGGAGAAGACAGTGGGAATATAGGTGCTACAATAGAGCTGAAGATATAGTGGAGTTTTTCTGGGGTGAGAGGTGGAGTAGTGTGAGAGGGCAGTATGGGGCAGAAAGTTTAAGAAGACGGCACTGTATAGATACTGGGCAAAGTGGGGGAAGGACACAGTGTGGGACACAATATAGATAATGGACAGTGTGGGGTATAGTATAAGGACACAGTATGCAGAGTGAGAAAAGTGTGAGGAGGGAGGATGCAACTGTGCACGATAGTGGAAAATCAATGATGTTGTTCAAACGTTCAACTCGTCACACAAAAAACAAGCCCTCGAATGGCCATATTGACAGATAAAGAAACTTATGGCTCTGGGAAAAAGGGGAGCACAAAACAGAAAAGGAAAAACGAAAAACCCAAGGTTGTGGAGGGGTTAAAATAAAGGAGTATGTGTATTTCAATGAATTAAAGGACTTATTTTTTACAATATGGTTATGGTGTTAGTAATAGGGCGTCTTATAGACACCTCTCCATTACTCTGTGCTTCATGTCTGCTGACATTACAAAGCTGACATCAACCCCACAAAAATTACCCCAAGTGATACCGCAGCTGTCAGCTTTACCTGTGCTGGTTATCAAAAATAGAGGAGAACCGATCGATTTTTTTTCTATGAGTGAGAACATGTGTGGGATGCTGAGAGTAGTACTCTTATCAGCTGACATCTGTGACCAGTGGTAACCTTTTTATCGCCAGTCACAGCTGCTAGCTCACATGCTGTTGTCTGCCAGCATGGGAAATGCAGTGCTCTGACCAGCAGTAATGATCTCACCAACGATCAGAGCCCATGTTTCGCGCACAGATGACAGCGTGAGAAGCAACAGATGTTCGGGCTCCCCATTCATTTGAATGGGGTTCTGGTTTGGATTTGAGTTCTGGTACCGTTCTGGTACCAGAACCAAACTTTTTTTAAATGTTCGGCCAAACTCTAACATCCATGGGTTCGCCTATCACTAGTTAGGAGAAATAATTTTAAAACTAAGCACTGCAGGATGCCAAATTCTATATGTACTCGGTAGTACTTCCAGTTCCAACAGTCATCACATGATCATTTATGTGCGGTTTTCATACTTGGTATCACATGAGCGT
The DNA here is from genome assembly GCF_032444005.1 of Ranitomeya imitator. Lineage (NCBI taxonomy): Eukaryota > Metazoa > Chordata > Amphibia > Anura > Dendrobatidae > Ranitomeya > Ranitomeya imitator. The sequence goes on from NC_091282.1 coordinate 679,923,426, forward strand.
TTAAAAAAAATATTTCATCCAGACATCAGAGACTGGGTGCTGGGAGGGTCTAATGAAACTATCACAGACCTTTGTTGGCTCAAACAAATTTGGGTAGGTTTCCAGAAACCACTGAATCACTAAGTAGAGTACATTGACAAGGCATGGTACGGATGCAAGCTTGCCAAGATTCAGAGTTGCCACCAGTTTATGTCTTTTAGTACACATGACCTATCTGGTTGTAGGTTCAGTGGTGAGAGCCACAGATCTGTCTGGTCTGTTATACCTTTCAATAACATTGCTACAGTGTGCTGTTTGTCACCAAAATAAATTAATTTCAGCAGAGCCTATTGCCACTTCACAGAGGCAGGCAGTGCAGCAGTGCTTCCAGCTTGCAACTGATATGGACGAGATGGTCCGAGATGACAATTCAGAGGTGAAGCATAAGGAGGAGGGGATGGAGGAACTGGTGTAGGAGGTTGGGAAAAGCCTGATAGAACTAGGGCCCGCCTTCCTCAGTGTCGGTAGCATGTGTGCCAGCTCAGGGTGTGACTCAGTCCCGGCCTCCACAAGGTTCAGTAGTGTGCCATCAGGGAAATGTAGCATCCTTGTCCACAAGCTCTTGTCCACGCGTTGGTGGTTAAGTGGACCTTTCCAGTATCTGCATTGGTCAGGGCACGGGAGATGTTATGGCATGTGTGCTGGTGTAAGATAGGGACAGCACACCGGGAAAAATTGTGGTGACTGGGGATTGAGTACAGAGGGACTGCTGCCGCCATGAGGTTGCAGGAAGCCTCAGTGTCCTAAGTGTTAGCATTTCCAGGGCAAGCAGTCTGGAAATGTGCGTGTTTAGTGTTTGGGTCTGTGGGTGGGTATTTTTGTTTGTGTTCCAAGGCCTGGAGTAGGGAAAGCTGAACGCGGCACTGGGTAAGGAGTTGGACATGGTTGCTATTGGTGCTTACGAATGTGCAACAACAGGTGCAGGGTGGAAGATATTTGCACCTGCATCATGGACAGGAGTTGGCAAGAACATAGCACAAAGGAAGAGGCAGTGATATCACTTGCAGACACTGATTGTGGATCCAGGTGTTCTACCCACCTAGTCAGATTCTTTAATGACATGTCCCAGAGCATGCTGGTGGTAGTCAGACTGATAGTGGTCAGACCCCCCTCTGATCTTGGTAGGGCATAAGTTGCAAGTGACCATTCTCTTATTTATTGTATTGTTAACATTGTTACTTATGACTGTTGAGTTTGAAGCTGTTAAACTGTAAAGCGCTGCGGAATATGTTGGCGCTATATAAATAAAGATTATTATTATTATTCTCTTATCGTCTGCACTTTCTTTAAAAAGTGCCAAACTGGGGAACACCTAACCCTTTGCCTGGTATTTTGACATGCGATCTGGGGAACAGTTGCCTGCCTTCTCCCTCTGGCCACCTCACTGCCCCTTCCTGCCTGTTGCGGTGCTGCAGAGCAGATCCCACCCCCTCTGCGCTGCTGGCCACACTCTGCATGGCACCTGCCCAGGTTGGGTCAGTGACTTTATTGTTTACCAGCTCGTCTTCCATTTCCACATGCAGGTCCTCCTGACTTGATGACTTAACAACATCACTTGTTTGCAACTTTGTATCATCATCATCTACCTCTTGAGACACTAATTTTTGTTCCCCACAGTCGTTTGCTCAAAGATTTTGACATTGCTACACACAAGCTCCTCATGTCTCTCTGGAAACATGCTGGTGAATAAGGATGTTTCAGGACACTTCCTTCAGTTAATCCTTAACCCAATTTGGAATAAGAGGGTTATGTAGCCAAAGAACCAAGTATCTCTTATGTTGAATCAGATGATATTTCATTGGCTATATGCAGCAAAAAAAACTTAATAAAAGACAATAATAACTTCTTTAAAAAAAAAACACGTGTTTTGGCATTGTAGGCCTTCATCATGTGTTATTTCAATTTAAATGAAGTATTCCCATTGTGAACCATGTAATCACTGACTCTTTGCTCTTATAATCGCTAGCAATTCTGTATTGAGATCAGAACTAATAAAGTACAACATAATTTAACTCATTACAAATTAATTTGCAGCAGCAGTTGTCCTCTCATAGTGCTGGCAGCTCTGCTGCAGAGCTGTATTTGATTTCAGTTAACACGGTACAGCTGAGTTGAACCATGACTCATTGCAAACAAAACAAACACAATTGCAGTGTTCCTCTCACAGCACTGTCAGCTCTGCTGTACTGCATCCACCCACACCCCCACACTGGCTTCCTGCAAGAAAGAAGTACAGTGGGTATGGAAAGTATTCAGACCCCTTTAAATGTTTCACTCTTTGTTTCATTGCAGCCATTTGGTAAATTCAAAAAAGTTCTTTTTTTTCTCATTAATGTACAGACTGCACCCCATCTTGACTGAAAGAAAACAGAAATGTAGAAATGTTTGCAAATTTATTAAAAAAGAAAAACTGAAATATCACTGGTTGCCATTGAAGAAAACATGAATGCGGCCAAGTACAGAGATATCTGAGATGAAAACTTCTTCCAGAGTGCTCTGGACCTCAGACTTGGCCGAAGGTTCACCTTCCAACAAGATAATGATCCTAAGCACACACCTAAAATAACAAAGGAGTGGCTTCAGAACAACTCTGTGATCATTTTTAACTGGCCCAGCCAGAGCCCTGACCTATACCCAATTGAGCATCTCTGGAGAGACCTGAAAATGGCTGTCCACCAACGTTCACCATCCAACCTGATGGAACTGGAGAGGATCTGCAAGGAAGAATGGCAGAGGATCCCCAAATCCAGGTGTGAAAAACTTGTTGCATCATTCCCAAGAAGACTCATGGCTGTACTAGCTCAAAAGGGTGCCTCTATTCAATACTGAGCAAAGGGTCTGAATACTTATGATCATGTGATATTTCAGTTTTTCTTTTTTAATAAATTTGCAAACATTTCTACATTTTTTTCAGTCAAGATGGGGTGCAGAGTGTACATCAATGAGAAAAAAATGTATATTTTTTAAATTTACCAAATGGTTGCAATTAGCAGTGAAAAATTTAAAGGGGTCTGAATACTTTCCGTCCCCACTGTACTATGCAAGGAGAACTGCAGCTGCAAAATGTGTTTATAGTGAGACAAAGTTCAGTTCTGTACTGTGTTAGTTCTGATCTCACTGCAGAGCTGTATGTGATTATGAGAGCAAAATGTCAGTCATAACATGTCTCATACTGGTACAGTTCCCTTTCATTTAAATTAAGTTATGGAGACAGATTTTCAAGGACAGCCATGTCTAGCCAATAGATCTTAACAGCTCATTTACATATTAAGACAAATTTGGATTCCTCTGGAGTAAGATATCATATTGCAGATATCAAGGTATTCTTTTATCCAACTCTCTATGACCTCCATGCCCATGTAGATGGCTTAATGGGGTTAATCCTCCTGATAGATGCTCTTTAAGGTGTTTCGGGAAACAGAAAGCTGATGCTCAGTGACACAGAACTTTGACACCTACAGTACAGACCAAAAGTTTGGACACACCTTCTCATTGAAAGATTTTTTTGTAATTTCATGACTATGAAAATTGTATATTCACACTGAAGGCATCAAAACTATGAATTAACACATGTGGAATTATATACTTAACAAAAAAGTGTGAAACAACTGAAATTATGTCTTATATTCTAAGTTCTTCAAAGTAGGCACCTTTTGCTTTGATGACTGCTTTACACACTCTTTGCATTCTCTTGATGAGCTTCAAGAGGTAGTCACCGGGAATGGTCTTCCCATAATCTTGAAGAAGTTCCCAGAGATGCTTAGCACTTATTGGCCCTTTTGCCTTTACTCTGCAGTCCAGCTCACCCCAAACCATCTCGATTGGGTTCAGGTCTGGTGACTGTGGAGGCCAGGTCATCTGGTGTAGGACCCCATCACTCTCCTTCTTGGTCAAATAGCCCTTACACAGCCTGGAGGTGTGTTTGGGTTCATTGTCCTGTTGAAAAATAAATGATGGTCTAACTAAACGCCAACCGGATGGAATAGCATGCCGCTGCAAGATGCCGTGGTAGCCATGCTGGTTCAGGATGCCTTCAATTTTGAATAAATCCCCAACAGTGTCACCAGCAAAGCACACCCATCACACCTCCTCCTCCATGCTTCACGGTTGGAACCAGGCATTTAGAGTCCATCCGTTCACCTTTTCTGCATCGCACAAAGACACGGTGGTTGGAACCAAAGATCTCAAATTTGGACTCATCAGACCAAAGCACAGATTTCCACTGGTCTAATGTCCATTCCTTGTGTTCTTTAGCCCAAACAAGTCCCTTTTGCTTGTTTCCTGTCCTTAGCAGTGGTTTCCCAGCAGCTATTTTACCATGAAGGCCTGATGCACAAAGTCTCCTCTTAACAGTTGTTGTAGAGATGTGTCTGCTGCTAGAACTCTGTGTGGCATTGACCTGGTCTGTAATCTGAGCTGCTGTTAACCTGGGATATCTGAGACTGGTGACACAGATAGTGAAATATATCGTGGCACTGCTGTGTCGGTGCTCAAGATAGGTTTCCCACACCAGTAAGCAGAATAAATAAATAACTTGGCACTCAATAGATAATTGGTGATGATATTAAGAAAATAGGTGTTTATTACTTGGATTGCAGTCCAGTTTAAACGTATTGGTCAAACATTAGACCTTCTTCAGTAAACTGCGTTACAAATGTATAACAAAATAATAATAAGTATATAAAGATAATAACAAAAATGAACATAAATAACAACAAGGCAAAAAAATAAGGTAAAACTCACAATCATTATGTGATATGTGATGGAATGGAGGGCAGGAAAGGTAGGGAAGGGGTGAGGTAACATTTTTTACATATCCGACTGCTTGTATCACGGCAGGTGTAGGCTATCGCTAGATGTGGACTCGGTCCTATGTTGTGGTTTCATGCGGAACTATATGGTGAAACGAATCCCTCTAACATCATGGAGGAGGGCTATATAGTGAGGTATGTGATATGAATGGCAGACATGAGGGACAGTGACAGTCAACTAACCTGTCAAAGAATAGCGTAAGCGTCTAGCGTTCAGAGTTAATGGTAGAACTCTAGGAGGTAGTCTATTATGTAGATACATAAAAAAGAATATGTAAGAAAATAAGGGAAAGAAAAAAGGGAAGAAAAAAATGTCCTCGCCTATAAGGAGGACGTTAGGCTACGTTCACATTAGCGTCGCGTCGCTGTTGTTTAACATAGGGGACGCGTGCGTCTTTTTGCACGCGTTTTCCGACACGTGCGTCGTTTTAGACGCTAGCGTCGGACGCAAGAAAACGCTACAAGTTGCATTTTTCTTGCGTCCGATTTCGTCAAAAAACGACGCACGCGTCGCAAAACGCGCGCGTTTTTGCGCGCGTTTGCGCGCGTTTTTCCGTGCGTCGCGCGTTGCGTCGCCGACGCAGGGCGGCGCAACGCTAGTGTGAACGTAGCCTAAGGTATCTCACCTAATACATGTAGCTCAAACGTGAGCAAGAAATTGGGTATATTCACTGGAATAGCAAGGGCTAGGGTGATGCCCAACGAGATGGCCGTAGCTATAGGGGAATGACACAGTAAATATATAAGATGCTGGCATTGTCGCCATGTTAGCAGATAACTCTACTTTAGAGATATGATTCTCACCATAGGACAGACTGAATTTTCTGTATACTGGCCTTGAACGCCATTACAGTGGCGTGGGATCTAGGAAGACAATGCATAAACCAGTAACGTAATCCTATGTGTAAGGTACTGGACAAATAAATTGGCCCCAAGGTAAGAATTGTGTGGCTCACCTATTGTTTAGGGCTCTTTAGGAGTCCTCATGGAGTGGGCACACTAGTGAAGTCTGCTCCTATAGTGAAACAGAAGCGTTAGCTTAGTCTATATGAACTAAAGTGTCCATTTGGAGGATAAGTGAAGCTTACCGGTATAAGAGGGGCCGATGGTGTACATCAACGCTGTGTCCGCCGCTAGTTGAATAATGTGAGGACTGGGGGACATGTTTAAATAGTGGTGGGGTGGGATCATATGCGCAGCCGAGGACGGAAGTACGTCCTGTGCCATAACGCGCATGTCAGGGTCCGCTCTGCTGCAATGTTAGTTAGCAGCGTGAGCGGTCACCTGACTGTCATATGCCGGGGATTATGGGGAATGTAGTTTAGTGGCTGACCGTAACCGGAAGTGCGTCACTCATGCTGACGCGTACTTCCTGTTTATAGCTGGCCGGAGTTGTAGCCATGGTTACCTGCTAGGGGGAGCAGTCACATGAGCTACTTTGAAGAACCTAGAATATAAGACATAATTTCAGCTGTTTCACACTTTTTTGTTAAGTATATAATTCCACATGTGTTAATTCATAGTTTTGATGCCTTCAGTGTGAATGTACAATTTTCATAGTCATGAAAATACAGAAAAATCGTTATTATAAAATGAATCAACACAGAATTTTGAGCATATTTTGAAAAACTATTGGTCCACTTTATAAGCATGGCATGATTTATCACTATACTGCACCAATAATGTTGTCCTATTTATTTTCCAGTCATACAGATTTATTGTCAGATTTTTAGGGAAATCTACTGACCTTGACATTCATAAGCTGAATGCCCTCCAGCTTACACAGTGATATGCATGTGTGGGAACTCTGTGGTTGCCATGATTGCCTTGCACATAGTACGTCCTCATTATTCTTTATAAATGTCAGTTTTGCAATAAACACTTCCTTTTTTCTTGATTCTCTGAAAACATATTCATGCAGAGATGAGGAACATATTAAATCATCAGTATGTTACAATTTACATCATTTGACAATAATAATAATACGAACCCACACTCTAATAAAAATGTATCTTTAGCTCCACTTATGGGAAGGTTAAAATAATAAAAGTAAGATACGGTAATTTAATAAATTGTTAAACATCGTGTTTGGAGTCCTTTTAAATTATTCAAACATTTAACATTTACAAAAAAAGACTAAAAACATGATTCTAAATCATTAGTGTCTATTTTTGCATTCAAAGACACATTTTTTGACAATTTGTGTGAGTTTAGCTATGGTACAATTTCTATTGCATTGCAGTAAAACAAAGAAAAATGTATTTCGATAGTAAACTTTTGCTAAATTAAACTTAAAGAGTTTTTTCAGCTTCACCTTTTTGATGTATGCATACCCTGTGTATACAATATCTACATTGGTATTTAGTTTAAGGTTATAAAAAGAAAGTCAATGGCACCACCAATGATCATACATTATTTTTGTAATCTGAAATCACTTTATAGACAGTCCATAAAATACCACTGTTGGACTTCTAGATACAGTATTATTACCACCATATATTGTCCTTATAATATGCAGTATTTAAACAATATTCCTACATAGAGACACATAATAATGCTATATAGTGCCCAAATATATTATAGTTCAGTGCCAAAAAATTATGACTAGAGATAAATAAGCAAAGGATCAGCTTCGAGTCAATTTAATTTGCGAGGATCAGCAAAAAAAAAAGTGACATTTCTTGCATTGCTGAAGAGTCTAAAAGCAGGCTAATGACTTCAAACACAGCCATGCGGTCTTCCCCATAATGCTCTGAAATTATCACATTCTTTGGTCCTGCCCAGCCAATCACAGTGGACTATTACTGCCGGTATAAAAGTTGGGGGGTTTGCCAGTCAGCGCCATTTTAGGTTTTTCTACCATAGGGATATGAGGTCAGAACACACAGTTCATTCCACATAGGGATAGAAAAAGGTTTAATCTGAATGTGGGGTACTGCTGACTTGCTGAATTACATTGAAAATGGCAGCAGTAGTCTCCTTCTGTAATTAGTAATTCAAAGATTCCAGTGAGATAGGAACATGCTGTAACTGTATAGTTTGTGTGTCTGTAAAATGATTTATTTGTGATATACTGTGATAACAGCTGCTTAAAAGCTTTTTGAATTCACAATACCTTAACACGCAGTATGATGTCCCCAGAGTACACTTCTCCAAACAGTATGATGCCCCCAGAGTACTCTTCTCCACACAGTACAATGCCCCCAGAGTACACTTCTTTACACATTATGATGCACCCAGAGTACTCTTCTTCACACAGTATGATGCCCCCAGAGTACACGTTTCCACATAGTATGATGCCCCCAGAGTACTCTTCTCCACACAGTATAATGCCCCCAGAGTACACCTCTCCACATAGTATGATGCCTCCAGAGTACACTTCTTCACACAGTATGATGTACCCAGAGTACTCTTCTCCACACAGTATGATGCCCCCAGAGTACTCTTCTCCACACAGTATGATGCCCCGAGAGTATTCTTCTCCACACAGTATGATGCCCCCAGAGTACACTACTTCTTCACACAGTATGATGCACCCAGAGTACTCTTCTCCACACAGTATGATGCCCCAGAGTATACTTCTCCACACAGTATGATGCCTCCAGAGTACTTTTCTCCATACAGTATGATGCCCCTAGAGTACTCTTCTCCACACAGTATAATGCCCCCAGAGTACACCTCTCCACATAGTATGATGCCTCCAGAGTACACTTCTTCACACAGTATGATGTACCCAGAGTACTCTTCTCCACACAGTATGATGACCCCAGAGTACTCTTCTCCACACAGTATAATGCCCCCAGAGTACACCTCTCCACATAGTATGATGCCCGCAGTGTACTTTTCTCCACACAATATGATGCCCCCAGAGTACACTTCTTCACACAGTATGATGCACCCAGAGTACTCTTCTCCACACAGTATGATGGCCCCAGAGTACACTTTTCCACACAGTATGATGCCCCCAGAGTACTCTTTTCCACACAGTATGATGCCCCCAGAGTACACCTCTCCACATAGTATGATGTCCGCAGAGTACTCTTCTCCACACAGTATGATGCCCCCAGAGTACACTTCTTCACACAGTATGATGCACCCAGAGTACACCTCTCCACATAGTATGATGCCCGCAGAGTACTCTTCTCGACACAGTTCATTCCACATAGGGATAGAAAAAGGTTTAATCTGAATGTGGGGTACTGCTGACTTGCTGAATCACATTGAAAATGGCAGCAGTAGTCTCCTTCTGTAATTAGTAATTCAAAGATTCCAGTGAGATAGGAACATGCTGTAACTGTATAGTTTGTGTGTCTGTAAAATGATTTATTTGTGATATACTGTGATAACAGCTGCTTAAAAGCTTTTTGAATTCACAATACCTTAACACGCAGTATGATGTCCCCAGAGTACACTTCTCCAAACAGTATGATGCCCCCAGAGTACTCTTCTCCACACAGTATAATGCCCCCAGAGTACACTTCTTTACACACTATGATGCACCCAGAGTACTCTTCTTCACACAGTATGATGCCCCCAGAGTACACCTTTCCACATAGTATGATGCCCCCAGAGTACTCTTCTCCACACAGTATGATGCCCCCAGAGTACTCTTCTCCACACAGTATGATGCCCCGAGAGTATTCTTCTCCACACAGTATGATGCCCCCAGAGTACACTACTTCTTCACACAGTATGATGCACCCAGAGTACTCTTCTCCACACAGTATGATGCCCCAGAGTATACTTCTCCACACAGTATGATGCCTCCAGAGTACTTTTCTCCATACAGTATGATGCCCCTAGAGTACTCTTCTCCACACAGTATAATGCCCCCAGAGTACACCTCTCCACATAGTATGATGCCTCCAGAGTACACTTCTTCACACAGTATGATGTACCCAGAGTACTCTTCTCCACACAGTATAATGCCCCCAGAGTACACCTCTCCACATAGTATGATGCCCGCAGTGTACTTTTCTCCACACAATATGATGCCCCCAGAGTACACTTCTTCACACAGTATGATGCACCCAGAGTACTCTTCTCCACACAGTATGATGGCCCCAGAGTACACTTTTCCACACAGTATGATGCCCCCAGAGTACTCTTTTCCACACAGTATGATGCCCCCAGAGTACACCTCTCCACATAGTATGATGTCCGCAGAGTACTCTTCTCCACACAGTATGATGCCCCCAGAGTACACTTCTTCACACAGTATGATGCACCCAGAGTACACCTCTCCACATAGTATGATGCCCGCAGAGTACTCTTCTCGACACAGTTCATTCCACATAGGGATAGAAAAAGGTTTAATCTGAATGTGGGGTACTGCTGACTTGCTGAATCACATTGAAAATGGCAGCAGTAGTCTCCTTCTGTAATTAGTAATTCAAAGATTCCAGTGAGATAGGAACATGCTGTAACTGTATAGTTTGTGTGTCTGTAAAATGATTTATTTGTGATATACTGTGATAACAGCTGCTTAAAAGCTTTTTGAATTCACAATACCTTAACACGCAGTATGATGTCCCCAGAGTACACTTCTCCAAACAGTATGATGCCCCCAGAGTACACTTCTTTACACACTATGATGCACCCAGAGTACTCTTCTTCACACAGTATGATGCCCCCAGAGTACACCTTACCACATAGTATGATGCCCCCAGAGTACTCTTCTCCACACAGTATGATGCCCCCAGAGTACTCTTCTCCACACAGTATGATGCCCCGAGAGTATTCTTCTCCACACAGTATGATGCCCCCAGAGTACACTACTTCTTCACACAGTATGATGCACCCAGAGTACTCTTCTCCACACAGTATGATGCCCCAGAGTATACTTCTCCACACAGTATGATGCCTCCAGAGTACTTTTCTCCATACAGTATGATGCCCCTAGAATACTCTTCTCCACACAGTATAATGCCCCCAGAGTACACCTCTCCACATAGTATGATGCCTCCAGAGTACACTTCTTCACACAGTATGATGTACCCAGAGTACTCTTCTCCACACAGTATGATGACCCCAGAGTACTCTTCTCCACACAGTATAATGCCCCCAGAGTACACCTCTCCACATAGTATGATGCCCGCAGTGTACTTTTCTCCACACAATATGATGCCCCCAGAGTACACTTTTTCACACAGTATGATGCACCCAGAGTACTCTTCTCCACACAGTATGATGGCCCCAGAGTACACTTTTCCACACAGTATGATGCCCCCAGAGTACTCTTTTCCACACAGTATGATGCCCCCAGAGTACACCTCTCCACATAGTATGATGTCCGCAGAGTACTCTTCTCCACACAGTATGATGCCCCCAGAGTACACTTCTTCACACAGTATGATGCACCCAGAGTACACCTCTCCACATAGTATGATGCCCGCAGAGTACTCTTCTCCACACAGTATGATGCCCCCAGAGTACACTTCTTCACACAGTATGATGCACCCCAGAGTACTCTTCTCCACACAGTATGATGCCCCCAGAGTACACCTCTCCCATAGTATGATGCCTGCAGAGTACTCTTCTCCACACAGTATGATGCCTCCAGAGTACACTTCTTCACACAGTATGATGTAGCCAGAGTACTCTTCTCCACACAGTATGATGCCCCCAGAGTACTCTTCTCCACACAGTATAATGCCCCCAGAGTACACCTCTCCACATAGTATGATGCCCGCAGTGTACTCTTCTCCACACAATATGATGCCCCCAGAGTACACTTCTTCACACAGTATGATGCACCCAGAGTACTCTTCTCCACACAGTATGATGGCCCCAGAGTACACTTTTCCACACAGTATGATGCCCCCAGAGTACACCTCTCCACATAGTATGATGTCCGCAGAGTACTCTTCTCCACACAGTATGATGCCCCCAGAGTACACTTCTTCACACAGTATGATGCACCCAGAGTACACCTCTCCACATAGTATGATGCCCGCAGAGTACTCTTCTCCACACAGTATGATGCCCCCAGAGTACACTTCTTCACACAGTATGATGCACCCAGAGTACACCTCTCCACATAGTATGATGCCCCCAGAGTACTCTTCTCCACACAGTATGATGCCCCCAGAGTACACCTCTCCCATAGTATGATGCCTGCAGAGTACTCTTCTCCACACAGTATGATGCCCCCAGAGTACGCTTCTTCACACAGTATGATACACCCAGAGTACTCTTCTCCACACAGTATGATGCCCCAGAGTACACTTCTCCACATAATATGATGCCCCCAGAGTACTCTTCTCCACACAGAATGATGCCCCCAGAGTACACCTCTCCACATAGTATGATGCTCCCAGAGTACTCTTCTCCACACAGTATGATGCCCCCAGAGTACTCTTCTCCACACAGTATGATGCCCCCAGAGTACTCTTCTCCACACAGTAAAATGCCCCCAGAGTACACTTCACACAGTATGATGCCCCAGAGTACTCTTCTCCACACAGTATGATGTCCCCAGAGTACACTTCTCCACACAGTGTGATGCCCCAGAATACTCTTCTCCACACAGTATGATGCCCCCAGAGTACTCTTCTCCACACAGTATGATGCCCCCAGAGTACACTTCTTCACCCAGTATGATGCCCCCAGAGTACTCTTCTCCACACAGTATGATGCCCCCATAGTACACTTCTTCAACCAGTATGATGCCCCAGAGTACACTTCTCCACACAGTATGATGCCCCCAGAGTACTCTTCTCCACACAGTATGATACCCCCAGAGTACACTTCTTCACACAGTTTGTTGCCTCCAAAGTACTCTTCTCCACACAGTACTATACCACCTTAGTGCTCCCATAAGCAGTATGATGCCCTCACAGTTTATTCCCCCACACAGTATGATGCTGCAACAGCGCATTCACCCACACAAAGTATAATGCCCGCACAGTACATTCCTGCATACTCAGTATGATGCGCTCACAGCCACCCATGTTGTTTGATATTCCCATAGTACATACCCTCACAGTGTACTCCATATAATTTGATGCCTACACAGCTCTGGACACAAAACATTCCCCCCACACAAAGTATGATGCCCCACAGTGAATTACCCCTACACACATAGTATGATGCCCCAACAGCCCACCTCACACAGACTGATGTCCCCAGAGTACATAAACAGTATTTTGGCCCCACAGCCAGAATATCCCTTTAGTACATATACAGTATGATGCCCCCACATTTTTCCCACACAGTATGATGCCTACAGTCATGTATCACACCTGCCACATTCCTGCAGGCTCCCATGTTACTGAACAGGTATCTGTTGTATGTTTAGGCAGTGCCTTTACTTATGTTATGTGACATTCTGTGTTCATGTGACATAAAGGTCCCATAAGGACCTTCGGGCTTTTCTTAGATGGAATGGTTAAGTAAGGGTCTGTCCGCGCCTTGCTCCACTATTATATTGAATTGTATTTGTGCTCTGACAACACAGGTGTGGTTGAGGTTGGTACTTAGCTCTAACTCCCAGGATAGGGTACAGCCTATTAAATTTGGCACTGTCCCACTAGATCCTGGACAGTTGGAATGTGTTTTTGAAGGAGGGATTTTTCTTTGTCAGAGAAAGGATGACTTGTCTACAAATGTTATTATTTGTGGAGTAGAGAATTTTTTCTCTAAACAGTATGTGTAGTTTTTTTTGTTGGGAATAGGGTATCCTTTATAGATCATTTTGTAGAGGAGATATTTGACTATAAATTAAATTTATTGGGCAAGAAGATTCTTCAGGAATTGATATTGTGAGAGGGGATTTACTATCACTGCTAAGTGTGGGGTAAGGAAAAAATCTTTATAGTTTATGTATATATAGGAGCCGGTGGCTCTGCTGTAAATGCGATGTGTGGGGGAGGGGAACTTGGCCATAAGGGTCTATTCAAATGAGGCGGATTCCCTTCAGAAAATTTCCACAGCAAATCCACAGGGAAATTCACAGCTGGAAATTCAAATCAATTGTGTAGATTTTTTGGTGAGAATCTAGCTTTGAAGAAAAAAAAGACCCTCTTTATACTTTTACAATTGTGCTTCTATTGCTTTCTCACTTTGTCCAATGCGGGTCAACCTGACCTCCTATGATGCAGTCTCATCCTCTATGACCTTTCCTACATGAATTGAGACATCAGAAAAGTAAGTCTTATTCTTCAAAAACCCATATTAGACAGTGCAAGAAAGCCATATTTGTGCCACGACAGAAGAGTAAAGATATTTTATACTTAATTTAAACTTTAGGAAAAGTTTTTTTTTCCAACAATCTATTACAGAGTTTCCATAAATAACTGATTCATGCAATATACCAATAATACTAATAAGAAGCAAAGTCATGTGAGGCCATAAGTCCAAAAATGCAATACACTTTATTAGTCCAGGTTAAAAGCATGTGTATATATGTCATCGATGACTCCACACTATGAAAGGTGAGAAATATGATGAGGCTCTAGGTGAACAAGGACACAAAAAGTATAAGCAGGCAGTATGCAACTAAAAATGATCTTCCAGAGTCATACCTAGTCCAATATCATCAAAGCAGGACGCTAGTAAGAATATATTAGGCAAGGATCAAAGAAGACGGGAATCCAGAGGTGAATAAAATGCAATGTTCTTTATTTCAGTTCCATTTAAAAGACAAAAAGACGTGCTATAGCAGACGCATTTCTGGTGAGTCACTCTCTCTTAGTCATGTCATTACTAGGGGCGAGTTACTCAGAAAGTCATTGGTTTTAGCACATCTTATTGTCTTTTAAATGGACCTTAAATAAAGAACATTGCATTTTATTCACCTCTGGATTGCCATCTTCTCCTTTCCTTGCCTCACATGTGTCTTCTGGGCTGCACCAGCTGGAGATATGGTATCCACCAGTTAAGCCTCCTGTGATTCCACACTTCAGTGTGGCAAGATCCTCCACTTTTTCTAAGAATATTTTAAGCAGTGACTAGTCTACTAAAAAGCCATTTACACAATTAAAATCTTTAAGCTCCAGGTGAGGCTAGACAAAGGTTAGACAAAGAAACAGACTTTGGGAGCAAAGATTCAAACCTGCATGAGGTTAATCAAGGTAACTACCTACCATACACTAGAAGACCCACCACTCCTGACACATATCAGTAGAAAATATCTGACTGAAGATCTTTTCTACCTAACCTAGATCTGGCATCTGGAGCAGTGGACTCCTGTCGTATTGCAGATTGCTGTCTTTCTTTACAGTGAAAAAATTGTGTTTGCATGGGGCCCTGATAATTGAATTGTAAGGGCCCAAAAACTTTGTAATGGCAGCTTTTATGAGTTGTACATTATATCTTTCGACTTTTTATATATTTGTCATTGTACAAGGATTCATGCATTTCTCCACTTTCTGAGCTTGGCGAACTCCATGCCAGGGGTTTTGTCTGGTTTTGGATTGGTTTGTTTTGTCCTTGAGAAGTCTGGATTATCATACTGGACTTGATGCCAAGAACACAATCAATTTCCTAAGCCTGCTGTGACTTGCCAGTGGCTTTATACAACCCCGGAGCTTTTATTTTGTTTGACAGTTTGGTTAAGGGATATCCGCCAACACAAAGACAAATTTGAATGTTTTGAGATAGCCATTGTTTATGCTCTATTTCTATTAGTTCTTGTACATTCTCTTATTTTGCAATTAATATTTTTACATCACGGCCTGTTTTCATTGATACGTGTGTAACAATATCTATTATAACTATTAACCCCTTTACCCCAGAGGGTGGTTTGCACGTTAATGACCGGACCAATTTTTACAATTCTGACCACTGTCCATTCATGAGGTAATAACTCTGGAACGCTTCAACTGATCTTGGCGATTCTGAGGCTGCCGTCACACTAGCAGTATTTGGTCAGTATTTTACATCAGTATTAGTAAGCCAAAACCAGGAGTGGGTGATAAATACAGAAGTGGTGCATATGTTTCTATTATACTTTTCCTCTAATTGTTTCACTCCTGGTTTTGGCTTACAGATACTGATGTAAAATACTGACCAAATACTGCTAGTGTGACGGCAGCCTGAGACAGTTTTTTTGTGACATATTGTACTTCACGATACTGGTGAAATTTCTTCAATATAGCTTGTGTTTATTTGTGTAAATAATTGAAATTTGGCAAAAAATTGGAAAATGTAGCAATTTTCAAACTTTATATTTTTTATGCCCTTAAAACAGAGAAAAATGTCACACAAAATAGTTAATAAATAATATTTCCCACATGTCAACTTTACAACTGCACAATTTTGAGAACAAAATTTATTTTTGATAGGAAGTTATAAGGGCTAAAAGTTGACCAGTAATTTCTCATTTTTACAACAAAATTTAAAAAACCATTTTTTTTAGGGACCACCTCACATTTGAAGTCACTCTGAGGGGTCTATATGGCAGAAAATATCCAAAAGTGACACCATTCTTAAAACTGCACCCTTCAAGCTGATCAAAACCACATTCAAGAAGTGTATTAACCCTTCAGGTGCTTCACAGGAATGAATGGAATGTGAAAGGAAAAAATGAACATTTAACTTTTTTTCACTAAAATGTAAATTTAGACTATTTTTTTTTAAATTTCACAAAGGTAACAGGAAAATGTAACCCCAAATTTATAATGCAATTTCTTCTGAACCCAACTTGGCTGAAATTGAGATTGGATGCCATATCGCATTTGGAGAGTCCATGATGTGCCTAAACAGTGTAAACCCCCCACAAGTGACCCCAACTTGGAAACTAGACCTCCCAAAGAACTTATCTAGATGTGTGGTGAGAACTTTGAACCCCCAAGTGTTTCACTAAAGTTTATAACGCCTGGCTGTGAAAATAAAAAATCATATTTTTTCCCACAAAAATTATCTTTTAGCCCCCATTTTTTTTATTTTCACAAGGGTAACAGGAGAAATTGGACCAAAAAAGTTGTTGGCTAATTTGTCTTGAGTATGCTTATACCCCATATGTGGGAGAAAACTACTGTTTGGGCACACATCAGGGTTCGGAATGGAAGTAGTGACGTTTTGGAATGCAGACTTTGATGGCATGTTCTGCGGGTGTCATGTCGCATTTGTAAAGCTCCTGATGTGCCTAAACAGTGGAAATGCCTCACAAGTTAACCCAATTTGGGAACTTAGACCCCCCAATGAGCTTATCTAGATGTGCCTTAACCCCTTCATGACCTTGGGATTTTCCATTTTTCCGTGTTCGTTTTTCGCTCCCCTCCTTCCCAGCGCCATAACTTTTTTATTTTTCCATGAATTTGGCCATGTGAGGGCTTATTTTTTGCAGGACGAGTTGTACTTTTGAAAGACATCATTGGTTTTACCATGTCGTGTACTAGAAAACGGGAAAAAAATTCCAAGTGCGGTGAAATTGCAAAAAAAGTGCAATCCCACACTTGTTTTTTGCTTGGCTTTTTTGCTAGGTTCACTAAATGCTAAAACTGACCTGCCATTATGATTCTCCAGGTCATTTTTTATCTAAGTGGTGAAAAAAATTCCAAACTTTGCTAAAAAAAAAAAAAAAAAATTTGTGCCATTTTCCGATACTCGTAGCATCTCCATTTTTTGTGATCTGGGGTCGGTTGAGGGCTTATTTTTTGCGTGCCAAGCTGGCGTTTTTAATTATAGCATTTTGGTGCAGATACATTCTTTTGATCGCCTGTTATTGCATTTTAATTCAATGTCAGAGCGACCAAAAAAACGTAATTCTGGCGTTTCGAATTTTTTTCTCGCTACACCGTTTAGCGATCAGGTTGATGATTTTTTTATTGATAGATCGGGCGATTCTGAACGCGGCGATACCAAATATTTGTAGGTTCGATTTTTTTTTTATTGATTTATTTTGAATGGGGCGAAAGGGGGGTGATTTAAACTTTTATATATTTTTTTTTTCACATTTTTTTTTTACTTTTGCCATGCTTCAATAGCCTCCATGGGAGGGCTAGAAGCAGGCACAACGCAATCGCCTCTGCTACATAGCAGCGATCTGATGTTCGCTGCTATGTATCAGAAATGCAGGTGTGCTGTGAGCGCCGACCACAGGGTGGCGCTCACAGCTACCGGCGATCAGTAATGATAGAGGTCTCAAGGACCTCTATGGTTACTATTCAGAAGCATCGCCGACCTCCGATCATGTGACGGGGGTCGGCGATGCGATCATTTCCGGCCGCCCGGCCGGAAGCGGTAGTTAAATGCCGCTGTCTGCGTTTGACAGCGGCATTTAACTAGTTAATAGGCGCGGGCAGATCGTGATTCTGCCCGCGCCTATTAAGGGCACAGGTCAGCTGTTCAAAACAGCTGACATGTCCCGGCTTTGATGCGGGCTCACCGCCGGACCCCGCATCAAAGCGGGGCTTCTGACCTCGGACGTACTATCCCGTCTGAGGTCAGAAAGGGGTTAAAGAATGGCCATGCCCAAAAAGTGCCCCCTTTTTGTAACTAATCTACTGTTTTCTGGTATGTGAATTTTATAATATAGTGGCATACGTGATTTGTGTTGTGTTTGTCAGGTTGTTATATGTCAGTTGTGTAGTGCTCGTCAGGTTGTCATACGTCAGTAGTGTAAGTCAGATTTTAATTTAGTAGTACATGGAGGTGTAGTACACTCTGAAGCAATGTTTCATACACAGACCAGGTTTTTCAGGGCAGATGTCGCATTGATAAATGGAGTCCTTGCGTATTCCCCTTTTGTAACACACTCGGCACCTCTTTTTGCGACCTTCCTTTTTTTCCACTTGGAGGGACTTCCCCAGGAAATGCTGACCTGGTACGATACGAATATCAAATAAATTTGGCACTCAGAAGACAGTATCTTGTGAGAATAAAGTTCCTTTGATTGTGCATTCATTGTAGTTGTTAAACATTTTTGGTCCTATTAGGAACCTTTGTCAGAACTGAATGCTGTAGAGGAGGAACCCGTGGTAGGCTAGTGTGTGTGAGCTGCGTTGCTGTCTAGGAAATTTTATCTCACAAGATACTATCCTCTTAGTGTCAAGTTTATTTGATACTGTACAAGACGGGCTGGATACTCTACTTGAGCACCTCTTCTCTCACCTGGTTGAGTGCCGTATGCCTGTTGTACTAGTACGATACGAGCACCTTCATTTCTGGAAGTACTGGGGCCCGCTCCTTCATGATTTCCAAAGATTAAGGCCTTGATCACTACCTCCTGTAAATGAAGGTGCGACGTAGCGGTCTGGTCTGAACATTGTGACAGCAGGAAAGCATTGAGCATTTCCATTTGTACGATGTGCATGGCCAGCTTTTTGTACCACACCTTGGCCTTTCTCAAAGCACTGTGCGGCTGGAGGACTTGATCAGAGAGATCAATCCCCCCCATGTTTTTGTTGTACCCTAGTACACAGTTTGCAGACCTGTGCAGAGATACCTCGTACAGTGCTGAGAGTTCTGCCATCACCATGTATGGTTGTCAAGAAGAAGACAACCCTCTTGTCCTTGTATTTGATCACCAGCATGTTGTTGCAACATTAGGATCTGCTGTCACCCTTTCTGAGCATTTGCCCAATTTGCGTTTTTTTTAAGCCTCTCTGATTTTTGGGGACAGTACCATAGGCTACGGTACCTCGCGCAGAAATGGACTTAAAGAGTGGGATGCTGGTATAAAAGTTATCCACATAGAGGTGATAACCTTTATCCAGCAGTGGTGCAGCAAATCCTACACAATTTTCCCACTCACTCCCAGGACAGGGGGGCATTCAGGGAGTTCAATCCGAGTGTCCTTCCCTTCTTAAACTCTAAACCTGTTGATGTACTCTGAGGTACTCTCACACAGCTTATAGAGTTTAATTCCATACCTGGCCCTCTTACTGGTAAGGTACTGATGGAATTACAGACTCATTCACGCAGATGGGGCACGTACACTTCAGCAAACTTTTTGTGGAAGTGTTCAATGACCGGCCGAACTTTGAAAAGGCGGTCAAAGTTGGGGTCATCTTGGGGAGGACACCGTGCATTAACGGTTTAATGCAGGAATTTGTGGATGGCCTCAAAACGTGTCCGGACCAAGATCATTCAGAACACTGGAGTGTTGTATAAAACATCAACACTCCAATATTGACAAAGTTCTAGCTTCTTCAGGATCCCCATGTGAAAGACCAAGCCCCAAAACTGCATCATTTCAACTGCGTCTACAGGAGTCCAATTAGAAAATGATGATCTGGGGTTTTGTGCCAAAAATTGATGAGCATACAAATTAGTTTGGCCCACCATGAGGTTAATAAAAGCCTCAGAGAAAAAGACTTTGAAAAAGTCTAGTTCTGTCAGGCCAGTGGTGTCAAACTTGTTTCCTGATTCTGCCACAAAATCAGGAATCAGTGGCTCATAATTTTTGAGCAGCAAGGTCCATATGGTGTCTTTAATGGGGGGCACTGATTCATCTTCTGGAATGGAGGGTGCTGCTTCACCATAGGTCCTTGGTAGTCTGTGTGGCGGATTCAGCAGCACCTGAGGAGGAAGATGAGGAGGAAGACGAGGAAGAGGACGAGGATGAGGAGGACAAAGCTGAAGAATAAAGAAATGAGGATGTCTCCTCCACTGAATAGCGCTTTTGGGACGACATTTTTTTATGTAGTGATTGTGTCAGTACTTTATTTAACTCTTTGTGTGTGTGAGAGATAGTGCTTGGTGTAAACTTTTTTGATTGAAAAGAAAAAGCTGAAAGAAAAAAAGCAGCAACCAGGGAGCAAAAAAAAAGTCAGTGAAAACAAAAGTGTAAAACAGCAAACAAGAGCTCTCATGAGTGAACTGCGGATTGGCGGCTGCTCTACATGTGCAGGGGGGTGAGCGCAAAGGGAGGGTGAAAAAGAAAAGTGAAAAACAGCAGGCACAAGCTCTGATGAGTGAACTGGGTCACAAATCGGAATTTGGAATTCTCGCTCAGTTTGTAACAAACTCCCCTTCATCCATGACTTCTTCCTTTCTAATTCTCTTAACCTTCTAGCCCTTACTGAAACCTGGAGCCAGCAGTCAGACACCACCACTGCTGCTCTTTCATATGGTGGACTACACTTTTCCCATACCCCAAGATCGGACAACAGAGCAGGAAGAGGCGTTAGTCTGCTCCTATCAACCAAATGCACCTTCCAAGTTATCCCCCAAGTACCCTCACTTGTCTTCCCTTGTTTTGAGGTCCATGCTGTCAGACTCTGCATCCCCTTCTCCATGCAAGTGGCGGTGGTGGTGTATCGTCCTCCCGGCCCCTCTCATCAGTACCTGGATCATTTTGCCACCTGGCTTCCACATTTTATCTCCTGTGACATTCCCACTCTCATCATGGGTGATTTCGACATCCCCATTTCTTTTCCCCTCTCCCCATCTGCTTCTCACCTTTTATCTCTAACCTCCCCTTTCTGCCTATTGCAGCATACTAACTCTCCAACGCATGAAGACTGAAACTCCCTCGACTTGGTCTTCTCTCGGTTTTGCTCAGTAGATGATTTCACAAACTCCCCTCTCCAGCTCTCTGACCACAACCTTCTTTCATTCTCTATCAAGAACTGCCATCCCGCTCAGGCCACCCCCACTTTCCACACTTATAGAAATATACAGGCCATTAACACCCAGAAACTTATGAAGAACTTGCAGTCCTCATTGGCCCCTATCTCCTCCATCTCATGTCCTGATTCTGCACTGAAGCATTACACTGAAACCCTGCAAAGTGCCCTGGATGAAATTGCACCTCCTATACATAGAACAACTCGGCACAGACGGCGACAACCGTAGCACATGCTGAAAACACGTTTCCTACAGCGGTGCTCCAGGTGTGGCGAACATCTGTGGAGAAAATCTAATCTACCCTAAGTTTTCATCCATTACAAGTTTATGCTTAAATCATACAACTCTGCCCTTCACCTCTCCAAACAAACCTATTTCAACACCCTCATCACCTCATTGTCTAATAACCCTAAACTTCTGTTTGAGACTTTTCATTCCCTACTCCACCCAAGAGTGCAGACTCCAACCATTGTTTTCCGCACTGACGATCTGGCCAATTACTTCAAAGAAAAAATTGACCTTATCCGACTGGAAACTATCTCCCAATCCCCTCATACCATGCACTGTCCTCCCTCCCCCTCTGCATCTAGCTCGCTCTCTGACTTCGAACCAGTCACAGAGGAAGAAATAATCAGGTTCCTTGCATCTTCTCGCCTAACCTCTTGCATCAGTGACCCCATTCCATCACATCACCTCCAGTCCCTTTCCCCTGCTGTTACCGCTCAGCTAACAAAAATATTCAACCTCTCTCTCTCTTTCCCTCCTCATTTAATCATGCCATCATACATTTATTACGGTACTTAAAAAACCATCCCTCGACCAAAACTGTGCTGTTAACTATAGACCTGTCTCTAATCTTCCCTTCATCCTTAAACTCCTCAAACAACTGGTCCACTCCTGTCTTATCCGATATCTCTCAGATAACTCTCTTCTCGACCCTCTTCAATCTGGCTTCCACTCTTTACGCTCTACTGAAACTGCCCTCACTAAAGTCTCTAATGATCTACTAACAGCTAAATCTAATGGTCACTACTCCATGCTAATTCTCTTGGATCTCTCCGCAGCATTCGACACAGTGGATCATCAGCTCCTCCTCACTATGCCTCAAGGACACCGTTCTCTCCTGGTTCTCCTCCTATCTCTCTGACCGCTCTTTCACTGTATCCCTTGCTGGTTCCTCCTCCTCTCATCTTCCCATTACTGTCGAGGTTCCTCAATGATCAGTCCTAGGCTCCCTCCTCTTCTCTTTGTATACCGCACCTATTGGACAAACAATCAGTAGATTTGGATTCCAGTACCATCTCTATGCAGATAACACCCAATTATACACTTCTTCTCCTGACTTCACGCCTGCCTTTTTAGAACACACCAGTGATTGTCTTACCGCTGTCTCTAACATCATGTCCTCCCTCTATCTGAAACTGAACCTGTCAAAAACTGAACTCCTTGTGTTTTCTCCCTAGCTTTGCCTGACATTGCCATCTTTGTGTGTGGTTCCACTATTACTCCCAAGCAACATGCACTCTACCTTGGGATCATACTTGATTCCGAGCTTTCATTCACCCCCCACATCCAATCACTGGTTCACTTTTGTTATCTGCACCTCAAAAACATTTGTAGAATTCGACCTTTTCTGACTTTGCAAAAACTCTTACTGTTTCTCTTATTCTTTCTCATCTGGACTATTGTAATTCTCTACTAATCGGCCTCCCTTTTACCAAACTCTCCGCTCTCCAATCTGTCCTGAATGCTGCAGCCAGGATCATATTCCTCACTAATCGTTATACCGATGCCTCTACCTTGTGCCAGTCATTACACTGGTTACCCATCCATTCCAGAATCCAGTACAAACTTATTACCCTCATCCACAAAGCACTCCATGGCACAGCACCACCCTACATCTCCTCCCTGGTCTCAGCCTACCACCCTACCTGTGCTCTCCGTTCTGCTAATGACCTGAGGCTAATATCATCAATAATCAGAACCTCCCACTCCCATCTCCAAGACTTTTCACGTGCTGCGCCAATTCTTTGGAATGCACTACCCAGGTTAATACGATTAATCCCCAATCCCCACAGTTTTAAGCGTGCCCTAAAAACGCATTTGTTCAGACTGCCCTACCGCCTCAACGCATTAACCTAACTATCCCTGTGTGGCCCATTCAAATAACTTAAACCAAAATCAGGTCCCTCGCATCATGTTCTCATGCGCTTTATGTATTTAATAGCCCTCTGTGTCTCTACTGTTACATATGTGGGCTGTTAACTGGTTCATGCGGCTTTATATGAACACCCGTTTCTTACACTATGGCTGGCCCAAACAACGAAAGCAATTGTTACCATCCACCTTTCGTGTCTCCCCTTTTCCTCATAGATTGCAAGCTTGCGAGCAGGGCCCTCATTCCTCTTGGTATCTGTTTTGATCTGTGTTTATTGTTATGCTGTGATGTCTATTATCTGTAAAAGTCCCCTCTATAATGTAAAGTGCTGCGGAATATGTTGGCGCTATATAAATAAAATTATTATTATTATTATAATCAGAGCTCGGCGGCTGCTGGATGTGCACACGGGGGTGGCGCAAGGGGGGTGAAAAAGAAAAGTGGAAAACAGCAGACATGAGCTCTGATGGGTGAACTGTGTCACTAATCAAAGCTTGGCGGCTGCTGAATGTGTGCAAAGGGGGTGTCAAAGAAAGGTGTAAAACAGCAGGCACGAGCTCTGATGAGTGAGCTGCATCACTAATAAAAGCTCGACGGCTGCAGGATGTGCACACAAAGGTGGTGCAAGGGGGGTTGAAAAGAAAAGTGGAAAACAAGAGGCACGAGCTCTGATGAACGAGCTGCATCACTAATCAAAGCTCAGCGGCTGCTGGATGTGCACACGGAGGTGGCGCAATGGGGGATGAAAAACAAAAGTGAAAAACAGCAGACACGAGCTCTGATGAGTGAACTGCATCACTAATCAAAGTTCAGCGGCTACTGTATATGCGCACGGGGTGGCGCAAGGAGGGGTGAAAAAGAAATGTGTAAAACAGCAGGCACAAGCTATGATGACAGAAATGCATCACTAATCAAAGCTCGGCGGCTGCTGGATGTGTGCACAGGGTGGCGCAAAGCGGGGTGAAAAACAAAAGTGCAAAAAAGCAGGCACAAGCTCTGATTAGTGAACTGCGTCACTAATTAAAGCTCGGCGGCTGGATGTGTGCACGGAGGTGGTGCAAAGAGGGTGAAAAAGAAAAGTGGAAAACAGTGAACATGAGTGCTGATCGATGAACTGCATCACCAATCAACGCTCAGCGGCTGCAGGATGTGCACACAGGGGAGGCACAAAAGGGGGTGAAAAAGAAAAGTGGAAAACAGCAAGCACAAGTGTTGATCCGTGAACTGCGTGACCAATCAATGCTTGGCAGCTGCTAAATGTGCACACGGAGGTGGCGCAAAGTGGGGTGGAGGGGTAAAAAGAGGGGGAAGGGGAAGGTGGGATGGTGGGGATTGGGGTGATGCAGAGAGATCGGGCAGGAATCAGGGATCAAAACACTTACAGTTGTTGTCTCTCTTCTTTCTTCTGTCTTGTCTTCTTTGTTCTTTATTCTTTGTTCTTTTTTCAGCAGGGATTGTGGTGTCACAGCAGCCCAGCACAGCAGCAGATCCTGTAGCGTGACCGCACTGCAGAAATCCTCAGCTACTGTAAGGACCTGCAGCTCGGTCACAGACAGGTTACAGAGAAGTCATACCGCTGCTGTGCCCTGTCCTTGGTGCGATCAATGATAACATCAGGAGTCTCTCAGTATGGCTAAGCAGTACTGTACAGCCACATATGAGGTAATTATACATTCAGCAGAAATTGTGAAAATTTGGTGCTAACACAATTTTAGTGATAAAAATGTAAATTATTTTTTCTTGACTGCCCAATAGTATAAAATTCTGTGACAAACCTGTGCTGTCAATATAATTACTGCACCCCTAGATGAAGTCATTGAGATGTATAGTTTGTAAAATGGGGTCACTCATGGGGGTTCTGCTGTTCTAACACATCAGGGGCTCTGCCAATGTGACATGTCACCCTCAAACAAATGCAGCAAAATCTGCTCTGTAATATGGTGCTACCTCCCTTCTAAGCTTTTCGCTGTGCCTCAAAAGTAGTTTTCAAACACATATGGGGTATCGGTGACCTCAGGAGAAATTGCAAAACAATAAATGAAAATACAAAGTTTGGAGTTAAAAAAAGATTTTTGCGGGAAAAATATAAACTTTTGTGTAGCACCTGGGGGTTCAAGGTATTCAAAACACATATAGATAAGTTCCATAAGGGGTCTAGCTTCCAAAATGATGTCACTTGTTGGGAGTTTCCACTGTTTAGGCACATCAGGGGCTCTCCAATTGCGACATTGCGTCCGCTAATTAGCTAGTAAATTTTACATTCAAAAAGTCAAATGGTGCTCCTACCCTTCCAAGCCCTGCCATGCTCATAAACAGTTGTTTTCCTCCACATATTGGATATCGGTGGACTCAGGATAAATTGCTCAACAAATTGTATGGAGAAATTTCTCCTTTTACCCTTATCAAGATGCAAAATATGGAGCTAAAACATATTTATCTGGAAATAAAATGATTTTTCTTTTATTTTCACGGCTCTACATTAAAAATGTCTGTGCAGCACCTGTGGGTTCAAAGTGCTTAATACACATCGACATAAGTTCTCTAAGGGGGTCTAGTTTCCAAAATGGTGTCAATTGTTGGGGGTTTCCACTGTTTAGGCACATCAGGGGCACTCCAAACGTGACATGGTGTCCTCTAATTATGCCAGCAAATTTTACATTCAAAAAGTGAAATGGCACTCCTTCCCTTCCAAGCCCTGCCGTGTGCCCAAATAGTAGATTTCCCCACATATGGGGTATCGGCATGCTCAGGATAAATTGAACAACAAATTGTATGGTCCATTTTCTCATGTCACCCTTGAGAAAGTTAAAAAAAAATAAGTCTAAAGGAAAACTTTTGTGAAAGGAAAGTACCCGTATATACTCGAGTATGAGCCGACCCAAGTATAAGCCGAGACCCCTAACTTTGCCACAAAAAACTGGTAAAACTTAATGACTCGAGTATAAGCCTAGGGTGGGAAATGCAGCAGCAACTGGTAAATTTCAAAAATAAAAATAGGTACCAATAAAAGTAAAATTAATTGAGATATCAGTAGGTTAAGTGTTTTTGAATATCCATATTGAATCAGGAGCCCCATATAATGCTCCATAAAGTTTATGATGGGCTCCATAAGATGCTCCATAGTAAAATATGCCCCATATAATCCTGCACAAAAGTTAATAAGGGCCTCATAAGATGCTGCATAGAGATATTTGCCCCATATAGTGCTGCACAAATGGTGATTATGGCCCCATAAGATGCTCCATAGAAATATTTGCCCCATATAATGCTGCACAAATGCTGATTATGGCCCCATAAGATGCTTGATAGAGATATTTGCCCCATATAATGCTGCACAAATGGTGATTATGGCCCCATAAGATGCTCCATAGAAATATTTGCCCCATATAATGCTGCACAAATGCTGATTATGGCCCATAAGATGCTCCATAGAAATAATTATGCTCCATAGAGATAATTGCACCATATAATGCTGCACAAATGCTGATTATGGCCCATAAGATGCTCCATAGAAATATTTGTCCCATATAATGCTGCACAAATGCTGATTATGGCCCCATAAGATGCTTCATAGAGATATTTGCCCCATATAATGCTGCACAAATGCTGATTATAGCCCCATAAGATGCTCCATAGAGATATTTGCCCCATATGCTGTTGCTGCGATTAAAAAAAAAAATGACATACTCACCTCTCGTCGCTCAGGCCCCCAGTACTTGCAATATTCACCTGTCCTCGTTCCACCGCCGAGCGCCGCTCCATCTTCAGCGTCCTCTGCACTGATGTTCAGGAAGAGGGCGTGCACTAACCATGTCATCGCACCCTCTGACCTGAGCGTCACAGCAGAGGATGCGGAAGATGGAGCCCGGCGGTGGAACGAGGACAGGTGAATATCGTGCAATGCTGCTCACCCTCCCCATTATACTCACCTGCTCCCTGGCAGCTTCCCTGATGGTCTTCTCCGAGCGCTGACAGCTTCTTCTGGCGTTGAGCGGTCACCGCTACCACTCATTACAGTAATGAATATGTGGCTCCACCCCTATGGCAGTGGAGTCGCGTCTATATTCATTACTGTAATAAGCGGTACCATGTGACCGCTCAACGCTGGACGAAGCTGTCAGCGCCCGGAGACCATCGGAGATGCAGGGACCACGCCAGGAGCAGGTGAGTATGTCACAGCCGCTGCTCCCCCTCCCCCGCCGAACCCCCTGGGACAATGACTCGAGTAAAAGCCGAGGGGGGCACTTTCAGCCTAAAAAAATGGGCTGAAAATCTCGGCTTATACTCGAGTATATACGATGAATGTAAATTTTTTCCTTCCACATTCCAAAAATTCCTGTGATGCACCTGAAGGCTTAATAAACTTCTTGAATGTGGTTTTGAGTATCTTGAGGGATGCACGTTTAGAATGGTGTCACTTTTGGGTATTTTCTGTCATATAGGCCCCTTAAAATCACTTCAAATGTGATGTGATCCCCAAAATAAATGGTTTTGCAAATTTTGTTGTAAAAATGAGAAATCCCTGGTCAACTTTTAACCCTTATAACTTCCTAACAAAAAAAATATGTTTCAAAAATTGTGCTGATGTAAAGTAGACATGTGGGAAATGTTATTTATTAACTATTTTGTGCAATATGACTCTCTGATTTAAGGGCATAAAAATTAAAAGTTTGAAAATGGCAAAATATTTGCCAAATTTCAATTTTTTTTACAAATAAACACAAGTCATGTCAAAGAATATATACCACTATTATGAAGTACAATATGTCACTGCAAAACAGTCTCAGAATCAGTGTGGACAATCCCAGCATCTGCATTGGTAAAGACACATGGTGGTACATGGTAGAGACGCCACACCAGGAGGAAGAGCGGCTGGGGACCAGGTACCAAGGGACTAAATTTGTTTACCTGTAGCAGGCAGATTTTGGTTTTTTATTTCAAACCAACGAAATATCTCACAAAGCAGGTTCTACAGTACATATGACAATAGTCAGTTTTTGAACAAACAAATGTGTACACCTGTTGCAGGACAATTTCAGTTTTTATTTCAACCAAACAACATTTCACAGGTTCTAGAATATAGATAACAGTAGTCAAGTTTTTAACAACACATTTTGTGAACTGTACCAAGCCAAGCGTTTTTTTTTAATTTTAACCCACTTGAATTTTACATAAATCACGTTAAACTGTATGGATGACTAATTGAATCCAAAAAACAATTTTGAACGTTTCTTTTTAGTTGTAGATACCACTGTAAGGTGGCAATTACTTCATTCAACTGTTTGGATAACTAATTGAATCCAGAAAATGTTTTAAACTATTTTTTGTAGTGTTATATACCTGCTAAATGTAACAGAAAGCACCTAATACTCTAGGCTGTGTAACTGAATCCATAAATATTTGTCAATGCTTTGTTGGAGTGCTAAATAACACCAAAATGTACCATAAAGCATGGAATACTCTGTGGGTTGGTGAGAAATTTAATCCAGAAAAAAATTTCAACTCTTTTTTGTAGTGTTATATACCACTGAAATGTACAGAAAGCACCTAATACTCTATAGATGAGTAATTGAATCCAGAAAAAGTTTTCAACACTTTTTTGAAGTGTTATATATCACAGAAATGTACCACAAAACATGTAATACTCTATGGATGGCAATATAGTACATTTTTTTACTCTCCCCCCAAAAAATTGTGGTCAACTTCCGCAGCTATATAGTGGGCATGGAAAGTATTCATACCCCTTTAAATTTTTCACTCTTTGTTTCATTGCAGCCATTTGTTAAATTCAAAAAAGTTCTTTTTTTTTCCTCATCAATGTACACTCTGCACCCCATCTTGACTGAAAAAAACAGAAATGTAGAAATTTTGGCAAATTTATTAAAAAAGAAAAACTGAAATATCACAAGGTCATAAGTATTCAGACCCTTTGCTCAGACACTCATATTTATGTCACATACTGTCCATTTCCTTGTGATCCTTCTTGAGATGGTTCTACTCCTTCATTGGAAATTAGTGAAGTGAGGTGATAGGATTGTGCATTTAAAACATGCTAAAAAATGTGGGGGATAGATATTAATTGGATGGTCCGGTGTAGTGCATTCCAGAAAACTCGCGCAGCAAGTCTTAGAGAAGGAAGTGGGATGTTCGGATTATATAGTATATAAGTCTTAGATCAGTTGCAGAATGGAGAAGACAGATAGGGTGATAAACAAGAGAGAGAATATATGTGGTGGTGCACAACTGTGGAGAGCTTTGTGGATGAGAGACATAAGGTTATTTTATATTCTTTAGCGGATGGTAGAAGGTGGAGGTATCGATCTTGCAGCTGGACAGAAATAAGACCCTGGGTGTTGCATTCAGGACCGATTGGAGAGGAGAAGGTTTGTTAAGAAGGAGACCGACCAGAAAAGATTGAAGGTAGTCTAGACAAAAATGAGTAAGAACGACATTAAGAGTTTTTGAAGTTTCAAAGGTGAGTGATTGGATATAGGGAATAAAAGAAAGTTCTTTATCAAATATGACCCTGTTGGGGAGTTATGGTTGAACCACCTAAGGAAATTGCAATATTGCGATATCGGGTTTAGGTGGGTTAATTGAGAATAATTCTAATAATTCTGTGCACACAGTATATAGTAGCTATTTTATTTTACACTAGCTGAAGGGCCCGGCGTTGCCTGGGCATAGTAAATATCTGTGGTTAGTTATAGCACCTCACTGCTCTTATTTTCCCATCACACCTCTCATTTTCCCTATCACATCTTTCATTTTCCCCCTCACACCTCTCATTTTCTCCCTCACTCCTCTCATTCCCCCCTAACACTTGTCATTTCGACCTCACATCTGTCATTTTCCGATCACTCCACTATTTTCCCTCACTCCTCCCATTTTGCACTCACATCTTTTCATTTTCACCTCACACCTCTCATTTTCACCTCAGTATATTCATATTTGTCATCTCCCTTATATATAGTATACACCTGCATGTCATCTCCTGTATATAGTATATACCTGTATGTCATCTCCCCTGTATATAGTATATACCTGATGTGTGTCATCTCCCCTGTATATAGGATATACCTGTATGTCATCTCCTTCTATATGTAGTATATACCTGTATGTCATCTCCTCCTGTATATAGTATATACCTGTGTGTCATCTCCCCTGTATATAGTATATATCTGTGTGTCATCTCCTCCTGTATATAGTATATACCTGTATGTCATCTCCTATATATAGCATATACCTGTATGTCATCTCCTCCTGTATATAGTATATACCTGTAGGTCATCTGCTTCTGTTTATAGTATATACCTGTGTGCCATCTCCTCCTGTATATAGTATATACCTGTATGTCATCTCCTCCTGTATTTAGTATGTACCTGTATGTCATCTCCTCCTCTATATAGTATATACCTGTGTGTCATCTCTCCTGTATATAGTATATATCTGTGTGTCATCTCCCCTGTATATACCTGTGTGTCATCTCCTCCTGTATTAGACCTCGTTCACACGTTATTTGCTCAGTATTTTTACCTCAGTATTTGTAAGCTAAATTGGCAGCCTGATAAATCCCCAGCCAACAGGAAGCCCTCCCCCTGGCAGTATATATTAGCTCACACATACACATAATAGACAGGTCATGTGACTGACAGCTGCCGTATTTCCTATATGGTACATTTGTTGCTCTTGTAGTTTGTCTGCTTATTAATCCGATTTTTATTTTTGAAGGATAATACCAGACTTGTGTGTGTTTTAGGGCGAGTTTCGTTTGTCAAGTTGTGTGTGTCGAGTTGCGTGTGGCGACATGCATGTAGCGACTTTTGTGAGATGAGTTTTGTGTGGCGACATGCGTGTAGCAACTTTTTGTGTGTTGAGTTGCATGTGACAGGTTAGTGTAGCAAGTTGTGTGCAGCAAGTTTTGCGCATGGCGAGTTTTGCGCGTGGCGAGTTTTATGTGTGGTGCCTTTTGAGTATGTGCAAGTTTTGTGTGAGGCAACTTTTGCATGTGTTGCAACTTTTGTGCATGTGGCAATTTTTCCACGTGTGCAAGCTTTGCGTGTGGCGAGTTTTCCATGAGGTGAGTTTTGCACTTGTGGTGAGTTTTGCGTGAGCCTAGTTTTTGCATGTAGCGAGTTTTGCGCGTGGCGAGTTTTGAGCGGCGACTTTTGTGTTTCGACTTTTATGTGGCGAGGTTGGTGTATGTGTGGTGAAATGTGTGCTGAGGGTGGTATATGTGTTCAAGCACGTGGTAGTGTGTGGCGCATTTTGTGTGTGTGTTCATATCCTTGTGTGTGGTGAGTATCCCATGTCGGGGCCCCACCTTAGCAACTGTATGGTATATTCTCTTTGGTGTCATCGCTCTCATTCTTTAAGTCCCCCTTGTTCACATCTGGTAGCTGTCGATTTGCCTCCAACACTTTTCCTTTCACTTTTCCCCATTATGTAGATAGGGGCAAAATTGTTTGGTGAATTGGAAAGCGCGGGGTTAAAATTTCACATCACAACATAGCCTATGACGCTCTCAGGGTCCAGACGTGTGACTCTGCAAAATTTTGTGGCTGTAGCTGCGACGCCTCCAACACTTTTCCTTTCACTTTTTTCCCCATTATGTAGATAGGGGCAAAATTGTTTGGTGAATTGGAACACGCGGGGTTAAAATTTCGCCTCACAACATAGCCTATGACGCTCTCGGGGTCCAGACGTGTGACTGTGCAAAATTTTGTGCCAATCCCGGACATACATACATACATGCATACACACACACACATTCAGCTTTAGGCCATGTTCACACGTTCCTGATTTCCATCCTTTTTTTTCTGTACTAAAAACCGCAGCTCTTGGCAGAAAACGCAGGTGCGTTTTTTGGTGCGTTTTTGGTGCGTTTTTTGATGCGTTTTTTTA
Source organism: Ranitomeya imitator (assembly GCF_032444005.1). Lineage (NCBI taxonomy): Eukaryota > Metazoa > Chordata > Amphibia > Anura > Dendrobatidae > Ranitomeya > Ranitomeya imitator. Next base: position 679,955,853 of record NC_091282.1, read on the forward strand.
ATGCATTTTTTAGTGCTTTTTTATGCAGTTTTCTATGCAGAGTCTGTGTGTTTTCTAGGGAGTTTTTTAGGGTTAAAATGGCTGAAAATACCCTAACCCTACCCCTAACCCTAACCCTACCCCTAACCCTACCCCTAACCCTACCCCTAACACTAACCCTACCCCTAACCCGACCCCTAACCCTACCCCTAACCCTACCCCTAACCCTATCCCTTCCCCTAACCCTAACCCTATTCTAACCTTAGTGGAAAAAAAAAAAAATTCTTTATTTTTTTATTGTCCCTACCTATGGGGGTGACAAAGGGGGGGGGGTCATTTACTTTATTTTTTTTATTTCGATCACTGAGATAGGTTATATCTGAGTGATCAAAATGCACTTTGGAACGAATCTGCCGGCCAGCAGATTCGGCGGGAGCACTGCGCATGCGCCCGCCATTTTGGAAGATGGTGGCGCCCAGGGAGAAGACTGACGGACGGACACCGGGAGGCCGGGTAAGTATAAGGGGGGGAGATGAGGGCACAGGGGGGCGTCGGAGCATGGGGGGGTGGCATCGGAGCATGGGGGGGTGGAATTGGGGCACGGGGGGCAGCCACACTGCAGCGGTTCTGCACCACAAACCGCAGTAAAACCCGCAGATATATTTTTCATCTGCGGGTTTTACTGCGGGTTTGACCTCACAATGGAGGTCTATGGGTGCAGAACCGCTGCAGTTCCGCAAAAAGAAGTGACATGGTACTTCTTTTTTCCCGCAGCTATTCAGCGCGGCTTTTTTTCCCGATTCCCGCATCATGTGCACAGTGGTTCCTGTTTTCCATAGAGTACAGTGTACTGTACCCTGCATGGAAAACAGCTGCGGAGCCGCAGCGGCAAAATCGCGGCGGTTCCGCAGTAAAAAACGCACTGTGTGAACATGGCCTTATATATTAGATTTCACCAAATGTCTGTGCCTTCACAGACCTTTAAAATTTATTGCTGCAGACTGAAAACAAAAGAGACAAAATAATTGCACTTTTCAAGGGTCTGGATATGACTCGGAGACATAGCAAGATGATGCATGGGTTCCTAAGACAGCAGGACTGAACACTGTGTCTGGGATTATATTTTCAATTTAACAAACTACCATGAATACTGAGAACTCAAGCAAAAAAATATCAAGCATTGTAAAATACCATTGAATATTTTTAACTATTGTTCTTACACATTCTTGTTGGCATGCTAATAGTGCATTTCAGCCCAAAGAACAAAAGAATGGGAGCATCTCAACAGGAGCAGTACAAAATCCAAAGCTGGCCATATGGAAGCCACATTGTGAATTACTGGTGCTAAAGAGAAGCATACTGCTGGAAATCTTTTATGAAAGAAAATTAAAGCAGAGTGGTCTACACCGATCAGTTGTTTTCTAAGTCCTCATTCAAGCACAACCAAGATGTTGAGTTGACAGACAGAGCCCGTGTGCACTGGTTACTTTTGTGTTATATGTGCTCTCCTTTGTAACTTCCTTCCATATGACAGCCGATTGAGCATGCCACAACTCCATACTAATTCAACTAACATAACAATTAAGCTCCATCCATATTTGTATTATAACGGAGGCATACGTAGGCATAGTAAGGATGTCCAAGCTTGGCTTAGTGCAGTTTTACAACTGTGCGCATGAAGTCTTATAGGATCATTTCAACACATACTATTCTTAGTAAAACTACCTAGATGCAGCAGTCAGCATTGTTCACTGCATCTCAATGGTTAATCATCCGGTAAGATATAACTCTGATCCTTCCCAATGCAGCAGGTAGGAAATTTCAAGTGGATGATAATCTGTTACCAGATCTCATACATAATACAATCTGCATGTATATTAAAATAGATCTTTAAACCTGATTAGATTGGTGTATTTTCTTTGAAAACCCATGAAAACAACGCTCTATAGTCCCTTGTATAACTTTCCCTGCCTAATATTAATAAGAGCATATTATAAGGTCTGCTCATTTCAATTTGAGGATCATACATTCATTTTAAAATGGATTTTCAAAATATTTACACCTGCCTCATCAGATATGACATCTCTTTAATGATTTATGCAGTTTTTATGGTGAAATTTTATGATACAACCATTTTAAGAGCTTTCCCAGCACTGACACTGCTGCCCAAGCTGTGCTCAAGTAAAGCAATAATGATTTTTCCTCTTGCCTCGCCACAATTCATGATAAATAATAAATAAAGTAGCACTCTGCAGTGCTATAGCATGAAAACATGAAATAAATGCACTATGAATTGCATTACTGATCTAGAAAATAGGACAAATTGGAAATACTTAGCGCATAAATTGGCAATTTATGTGTACCCAGCAGCCATGATAAAGCGATTCTCATTGGTGGGAACCTGTCTAATGTGAATCCTCTCCTAGGCTGAAACCTACAATTATGTGGGTAGATAGGATCCTGTTATGACTAAAGCTACCATAGGCTAATGGGTGGAGTGCATAGTCAGAGAGCCTGTATATAAATAACAAAAGACTGACGGAAAACAGGTCTGTACAGGTGCAAACTAAGAGTAGCCGTCTCCATATAATAACCAACAAATAAAGTTGCACTCTAATGTTGTAGAATGAAAATATGAAACATATTTTCCTATTTTCTAGAGAAGTAATTCAATTCATATTTCATATATTTCATGCTATAGCGCTACAGAGTGAAATTATATTTGTTGGTTATACATGGGGATGGCTACTTTTAGTTTGCACCTGTACACATCTGTTTTCCATTTGGAAGTGATAGTCAGTCTTTTGTTATTTATGCGCAATTTATGATAAACAGTAGCGGCATGAAATACAATATATGGAAAAGCCACTATACAATAGGGTAAAAAAATTCAATATTTGCAGATGACACTAAACTCTGCAGGATAATCGATACAGGGGAGGACAATTTTATATTACAGGATGATTTATGTAAACTAGAAGCTTGGGCTGATAAATGGCAAATGAGCTTTAATGGGGATAAATGTAAGGTCATGCACTTGGGTAGAAGTAATAAGATGTATAATTATGTGCTTAATTCTAAAACTCTGGGCAAAACCGTCAATAAAAAAGACCTGGGTGTATGGGTGGATGACAAACTCATATTCAGTGGCCAGTGTCAGGCAGCTGCTACAAAGGCAAATAAAATAATGGGATGCATTAAAAGAGGCATAGATGCTCATGAGGAGAACATAATTTTACCTCTATACAAGTTACTAGTGCGACCACACTTAGAGTAACATAGTAACATAGTAAGGTCGAAAAAAGACATTCAGTTCAGCCTATATTCCGTCAGAATAAATCCCCAGATCTACGTCCTTCTAAAGAACCTAATAACTGTAAGATACAATATTGTTATGCTCCAGAAAGACATCCAGGCCTCTCTTGAACCCCTCGACTGAGTTCGCCATCACCACCTCCTCAGGCAAGGATTTCCAGCTTCTCACTGCCCTAACAGTAAAGAATCCTCTTCTATGTTAGTGGAAAAACCTTCTCTCCTCCAGACGCAAAGAATGCCCCCTTGTGCCCGTCACCTTCCTTGGTATAATCAGATCCTCAGCGAGATATTTGTATTGTCCCCTTATATGCTTATACATGGTTATTAGATCGCCCCTCAGTCGTCTTTTTTCTAGACTAAATGATCCTAATTTTGCTAATCTCTCTGGGTATTGTAGTTCTCCCATCTCCTTTATTAATTTTGTTGCCTTCCTTTGTACTCGCTCTAGTTTCATTATATCCTTCCTGAGCACCGGTGCCCAAAACTGTGCACAATACTCCATATGCTGTCTAACTAGGGATTTGTACAGAATACTGTGCACAGTTCTGGTCTTCGGTGTATAAGAAAGACATAGCTGAACTAGAGCGGGTGCAGAGAAGAGCGACCAAGATTATTAGAGGACTGGGGGGTCTGCAATACCAAGATAGGTTATTACACTTGGGGCTATTTAGTTTGGAAAAATGAAGGCTAAGGGGTGATCTTATTTTAATGTATAAATATGTGAGGGGACAGTACAAAGACCTTTCTAATGACCATGACCTTTTTCTCGTAGACCTGAGACAGTGACTGGGGGGCATCCTCTACGTCTGGAGGAAAGAAGGTTTAAGCATAATAACAGACGCGGATTCTTTACTTGTAAGAGCAGTGAGACTATGGAATACTCTGCCGTATGATGTTGTAAATTTAATGAGTGATTCATTACTAAAATTTAAGAAGGGACTGGATGCCTTTCTTGAAAAGTATAATGTTACAGATTATATACACTAGATGTTAGGGTTGGCAGAGTGCAATCGCAACCCCGGTTCCACGGTGCAGAGGTGTTAAACTGCTGCTGGTGAGTAATGGCAGAGCACACAGCGAGTGATTGCTTGTACACACTGAGTTAACGCCACTCAGTGTGAATGGAACGCTGAGCTCCAAGCTCTGTTACTCCACAGAGAGGAACAGTACTAACGAGTACTAAGTGCTAAGCCCTGTTAAACGTCACAGGACTAAGCATATGGACTGAACTCGCACTGCAACTGAACTGTGTCAATCACACACAGGAACGAAGCAGATGCTGAGTATAGAACCCTGACTAGGGTTGAGCTTGCTCTGAAACTGTACTGTGCTAAACGCACACATGTAGGTAACAGATGCTGCTAAGCCAACAGCTAATTGCCCCCATTGATGCTAGCTGCCTGCCTATGTGTACGGTGCCAAAGCAAGATGGACACACAGCACATGCAGACAGAGTGGTAGTGTCACCACACACATAGCCACACATAAATGATACTAGCGCATCCGCGGGCGCCATTGGGGGTCTTTTATACAAAATGCTCCACCCCAAAAACTCACACCCAGTCGGCCACCACATCACCAGCAGGCCAATCCGGAACTGCCACATCACCAGAGCAGGAGACATCTGAACACCAATAGGAAGGCGCCACATCACGGACATGCTCAGTAAGGTGATTTCTGGACTTAGACTCCAGAGTGTCCGGTTGCCGCTGCCTATCGCTGGTTACCATAGACTTTGCTGGAGAGCCAGCAGTAACCAAACGAATACATCGAGCCGGGGCAAGATGCTGGGACCAATGTCTATGCTCAGCAGCACCTGCAGTGGCTGAGCCTGAATGGGAGACCTCAAAGGCACATAAGGCTTGGGATCTATCCTGGGCAGCTAATATTAGAATCCTGACACCTAACACTAGATTCCTTGATAGGGCGTTGATCCAGGGAATCAGTCTGATTGCCAAATGTTCAGTCAGGAAGGATTTTTTTTCCCCAATGTGGAGCTTACTCTTTGCCACATGGGTTTTTTTTTTGCCTTCCTCTGGATCAACATGTTAGGGCATGTTAGGTTAGGCTATGGGTTGAACTAGATGGACTTAAAGTCTTCCTTCAACCTTAAAAACTATGTTACTATATTACAAAGTTGCTTATTTTCATGTGTACTCTTGATTTCTGAAATAAAAATTAAAATGACGGTTACTCTTTAAGTCTAGGAGTTCAAAAACCCTAATGAACACTGTTATTTTGTGAAAATATGTTTTTACCTCAGTAAAATGTCCCCAAGCCTTTACTGCTCAGATTAAAATCAGCTCCAATCATCTATGTACGGGAAGTGGACCAGTATATCAACGGGATATACGGTAACCTTCATAGTAAGAAGTACAAATGTGAGCGGAGGTGAATATTACAAGCAGATGTTCCTGAGAGATTAAAAAAATCTTTCAACTGGGGAAACACTAAATTGCACAATATCGAACACAATATTAAATATATCGTTACCTAGCAGAGTAAAAAGCTCTAGAGAACACAAGGAACAAAATAATAATTAAAAAAAACTCTCATAGCACACCACTGTATTTAACTGATATTGACACTGTGTCAGCAAGGTGAAGCCCGAGGTCCCCATTTTGTTTTTTTCACTTGTGAGTGTTGTTTTTAGAACTCAAGACCTGTCGTCTCGTGGGTATTTGTGCTGTTGCAAATTCTGATCTGGCAAGAGAGGCCCTCCGGAAAGTTTAGGGAGTGAGAATCAATAAGAGCCCTGAATGCTGAGTTAAAAGAAAATGAGGGTACATCAAGCTCAATAAGTTCTTATCCGATGGATAAATTTGCATAGAAGAGGGGTAAACTACTCATCTTTTAGGGTTGTTACATCCACAACCAAGGAATCAAAGATTGACAGCTGCTCCAGTTCCCTTAGGTCAGGAGATCCCATCATATTTGGCAAATTGTGGGATAATAGGAGTAGTAGTCTGCAATGCTGATGTAATTCAAGAGTCTAGAGGACATTGCACAGGATTGACCATGCGGTTCATTCTCAACGTGTTTCAAGTTGGAACAACGTCTTCGTCAGAACCACAATGTTCAATTATTATGACGTTATTTTGATTCTCCTGATGAAGAAGTTGGTTCAACTGCCAAAACACATTGAGGATAAACTGCATGGTCAATCCTGTACAATTTTTCTGGATTCTTGAACTACCTCGGCAGCTCAGACTGCTACTCCTCTCCTCCCTCTACTTGCTGACGGCTGAGTTGTTGGCTAAGCTGTCATTTCCAAATACAGTAAAGGATGCAGGAAGAATGCAGAAGAGAGTTCTATAATAAATCTCTATACGATTCCATGTTGGACCAAACCCTTCGTCAAAATAAATTACAATAAAATACAGGTTGTACATACAAGATTGAAATATTGTGATTAAGCCCACCAAAGTCACGTCATTATTATATATCAATAGTGGTCATAGGTAATTCAATTTAATCATGAGAAAACTAAGAAAGCGTGTACATGGAAAATGTATGTGTGCATTGTTAACATATGTATATTACATGTATATGTATGTGGAAAGTGTATTCATGTGTAATTTGTATACGTGTAGAATGTGTGTGATATGTATACATGTGTAATGAATAAAGTTTATACATGTAAGTAGAATAGATGTGTGTGTGCGTGGTAGGTAAAAATAACTTATTCTGAACCAGAGATGCAGACGTGTGCTTCTTAGCATGGCCGACTTACAGAATGAGGAAGAAGAAGGGAAGGGTTACTGACATGAAAGCTGCATCAGAGTCACATGGATAGAGGGAGGGCAACTTCTAAAAGGGGCAAACACTATGCAAGGTAGCATAACAACAACACAGTGATAATACAATACTTCCTGTATGATTCCTAAATCATGGGACATGACACTCCCTGTCTGAAATCTTTAGATTTCATGATAATTCCACATTGATGCGATGTCTTCCAATGATGTTCACCATCATTCTTGGGACCTGAAATACAAAGAAGAAACAAATATGCAACAATAGAACTGTAAACAACTGTAAAGTCAAATTTCGCCGAAACCTAATTAAATTCAATGGGAGGCAAAACCAACAAATAGACAACACATTCAGGGGAGGGCAAAAAGCTGCCCAAAAAGCTCAAATTAGATGCAGACACCATGAAAAGTGGCATCAATTGACCCACAGTAGAAATTTTATAATAGCGCAGCAGTCATGTATGGGCCATTAATTAATGAGACAGGGCCTGTCCCAGCATTTACAGCTTGGAATTGAAGTTTCAATGAGGATCTGGTGGTTAAGGGAGTGGCCTCTGACACACCTTCCAACACAGGCAACAAACCAGATGGAGACCCAACTTGGAGTCTCCACATTTCAAAAAATCTGTCACATACCACTAAAGTGACATCAATTTCCACAGAGTAGAAACTGTATACGGTATATACTCGAGTATAAGCCAACCTGAATATAAGCTGAGACACCTAATTTTACCACAAAAACAGGGAAAACTTATTGACTCGTATATGTACAGCATGTATACATGGCCTCCTCATCCTTATCCTGATATGCATAGTTCCTCATCCCCATCCTGGTATGCATTGCCTCTTCATCCCCATTCTGGTATGCAAGGCCCCCTCATCCCTATACTGGTACGCATGACCTCCTCATCTCCATCCTGGTATGCATGGCCTCCTCATCCCCATCCTGGTATGCATGGCCTCTTCATCCCCATCATGGTATGTATGGCCTCCTAAACCCTAACTTGGTATGCATGCTCCCCTCATCCCTATCCTGGCATGCATAGCCTCCTCATCCTGGCATGCATGGCCTCCTCATCCCAATCCTGGTATATATAGCCCCCTCATCCCTATCCTGGAATGCATGACCTCCTCATCCCCATGCTGGTATGCATGGCCTCCTCTTCTCCATCTTGATTTACATGACCTCCTCATCCCAACCCTGGTATGCATTGCCTCCACATCCCTACACTGGTATGCATGGCCTCCTCATCCCCATCATGGTATGCATGGCCTCTTCTTCCTCATCCTGGTATGCATTGCCTCCTCATCCTTATCCCGGTATGCATGACCTCCTCATCTCAACCTGGTATACACTGCCTCGTCATCCCTATACTGGAAAGCATAGCCTCCTCATCCCCATCCTAGTATGCATGGTCTCCTTTTCCTCATCCTGGTATGCATGGCCTCCTCATGCCCATCCTGGAATGCATGGCCTCCTCATCCCCATCCTAGTATGCATTGCCTCCTCATCACCATCCTGGTATGCATGGCCCCCTCATCCCTATACTGGTATGCATGTGTGATGCCCCAGGGTCCTGGTTATCACAGTGGCATTGCTTTTCCTCACGGGGAGAGTGATGTCACACTTGGAAGTGATGAAGGGTCTATTTTATCAGGTAACCACAATACACACAACATGTTCAAACTCCAGGCCAGAAGGGGGAGCTCTAAACCTAGTTTAGGGTGAACTCCCCTATAAAGACATTCTGGTCTGGAGGGAAAGTGAGATTAGGCAATCTGTCAGAGGACAGAGAAGAGAGCAGTCAGACAATGAGTGTCGGAAGGATTGAAGGAGCCGTGCAGCCAGAGTTGCTACAGCTCCTGGAGAAAGAGAAAGAATATGAAAGGAAGAATATTGTTTAGTGAGCGTGCAGGAGAGCGAGGCACAGGAGAGTGACACCAGGGGAGCAGAGCAGTGAATTAGCTACCTCCCTGGCAAACGCAGATTACCGGTAGCCGGAAGACCGAGGTTGTGAGGAACTCTAAGACTTACAGCAGAAACCGGCAAGACAGCTGGATTATACATCACCTGTCTGCCTCAATACCCAGGAGGCACAGTGGCACATAGACCCCGGGTCGTGATAGAGACCCTGTAAAAAGGCTCGAGTCACCTGCCATATGGGTTTGTGTCCCACCTTTATGGAGGACAGAGAGAACTGTGAGGAGGACCTTATCAGAAGCCATAGGCAGTAAGGGACTACAACACCACCGCGCTATGAGGAAGGCTTTTAACTCGACCTGGTTAAAAGGGAACTCTGAATTCGCTTCCAAGCCAGCCAGACCCTGCCTGTACCTGTGATCTGGTTCCCTGGACTGTGGCTGCCTGAAGTCTTCAGTAAACCAGGTAAAGAGACTGCAAACCTGTGTCCTCTTTTCTTTACTGCACCACTTCTCATCTCATCCTCATCTATACACCGGGAGCCCTGGGGACATACTTCACCTGTGGGAAGTTATACCATCTCAGCTGCCATAACATCACCCCAGAGGACCCCCTTTAAGCAGCGTCAGTCCCCATTGACCGAATACCATAGGTAGTGTCACGAACACGAACTTTATTGAAAACCCCTTTAAGGACATTCCCTTTAACATGGGCGCCCAGGGCCACGGACCAGTTCGTCATCCCCCTGTGAATACTGGACCCGGTACTAGGTACCCCACGGCCCTGGTGGGCGTTCCACATGGCCCCCTCATCCCTATACTGGTATGCATGGCCTCCTTATCCCAATTCTGGCATGCATGGTACTCGTCCTCATCCAGGTATGCATGCACCCTCATCCCCATCCTGGTAAGCATGGCCCCCCATCAAGAAAACATTAAAAAACATAAACCATTCTACTTACCTTCCCTATGCTCCCTAGCAGCTTTCTTTTCTGATGCCAGAAGCTGATTTATGCTTGTAAGCAGCACATGGTAGTGACATCAGTCACTGCTTTCAAGATGAGGACAGCTGCCGAAATACTCACTACTCCCCACGCCATGACTATTGGCATGTGGATCAGTGAATATTCATTGATCTTTTATAGCAGGCACAGTAACTTCAGCCGCTGGCTTGCTGCAGCATCCAAACAATCACGTCTGCCCGTTACTAAAGGGAATGAATATTCACTGCTCTCAATGCCCCTTGGAGTGGAGAGCAATGAATATTCATTCCCTTAATTAAAGGGCACCCGTAATTGCCGCTGTAGTAAGCCGGCAGCTGCAACTAAGGTGCCCACTATTAAGCAGAAATGAATATTCACTGCTCTCCATGTCCATGGGAGTGAAGAGCAGTGAATATTCATTGCCTTCAGGGGTGTGTACACTTCAGAGCCCAGCAGCTGCAGGAAGGCGACTGCTGTGGCTAACAGAGTGTCCACTATTAATGAGAAATGAATATTCATTGCTCTCCCCTCTCATAGGCATGGAGTGTAGTGAATAATTTCCTATTAGTATCAGTCACAGGTGTTAGCTGCAGCAACTGGCATATGCCTCCTGTGACCAGCTGCTCTGCTGCTGCCACTCCCCCTCCATCTTACAGCCCATAAAATACAGTAAGTGGACCCTCACTTGAGTACAAGTCAAGGGGGGCTTTTCAACATAAAAAAATGTGCTGAAAAACTTGGCTTAAGGTACCGTCACACTTTAGCGACACTGCAGCGATTCCGACAACGATCCGGATCGCTGCAGCGTCGCTGTTTGGTCACTGGAGAGCTGTCACACAGACAGCTCTCCAGTGACCAACGATCCCGAGGTCCCCGGTAACCAGGGTAAACATCGGGTTACTAAGCGCAGGGCCGCGCTTAGTAACCCGATGTTTACCCTAGTTACCATCGTTAAAGTAAAAAAAACAAACGCTACATACTTACCTACTGCTGTCTGTCCCCGGCGCTCTGCTTCTCTGCTCTGGCTGTGAGCGGCAGGCAGCCGGAAAGCACAGCGGTGACGTCACCGCTCTGCTTTCCGGCCGCTGTGCTCACAGCCAGAGCAGAGAAGCCCAGCGCCAGGGACAGACAGCGGTAGGTAAGTATGTAGCGTTTGTTTTTTTTACTTTAACGATGGTAACCAGGGTAAACATCGGGTTACTAAGCGCGGCCCTGCGCTTAGTAATCCGATGTTTACCCTGGTTACCAGCGAAGACATCGCTGAATCGGCGTCACACACGCCGATTCAGTGATGTCAGCGGGACCTCAACGATCAAAAAATGGCCCAGGCCTTTCCGACACGACCAGCGATCTCACAGCAGGGGCCTGATCGCTGGTACGTGTCACACATAGCGAGATCGCTACTGAGATCGCTGTTGCATCACAAAACTTGTGACTCAGCAGCCATCTCGCTAGCGATCTCGCTATGTGTGATGGGGCCTTTACACATGAGTATATATGGTAATAGGCCTCTAACACACCTTCTACTACGGGCAACCCACCAGATGGAGACCCAGCTTGGAGTATCCACATTTCAAAAAATAATTGTCACACACTACTGGAAGTGGCATCTATTTCCACAGAGTAGAAATATTATAATAGGCCTCTGAGACACTTTCCACAGCAGGAAACTCACCAGATGGAGATCCAACTAGGAGTCTTCATATTTCCAAAAAATAGTTTGTAATATCAGCAACAGTAGCAACAGCACAAAAGCCACCACAAAGATGGCACACTAAAAATGACACCATCACCTCGTTTTCGTTGCAAAAGTCATTGGAGATCCAGGACTTGTTAATCTTGATGAAAGTTAGGTGGTGTACGCTTTCACATGACAGCCGGATGCGCTTATCCATCAGGACACCACCAGCAGCACTGAAGACACGCTCTGAGATAATGCTGGCTACCAGGCATGACAAAAACTCCAAGGCCTGACAAGGCGTGACAGGCTCAGGCCACTCTTTCATTTTTGAAGACCAAGATGCAAAAGGGTCCAAACCCCCTGATGCCATTGTTATTGAACTCCACATAATCCTGCACCATCCTCTCCAGTCGTTGACAACATGCGAAACGACTCACAGAAATTGCTTGTGCCACTTACATTGCTGCTAATGTTTTTGTGATGACGCCTTGACATTTTTCAGGGTTGGATGTCTAGAACACACTTTGTGTCTCACAACTGTCTTGGGGAAAACCACTCTTAAGATTGTCTATAAGCGTGTTTTGATACTCCAGCCAGCGCATCCCTTTCCACTAACCCGAAGGCAACAAGGGACTCGTCACACAAAAGCCTAACTGACAACATAATGGAGGCAGAGGAGGAACTGTACAGAAAGCAGTAGATGAGGATGATGCGGCTGATGACAATGACAAGGTACTACTAACAGGTATGGACCAGAAAGGCGATCATGAGGATAGCAAGGAGGACAGCTTGAGACCTACCATTTTTCTGGTTAGTTTAATTTCTCCACATGAGCAGGTGATACCGTGTAATGTGCTAGTGGAGCGCAGTAGTTCCTACTTGATGTGTGCCAGAATGTGCATAGCTTATTTTACAACAACACATTTTGCATGCTGAAATAGACTGGTCTTTTCTACTTAAATTCTGAGGTCACTGGCAGGTCACCTGCGTTTTTGATGCGTTCTTTACATGCATTTTTGATGCATTTTTTCCGCATGCTTTTTTTCATTGCATGCGTTTTTTTTGTCACTTTATATAAAGCTAATTGAAAGTTGACTTCTGGGAAGGAAGAAAAGTGATTTCCTGTTTGCAGATATATTAGGATATGTTCCCATGGTCAGTAAACGCTACCGGTTGTATGCTGCGTACATCCGTGTTTTTCATTTGGGTTTGTGTGTTTTTGTAAGCTAAAGATATACAAAAAAAAAAAGGAATTGTGACGTAATTTCTTTGTCCAACCTCTTCTTTTACATATTTTATTGAAGAATAATGTTTACACACACAGATACAAGGGGCGATCCAAAAGTAATGATAATCGGTTATTTCTATTGCACACAGAAATTAAAATAAAATGTTTTCTTCTCTCTTAGGTACCCACTAGTCCAGGAAAAAAAAATCACTTAAATAGACCACGATTCCCGGGAGCTACATTCATTTGAATATGAACTGCCGAGGAGTGAACATCAAAATGGAAAAAAAACGAGCTCAGAGCTGTCATCAAATACCTCTGCTTGAAAAAAATGACTACCAAAGACATACACAGCGACTTGGTGGAAACATTGGGGGACTCTTCTCCTCCATATTCCACAGTTGCATGCTGGGCCAAGGAATTTAAGCTGGGAAGAACATCGACGGAAGATGAACATCGTCAAGGACGCCCATCCACGTCCCTCAATGAAGAAAACGTGAAAAAAGTTGAAGAAGTTGTATTGGCAGATCGAAGAGTGACTATCAGGCATGTAGCTGAGGTCCCAGGGATCTCATATGGCAGTATTCAAACAATCCTTGCAAAAGAATTGCATATGAGAAAGGTCTCCGCGTGTTGGGTGCCAAAAATGTTAACCGACGAGCAAAAGAAGAAACGAGTTGACATTTCAATAGCAAATCTCGAAAAGTTCCAAGCAGACAAGGAAAATTTTTTGTCACGTTTTTTAACCATGGACAAGACCTGGATCCACCACTTTGATCCCGAAACTAAACAACAATCGATGACGTGGAAACGAGCCGATGAACCAACGCCAAAGAAATTCAAAGTGTCAAGCTCAGCAGGGAAGGTTATGGCGTCCGTTTTTTGGGACGATGAAGGAATTATTAGGTGAACTATTTGGAGAAGGGAGCCACTATTACGGGCTCCTACTACGCAGAACAAATAAGAAGATTGTGGGAGGCTATCAAGGAGAAAAGGTGCGGCAAACTGCGGGTTGGAGTGCTGTTTCACCAAGATAACGCGCCGGCTCACAAAGCTGCAGTTGCCATGGCTACCATTCAAGAAGCGGGCTTTGAACTGGTGGAACACCCCCCCTATTGGCCAGATCTAGCCCCCAGTGACTTCTTTCTCTTTCCTCGACTCAAGGAACACCTCCGGGGCAAGAAATTTGATGACAATAGCGACGTGATAACCGCTGTTGGGGATTTTTTTGAGGGTCAAGATCAAGAATTTTTTTCTAAGGGAATTCTAAGTTTAGAAAAGAGATGGACTAAATGTATAGACTTGATAGGAGACTATGTAAAAAAAAAAAAATTTTTTTTTGACTATATTCATTGTGTTTAGTATTGATTATCATTACTTTTGGATCGCCCCTCATAGATAGATACAGTAGATAGATATAGCAATAGATACATCTATAGATAGAAAAAAGATAGATACGATAGATAGACAGATAGAGGATAGATAGATAGATATGGGATAGATAGATAGATAGATAGATAGATAGATAGATAGATAGATAGATAGATAGATAGATAGATAGACAGACAGACAGATAGATAGATCGATAGATAATACCAAGCCCGCTGTTTAGGCCGGGATCACACTTGTGAGAAACTCAGACGAGTCTCGCATCTGAATACCTGGCACTGCGGCCAGCACTCGACAGCGGAGCGTGCTGTTGCATGTATTTCTATGCAGCCACACATTCCAGTCCCGAGTGATGGCGGCAGTGGCGGTATTAAGATGCGAGACTCGTCTGAGTTTCTCGCATGTGTGATCCCGGCGTTAAATAAAGACACACAGACACACACACGAAATCTGCGTTAGGCCAGGGTCACACTTGCAAGAAACTTGCACGACTCTCGCACCTCAATACCCAGCACTGCCGCCGGCACTCGGGACCGGAGTGTGCAGCTGCATGTATTTCTATGCAGCTGAACGCTCCGGTCCGAATGCCGGTGGCAGTAACGGGTATTGAGGTGCGAGAGTCGAGCGAGTTTCTCGCAAGTGTGACCCCGGCCTTAAATGCAATATGTTTAATTTATAAAAAAAAAAGGGCTCCCGTGCAATTTTCTGCCCCAGAGAGGGAAAGCCAGTGACTAGGGGGCTGATGTTTGTAGCCTTATTCCAGCACTTAGCCTCTCTCTTCCCACTGCTCTGTAGTGGTGGCATATGGGGTAATAAGGGGTTAATGTCACCTTTGTAAGGTGACATTAAGCCGGCTTAGAAGTGGAGAGGCGTCAATAAGATACCTACCATTACTAATCTTATAGTTGGTTAAAGGGTTAATAAAACACACACATGCAGAATAAAGTATTTTAATTAAATAAAACAACACAATTTTCCCATTTTATTGTACGCTCATTCCTGCGACGCCCTGGAAAAAAAGAAAAATAATAATCCAACAGTATACTCCCTGTTCTGACGCAGTCCTTAATAACGAGTGTCCCACAACGAGTCCAGCTCTGCTACATCTGGATGCCTGACATCCAGACATAGTAGAGCTTGTAGATGACCGCCGGAGAGTTATCTCACCTCCACTGCAGCGTTCTCACAATCAGCTGACCGTGAGAACTAGCCTAGGGTGAGCTGAGATAACCCCCGGTCACGTGCACGGCAGTTCTCGTGGTAAGCTAAGTTATCGTGAGAACTGCCGTAGACGCGGACTTCCGGCGGTGTGACAGGTAAGACCTTATTTAAATTAGTAGGCATGCGTAGAAAGCTGCGTTTACACACTTACTACGCATGTGAACTAATCATTAGATGCGGTTTTACCGTATCTAATGATTGTCTATGGGAAATTTACAGTTCAGCGACGGAGCGTCGCCACATTGTAAACAGACATGCTGCGTTCTGAAAAGACGCGCCGCATGTCCGTTTCCGCGGGTCTGCCGCCTGCGTCTTTTAACGCATAGTGGAGACGGGATTTCGTGAAATCCCCTCCACTATGCTGTAACATCTGGACGTTGACACTGCGGCTCTACGCAGCATCCAACCCTCAGCATTTCCTGACTGTGGAAACATAGCCTTAGACTTTAATACCGCGCAGCTTGACTTTGACATTTCATATCCACACCAGCCACATTGTGTTTTATAGCTGTACTCTACAAATTATTATAGTGCTTTGTAAAAAGCACTATATTGTTATTCCCCCGTAGACAACTTCTTATTATAGTGCTTTTGTAAAAAGCACTATATTGTTATTCCACCGTAGTCAACTTATTCTTCTTCTTATTATTATTCAGTCCGCAATTAATGCGGCCCGAACCGCTGCACGCACAGACTCCAGTGAGGTGTCATTTCGAAGCCAGCGTTCCTGGCAGGTGTGCTAAGTATTTTTCGTGTTGATCGGATTTGTAGTTTTGGCGCAATTTGCGTTTGAAAATGTTGTCTCAATGCATTTCAATAGGGAAATCTTGCCATAAGCTTATAATGGCAGTTATTTTGAAATTGCCTCAGAAATCAGCCCAACTGCCACCTGGCTGATTAGCTCATTGATATGCGAAGTCAGACCCAGTTACTATGCCAACGCCTATGAACTCTACATGACCCCACTAGGACACAGGTTTGTCAGATAATATCAGCTCTTAAAGTGACCCGCGCACCAAATCGGACCCTGAGGTGCCAGCCCACCAAATTGTTACCTGAGGTGTCCAGCCCACCAAATAGGAGGCCGAGGGGCCCCAACCACCACATCGGAGGCCGAGGGGACCCAACCACCACATCGGAGGCCGAGGGGCCCCGACCTCCAAATCGGAGGCCGAGGGGCCCCGACCTCCAAATCGGACCCTGAGGGGCCCCGACCACCAAATCGGACCCTGAGGTGCCCCGACCTCCAAATCGGACCCTGAGGGGCCCCGACCTCCAAATCGGACCCTGAGGGGCCCCGACCACCAAATCGGGCCCTGAGGGGCCCCGACCACCAAATCGGACCCTGAGGGGCCCCGACCACCAAATCGGACCCTGAGGGGCCCCGACCTCCAAATCGAACCCTGAGGGGCCCCGACCTCCAAATCGGACCCTGAGGGGCCCCGACCTCCAAATCGGACCCTGAGGGGCCCCGACCACCAAATCGGACCCTGAGGGGCCCCGACCACCAAATCGGACCCTGAGGGGCCCCGACCACCAAATCGGACCCTGAGGGGCCCCGACCACCAAATCGGACCATGAGGGGCCCCGACCTCCAAATCGGACCTTGAGGGGCCCCGACCTCCAAATCGGGCCCTGAGGGGCCCCGACCACCAAATCGGACCCTGAGGGGCCCCGACCACCAAATCGGACCCTGAGGGGCCCCGACCACCAAATCGGACCCTGAGGGGCCCGACCTCCAAATCGGACCCTGAGGGGCCCCGACCTCCAAATCGGACCCTGAGGGGCCCCGACCTCCAAATCGGACCCTGAGGGGCCCCGACCACCAAATCGGACCCTGAGGGGCCCCGACCACCAAATCGGACCCTGAGGGGCCCCGACCTCCAAATCGAACCCTGAGGGGCCCCGACCTCCAAATCGGACCCTGAGGGGCCCCGACCTCCAAATCGGACCCTGAGGGGCCCCGACCACCAAATCGGACCCTGAGGGGCCCCGACCACCAAATCGGACCCTGAGGGGCCCCGACCACCAAATCGGACCCTGAGGGGCCCCGACCACCAAATCGGACCATGAGGGGCCCCGACCTCCAAATCGGACCCTGAGGGGCCCCGACCTCCAAATCGGGCCCTGAGGGGCCCCGACCACCAAATCGGACCCTGAGGGGCCCCGACCACCAAATCGGACCCTGAGGGGCCCCGACCACCAAATCGGACCCTGAGGGGCCCCGACCTCCAAATCGGACCCTGAGGGGCCCCGACCTCCAAATCGGACCCTGAGGGGCCCCGACCTCCAAATCGGACCCTGAGGGGCCCCGACCACCAAATCGGACCCTGAGGGGCCCCGACCACCAAATCGGACCCTGAGGGGCCCCGACCACCAAATCGGACCCTGAGGGGCCCCGACCACCAAATCAGCCCCAGAGTGGCCCCACCCACCAAATCGGCACCTGAGTGATGCAAACACCTCAGAATATCTCATATCCTGGGGTAAAATACTGAGTGATGCAAACACTTCAGAATATCTCATGCCCTGAGTAGTCTACATCTCCGTAGGATTTTTGAGAATCGTGAAGTAAACCTCTGGGAGAGGTGAGCACCTCATAACTGGTTATGTTGCAATGTACAGTAGATCTTTGGATAAGGCAAATGCCTCAGAGTGGGCCATATTATGAGGTAATGCTCTGGGAGAGGAAAACGCCTCAGAGCTGCTGGTACCGTGAGGTAATTGTCTAGTTATTATAGTGCTGTGAAAAAGCACTATCTTGTAATCTGAACGCTGCTAATTTATTATAGTGCTTTGAAAAAAACACTATTTTGATCATTCCTGGCTCTCAGTTCTACTGTATCTAATTGAGGGGGAAAAGCCTACGGTGTATGTTTTGGCTTTCTAATAGTTATGGATTTGAGCTGAAGGCACATCTTCAAACAGAAAACTTAAATTACACAAAAAATTGATAGGATGCTTATTTTTTTTTCAATCAGCTGTGTGGTCAGCTGAAGTTAATTACTATGATGCAACCTAGGATTTTTACTTTCACTTTACCTCAGCCTGTGTGAGGGAGCACTTCAACATATATTCAATTGACATATTACACTGAACAGGTTAGAAAAATTATATGTATTTAATATATTAGTGATTATACATTTACTTATTGACTCTTGTTATTGTCTGGTGCATTTTTTTTACATTTGTTGGTAACTTATGGTGACAGACACATTTTGGAGTCACCAGTTGTTTCATGACAGGATTTTTCCATTACTCTGTTATTTGGTAGGATTGTTCTGAGAGGATTTTTCTATTTTGCTATATTCCCACTACTGTTATAGGTTTCCTATCACAGAAAAAGCTGAGCGGGGAGCATTTTTACCTTCAACTTTGCTACAGCCTGTGTAACCGAACACATCATCATCAGCAATTCAATTAGCATATTACAGTGAACAGGTTAGAAAAATTATATGTAATTAATATATTAGAGATGATACATTTACTTATTGGCTTTTGTTATTGTCTGGTGCATTGTTTTTTTGTTTTGTTTTTTTCTGTTAACCTATGGTGACAGACCCATTTCTGACCCACCATCTGTTTTATAGAATTTTTAGATTAGGCCTTATTCACACAGGCAATTATTGCTAGTAAAATTGCTTTGAACAGATGTGAATTTTTTTTTCTATGGGCTCCTATGGTAGAATAATTGCTAGCAATTTAAAATGTAAAAATTTAGGGCAGTGCTTTCCTGTCATAGGACACCATAGTGAAAAAATCATCTCTGTTCAAAGTGATTTTCACTAGAAAAATCGCTAGCAATAATTGCTAGGGAAAATCGCCTGGGTAAATAAGGTCTTAGGCTGTGTGCACATGATGCAGATTTGGTGCAGAAAAATCTGCTGCAGTTCTGCACTAAATCTGCATCTCCTGGCAGAATCTGCAGGTGCGTTTTTGGTGCATTTTTGATGCGTTTTTTGTGCACAAATCTGCATCAAAAACGCACCAAAAACGCACCTGCGGATTTCTATTATGGAGGGGTGCAGAAACGCTGCAGAACTGCACAAAAGAAGTGACATGCGCTTCTTTGAAATCGGCAGCGTTTCTGCGCAGATTTTTCTGCACCATGTGCACAGCTTTTTTTTTCACATTGATTTACAGTGTACTGTAAATCACAGTGCAGTTCTGCAGCGTTTCTGCTGCAGAAAAATCTGCTGCAGTTCTGCGCTAAATCTGCATCGTGTGCACATACCCTTAGGGTTCATGCACATGGCCACTTTTACCCAGTGCTGCTGGTAATTATCATTTTGATTTTCTCCACCATTACCATTATAGGTCAGTGACCTACTGTATAATCAGCGATTACCACCAGTCTTTTTGCTGGCCCCATTGAAATAATTAGGGCGCAGTCCTACTATGAATTTTCGGTGGTGATAATCACAGCCAGAAAAAGCACTTGTGTGAATAGGCTCTTAAGGCCCCATCACACAGTACGAGATTTGTCATAACGAGTCGACAATCTGTGATGTAGCAGGCTTGTAACTCTGACTTCATACTGTGTGAAATACTGTACACGGTTGGGCCACTACTCTTCTTTGTATAAGTTGAAAGTTCAGCCCTTTCTTTGCTCCTAGGAATCCTGCTGTGACCGCGCTATCGCTACATGTGACAGCGGGATATGACATTGTATACATATGTCGCAGCATCACAATTGAAGAGGTTATCTGCCAGTGTGACAGGGCCCTTACTCTGTTCTTTTAGAGGATTTTTTCTATTAAGCTACATTTTCAGTATTGTTACAGGTTTTTGGTCACCTGCTCTGTCATAGAAACAACTGAACGAAAGGCAAGAGGAGAAAAATGTATTAATTTTTGTTCTTTTTGATAGTGGAAATGGAATGGATTCATTTGGCCTCTTTAAAAATACAAAAGCAAAGGTTGCAACCCTTTTGTTTCTGTTTAAAAAAACTGAAAAGAATACAAATGAATATAAAATGAATCATAATTTCCCATTGCCTTCAATGAGAACAAAAATGAATCAATTTTTCTCCATTTTCTTCAATTCATGGATGGAGTACTTGTACAGAAAGGAAGTCAGAACAGTAGAAGTGACCATTTAGGGCTAAAACACACGGCTGAAAAAAGCATCTGAATTCAGATGCTTTTTTGGGGGCGTGTGTGAAGCTCTGGCCACGAGTCAGCAGTGCAGAACTCTGAGGCTCAGGTGAGCCTCCGAGTACAGGCCGGACTACATGGCACTCAGAGACTGAACTCTGAGCACTGAGCAATTGTCAGGTGCTCAGAGTTCAGTCCCTAAGTGCCATGTTCAGGTCAGGCTGTGCTCTGGGGCTCACCTGAGCTCCAGAGTTCAGTTCTGCAGACCAGGCATCCAGGGTGGATATTCCTGTCCAAATTTGGACGGGAATATTCACCCGTGTGTCTTTGCCCTTACTTTGACAGGATTTTTCAGACAGAATTTATCTATTAGGTTGTGTTCACACATTCATTTTTTTCAGTTATGCTGATCAGTTTTTTTTCATTTGGCTGCACCAAAAAAACATCTGTTTGCTTCAGATCCATTTTTATTTCAGTTTTTGAGTAACACAACAGCACAGGCTGCAGCAGAGATGTTTAAGTTTATAAAGCTAAAACAAAATGGATCTAAAGCAAACTGAAGCCATTCCATTTTTTCAAGCTTCATTGAAATCAATAGCAGAAAAATGTTTTTGTTAAATGCTAAAACATATGTACGAGCACAATTATTACGTGACTACATAGTGTGGCATCACACAACCCTGTCGCACAAAAATGCTATTTATATTTGCTATTCTGAGGTGATTCTTAGGCCGGCGTCACACTGGCGTATCGCATCCGATGCGAGAGCATCGGATGCGATATGCTAATGACCCTCGGCTCCTGCTCGCAGCAGAGCAGGAGCCGAGTGTCATGCGTCTGTGCTCCGATTCTCTCGCACAGGGAGGATCGGAGCACAGCTGCGGAGGAGGCGGAGAAATGAATTTCTCCATCTCCTCCATTGCTGGGGTCCGCTTATAGCGCACATCACTCGGATGATATCCGAGTGGTGTGCGCTGTCTCACTAGCACCCATAGGCTTATATGGGTGCGAGTGAGCCGACAAAAAGTCGGCTGCTGGGAGCGGCCCCATAACTTAATATTGGTCCGAGTGCAATGCGATTTTTTTATCGCATTGCACTCGGCCGTTTTAAACGCCAGTGTGACGCCGGCCTTACCGTTGAAAACAATGCGTTCAGATTTTTGCCATGATTCTCTGGTGCAAGATTTCTGGCAAACACTTGCCCGTGTTTTTTAGCCGCTATACATCTGTCTTTTAGTTTAGTTGCTCCAAAAAACAGATCAGTATGAGAACCCCTTTACACTCTTCAATCATTGTTCATCAATTGTTCGGCAGATCTGTGGTTGTAGTGAAATTGTGGACAATCAATGCCAGATTTGTGGCCATGTGCAAATGGAATACGTCCCCAATTTAATAGCAAGCACTGATCTGATGAACCATCAATAAACAATCATTGAAGTGTATAAATGGGTCCTCAGGGTTCATTCACATCTACATTTTGACAGATCCACCCTACTCTGCTTTTCAGCAGCAAGATGAATTGGTAACACACATAGAAACTATCACTAAAGGGGGTCACATACTGTGATGTTGCTATAAGCGATTGTTGACAAGCATCGCTCATGGCTATATGCTGGTATGTTGGTCGCTTTGGTTAGACCCAGCAATACTCACTAGTAATCATAGCAACTTATTGAACAATTAGCCATGGTTGCAATTCTTCTAAAATGTGGCAATGTACATACATTGCTGTGATTTTAGCAGTATTGCTAGAATTGTATTTAAATGCAGTATTTGCCTGTCGATAGTGACAGGTGAATGACTTGCCATCTCCCAGGCATAAGTAATTGAGTATGATTTATTGCTCAGTACCCAGTTTGTAGCTTCATTCAAAGCTAGTAATATTGCTTGTTAGATGGCTGATGCCAGACAATATCATTGATACTGATGTTCATGTGTGTAAACCTCCCCTAACACTGACAAGAGGATACCATGTACTAAAATTGCGTTAATCTGCTTGTGCGTTTTATAAGTGGAAAGACAACTCATGTATGCAGTATTTTTATCCTTGTATATAAAAAGTGCTAGCAGATTAACATTATTTTAGTCTATGGTTCCTCTTGTTAGTGTTATGGGGGGTTGCATGCACAGATATCTCTAGAAATATTGTTTGTTAGAGGTTGGCACCAGCGATCTAACGAACAATATCACTATGTTACAAGTGGGCTGCAATTCTGGCACCCAGTTATGAATTAATTGCTTGATGTGTAGCAGATTGTGGTCCATTCTGATGTTTACTATAGCTAATTGATAGTGCCATTTGAAAGCAACTCTAGTAATATCACTAGACCTGAGCAATGTATTTTTATTGCCGTGGGTGTAGTGGAATCACAAACCATGGCTTCTCTCTCTGATTAGCAGCCTTGACTGTTTGTGGCTGCCAGGGATCATTCACAGTGATATTCTCATGTGTAAACCTCCACTTAGTGCATGATGTTACAATGCGTTTTACTGAACTATGCAATAATGTAGATGTAAATGTAGCCATAGGACTAAAGGTACCGTCACACATAACGATATCGTTAACGATATCGGCAAAATAGACGTCAGTAATGAGTACAAAATGCACATGTATGGCGACTCAATATCAGATAATTGAAAATAGGAGAACTTCGAGTCAACACTAGCCACAGAGTATATTAAAAAAGTAATATTTTATTAAGTAAATGTTAAACAAAAATACAAATAAATAATAATCACTAATATCAGGTGCACAGCAACTGTATCCTAAGGTACATCTGTGTCAACCAGGTGTACAGGACAGGGCCCAGTTCAATATACAATAACAGTACATGTGATGACAAAACATCAACAATAAAGTGCTATCTATACGTAGGCTGTACTGCATGAGACATATGGTGATCTTAGTGCAAGTCTGCTGATAATATCCGTATAATACAGATCATCACATATGCCAGATATACTAAAAGAACATTCAAGGGAATAGGTTACCCATGTGTGCAGAAAGGGTCCTGTCCGGCTCCTGGGTGACGATCCCAACGATGTCACAGCAGGATTCAGATCGCTGCTGCGTGTCAAACACAACGATATCGCTATCCAGGACACTGCAACGTCACGGATCGCTAGCGATATCGTTGTTAAATTGTTCAGTGTGAAGGTACCCTTAGGGGAGCTTTACACGCCATAATATATTTGGTAGTGATTGCTAGTAATGGTCGCTAGTGTGATTGCATGACCTAACGTTTGTTGCATTCAATCTTAGAGATGATCACTAGCGTTAAAAACAGCTTGTCTGGTTGGTTGTTTCAACTGCTGCAATGCAAAATCAATTCTATTATATTCCAATACAATTCACTCCATTTAAGATAATGAACGTTACTGCGATCTAAAATCTGCTGAGCATCTGCAATCAATTAGTGATGGATTGCTCTGTCAGGTTTGTGGCTGCATTCAAATGGAAAAATATCGGCCACATACAGCTGGCACTAGCGATCACCTGCACAATATCATGAGCAATACATTGTGTAAAGCTCTCCTTTGGGTGTGTTTACACGATACAATCATTGTATGTCTGGTTGTTGACGACAGCAAATTTGTGCAGATACAATATCTTTCCTTTTGTACACAGCCACATATCTGGTAGTGACCAATTAATTGCTCAAAAGTCGTAGGTCATTTGCAGTCTGCTTTTCAGTGATATTTGCACAACTGTTGCAATGAATTTGTAGTGTAGCCAATGAGGCAAACAAATTTTCACTGACGCAAATGTTTTAGTGAACGACTATTAGAAGTAGGATACACTGTCCTATTTGAGATCGGACATCCAATGTCAGATCCTATTGAGCTCTATGGGTCCATTGCTTACTAAATTAGCATCCAATTCAACCATCTGAATTGATTTTTAAAGATCAGACCTGTCAGACTTAAATGTGAGATTGAATGTTGATCCATAGGAATCAATGGCTCCAACATCAAAATTGGATAGGGTACAATTAGATGCCATCAGTAGCATCTGACATTGGATCTGACTTTGGATGTTGGATCTCATGTCAGACAGTGTGTGCTAGGTCTTATTTGGCTGCTAGTGATTGTCGCAGCGCTAAAACTGAACTATTGGTTGTGTGGTCACAACAGCCACTATAGCTAGTGATGGATTTGTCTAAGGCCATGTTCACACTTGTCGGATTACAGACTGATTCTTCTGTTGGAATTTTCAGTAGGATTTTTCAGTTCCGTAGGTCAGGGGTGTCAAACTGCATTCCTCGAGAGCCTCAAACCATGCGTGTTTTCAAGATTTCCTTAGCATTGCACAAGGTGCTGGAATCATTCTCTGCAGGTGATTAAATTATCACCTGTGCAATGCAAGGAAATCCTGAAAACATGACCTGTTTGCAGCCCTCGAGTAATGCAGTTTGACACCCCTGCCGTAGGCTTACTCTGAATTAAACCATAGGCAGCAATGTAAAACAGTCAAATCCCTGTGCACACTTGCTAGTGGAATTTTCTGACCGGATTCATCTGTTTGGACGGATTTTTCACTCCGCTGTATGTTGTTGTTCTCGTCGGATCCGTGTCGGAGCTCCGATGGGGGCAATGCATTATAAAAAAAACCCACTCCTAAATTCCGTCGGTAAATCCGATGCCAAAAGCAGTGCATCGGATTTATCGGCAGAATTTCAGCGCCCAATTCGAAGGAAGAATCAGTCTGTAATCTGACAAGTGTGAACATAGCCTAATATCATAGTGTCTAAACCCATCTGTAGGCTGGGCTTACATGCCTAAATAATTGTGCTATCATCATTGTAATGATTAAATAATTATTAATTCAGAGCTATGATTGCAGTGAAATCTTGTACATATTGATCCATTTGTACATGGCCACAAACCTGGCACTGAATAATTTTTCACTGAAAATCTTGTGTTGTCCTGCAGTCTATACTTGACTTAAGGTACCGTCACACTGACCAACTTAACAACGATATTGCTAGCGATCAGTGACGTTGCACGTCCTAGATAGCGATATCGTTGTGTTTGACACGCAGCAGCGATCTGGATCCTGCTGTGACATCGTTGGTCGGAGCAGAAAGTCCAGAACTTTATTTTGTCGCTGGATCTCCCGCAGACACCGCCGAATCAGCATGTGTGACGCCGATTCAGCGATGTCTTCACTGGTAACCAGGGTAAACATTGGGTTACTAAGCGCAGGGCCGCGCTTAGTAACCCGATGTTTACCCTGGTTACCAGCGTAAACGTAAAAAAAACAAACACTACATACTTACATTCCGGTGTCTGTCCCCCAGCGTTCTGCTTCCCTGCACTGTGAGCGCCGGCCAGCCGTAAAGCAGAGCACAGCGGTGACGTCACCGCTATGCTTTCCGGCCGGCGCTTAGTCAGTGCAGAGAAGCAAAACGCCGGGGGACAGACACCGGAATGTAAGTATGTAGTGTTTGTTTTTTTTACATTTACAATGGTAACCAGGGTAAACATCGGGTTACTAAGCGCGGCCCTGCGCTTAGTAACCCAATGTTTACCCTGGTTACCAGAGGACTTCGCATAGTTGGTCGCTGGAGAGCTGTCTGTGTGACAGCTCTCCAGCGACCACACAGTGACGCTGCAGTGATCGGGATCGTTGTTTAGATCGCTGCAGCGTCGCTAAATTTTGGAGATAAATCGTTAAGTGCCAGGTTTGTGGCCATGTACAAATGGAACAATATGTCCCCGATCTAATCAACAATGATTGCACAATTATTGAAGAGTGTAAACCTATTGTCTGTTGACAGCATTTTGTTTCTGAAAACCTGTTACTAAAGGGATGCATTATCATTATTACTGTACAGAATGCCACGCAAAGGGAAACGATCTGAAGCTCAAAAAAAACGCTTGCAAAGAATCAATATTTCTACTTGTGAAAAGTCTGGTAAGCTGCCACTTGGTCATAGCATAGAAGAGAAGAAGCAGTTAGAAATTGCCTGTGATGCTGCTGTATTACAAAAAGAACAGATCAAAAGCCTTACTTCTGTACAAGCGTCTCACAGTCAGGGCGATTACAGGTATACAGAATTTTCCAGAAACAAACAGTGCACATGTAATTCCCTAATTTTTCTCATTGCCCTTAATGAGAACTCAAAGTTATCAAGTAATGATCTTGATTATATTTTGAAAGAGGGTGACTTGTTGTATACAAGCACAAAGCAAAGGCTAATTACTGATGGCAAGTTTGTGCATGACTTTTTTGCTCATGATGAGCTTCCAGACACTGTTGTTTACAATATGCATACATACAGTGTTATTAAATTTCCCTCACAGTATGGATATTTAAGGAAGCGGGGACCTGATGGTGCGCCAGACTTTTTGGAACTTTCTGAAAGATTACAGTGTCTGTCTTCAGATATAAAATATGCACTACTCACAATGAGCAGTTTGACTATTGCTGTGTTCTGCAATAGTTTAGGCCACTTTGGTTTTTTCGATCCTCACTGTAGGTCTCCTGAAGGTTTGTTCTCTGACACAGGTACTGCTGTAATGGTGACTTTTGAATATCTGAATGACATCATTGAAAGACTGCTTTTATTTCATGCATTGCTACAAACACCTGATGAGTGCATTTATGAATTTATGCCAGTTATGTTTATTTGTACAATGGACAGTCAGCAGGCAAACAGTTCTTCTAATATACAATCTGCAGTGAGCAAAAAGAATGCACCAGTCGACGGATGTGGTACTTCAAATTTAAACACATTAAGCATGCTAAAGCGTAACAAAAATAGAAGGCGCAGAATAGTAATAGCAAATAAACAAAAGAAAATGTACCATAAAGAGGTCATCAAATTCAGAAATCATATTTATTATGAAAAAAATAAGACAAACATGTTAAAGAACCAAAAAGACAAGTATTCAAATTATTCTCATTTTAGAATAAAACAAAAAGCATTTATTACAGATCGATATTCCCGTGATGCGCACTACAGGATGAGGCAACAATTATATGTCAAGTTGCATTATTCTAGGGATGCAGAGTACAAATTGAGGCAAAAATCATATGTAAATGTACGCTATGCCCATGATCCAGATTACAGACTGAGGAAAAAATCATATGTAAATGTACGCTATGCCCATGATCCAGATTACAGACTGAGGAAAAAATCATATGTAAATGTACGTTATGCCCATGATCCAGATTACAGACTGATGAAAAAATCATATGTAAATGTACGTTATGCCTGTGATGCAGACTACAGATTTAAACAGCTAGCATACATGAAGAAACGTTATCTCAATTACCCTGAATTTCAAACAAAACGGAAAATCTACATGCAACAGTATGCATCAGACCTTCAAAACAAGCAGAATAGGAAGCAACGTTTTGTAGAAAAATACAAAAATGAAACTTATTTCAGAATGTTTCATAAAATGTTATGTGCTTTCAGGATACAACAAAAATATAAGCAGTCTAAACTTCAACTAATCCGACAACAAATCAGAGCAGTTAAATCAAATTCTGATGACAGAGTTAGTGCTATAATGCAACAAGCCATTGACACCTTTCATATGGAAATACAGAGTGGACCAACTCACATCTGCACAAGCTGTCACAGAGCCCTGTTCCCCAAACAGGTGAAAGTGTGTAAACGTGAGAAATATAAAAAAAACACAGCCATGGTATCACATTGTCTTACAGGGAAATATGTTCATGTTTGTAGTGATGGCTGTCAACATGTAGAACTATGTGCAGTACCTGAAAGGATGACAGAGTGGATTTGCCACAGCTGCCACGAAAACCTAATGACAGGAAATGTTCCTCCAATTGCGGTTTTTAATAAGTTAGAACTGGCGCCAATTCCAGCTGAACTTGCTGACTTAAACATACTCGAAAGACACATAATAGCACTATATATACCATTTGCAAAAATAATCACTCTCCCTAAAGGGCAACAGCGAGCGATCCATGGTTCTGTTGTGTGTGTTCCATCAGAAGTGGAGACAACAGTCAATGCATTACCGAGACCCATTAGTCAGTCTCAGTTGTTAAAAGTAAAGCTAAAAAGACGACTTAATTACAAAGGGCACTACCAATTCCAAACGTTAAATATGTGCAAAATACTAACTGCACTGCTTAAACTGAAAGAAGTACATTCTGAATACAAAAATATAGATATCATTAATGATAGCTGTCACTTTGATCAGCTATGTCATGACTTAACAAATGAAGATGATATAATAGAAAACATATCTGAAATTAGAGATGATATTCAACAAGCAATTGATTTAATGGAAACAGACAATTGGGACGACATTACAGTAAATGAAGAAGCAAGACCCAATAACCAACTCCCAGAACCCTCAGAAGAAAACATTGATCAGGAGGACTTGCATGCTTCGGATCAAGAAACTAATGAACAGAATGGCGCTTGCTACTTTGATAGTTGTTTACAGCCATCTGATATTGCCCAAGAGCTTATAGCATTTGGTGAGGGTATCTTTTGTGTTGCACCATCGGAAGGAAAAAAGCCAGTGAGTTTTTTTAGAGTACCAAAACTAGAGGCTATGGCTTTTCCAGTTCAGTTCCCGACTGGTATTAACACCTTAGAGCAAATGAACAGAATTAGGAATTTGACTCCGAGCAGGTACTTTAATGCACGTCTCCTTTCTGTCGACAATCGTTTTGCTATTGATTCAAATTATATTTTCTTTGCACAGTTTGTCACTGAAATGCATTTAGCAACATCCAGTATGTCCATTCAGCTCCGGAAAGGAAAACCTGTGACCAGAGATGGACGTAAAATCACAGTTCAAATGCTGAAAGATAAGAACGAAGTTGAAAGACTAGTAAGGAATAAAGATGCAACTAGATTTATGCAGCCATTGAGAGGCACTCCAGCTTATTGGGAGAAAACCTTGAGAGATCTTTTTGCTATGCTTCGTCAGTTGGGAACTCCAACTTTCTTCTGCACATTTAGTGCTGCAGAAATGAGATGGCCAGAAGTCATTCAAATAATAAAGGCTCAGCAAAATGAGCAAGTTAATTTTTCTGAGATGGACTGGGCCTCAAAATGTGAAGTTTTACGTAGTAACCCTGTAACAACTATGCGTATTTTTGAAAAAAGAGTAGAAGCTCTACTAAGACATCTACTCTTGTCACCGGCACAGCCTATTGGAGAGGTCATTGACTACTTTTATCGAGTGGAATACCAAGCTAGAGGATCTCCACATATACATCTTTTGGCTTGGTGTAAAGATGCACCTGAATTTGAGGTTGATCCTGATAAAAAAGTGTGTGAGTTTGTGGATAGATACATAACATGTCAGCTACCAGATCCTAATGCAGACCCAGATCTTTACAAAATTGTAACTGAAGTACAAACTCATAGCAAAACACATTCAAAGTCATGTAAGAAAGGGAAAAAACATTGTAGATTCGGATTTCCAAAGCCACCAGTAGAACATACTTATATAACAAGACCTGTTCCAGCACAGACGAGTGAAGAACAAGCAGCTGATTCAGACAGTGATCCATCTGTCATGTCCCTTGAAAAAGCAAAAAGGAGACTTAAACCCCTTTGGGATTTACTGCATAAACCTGAGGCTTCATCTGCAAGCATATCCCAACTACTTGCACAATGCAAATTAAGTCATGAGGAATACAAGTGTTGTATAAGTTTCCTAAACAGTTCTAGTGCGCTAATGATGAAACGACAGCCAAAGGATGCCTGGGTAAATAATTATAACAAGCATTTGTTAAGAGCATGGAATGCAAATATCGATATTCAGTATATATTAAATCCACACTCTTGTATAATGTATATTTTATCGTACATTTCAAAAGGTGAACATGAGATGAGTGATTACCTTAAAAGAATTGTTGCCGACACAAGACAAGCTAACATATCTGATCGTGATGAAATGAAACAGATTATGCAGGCCTATTCTAAAAATCGAGAGGTCAGTATTCAAGAAGCCGTTGCCCGTGTATGCAGTCTGAAACTTAAATCCTGTTCTCGTCTTGTTGTATTCATACCCACTGATGACAATGCCTTAAAAATGAGTTTGCCTTTGAGGTCCTTAAATGATAAACGTCCAGAATCAGAAAATGTTTGGATGTCAGGAATAACAGAAAAATATCACAACAGGCCAGACACACCAGAGTTTGAAAACATGTGCATGGCAGAATTTGCTTCTACTTATAGAGCAGTCTATGGTAGGCAGAGAAAAAGCAGAAATGTCCTGTCCCTTCTAAATGGTATTGGATCCATTCAAAAACGAACACAAGGAAAACCTGCTGTCATTAGATATGCTCGATTTTCCCAGAAAAATTCTCCTGAGAAATTCTATGCCACAGTACTAAAACTATACCTACCCTACCGCTCACCTACACAGCTCAAACCAAAAGATTTCCCATCATACGGATCTTTCTTAGCTTGTGGAACTGTACAGCTTCCTGGAAGTAACTGTATTCAGAGCGTGTCTTCAATTGTCAAAAAAAATAGGGCACCGTACGAAAAATACAGTAAAACAGTCGAAAAGGCCATTGAAGAGCTTGAAAGAAATGGACCGATGGAGGATGCATGGGCGACACTGGCTCCAGAGTCTGAACTTATTAGACTGGAGTGTATTTCAGAGCGTGAGGAGATAAACCCAGAGGAACTGAATGAATTAGATGATGTTCCTGAATACAGTAAAAGTCCCAAAAAGAAATGTACCACAGCAGCAACATTTGAAGGACCTGTTGCAAACCCTGCTGTGATGAGACAGATGTATCAGAATCTGAATCAAAGTCAGGCATCCATTTTCTATACAATACGTAAATGGTGCGTAAGACGTGTGTGTGGAGAAAATCCAGAACAGTTTTTTCTATTTGTGACTGGGGGAGCTGGTACTGGTAAATCACACCTCATTAAATGTATCTATTTAGAGGCATCAAAGATACTTCAGAGGCTTCCCAGGATTTCTGAGGAAACTGACATTTCTATGCCTACTGTTCTACTCTCAGCCTTCACTGGCACAGCAGCCTTTAACATTTCAGGCAAAACTTTACATTCCATTTTTAAATTACCAAGAAGTCTTAAACCACCATACCAGGGGTTGGGAAATTGTCTTGATGAGCTGAGAGTAGCGCTGTCAAATGCTGAAATTATTATTATTGATGAGGTGTCCATGGTCTCCAAACCACTGTTTGCTTACATCAATTGGAGGCTACAAGACATTAAAGGTATCAAAAAGCCTTTTGGAGGCATGTCTGTTCTAGCAGTGGGAGACTTCTACCAGTTGCCACCTCCAGGTAAAGCGAAACCTCTCTGTGTTTTTGAAGACCACGTGCTTGATTTCTGGCAGGACCTCTTTCATGTAGTTACCCTCACGGAAATAATGCGCCAAAAAGAGGATGTAGCATTTGCCGAACTATTAAACAGAATTAGATTAAAAGGCAAGGGAGAGGCAATATCTGAAGTAGATAGAGCCTTACTTTCTCAGCAGTTTGTGACTCAAATTGAAGATTGTCCAAAGGACGTCCTTCATGTGTTTGCCAGAAATAAAGATGTAGATGAGCATAACGCAGCCATTATATCTGCTTTGCATTCTGTAGTGATAAACATCGATGCACATGACTACAAAAAAGATCTTAAAACAGGGCGGATGGAAAAGCAGAAAATACCTTTTGCAAGTCAAAAAGGGGATCTGCCAAACAGGCTGCAAGTTGCTGAGGGTGCACATGTGATGCTGATTAGAAACATAGATGTGGAGGATGGACTAGTAAATGGTTCATTTGGAAAAATTGCTGCTATTGTTTCCCAATTAGAAGATGATAAAATAATTGTAATGAAGCTTGGTGTTGAATTAGATAATCCAAATGCTGGACAGAAGAATCACAACAGGACATGTACACCAACAGGTAACTTGGTGTATATAGAGAGAATAGAAGAGCCCCTGAGCAAAAAAGGAGTTGTTCGTCACCAGTTTCCTATTAAACTTGCTTTTGCCTGCACAGTACATAAGGTGCAAGGCATGACTGCAACTTCTGCAGTAGTTTCATTAAAGCATATTTTTGAACCAGGCATGGCATATGTTGCTCTCAGTAGAACAACTTCCCTTTCTGGACTACACATTTTTGACTTCAATGAAAATCAAATCTATGCTGATCCACAAATCACAAGATCTTTGGAAAACATGAAAATAGCAACAGTCAATAATGCTATGCCTTTACTCAATAGTCTTCCATGGCCAAGTTCTCCTTTTCTAACATTTATTCACCACAACGTAGAAGGACTGTCAGTCCACATTGATGATGTGAGGAGTCATCATGAAATGTGTCGTGCAGACATTTTATGTTTCACTGAAACTCATCTTTCAGGCCAATTTGTCAGTAATGACATACAATTACAAAACTATCAAATGTTTAAAAGAAACAGGCAGGTTTCATATTCAACCTATTCTAATCTGTCTAATAAGAATGGCGGTGGAGTTGCCATCTATGTGAAACATGACATTCAAGCAAGTCCAATGCAATATATGCAGAGCGTGACTGACCTTGAGTTCCTGGTTTTGAGAGTTGAGGCACCAATTCAAGCTCTAATTTCAGTAATTTACAGGCCTCCAGATTACAGCACTAATCTGTTTTTGCCACAACTCTCTAACTTGTTGAATTCGTTAGAAATTATTGAACATGGTCCACTAATTATTTGTGGTGACTTCAATGAAGATCTATTGTCAGATAGAAAGAAGCCCATATTTGAAATGCTGCAGTCCAGAGGCTACAAACAGCTAATTACAGCAGCTACTACAGAGAAGAATACACTTCTAGATCATTTGTATATTTTCAGCCAGCAGTATTGTGCCAAATCTGGTGTACTCCAAACATATTACAGTTATCATAATCCTGTTTATTGTATTTTAGCCTAATTTGCACTTCTGTAATCAATTGATCTCCTGCAGTACTGCTAGACATGTGGTTCTCCTCCCACTCCTTTCCCTGTGGAGGGTTAAAAGGCAGGAGCTAAACTCAGGGTAGGATGCAGGCAAGCACCTGATGTGTTGTGGATCTTTTCTCTTTTATGAGGGAAGAGCAGAGACTGGGAGTACAAGTATGATTACAGTTTACTAACTAGTTGGCTGGGTTTTGGCTTAATCTCCTCTCTATTCCACATGCCCTCTGGCAATCTTATCTTTACTGAACTCAGGGCCAGGATGCAGACAAACACCTGTGCTGTGGATCTTTTCTCTTTTATGAGGGAAGAGCAGAGACTGGGAGTATAAGTATGATTACAGTTTACTAACTAGTAGGCTGGGTTTTGGCTTAATCTCCTCTCTATTCCACATGCCCTCTAGCAATCTTATCTTTACTGAACTCAGGGCCAGGATGCAGACAAACACCTGTGCTGTGGATCTTTTCTCTTTTATGAGGGAAGAGCAGAGACTGGGAGTACATGTATGATTATAGTTTACTAACTAGTAGGCTGGGTTTTGGCTTAATCTCCTCTCTATTCCACGTGCCCTCTAGCAATCTTATCTTTACTGAACTCAGGGCCAGGATGCAGACAAACACCTGTGCTGTGGATCTTTTCTCTTTTATGAGGGAAGAGCAGAGACTGGGAGTACAAGTATGATTACAGTTTACTAACTAGTAGGCTGGGTTTTGGCTTAATCTCCTCTCTATTCCACATGCCCTCTAGCAATCTTTTCTTTACTGAACTCAGGGCCAGGATGCAGACAAATACCTGTGTTGTAGATCTTTTCTCTTTTATGAGGGAAGAGCAGAGACTGGGAGTACAAGTATGATTACAGTTTACTAACTAGTAGGCTGGGTTTTGGCTTAATCTCCTCTCTATTCCACGTGCCCTCTAGCAATCTTATCTTTACTGAACTCAGGGCCAGGATGCAGACAAACACCTGTGCTGTGGATCTTTTCTCTTTTATGAGGGAAGAGCAGAGACTGGGAGTACACGTATGATTACAGTTTACTAACTAGTAGGCTGGGTTTTGGCTTAATCTCCTCTCTATTCCACATGCCCTCTAGCAATCTTTTCTTTACTGAACTCAGGGCCAGGATGCAGACAAATACCTGTGTTGTGGATCTTTTCTCTTTTATGAGGGAAGAGCAGAGACTGGGAGTACAAGTATGATTACAGTTTACTAACTAGTAGGCTGGGTTTTGGCTTAATCTCCTCTCTATTCCACATGCCCTCTAGCAATCTTTTCTTTACTGAACTCAGGGCCAGGATGCAGACAAACACCTGTGCTGTGGATCTTTTCTCTTTTATGAGGGAAGAGCAGAGACTGGGAGTACAAGTATGATTACAGTTTACTAACTAGTAGGCTGGGTTTTGGCTTAATCTCCTCTCTATTCCACATGCCCTCTAGCAATCTTATCTTTACTGAACTCAAGGCCAGGATGCAGACAAACACCTGTGCTGTGGATCTTTTCTCTTTTATGAGGGAAGAGCAGAGACTGGGAGTACAAGTATGATTACAGTTTACTAACTAGTAGGCTGGGTTTTGGCTTAATCTCCTCTCTATTCCACGTGCCCTCTAGCAATCTTATCTTTACTGAACTCAGGACCAGGATGCAGACAAACACCTGTGCTGTGGATCTTTTCTCTTTTATGAGGAAAGAGCAGAGACTGGGAGTACAAGTATGATTACAGTTTACTAACTAGTAGACTGGGTTTTGGCTTAATCTCCTCTCTATTCCACATGCCCTCTAGCAATCTTATCTTTACTGAACTCAGGGCCAGGATGCAGACAAACACCTGTGTTGTGGATCTTTTCTCTTTTATGAGGGAAGCGCAGAGACTGTGAGTAAAGCCCCCATCACACATAACGAGATCGTTAGCGAGATCGCTGCTAAGTCACCAGTTTTGTGATGCTACAGTGACCTCGGCAGCGATCTTGCTGTGTTTTACGCCTAGTAGCGACCAGACCCCCACTGTGAGATTGCTGATCGTGATGTAACGGCCTGGACCATTTTCTGATCGTTCCTCTCCTGCAGGGTGGCATGCATCAGCATGTTTGACGCCTAAGCAACGACCTCCACAGCGATTTCCTGGTGCGTGGCTCGTCTAACAGGTCGGCGTATGGGTCGTTACAGCGACCCATATCGTTGCTGTGTCGCTGTGGACGTCGTTGTTTTTCACATCTCACCAGCGATCCCAACGATCATTTCGCGACGTTCCAGCGATCCTGGCCAGGTCGGATTGTTGTCGGGATCGCTGGAGAGTCGCTTAGTGTGACGGGACCTTTAACGTATGATTACAGCTTACTAACTAGTTGGCTGGGTTTTGGCTTAATCTCCTCTCTATTCCACATGCCCTGTAGCAATCTTATCTTTGCTGAACTCAGGGCCAGGATGTAGACAAACACCTGATGTGTTGTGATCCATGTCATGTCAGATCCATCACGGATCACCTTCTGATGGAGAGGGGCGCAAGTGGAAACGAAGCCTAACCCTGTACTGCTGAGTGGGGTATCTTGCCTCAGCAGTCCATTTACATTTACTTATACTGCTGTATTTTATTTTGTCTTTACTAGTTCTCTATTTACCTGAGACTATATCAGGTATACAGCAGTCCTTTTAAGTTTACTTATACTGCTGTAGTTTATTTTGTCTTTACTAGTTCTCTATTTACCTGAGACTATATCAGGTATACAGCAGTCCTTTTAAGTTTACTTATACTGTTGTAGTTTATTTTGTCTTTACTAGTTCTCTATTTACCTGAGACTATATCAGGTATACAGCAGTCCTTTTAAGTTTACTTATACTGTTGTAGTTTATTTTGTCTTTACTAGTTCTCTATTTACCTGAGACTATATCAGGTATACAGCAGTCCTTTTAAGTTTACTTATACAGCTGTAGTTTATTTTGTCTTTACTATTTCTCTATTTACCTGAGACTATATCAGGTATACAGCACTCCTTTTTTCGTGTATTTGACTCAGGACCCAGTGGATTACGGGTTTTATTATTATTTTTTTAGTTTTACAAGTAAGGTATGGATGCCTTTCTGTGAGTAACAATATTATGTTATAAATAACTAGATTTTACAGAAAAGTTGTTGATCCAGGGATTTAATCTGACTGCCATATTTGGAGTCGGGAAGGAATTTTTTCCCTATGTGGAAAATTGGCTGCTACCTCATGGGGTTTTTTGCCTTCCTTTGGATCAACACTACATGATAGGTACACTAAAATAGGCTGAACTGGATGGACACAGGGCGTTCTTCAGCATAAGGGGTCAAAATAAGAGTGTGCAAATTTGTAGGTAAAAATCGAATGCAGGGAGGCGATCTGTGGGGACCTAGCCAAGATTGGGAGACGATTTGTCCCTGGTATGTGACATCTAGGGAGACACGGTATCCCTGGTATGGAACATATAATATACATATGTATGAAGCTGAGTTACGGCTCCTACACACGTATTTTATTAGTGCGAATTTGCACTAAAAAAACGCACCCCATTGATTTCAATGGGTTTACACACACTAGAGATGGGGGGGCTAGAGAGGAAACAGAGCAGACATATTTTGGTCAGTCAAGTGGGGAACATGTTAACAATCTTTCACCCATCTCTATTACACGTCTATCACCCACATTTATTATACATGTCATTTCCCACCTGTCACACACATCTCTCAAGTCTTCTTGTGTCAATTGTCTGCATGCCTGAAGAAATGCTTCACACTTCTATCAGACACATATCGCAAGCACGCATCGCAAGCGTGCATCACAAGTATGCACACGATATATGCAGCGCAAGCATGCTCAGGATATATGCAGAGCAAACATGTACTGAAGGCATGGGGTGCAAGTGTTTGGACAGAAGGCAGGAAAGTCCAAGCACCCTCACATTAAGTATATACCGCGACATGCACAGAAGGCAGGAAAGTGCGAGTTGTGTGCACCCCATACACCTTATGTGTGAAGCACAAACATGCACTTGCATGCAAGCACAAGCATGTATGTAATGCATGTAATCGCGGCACCTATATCGTACATATATCACACTGTACTTCTATGATGTAGTGTAGGCATTTACTGAAGGCATGCATGCCACTTGCATGAGATAGTTTTATTGCAAGCGGACGGCTTGCATCCCCACTAGTTGGGTTCTCTGGCTAGCATGGGGAACTGACTCTTCTTTCAAAGAACCTGCACCTATCATCACCACACTTGGGGAAGGGGTTATAACGGATTTGTTTTGCAGGATCATGTGTGGCATATGTGGGCATGCATCACCACTAGTCGTGTTCTCTGGCTAGCATGGGCTACTACTGACGCTTCTTTCATAAAGTTTTCGATTCTGTCGGCTCCATTTCGGGGTCCGTCTCTTTGCAGTTTTCTGTATAGAAGACGGACACCCAAGAGGACAACTGAGATGGTGCCTACACATGGCGGAAGACAATACGTGTAAGAACCTGAACTGATCATCACTTTAGATTGTAAGCTTTTAGGAGCGGGGTTAGCGCTAGGTAGGAGGATAGATATGATGCAGGGTGATGAAGGCTCCCTTATGTTTCGTTTTTCTGTTAGCTTTGTCTCAATGTTCGCCTCTTTGTAGTTTCCTGTAGCTGGACACCCACAGGGCAGAAAAACGAAACATGACAGACCCTGAACCGACCGCCATATTTGGGGTCAGGAAGGAATTTTCTTTCCCCCCTGAGACTCGGATCTCCGGGGGTTTTCTTCGCCTTTCTCTGTATCATCGAGTTGTGTCTCTTCTGTCTTACAATAGGAGGACGATTTGTCTCCCGGAGCTCAGGCTCCACCATGGTCCTGATACTAGAGACGCAGCTCCTGTCCTATAATACACGCCGTTATTAATGGCTCCTCTGCTAAATGCAAATAAAAGGAATAAAATGTTTTAAAATGAATTTTTTGCAATCAAACTTTTTTTTTTATTCGCAAAGCCAAATGTACATTGGCTACTCTAAATTTTGACCACCCTAGCTTAGATAGTCTCCCCTTTTATTTTTTTTAGTTAGTTAGGACTCGCAAGAAGATGAGGAGCCTTGACGTGGCTTGCGAGCTTACGTATTGCTGCACAAATTTTCAGCTACTTTTTTTTTTTAAGAGTTGCATTTTGCATAAATTACGTTTTTAAAAACTGAAATTTGGGCAGAATACTAACCAAGACCTCATATACAATCATTGTGGTACAAAAAAGTAGACAAACAAATGAATGTGAGAATTTTGCATGGTGGGCTTTACACAATACAATATTGATTGCAATATCATCAGCTGGCAGATAGAGATGAGCAAATGATTGCTCGGTGCCCGGTTTTCGACCAAGTTTAAGCTTAGAGAAATCTGATTGATAGATCTTTGGTAACCGCTTTTGGCAGACGATATTGCTAGTGATCTTGACTAGGGATGAGCCGAACCCGTCTTTTGCCGTTAGTTTGAACCATTTCCGAATACTAACTTTTTTTTATACGAATCTGAATACTAATACACATGAATACGAACATACGCAATAGGGGAAAAAGTGCGTATATACTGTACGTACGCATATTCGCTAATATGCGTACATATATTCGCTAATATGCGTACACATATTCTCTCATATACGTACGCATATTCTCTTATGTGTACGCATATGCACATGCATAGCGGCATAGGCGGTGGAGTCAATGGGTTACAAGCAGGGACTCCAGAGCTCCGGAGGAGTCCCTGCTCTTAACCCATTGACTCCACTGATGCCGGGACCTGCTCTTTCGCTGTCATCTCACCTGCTGCTGATGCCGGGACCTGCCGATGGTGCTGATGCCGGGACCTGCCGATGGTGCTGATGCCGGGACCTGCCGATGGTGCTGATGCCGGGACCTGCCGATGGTGCTGATGCCGGGACCTGCCGATGATGCTGATGCCGGGACCTGCCGATGATGCTGATGCCGGAACCTGCCGATGATGCTGATGCCGGGACCTGCCGATGGTGCTGATGCCGGGACCTGCCGATGGTGCTGATGCTGGGACCTGCCGATGATGCTGATGCCGGGACCTGCGGATGGTGCTGATGCTGGAAACCTGCTCCGCTGACCCCACGCCGCCGACAGGTAAGATGACAGAAAAAAAAAAAAAAATTGGGGGGGAACGAACTTTCAGCGTGTGTTCGTACCCACCTAAAGTGAATACAAACACACAAGATTCGTTACTAATAACGAACCTCAGTGAACGGTTCAGCTCAACCCTAATCTTGACACATTTAAACTTCACCTTATATGTTCTGGGGATCTTCCACATGTTGGCCGGTGTCAGATCTGCAAATTCCATTTTTAATTTGCTCTTACATTTTCTGAAGATCAACATAAAATGGGCCCTAGGAGGCGCAAGTGGCCTCAGCAGGTCCCCAGGGGTTAAGCTCAACCCTGAGGGGCTACAACTACCAAACCAGTGCCTGAGGGGCACCCAAGTGTGAAAGTCTTGCAGGGGCAGCCTGGGCACCATTCCAAAGCACTATCTGTAGTTCCTTCAGGAAATACCCATCTAGTTCTTCTTATTATTATTAGGCTTTTTTCCGCAATTAATGCGGCCCGAACCGCTGCACGCACAGACTCCAGTGAGGTGTCATTTCGAAGCCAGCGTCCACGAGAGGTGTGCTAAGTATTTTTCGTGTCGATCGGATTTGTAGTTTTGGCGCAATTAACGTTTGAAAATTGTTTTTCTCTCATTGGAATGCATTGCCAATGCATTTCAATAGGGAAATTTTGCCATAAGGTATAATGGCTGATTACTGAGGCAATTTAAAAAATAACTGCCAACTGCCACCTGGCTGATCAGCTCATTGATATGCGAAGCCAGACCCAGTTACTATGCCAACGCCTACGAACTCTACATGACCCCACCAGGACACAGTTTTGCCAGATAATATTAGCTCTTAAAGTGACCCGCGCACCAAATTGGCACCTGAGGTGCGCAGCCCACCAAATCGGACCCGAGTGGCCCCGCCCACCAAATCGGACCCCGAGTGGCCCCGCCCGCCAAATCGGACCCAGAGTGACCCCGCCCACCAAATCGGACCCAGAGTGACCCCGCCCACCAAATCGGACCCAGAGTGACCCCGCCCACCAAATCGGACCCAGAGTGACCCCGCCCACCAAATGTGACCCAGAGTGACCCCGCCCACCAAATGTGACCCAGAGTGACCCCGCCCACCAAATGTGACCCAGAGTGACCCCGCCCACCAAATGTGACCCAGAGTGACCCCGCCCACCAAATGTGACCCAGAGTGACCCCGCCCACCAAATGTGACCCAGAGTGACCCCGCCCACCAAATGTGACCCAGAGTGACCCCGCCCACCAAATGTGACCCAGAGTGACCCCGCCCACCAAATGTGACCCAGAGTGACCCCGCCCACCAAATGTGACCCAGAGTGACCCCGCCCACCAAATGTGACCCAGAGTGACCCCGCCCACCAAATGTGACCCAGAGTGACCCCGCCCACCAAATGTGACCCAGAGTGACCCCGCCCACCAAATGTGACCCAGAGTGACCCCGCCCACCAAATGTGACCCAGAGTGACCTCGCCCACCAAATGTGACCCAGAGTGACCCCGCCCACCAAATGTGACCGAGTGACCCCGCCCACCAAATGTGACCCAGAGTGACCCCGCCCACCAAATGTGACCCAGAGTGACCCCGCCCACCAAATGTGACCCAGAGTGACCCCGCCCACCAAATGTGACCCAGAGTGACCCCGCCCACCAAATGTGACCCAGAGTGACCCCGCCCACCAAATGTGACCCAGAGTGACCCCGCCCACCAAATGTGACCCAGAGTGACCCCGCCCACCAAATGTGACCCAGAGTGACCCCGCCCACCAAATGTGACCCAGAGTGACCCCGCCCACCAAATGTGACCCAGAGTGACCCCGCCCACCAAATGTGACCCAGAGTGACCCCGCCCACCAAATGTGACCCAGAGTGACCCCGCCCACCAAATGTGACCCCGCCCACCAAATGTGACCCCGCCCACCAAATGTGACCCCGCCCACCAAATGTGACCCAGAGTGACCCCGCCCACCAAATGTGACCCAGAGTGACCCCGCCCACCAAATGTGACCCAGAGTGACACCGCCCACCAAATGTGACCCAGAGTGACCCCGCCCACCAAATGTGACCCAGAGTGACCCCGCCCACCAAATGTGACCCAGAGTGACCCCGTCCACCAAATGTGACCCAGAGTGACCCCGCCCACCAAATGTGACCCAGAGTGACCCCGCCCACCAAATGTGACCCAGAGTGACCCCGCCCACCAAATGTGACCCAGAGTGACCCCGCCCACCAAATGTGACCCCGCCCACCAAATGTGACCCAGAGTGACCCCGCCCACCAAATGTGACCCAGAGTGACCCCGCCCACCAAATGTGACCCAGAGTGACCCCGCCCACCAAATGTGACCCAGAGTGACCCCGCCCACCAAATGTGACCCAGAGTGACCCCGCCCACCAAATGTGACCCAGAGTGACCCCGCCCACCAAATGTGACCCGGAGTGACCCCGCCCACCAAATGTGACCCAGAGTGACCCCGCCCACCAAATGTGACCCAGAGTGACCCCGCCCACCAAATGTGACCCAGAGTGACCCCGCTCACCAAATGTGACCCAGAGTGACCCCGCCCACCAAATGTGACCCAGAGTGACCCCGCCCACCAAAGGTGACCCAGAGTGACCCCGCCCACCAAAGGTGACCCAGAGTGACCCCGCCCACCAAATGTGAACCAAAGTGACCCCGCCCACCAAATGTGACCCAGAGTGACCCCGCCCACCAAATGTGACCCAGAGTGACCCCGCCCACCAAATGTGACCCCGCCCACCAAATGTGACCCCGAGTGGCCCCGCCCACCAAATCGGACCGCGAGTGGCCCCGCCCACCAAATCGGACCCAGAGGTGCCCCGCCCACCAAATCGGACCCAGAGTAACCCCGCCCACCAAATCGGACCCAGAGTGACCCCGCCCACCAAATGTGACCCAGAGTGACCCCGCCCACCAAATGTGACCCAGAGTGACCCCGCCCACCAAATGTGACTCAGAGTGACCCCGCCCACCAAATGTGACCCAGAGTGACCCCGCCCACCAAATGTGACCCAGAGTGACCCCGCCCACCAAATGTGACCCAGAGTGACCCCGCCCACCAAATGTTACCCAGAGTGACCCCGCCCACCAAATGTGACCCAGAGTGACCCCGCCCACCAAATGTGACCCAGAGTGACCCCGCCCACCAAATGTGACCCAGAGTGACCCCGCCCACCAAATGTGACCCAGAGTGACCCCGCTCACCAAATGTGACCCAGAGTGACCCCGCCCACCAAATGTGACCCAGAGTGACCCCGCCCACCAAAGGTGACCCAGAGTGACCCCGCCCACCAAAGGTGACCCAGAGTGACCCCGCCCACCAAATGTGAACCAGAGTGACCCCGCCCACCAAATCGGACCCAGAGTGACTCCGCCCACCAAATGTGACTCAGAGTGACCCCGCCCACCAAATGTGACCCAGA
This sequence comes from Ranitomeya imitator, assembly GCF_032444005.1. NCBI lineage: Eukaryota > Metazoa > Chordata > Amphibia > Anura > Dendrobatidae > Ranitomeya > Ranitomeya imitator. The sequence continues at coordinate 679,998,896 of NC_091282.1, forward strand.
GTGACCCCGCCCACCAAATGTGACCCAGAGTGACTCCGCCCACCAAATGTGACCCAGAGTGACCCCGCCCACCAAATGTGACCCAGAGTGACCCCGCCCACCAAATGTGACCCAGAGTGACCCCGCCCACCAAATCTGACCCAGAGGTGCCCCGCCCACCAAATCTGACCCAGAGGTGCCCCGCCCACCAAATCTGACCCAGAGGTGCTCTGCCCACCAAATCTGACCCAGAGTGGCCCCGCCCACCAAATCTGACCCAGAGTGGCCCCGCCCACCAAATCGGACCCAGAGTGGTCCCGTCTACCAAATCGGACACAGAGTGGCCCCACCCACCAAATCATCCCCTGAGGGGCCCCGCCCACCAAACCAGCGCCTGAAGGGCACCCAAGTGTGAAGGTCTTGCAGGGGCAGCCCGGGCACCATTACAAAGCACTATCTGTAGTTCCTTCAGGAAATACCCATCTAGTTATTATATGTTTTCTCTTAGCCAGATAAAAAGAGGTCACTTGTATATTTATGAGGCCGTGTTTTTCATTACAGAATTCAAAGGGGGTTCAATACAGTCCTAAGAAAACATCCAAGTGTTATCCATGTGTTTTTCCAGGCAATTAAAGACTTTTCAGTTTATTTTGGGTATTTGAATTAAAAACAACAGTTCTTTACTATTTACTGAATCATTTGTATTTGGGTGCAAATATAATAACTTACTGTCCATGCTATTAAAATGTTTAAAACTGCTTTAACTTTTAACAATTACAAACTGCCTTGGATATGAAATGGCAAGAACAACTGTGGAAAAGGAGTCATATGCAGATACAGAGGGGAATGACAATGGCAGACAAATAAACAGGAAAACACAGCAATACAGGTACACAGATAGGCTGGGAAACAGGACAAAATAAATTCACAGGAAAATAAAGCTGACAAACAAATACTAAAATAGAGAGAGGAAACTGTACAGACATACAGACTCATGACTATACAATGGAATAAGACAAAATACAGATACACAGGGAAATGTAATTTGCAGTTATTTGTAATCCGAATCCGTTTGGTAAAAATTTTCAATCAAGGTTTTCACTTAAACTAAAAAAAAGTTACTATATTCCTCAATTTTGAAATGGCAAGACCATATAAGAAAAGTCATGTAATTATGGAAATCATTTTAATGCTATGAAAATAAAATGGAAACTTTTTTTTTTTCAAACATCTCCATTTAATCAGTATGGAGAATGAGCGTGTATATGCACTTATACGCCTTGACTGCCATTAACGCCATGAAGAGGCCTTCACGAGGTAAAGTCACACAGGTCCTACGCCGTATGTTATGGTGAGGGGTGACCGATTGTAAGGTATCCGGACCCTTCTAGTGTTAATTCCAGGTACATTAACAGCTTGACGTGACATTGATTCGTTTGTGGTCGTGCCGCCGGAGGGAAGGAAGAGGGGAACAGGGCTTCCTGCTGAGAGTTGGGGGCGGGGAGACTGAGAAAAGGGCACGCAGCCAGAGAGGAGAAAGCGCGCGCAAGAGGAGAGTTGCGGGCCAGAGCAGAGCAGCGTGCAGAGCAGTGAGTGGTGCGCTCGGTGTCCATTGCCCTCAGAGAGTACTAGTGCGGTAGCAGGCCGCATAGAGGGGGTCCCGTTATCTGCAGAGGCAGGCGTGTACAGAAGCATGCCAAAGAGAGAGAGATCGCTGCAGAGCCGTGCAGAGTGGAGCAAAGTCTTGCAGAACAGAGATGTGCAGAGCCGTGCACACAGAGCGGAGCTGAGTAGACATAGAGAGGAGTGCTTTGGTCAGGAGCACCAGCGCCAAAGAGACCAGCGTCGCCTGCCGGCAACAGCGGGGACCAGGGAGAGCAGGACGTGCGGTGTGTGCCTAGTGATAACCAGAAAGTACAAGCTGCTGTACACGACATGACTGTTGAGTACCGCACATGCGCTGCCCCAAGAGAGCCCCCCACGGGACTGACACTTGCACCCTGACGTTGGGAGACAATAGTTGTCCTGACCGACTGTTACCTGACTACCCCATTTGAGATTATTAATGGGCCACATTGAGCTTGTACCAGACTGTGTCCCATGCCTTTAATAGCCACATTAGCATATGGACTAGGTCCAGTGGAAGGTACCGGAGACCGACCACTGCCACCAGAAGATGGAACCAGCGCCTACAGTACCCTTCAGGAGGAGGTGCTGCGCCTGCCATTGCCGGCGCTATGTAGTGCGCAGCAGGAGCTGCAGTGTGAGAACTTCCATATACATATATTGTTTCCTAATTGTTGTGTTTGAACTGTTGCATTTCACCGTGCCTTTAATACCGTTCACTCTTTACCTCCCTGCCTGGAGTAATTCCCCTGTAACTAAACCTGTTAACCCTTGCTCTGCCTCCCGTCCGTCACTGCATCCCGCGATCCTGCTTGATATCTTACATAGACATAGGAGAAACAGACAAACTAGTTTCAGCTGAATGTTTTAATCATGATATGGCGTTAAGCTGATACGAGTTTGTCTGCTGGAGGATATTCTTTTTTTCTGCTATTTATCTCCATGTCCGAGACTGGGGCTGCTCCGTAAGCTGCCTAAAAGATGAAGACTGCTAATCAAAGTTTGGTGAGACTATTCCTGTACCCCATATTTCCCTCTGGTTTCTATGTAAAGGATATTGGACCGACAATCTAAATACTCATAGCTGTGTACCAAAATGCTGATTTTGGATCAAGAACTGGCTGTTGGTGTAGCTCTTGTTAGTACTTGTTGTTCTGTGAATTAACACACCTGGCTGGATGTAACCACACACCCACAAGTTTTTAAAAATGCGGTCACAACAAATAATTTACCAATGAGTACACATAAGCCTGTGCAAATATAATATAGAAAGGGTAGAAATAAAACCATTTAGAAGACACATCCAAAAAAGCAAAGGTATAACATAGTTTTATTGAATGACTGTAATATACCGTATAACAAAGATACAATACTTTTGTGGTACGGTGCAGTCATATAGCCACCACGTGGTAGAGACAATGTAAGGAATATGCCCCAGTGAGATGAATCTTGAACAATTAGATATTAGTAGATCTTTTGAAATTCAAATGAGCTAAAATTATTTGCAGCCAATAAATTTGTGCAAATCTCCATACTGGAAAGCTTGTAATTGCCCAGAATGTACACAGAGTGGAGACGGGAGAGAGAGAACATAGCTTACTATAAAAGCTTTCACATTACATGTGATGGGGAGAGAGAGGACCTGGTAACCAAAAGAGCTTACACTTTACTGGACAAAGAGAACCACACTGACCAAAAGAGCTAACAATCTACAGAAGAGAGAGAGAGAGAGGACGCTGCTGATCATAAGAGCTGACACTCAACAGAACAGATAGAGTGAGGGACCTTGCTGGCCAAATAAACTAAAACTCTGCAGAAGATAGAGATCTTGTTAATGATAAGAACGTACATGCTACTGGAGAAATAGAGAACAAGAGGACCAGAGCAGAGTTCTGTGCGGGTTGATGAAGCAGGAGTACGTCTGTTTGTCTGTACACTGTGGGGGAGTTTCATACTGTGTGTTTGCAATGTTCCGTGGGGACATCATACTGTGTGGGGGAGCTGTGGGGTCATCATTCTGTGTGATGGGGACTTTGGGGGGCATCCTGCTATGTGGTCATCCTCTTGTGTGGTAGAGCATCATACTTTGTGTGTGAAGACGTTGGGGCATTATACTGTGTATTGGCATCATACTGTGAGTTACCAGTTGTGGTACCATCATACTGTGAGGGGGAATCACATTGTGTGTGGGTGCTACGGGGGGCATCCTATTATGTGTAATACTGACACTGGGGACATCATACTGTGTGGACGCATGATATTGTGTGGGGGAACTGTGGTGGCATCATACTGGGTATTGTGTGGTGGTGACTGTGAGGGACATCATACTCTGTAGGCATCCTACTTTATGGTGCTGGCCAGAGGTGTGCCTAGGGTTTCTGGCACCCGGGGCAAGAATTTTGGAGCCCCCCCCCCAGGACATATGCGATTTGCACACTTAGTCATGTACCCACGAGCCGCTCTCCCTAATCTATTATATAATTGTCTAAGGGTCCTTCCGTCTTTCTGTCTGTCTGTCCTTCTGTCTGTCACAGATATTCATTGGTTGCGGCCTCTGTCTGTCATGGAATCTAAGTCGCTGATTGGCCTCGCCAGCTGCCTGTCATGGCTGCCGTGACCAATCAGCGAAGGCCACAGTCCGATTAGTCCCTCCCTACTCCCCTGCAGTCAGCGCCCGCTCCATACTCCCTGCAGTCACCGCTCACACAGGGTTAATGCCAGCGGTAACGGTCTGCGTTATGCCATGGGTAACTCACTCCGTTACCGCCGCTATTGACCCTGTGTGACCAAGTTTTTACTATTGATGCTGCCTATGCAGCGTCAATAGTAAAAAGATCTAATGTAAGGACCTGCCATGATGTCACGGTTATGTGACCGCGACGTCATCATACCCTGGGACCAGAAGCTGGTGACAGAACTACAAGGGGCTCTCGGATCAGAAGGTGAGTATATGTTTATTTTTTATTTTTTAACCTGTGACATACGTAGCTGGGCAATATACTACGAGGCTGGGAAATATACTACGTGACTGGGCAATATACTACGTGACTGGGCAATATACCACGTGGGCTGTGCAATATACTATGTGACTGGGCAATATACTAAGTGACTGGGCATTATACTACGTGACTGGGCAATATACTACGTGGCTGGGCAATATGCTCTGTGCTGTATACTACGTCGCTGGGCAATATACTACGTGGCTGGGCAATATACTACACTACGTGGGCTGTGCAATATACTACGTGACTGGGCAATACAGTACATGACTGGGCAATATACTACGTGACTGGGCAATATAAAACGTGGCTGGGCAATATGCTCTGTGCTGTATACTACGTCGCTGGGCAATATACTACGTGGCTCTGGGCTGCATACTACGTGACTGGGAAATATACTATGTGACTGGGCAATATACTACGTGGCTGGGCAATATACTGTGTGGCTGGGCAATATGCTCTGTGCTGTATACTACGTGGCTGGGCAATATACTACGTGGCTGGGCAATATACTACGTGACCGGGCAATATACTACATGGCCTGTGCAATATACTACGTGACTGGGCAATATACTACGTGACTGGGCAATATACCACGTGGGCTGTGCAATATACTACGTGGCTCTGTGCTGTATACTACGTTGCTGGGCAATATACTACATGGCTGGGCAATATACTATGAGGACATGCATATTCTAGAATACCCGATGCGTTAGAATCGGGCCACCATCTAGTGCTCTCAATATTCAGTAAAGAAGCAAAAGAGAAGCTCATTGTCACAGGACCATACATATGAAAATCGCATATGAGTGAAGTGTCCATGTGACGACTACTGGAACCTGCAGAGCTGAATCCTGACATCGCAGCTTCTGAATTCTCACAACAAATGCACTGCACACTTTTAGGATTCTCCCTTGCTGATGGACAGTTATGTCAGCACAAGCATGTGATTTGTATACCTCTGACCACATTCCGACTAGACATGCCCGACCTCGCTCACTTCATTTTCATTGAGTGACCGCATGTATGTAGATTGCCAGCATGAGAGAATCCTGACAGCGTGCAGTGCGCACTGTGAGAAGTCAGAAGTCTGCAGTCACAAAGAATGACTGCAGACTCATTACAAACCTGGACATTCCCTTTAAAGCTCCTAACATAAATAAAAACATGAGAGTTAGTCAGTATCACAAATAACATTTACATCCAGGTACCTTATAGATGACGTCGCCTCTGGAGCCGATCTCCTTCTTTTCTTCATCTTGTCCAGACCCTGTGATGAGTTTTCTCATCCACAGCCGTCTCTGCGGACTTCCATCTTCTCCGCTCTTTTCCAGAAAATCTCCACATGATGCCCTTAAAGATACAAGTGTCATTATAATGCTCCTGAATAAAAAATTGCCCCTCACTATATTGTCTGCCCAAAATATGACCCTCACACTGTCTCTCTTATGGTACATGCTCTTCACACTAACCTCTCCTTTCCATACCGGTCCTCTTCACACTGTCCTCTCACACTGTGTCTCCCTATAGGGCCCAGTATTTATACTGTACTCTCTCATCACACTCCCGCTCCTTGGTATACTGTCCCCTCCTTGCTGTGCCCCTACACTGTCCCCCCATGCTACGCCCCCACTACTCAGTTTCTATTCTGTGCCCACTCACTTTTCTCCCCATACTGTCTCCTCACACTATTTCCCTCCCTCCTCATACTGTCTCCTCTCACATCCCTCCAGTTCACCATACTGTCTCCTCAGATATTTACCCCCTCACTTTCTATACTGCCTGCTCACCTGACTTCCCAAACTGTGACGGCACACATCCCATCACCCTCACTCCCCGTACTCTGTCCACATACATTTTTCACATTGCTACTCATACTGTGTCCTCATACATTCCCCCGTTCGCTCCTCATACTGTCTGCACCCATCCCCCCATACTGTTTCCTCAGGTATGCCCCCCATTCTCCTGTACTGTTTCCTCATATATGCCCATTATTTTCCTCTACCCCACCCCATCATTGCTCTCTTCACCACCTCCATCTTTGCCATCTCCACCAGCACTATCATTGCTTTCTCCCCCACCACCCCATATTTTCCCATTCCACCTCCATCATTGCCCATTCCACCACATCCATCATTTCCTCCTCCCCCTCCATCCCAATTATTGAACTCCCCCATCAGCCCCATCATTGCCCTCGCCTCTTCTCCCCGTACACACACACACAAAACCATTTACGTCTCTGCACATTCACCCGCAGCGCTACGCATGCACACACAAACACACACACACACATATTGCGTACAGTATAATGGCCACACCAGGTTACTCCTACACACGCGGCTGAGCTCCATACACCTTGCACACATGGCTCCGCTGCGCACACCTCGTACACACGTGGCTCCACTCCATACACCTTGTACACACGTGGCTCTGCTCCATACACCTCGTACACACGCGGCTCTGCTCCGTATACCTCGTACACACACGGCTCTGCTCTGTACACCTCGTACACACATGGCTCCGCTCTGTACACCTCGCACACACACGGCTCTGCTCTGTACACCTCGCACACACACGGCTCCGCTCTGTACACCTCGCACACACACGGCTCTGCTCTGTACACCTTGTACACACACGGCTCCGCTCTGTACCCCTCGTACACACACGGCTCTGCTTTGTACACCTCGTACAAACACGGCTCCGCTCTGTACACCTCGCACACACCCAGCTTTGCTCTGTACACCTCGCACACACACTACTCCGCTCCATGCACCTTGCACACACCCAGCTCTGCTCCATACACCTCATAGACATACACAACTCTGCTCCATACACCTTGCACACATGCTCCACACCGTACACCTCGTACACACCCAGCTCTGCTCCATACACCTCATACACACACGGCTCCGCTCCGTACACCTCGTACACACACGGCTCCACTCCATACACCTCATACACACACCCAGTTCTGGTCCGTACACCTCATACACAGACGGCTCCACTCCATACACCTTGCACACACACAGTTCCACTCTGTACACCTTGCACACACGGCTCCACTCCGTACACACATTGCTCTGCTCCATAGACCTTGCACACACCCAGTTCTGCTCTGTACACCTTGTACATACACGGCTCCGCTCTCTACACCTCGCACACACAGCTCTGCTCTGTACACCTCGTACACACACGGTTCCGCTCTGTACACCTTGCACACACACGGCTCTGCTCTGTACACCTCGTACACACACGGCTCTGCTCTATACACCTCGTACACACATGGCTCCGCTCTGTACACCTCGTACGCACGGCTTCCACTCCGTACACCTTGTACACACACAGCTCCGCTCCATACACCTTCCACACACGGCTTCCGCTCCGTACACCTCGTACACACACAGCTCCGCTCCATACACCTTGCACACACTCAGTTCCGCTCTGTACATCTCTTACACACACAGCTCCGCTCTGTACACCTTGTACACACATGGCTCCGCTCCATAGACCTTGCACACACACGGATCTGCTACATCCACACAAACCACTCCTGACCCCACACAAAAGCTTACCCTCGTCCAGCACCATGACAACCAGCAGAGTCCTGCACTACATGGAGGCCCTTGATCATGTGACTCCTGACTCCTCCCCTCCTGTGACCTCATCACAGGTCCTGTGCTCACAGAGCAGCGGCAGCCATAGTTGTGGTGTGCGGCTGTCTGCAGTAGAGGGGCTCTGATGTGGCACTGGGGGCTGCAGAATGCCACCGACGAGGAGCCTCCTTGGACCGCCGCATCATCAGGTGGCCTGCTGGCGCCCCCCTGTCGGCTGTGCCCGGGGCACATGCCCCGGCTGCCCCCCCCTGGATATGCCACTGACCCCACCCATGAAGCAAGTTACACTGCCTGTTTACCTAAGTACTATTTTTTAACTGCATCTAGCCCAGGAAATCCTTTTGGGCCTAGTAGCATTTTGTGCTACTCAGCAGAGTACCCCACCCTTAAAGTAATGATGGCCACTCGTTTTTCTTTACTTAGCTACTTTTTTCTTGCCATAATACAAATTCTAACAGTCTATTCAGTAGGATTATCAGCTGTGTATCCACCAGACTTCTGCACAACACAACTGGTGGTCCCAACCCCATTTATAAGGCAAGAAATCCCACTTGTTAAACCTGACAGGGCACACCTGTGAAGTGTAAACCTTTCCTGGTGACTACCTCTTGAAGCTCATCAAGAGAATGCCAAGAGTGTGCAAAGCAGTCATCAAAGCAAAAGGTGGCTACTTTGAAGAACCTAGAATATAAGACATATTTTCAGTTGTTTCACACTTTTTTGTTAAGTATATAATTCCACATGTGTTAATTCATAGTTTTGATGCCTTCAGTGTGAATGTACAATTTTCATAGTCAGGAAAATACAGAAAAATCTTTAAATGAAAAAGTGTGTCCAAATTCGTGGTCTGTACTTTATCTGCGTGTTCCAACTTTGGTCATTGTAGGCCGGTGGACCCCTTTTTTTTGCTGTCTGAGACTCTAATTTTATACAGCACTATTTAGCTTCCAAAATTACAAAAAGGCCACATATTTGCCAGTGTGGTATTTCCGTGACAGCGCTCATATATCTCTGTGCTCCAAGTTTGGTCATTGTAGGCCGGAGGACCCCTTTTTTGCTGTCTGTTACTGAAATTATATACAGCACTATTTAGCATAAAAAATATTTAAAGGCCACATATTTGCCAGTGTGATATTTCCGTGACAGCCCTGTTATATTTGCTTGATCTAAGTTTGTTCATTGTAGGCCGGTGTACCACTTTTTTTGCTGTCTGATACTATAATTCTATACAGCACTATTTTTCATATAAAAAAAAGTCCACATATTTGCCAGTGTGGTATTTCTGTGACAGCCCTCATATATCTGTGTGCTCCAAGTTTGGCCACTGTAGGCCGGTGTACCTCTTTTTTTGCTGTCTGAAACTGTAATTCTATACAGCACTATTTAGCTTCCAAAATTACAAAAAGGCCACATATTTGCCAGTGTGGTATTTCCGTGACAGCCCTCATATATCTCTATGCTCCAAGTTTGGTCATTGTAGGCCAGAGGAACACTTTTTTTGCTGTTTGTAACTGAAATTATATACAGCACTATTTAGCATAAAAATTTTTAAAAAGGGCACATATTTGCCAGCGTGGTATTTCAGTGAGAGCCCTCATATATCTCTGTGCTCCAAGTTTGGTCATTGTAGGCCGGAAGACCACTTTTTTGGCTGTCTGTTACTGAAATTATATACAGCACTATTTAGCATAAAAAAATATTAAAAGGCCACATATTTGCCAGTGTGGTATTTCTGTGAGAGCCCTCATATATCTGTGTGCTCCAAGTTTGTTCATTGTAGGCCGGTGTACCCCTTTTTTTGCTGTCTGATACTATAATTCTATACAGCACTATTTTGCATATAAAAAAGGCCACATATTTGCTAGCGTGGTATTTCCGTGACAGCCCTCATACATCTGCGTGCTCCAAGTTTGGGCATTGTAGGCCGATGTACCTCTTTTTTTTGCTGTCTGATACTGTACTTCTATACAACTCTATTTAACATATAAAGAAAAGGCCACATATTTGCCAGTGGGGTATTTCTGTGAGAGCCATCATATCTCTGCGTGCTCCAAGTTTGCTCATTGTAGGCCGGTGTACCCCTTTCTTTGCTGTCTGAAACTATAATTCTATACAGCACTATTTAGCATAAATTTACTTCACAAAAAAGCCCCCAAAAATTGAATACAGTCTGTTCTATCAGCCTGAGGCCTGCCTGGTGTTTGGGTTGGAAAAATCGTAGATTTGCAGGCATAATGATCAACTATTATTTCGCTACTAATAAATATATTTGTGTTGAGGATTTGAAATAGTGCAGTAGTCCATTTAAAATGGGCAAGGGAAGAGGCAAGGGATGGGGAAGTGGACGTGATGATGGTGAATGCAGAGGACGAGGCTGTGGCCAAGGTGAAAGTGGGCAACAACAAAGACCCACATCTTCTCGCTCGACTTTCCTGTCTCAGTTTCTAGGGGACCACAGCACACCACTATTAAAGCCAGAGCAGTGTGAAACAGTTGGTTGGATAGCGGATAATGCTTCCAGTCACTTAGCCACTACCACCACCACCATGTCTTCCACGCGGTCAAGTTTGAGTAGCCGTGAGTTTGGCCCGGATATTCCTCACCCTGATCCTTCTTACTCCCACCATGCTGAGTGCCCTGAGACAACTGATCCCACACTTGGACACTCTGAAGAGCTGTTCAGTTTTCCATTTCAAGATTCAGTACTATCGGCCGGTCAACTTCAAGTGGGGACAGATGAGATCGCATGTAGAGATGCCCAAAGCTTTGACCAGCCCCGGTCACGCGAAGGTGATGGTTTGAAAGTGTCAGAAGAGGTGGACAATGATGAGACACAATTGCCAGAAAGTCAGGAGGAGGAGCAGGGTGCAGATGTGGAAGATAAGGTGGTGGATGACATAGTGACTGACCCAACCTTGCAGGAGGACATGCAGAGCGAGGGCTGCAGGACACATGGGGAAGGAGGCATATCACCACAACAGCCAGAAAGAAGCAGTGTGGTGGCCACAGACAGAAGACGTGCATCCGTTCCCCGTAACACCCACATGAGGGAAGTTGCCATTCCAACTGTTAGATTTTCCCGAGTTTGGTTATTTTTTAAAGACTCTGCCAATAACACCAAACAGGCCATTTGCAGCACCTGCCATGCCTGCATCAGCAGGGGTAGCAAAACAACCAGCCTGACCACCACCAGCATGATCAGGCACATAGCAGCAAAGCACCCGACTTTGTGGGCCGAACCCCAGGCTCCAGGACCACTGCCTGCAGGTCACACCACTGCTTCTTCCACTGTTTTGCGGAGAAGTCAATCCCTAGTACACGGTGCATGTGAAGATGCCTCTAGCCCTGCACCTGTTGTGGCCCACAGTCAAGTAACACCATCATCAGCCCATCCACGTCCTTGTACCAGCACAGCCTTCAAATGTCTATAACCCAGTCTTTGGAATGCAAGTGGAAATACCCCGCCAACGCCTAACAGGCCACAGTCTTAAATTCTAATATTTCTCTTCTGCTTGCGCTAGAAATGCTGCCTTGTAGGCTCATTGAGACGGAAGCTTTCCGCAACCTGTTGGTGGCAGCCATCCCAAGGTACTCAGTCCCCAGTCACCACAATTTCTCCCAGTGTGCCATACTGGCATTACACCAGCATGTGTCCCACAACATTACCAGTGCCGTCAACAATGCTGTTACAGGGAAAGTCTAAACATGAACATGTGGACAAGTGCTTGTGGGCAGGGACGGTACATCTCACTGACGGCACACTGGGTTAACATAGTGGGAGGCGGGACCCAGTATGACCTTGGGATGGAACACATCCTCCTCACGCCGAGCATTGCTGGCCCTACGTCAATCAGGGTTGCCCCCACAGTCTACAGCTCCTGCACCTCCTCCTCCTCTTCATCCTCCATCTCTGAAATCAACACATCAGTCAGAAGCAGGAAGCACTGCAGCACTGCCTCAGCCAAGCGGCAACAGGCTGTGCTGAAGCTAATCTGCATAGGTGACAAACCGCACAATGCAGAAGAGTTGTGGACAGCACTGAAAGAACAGTCAGATGTTTGGATGACACCGCTGAACCTACAGCCAGGCATGGTCGTGTGTGATAATGCCCATAACCTGGTGGTGGCTCTGAGGCAAGGTGAGCTCACACATGTACCTTGCTTGGCCCATGTGCTTAACCTCGTGATTCAACATTTTCTGAAAAGCTACCCGAAGCTGCCAGATCTGCTAATGAAAGTATGTCGTCTGTCTGCCCATTTTAGAAAGTCAGCTACAGCTTCAGTCGCCCTTGCCGTGCTTCAGCAGCATTTGCAGCTTCCAGCTCACCGGCTGGTGTGTGATGTCCCCACGCGCTGGAACTCTATGCTGCCTATGTTGGAAAGGCTTTATGAGCAGAAGAGGGCAGTTGTTGACTACCAATATCAACAAGGCCGTCGATATTCAGTTCAGACTCCACACATAAGACCTCAGGAGTGGACATAGATGTCCGACTTATGTACCATCCTCCAAAACTTTGAGGACTGCACAAGATGGTGAGCGGCGATGACACCATAATTAGTGTCACCATCCCGCTTCTCAGCATTCTGAAAACCTCTCTGCTCACAATTAAAGAGGATGCATTGCAGGCAAAGCACGAGGACATAGAGCAAGGAACCATACAGAGGGATTGCACTCAGCCCAGCCTCATGTCTTCTCATCGTGGATTGGTAGTCAATGAGGAGGAGGAAGAACAGGAGCTACTTTCATGCACTATAGATGGTACAACAAACACAGCTGTCATACCATCTGTTCAGCGGGGATGGCCTGAGGACAGGGAGGAGGAGGACAGCATGGTCAGTCGTCCTGTTGGTGAGGATACGGAAGTCTTGCCTGTTAGCAGTCTGGCAAGCATGGCTGACTTTATGTTGCGCTGCGTTTCACGTGACCCTCGCATTATAAAAATTTTGGGTGACACTCATTACTGGTTGGTGACACTTCTAGACCCATGCCACAAGAAGAACTTTCAACCTCTTATACCAGAGGCAGAGAGGTATACTAAAATGATGCAGTACCAGAGAGCCCTTGTAGTGGAATTACTTAGAAAATTCCCATGTGAGAACGCTAGCAGCAGACATCAGAGTTTGTTGTACAACCAAGGAGTCCATGCGAGAGAGACAGAAGTACAATCCAGCTCAGGCAGTGGAACAATGGGACAGTTTTCTCAGACCCTCCCATCATGATGCCACAGAGGCAAGGGGTGCTGTCACAAGAAGTGCAATGTTTGTGAAGATGGTGAGGGAGTACCTTGCAGATCATACAAATGTCCTCCGTGATTCCTCTGTGCATTTTAATTATTGGGTATCCAAGCAAGACACGTGGCATGAACTGGCTTTCTACGCCTTGGAGGTCCTGCCCTGCCCTGCTGCTAGCATTTTGTCAGAGCGGGTTTTTAGTGCCACTGGTGGAATTATCACAGATAAGCGCATCCACCTGTCAACTGAAATTGCTGACAGGCTGACTCTTATCAAAATGAACAAGGGCTGTATTGGGAAAGACTTCTGTACACCATCAAATGAAACCAGCGAAACATAACCTCAAATACATTCTCTCTTTTGGCAAGATGTATTCTCATGCACCTCTTCACAACCACACATGGGTATACGCTTCCACATTTGGTCTGTTTGTTGTTATCCTCCTCCTTATCCTCATCCTCATCATCCACAACCACTAGATGACCGGGGTGAACGTGCTCTGTACAGTTATAGGCTGGTGAATTTTTGGGCATGGGGGCTGTGATGGCACTAGTTTATTTAGTAAGAAAAAGGACACCACATTGCGGATTTGGGCATTACATTACATTGGGCCTACCTCTTAAGTCTGTCTCCTGCAGTGTGTCCTTCACCTGCCACTAGATCACCATGGTGAACATGCTCTGTATGGTGCATTTTGGGCAAGGGAGTTGTGATGGCACTATTTTAATTTGTAAAGAAAGGACCACACATTGGGGAATTGGGCATTACATTACATTGGGCCTACTTCTGAAGTCTGTCTCCTGCAGTGTGTCCTTCACCTGCCACTAGATCACCAGGGTGAATGTGCTCTGTAGGGTGCATTTTGGACAAGGGGGCTGGGATGGGACTATTTTAATTTGTAAAGAAAGGACCCCACATTGGGGAATTGGGCATTACATTACATTGGGCCTACTTCTTAACTCTGTCTCCTGCAGTGTGTCCTTGACCTGCCACTAGATCAACAGGCTGAACGTGCTCTGTGCGGTACATTTTGGGCAAGGGAGGAGTGATGGCACTATTTTAATTTGTAAAGAAAGGACCACACATTGGGGAATTGGGCATTACATTACATTGGGCCTACTTCTGAAGTCTGTCTCCTGCAGTGTGTCCTTCACCTGCCACTAGATCACCAGGGTGAACGTGCTCTGTAGGGTACATTTTGGACAAGGGGGCTGGGATGGGACTATTTTAATTTGTAAAGAAAGGACCCCACATTGGGGAATTGGGCATTACATTACATTGGGCCTACTTCTTAACTCTGTCTCCTGCAGTGTGTCCTTCACCTGCCACTAGATCACCAGGGTGAACGTGCTCTGTACGGTGACTTTTGGGCAAGGGAGCTGTGATGGCACTAGTCTATTTTTAAAAAAAGTATCCACACTGGGGAATTGCTTGGCAGCTCATGCACTGCATTCCAAGTCTCAATGACCCACACCACTACATTGGGCTTACTTCTTAACTCTGTCTCCTGCTATGTCTATTGTTTCTCTGCTTCTAGATCACCAGGGTGAACGTGCTTTGTACTGTTATAGGCCGGTGAATTTTGGGCAAAGGGCCTGCAATGGCACTAGTATATTTTTAAAAAAGCTACCCCACATTGGTGAAACCACATCCTTGTTGTCAAAGACTTGATATAATTTGTGTACCTTAAAAAGCTCCCTTAAAAAGCTCCTATTTGTGTTGCCTGGATTCTTATGGGCCCATAAAATGCATATTGTGAAGTGGATTTTCATGGGTCCATCCAATATGTGGGTTCAAAGGCGTAATGGGGTGCATATGACTGACTATGCAACTGGGCTGGCCTTGCTGCCAATGTGTAAAGCAAAGGAGTACGGAGTACAAAATGCATATTGTGAAGTGGATTTTCATGGGCCCATCCAGTATGTGGGTTCCAAGGCTTAATGGGGTGCATATGACTCACTATGCAGCAGGGCTGGCCTTGCTGCCAATGTGTAAAACAAAGGAGTACGGGAGTACAAAATGCATATTGTTAAGTGGATTTTCATGGGCCCATCCATTATGTGGGTTCAAAGGCTTATTGGGGTGCATATGAATTGGTAGCAGGGCAGGCCTTGAATTCAATGCAGCACTTTTTCAGGAGTCCCACCGGACATCTTATGACAGGGGTATTGTGGTGCGTCGTATTTCTTGGCAGCCCATCCACTCACAGCATAGGCTACAACAGCTTAGGAGATCCACTGTGTCATAATGACCCTTTAAGAATTATTAATGCCGCCAGATGCACCAGTAAAAATAGGCTCTGTGACTTTAAGAGTCCCTTATTCATAAATGAAACACGATGGGTCTGCATATGTGTCAGACACCACATGGCCAGCTAGGGTTATTAAATGTTACAATGACATTTCCCAGTGAATGCATTTGTAGTGGTTGAAAGCAATGTTAAAGTTGAAAAACACTTAAAAAACGCAGCGTCTGAACTAAGCCTAAGTGGGAGAGGAAATTTTCGTTCTGGGGTTAAATAATTGGCCTTACAGGCATGTCATTAACTGCAAAGGATGCACCTTGACATATTTCCAAGCAAAACCCGTTTTGGTTTCGTTTTAATGTGTTTTTTGTGGCACCGGGAAAATTTGGATTAAAGCTGTAAACTAGGAGTCAGGAATGCTTCCAGAGGCGATCCCCATGATGTCGCCATGTCATTTGAGCAGTGTTACCATCATTTTCAGACGTTTTTAGGGCTTAAAAGGACCCCCGGGGGGATCACGGTAATAATACTCGGGTCTCCCGTAGACTTACATTGGGCTTGTTGTTCTGGCCGAGTACCCGAGTATTCCAATCTGCTCGACCCGAGCAATGAGCACCCGAGCATTTTAGTGCTCGCTCATCACTAATCAATAACTATGTTCTCAATCAACCCAAAAGACTCTATCAAAGCTTAATATTTTGGAAGTTGGAGTGGTTTTTTTTTTAAGAATTGGCTATCTTAGGAGGATATCTCTTTGTGCAGAATTATTAGGCAACTTAATAAGAACCAAATACAGTATATTCCCATCTCCCTTGTTAATTTTCACCAGGTAAACCAATATAACTGCACAAAATTTAGAAATAAACATTTCTGACTTGCAAAAACAAAACCTCAAAAAATTAGTTACCAATATAGCCACCTTTCTTTATGATGACACTCAACAACCTTCCATCCTTAGATTCTTTCAGTTGTTTGATCTGTTTACACCACAGCCTCCTAGACACTGTTCAAAGAGGTGTACTCTTTTCCCTACCTGTAGATGTCACATTTTATGAGGGACCACAGGTTCTCTATGGGGTTCAGATCAGGTGAACAAGGGGGCCATGTCATTATTTTTTCTACTTTGAGACCTTTACTGGCCAGTAGGGTTGAGCGAAACGGGTCGAACATTTTCAAAAGTCGCCGACTTTTGGCGAAGTCGAGTTTCATGAAACCCGATCCACCCCTGTGCGTGGTCGGCCATGCGGTACGCGACTTTCGCGCCAAAGTCGCGTTTCAATGACGCGAAAAGCGCCATTTCTCAGCCAATGAAGGTAAACGCAGAGTGTGGGCAGCGTGATGACATAGGTCCTGGTCCCCACCATCTTAGAGAAGGGCATTGCAGTGATTGGCTTGCTGTCTGCGGCGTCACAGGGGCTATAAAGGGGCGTTCCCGCCGACCGCCATGTTACTGCTGCTGATCTGAGCTTAGGGAGAGGTTGCTGCCGCTTCGTCAGAAGCAGGGATAGCGTTAGGCAGGGTCCATTAACCACAAAACCGCTTGTGCTGTAGCGATTTCCACTGCCCAACACCACCTTCGGTGTGCAGGGACAGTGGAAGCTCCTTTTTTTTTTTTTTTCCTCAGCGCTGTAGCTCATTGGGCTGCCCTAGAAGGCTCCCTGATAGCTGCATTGCTGTGTGTACGCCGCTGTGCAAACCAACTGCTTTTTTCAAAGCACAAATCCTCTTGTTTGTTTGTCCACACTTTTTATTTAATTTGTGCATCAGTCCACTCCTTATTGCTGCCTGCCATACCTGGCTGAGATTACTGCAGGGAGATAGTAATTGAAGGACAGTTCCTTTTTTTTTTTTTTTTTTTTGTGGGAGATTAAGATTGACATTTCTGCTAGAGTGCCATCTCTGTCTGTGTCATCTCTCACTCAGTGGGCCATAGAAAGCCTATTTATTTTTTTGCTTGATTTGGGTTCCAAAATCTACCAGAAAAAATCACAACATCAATCAGTGGGAGAAAAATATTGGCCTCAGGGCTTGTGTGCCACTCCTTACTCCTGTGTGTGCCATCTCTCACTCAGTGGGCCATAGAAAGCCTATTAATTTTTTTGCTTGATTTGGGTTCTAAATTCTACCTGAAAAAATCAATAAATCAATCAGTGGGAGATTAATATTGGCCTTTGGGCTTGTGTGCCAGTCCTAAGCGTGCCATCTCTCTCTCTCTCAGATAGTGGGCCATAGAAAGCCTATTTTTTTATTATTTTATTGGGTTTATAAATTTTCCCTGGGAAAAAAAAAAAAGTGGGAGATTAATATTGGCCTCTGGGCTTGTGTGCCAGTCCTGAGCGTGCCATCTCTCTCACAAATAGTGGGCCATAGAAAGCCTATTTATTTTTTTGGTTGATTTGGGTTCATAATTCTACCTGAAAAAATCAATCAATCAATCAGTGGGAGATTAATATTGGCCTTTGGGCTTGTGTGCCAGTCCTAAGCGTGCCATCTCTCTCTCTCAGATAGTGGGCCATAGAAAGCCTATTTATTATTATTTTTTTTATTGGGTTTATAAATTTTCCCTTGAAAAAAAAAAAAATGGGAGATTAATATTGGCCTCTGGGCTTGTGTGCCAGTCCTGAGCGTGCCATCTCTCTCACAAATAGTGGGCCATAGAAAGCCTATTTATTTTTTTGGTTGATTTGGGTTCATAATTCTACCTGAAAAAATCAATCAATCAATCAGTGGGAGAAAAATATTGGCCTCAGGGCTTGTGTGCCACTCCTTACTCCTGTGTGTGCCATCTCTCACTCAGTGGGCCATAGAAAGCCTATTAATTTTTTTGCTTGATTTGGGTTCTAAATTCTACCTGAAAAAATCATTAAATCAATCAGTGGGAGATTAATATTGGCCTTTGGGCTTGTGTGCCAGTCCTAAGCGTGCCATCTCTCTCTCTCTCAGATAGTGGGCCATAGAAAGCCTATTTTTTTATTATTTTATTGGGTTTATAAATTTTCCCTGGAAAAAAAAAAAGTGGGAGATTAATATTGGCCTCTGGGCTTGTGTGCCAGTCCTGAGCGTGCCATCTCTCTCACAAATAGTGGGCCATAGAAAGCCTATTTATTTTTTGGGTTGATTTGGGTTCATAATTCTACCTGAAAAAATCAATCAATCAATCAGTGGGAGATTAATATTGGGCTTTGGGCTTGTGTGCCAGTCCTAAGCGTGCCATCTCTCTCTCTCAGATAGTGGGCCATAGAAAGCCTATTTATTATTATTTTTTTTATTGGGTTTATAAATTTTCCCTTGAAAAAAAAAAAATGGGAGATTAATATTGGCCTCTGGGCTTGTGTGCCAGTCCTGAGCGTGCCATCTCTCTCCCCAATTGTGGGCCATAGAAAGCCTATTAATTTTTTTGCTTGATTTGGGTTCCAAAATCTACCAAAAAAAATCACTAAATCAATCAGTGGGAGATTAATATTGGCCTCTGGGCTTGTGTGCCACTCCTGACTCCTGTGTGCGTCATCTGTCACTCAGTGGGCCCTAGAAAGCCTATTTTTTGTTTTATTTGTTTTCTAAATTCTCCCTGAAACAATCATTTTATTTTCTTTGGTTTCTAAATTATTCCTGAAAAAAATCATTTTTTTTGTATTTTTTTTTCTCTCAAGTCTCCCTGAAAAAAAATAATAAATAAATAAATCTGTGGGAGATTCATATTGCCCCTTCTGCTTGTGTGCCAGTCTTGACTCCTGGGTGTGCCATCTCTCTCTCCCCAATTGTGGGCCATAGAAAGCCTATTAATTTTTTTGCTTGATTTGGGTACCAAAATCTACCAAAAAAAATCACTAAATCAATCAGTGGGAGATTAATATTGGCCTCTGGGCTTGTGTGCCACTCCTGACTCCTGTGTGCGTCATCTGTCACTCAGTGGGCCCTAGAAAGCCTATTTTTTGTTTTATTTGTTTTCTAAATTCTCCCTGAAACAATCATTTTATTTTCTTTGGTTTCTAAATTATTCCTGAAAAAAATCATTTTTTTTGTATTTTTTTTTCTCTCAAGTCTCCCTGAAAAAAAAAAAAAAAAAAAAAAAATCTGTGGGAGATTCATATTGCCCCTTCTGCTTGTGTGCCAGTCTTGACTCCTGGGTGTGCCATCTCTCTCTCTCTCCCCAATTGTGGGCCATAGAAAGCCTATTAATTTTTTTGCTTGATTTGGGTTCCAAAATCTACCAAAAAAAATCACTAAATCAATCAGTGGGAGATTAATATTGGCCTCTGGGCTTGTGTGCCACTCCTGACTCCTGTGTGCGTCATCTGTCACTCAGTGGGCCCTAGAAAGCCTATTTTTTGTTTTATTTGTTTTCTAAATTCTCCCTGAAACAATCATTTTATTTTCTTTGGTTTCTAAATTATTCCTGAAAAAAATAATTTTTTTTGTATTTTATTTTCTCTCAAGTCTCCCTGAAAAAAAAAAAAAAAATCTGTGTGAGATTCATATTGCCCCTTCTGCTTGTGTGCCAGTCTTGACTCCTGGGTGTGCCATCTCTCTCTCTCTCCCCAATTGTGGGCCATAGAAAGCCTATTAATTTTTTTGCTTGATTTGGGTTCCAAAATCTACCAAAAAAAATCACTAAATCAATCAGTGGGAGATTAATATTGGCCTCTGGGCTTGTGTGCCACTCCTGACTCCTGTGTGCGTCATCTGTCACTCAGTGGGCCCTAGAAAGCCTATTTTTTGTTTTATTTGTTTTCTAAATTCTCCCTGAAACAATCATTTTATGTTCTTTGGTTTCTAAATTATTCCTGAAAAAAATCATTTTTTTTGTATTTTTTTTCTCTCAAGTCTCCCTGAAAAAAAAAAAAAAAAAAAAAATCTGTGGGAGATTCATATTGCCCCTTCTGCTTGTGTGCCAGTCTTGACTCCTGGGTGTGCCATCTCTCTCTCTCTCCCCAATTGTGGGCCATAGAAAGCCTATTAATTTTTTTGCTTGATTTGGGTTCCAAATTCTACCAAAAAAAATCACTAAATCAATCAGTGGGAGATTAATATTGGCCTCTGGGCTTGTGTGCCACTCCTGACTCCTGTGTGTGTCATCTGTCACTCAGTGGGCCCTAGAAAGCCTATTTTTTGTTTTATTTGTTTTCTAAATTCTCCCTGAAACAATCATTTTATGTTCTTTGGTTTCTAAATTATTCCTGAAAAAAATCATTTTTTTTGTATTTTTTTTCTCTCAAGTCTCCCTGAAAAAAAAAAAAAAAAAAAAAATCTGTGGGAGATTCATATTGCCCCTTCTGCTTGTGTGCCAGTCTTGACTCCTGGGTGTGCCATCTCTCTCTCTCTCCCCAATTGTGGGCCATAGAAAGCCTATTAATTTTTTTGCTTGATTTGGGTTCCAAAATCTACCAAAAAAATCACTAAATCAATCAGTGGGAGATTAATATTGGCCTCTGGGCTTGTGTGCCACTCCTGACTCCTGTGTGCGTCCTCTCTCACTCAGTGGGCCCTACAAAGCCTTTTTTTTGTTTTTTTTTCCCTAAATTCTCCCTGAAACAATCATTTCATTTTATTTGTTTTATAAATTCTTCTGTAAAAAATAATTTTTTTTTATTTTTTTTTTTTCTGAAGTCTCCCTTTTAAAAAAAACAAACACAAATCAGTGGGAGATAAATATTTACATTTGCGCTTCAGTGACAGTCCTGCGTGTGTGCCATCTCATTTGTTGCCAACAACAACAGAGTGTGTAACATTGTGGCTGATTTTCGTTGTGGTCTCACCCACCTGTAAAGGGGTAGCTAAATCATACTGAAGTTATAGCTCACCGTGTAAGTTGTGTGACAGCAACAAATACCGTTCGTTTGGTAACGTTTTTAAAACAATGAGGAAGTCTGGTGGAAGAGGTCGTGGCCGGGGGCGTTCATTGTCAGCTGGTAATGAGGGTAGTGGTAGTGGTGGAGCATCAGCTGGTCGTGGGAAAAAAAATATTGCACCTAAGTCTGGAGCTGTGGAGCCAGGTTCGTCGTCTGGCTACACAAGGCCTCGAACGCTCCCTTTTCTGGGAGTAGGAAAACCGCTTTTAAAGCCGGAGCATCAAGAGCAAGTTTTGGCTTATCTTGCTGACTCAGCCTCTAGCTCTTTTGCCTCCTCTCGTGAAACTGGTAAATGTCAAAGCAGCGCGTCGTTAGTGGATGTTCACGGTCAGGGACAAGTCGCTTCCTTGTCCTCTTCAGCAAAAACAACAACAGAGAAGAATGCAGCAGGCGACACAACGGGTTACTCCATGGAGCTCTTTACACATACCGTCCCTGGCTTAGAAAGTGAAGCAGTTAACAGTCCATGCCCATTACAAGTTGAATCTGACATGGAGTGCACTGATGCACAGCCACAGCCAGACTACTATGCTGGTCCTTTGACTCAGACCACAACATTGCCCTCGCAGGGTGCTGATCAAGAATCAGACCCTGATGAGACTATGTTGCCCCATCACGAACGCTATACCACCGACCGACACGGTGACACAGACGAAGTTGCACACGAGCTACAAGAAGAGGTAATAGATGACCCAGTTCTTGACCCCGATTGGCAGCCATTGGGGGAACAGGGTGCAGGCGGCAGCAGTTCAGAAGCGGAGGAGGAGGGGCCGCAGCAGACATCAACATCGCAACAGGTTCCATCTGCCGGGCCCGTATCTTGCCCAAAACGCGTGGCAAAGCCAAAACCTGTTGGAGGACAGCGTGGCCATCCGGTTAAAGCTCAGTCTGCAATGCCTGAAAAGGTATCCGATGCTAGAAAGAGTGCAGTCTGGCATTTTTTTAAACAACATCCAATTGATCAGCGCAAAGTCATCTGTCAAAAATGTTCAACTACCTTAAGCAGAGGACAGAATCTGAAAAGTCTCAATACAAGTTGCATGCATAGACATTTAACCACCATGCATTTGCAAGCCTGGACTAACTACCAAACGTCCCTTAAGGTTGTAGCACCCTCGGCCAATGAAGCTAGTCAGCAACGCAACATCCCTTCCGGCAGTGTAGGGCCACCATTTTCCGCTCCACCTGCAGTATATGTGCAGGTTTCTTTGCCAGGCCAAAGCCGTCAGGGTCAGGGAATCACCAGTTTCGTAGTAGGAAACACTGCATCTAGGGCACCGGTGGCAACAATACCATCTCCCACCGTCTCTCAGTCTGCCATGTCCACCGGCACCCCCGCTAGTTCCACGATCTCCAGCTCTCCAGTCCAGCTCACCCTACATGAGACTATGGTTAGAAAAAGGAAGTACTTAGCCTCGCATCCGCGTACACAGGGTTTGAACGCACACATAGCTAGACTAATCTCGTTAGAGATGATGCCCTACCGGTTAGTTGAAAGCGAAGCTTTCAAAGCCCTGATGGACTACGCTGTACCACGCTACGAGCTACCCAGTCGACACTTTTTTTCCAGAAAAGCCATCCCAGCCCTCCACCAGCATGTTAAAGAGCGCATCGTCCATGCACTCAGGCAATCTGTGAGCACAAAGGTGCATCTGACAACAGATGCATGGACCAGTAGGCATGGCCAGGGACGTTACGTGTCCATCACGGCACACTGGGTAAATGTGGTGGATGCAGGGTCCACAGGGGACAGCAAGTTTGGGACAGTTCTGCCTAGCCCACGGTCTAGGAAACAATTGGCTGTAGCCGTTCGCACCCCCTCCTCCTCCTCTTCGTCCTCCTGCAGAAGCGAGAGCTCGTCCACAGACCGCAGTCGCACAACCACTCCATCCGCAGCTGCCACTGTTGCACACCAGGTCTCCCATTATGGGGCAGCTACTGGCAAACGTCAGCAGGCTGTATTGGCTATGAAGTGTTTGGGCGACAACAGACACACCGCGGAAGTTCTGTCCGAGTTCTTGCAGAAAGAAACGCAGTCGTGGCTGGGCACTGTAGATCTTGAGGCAGGCAAGGTAGTGAGTGATAACGGAAGGAATTTCATGGTTGCCATCTCCCTTTCCCAACTGAAACACATTCCTTGCCTGGCTCACACCTTAAACCTGGTGGTGCAGTGCTTCATGAAAAGTTATCCGGGGTTATCCGACCTGCTCCTCAAAGTGCGTGGACTTTGCTCACATATCCGCCGTTCGCCCGTACACTCCAGCCGTATGCAGACCTATCAGCGTTCTTTGAACCTTCCCCAGCATCGCCTAATCATAGACGTTGCAACAAGGTGGAACTCAACACTGCACATGCTTCAGAGACTGTGTGAACAGAGGCGGGCTGTTATGTTTTTGTGGGAGGATACACATACACGGGCAGGCAGTAGGATGGCAGACATGGAGTTGTCAGGTGTGCAGTGGTCGAAGATTCAAGACATGTGTCAAGTCCTTCAGTGTTTTGAGGAATGCACACGGCTGGTTAGTGCAGACAATGCCATAATAAGCATGAGCATCCCCCTAATGCGTCTGCTGATGCAAAGTTTGACGCACATAAAGGATCAGGCGTCTGCAGCTGAGGAAGAGGAAAGCCTTGATGACAGTCAGCCATTGTCTGGCCAGGGCAGTGTACAGGACGAGGTAGCGGGCGAAGAGGAGGAGGAGGACGAGGAGGATGATGGGGATGATTATATTTTTAATGAGGAAGCTTTTCCGGGGCCACTGGAAATTGGTGGCGCGGCAAGGCCGGGTTCTGGTTTTTTGAGGGACACAAGTGACGTGGATTTGCCTGAAACTGCCCCTCAACCAAGCACAACCGCAGATTTGAGAACTGGAACTTTGGCCCACATGGCGGATTATGCCTTACGTATCCTCAAAAGGGACACACGCATAACTAAAATGATGAATGATGACGATTACTGGTTGGCCTGCCTCCTTGATCCTCGCTATAAAGGCAAATTGCAAAATATAATGCCACATGAGAACTTGGAACTAATATTAGCAACCAAACAATCAACTCTTGTTGACCGTTTGCTTCTGGCATTCCCTGCACACAGCGCCCGTGATCGTTCTCACACGAGCTGCAGGGGCCAGCAGACCAGAGGAGTTAGAGGGGCAGAAATCAGAAGTGGCGTTGGCCAGAGGGGTTTTCTGACCAGGTTGTGGAGTGATTTTGCTATGACCGCAGACAGGACAGGTACTGCAGCATCAATTCAAAGTGACAGGAGACAACATTTGTCCAGTATGGTTACAAACTATTTTTCATCCCTTATCGATGTTCTCCCTCAACCGTCATTCCCATTTGATTACTGGGCATCAAAATTAGACACCTGGCCAGAATTGGCAGAATATGCATTGCAGGAGCTTGCTTGCCCGGCAGCTAGTGTCCTATCAGAAAGAGTATTCAGTGCTGCAGGTTCAATACTAACAGAAAAAAGGACTCGTCTGGCTACCCAAAATGTAGATGATCTAACCTTCATTAAAATGAACCACAACTGGATTTCGAAATCTTTTGCCCCACCTTGCCCGGCTGACACCTAGCTTTCCTATGAAAAGGTCTTGCCTGTGGACTATTCTGAATGCCTTTTCCAATCTCGTAATTTTCTGCACCTGATTGTCCAGCATACGACATGGGCCGTGGTATCGACACTTGGCGACAGCACCCGTGAGAGTGCAGTTTGTCTGAAGAGGTGGGTGAGCCCGCTTTTGGTCGACGGCACTGCCACTGGGTCCCTCCTAGTACAATAAAGTGTCTCTGGCGGTGGTGGTGCGCACCCAACGTCAGACACACCGTTGTAATATGAGGGGCCCTGGGCCTGTACCGCCGGCCACAAGACAGTTTCCCCCCACCCCAGCTCAAACAGTGCTCTACCGCTTGCAAAATTATCTCACAGCTCCACCAATGTTTAGTCTATGCGCTGACATCCTTCAATGCCTGCCACTGACAATACCATTGTATTGACATTTTTGTTATGTTAGGCCTTCGATGCCTGTCTGTGGTCACTCCTTCCACTAGGCCTCCACTGACCACACCACTGCTGCCCGTGTACCCCTGTAACCAATTTCAGAAAATATAAAAATAAGTATTTTGCTTATAAAAAAGAAAATTTAAAATTGCCTACAGCCATGTGTTATTATTTTAGGCCTTCGATGCCTGTCTGCGGTCACTCCTTCCACTAGGCCTCCACTGACCACACCACTGCTGCCCGTGTACCCCTGGAACCAATTTAAAATTGCTTACAGCCATGTGTTATTATTTTAGGCCTTCGATGCCTGTCTGCAGTCACTCCTTCCACTAGGCCTCCACTGACCACACCACTGCTGCCCGTGTACCCCTGGAACCAATTTAAAATTGCCTACAGCCATGTGTTATTATTTTAGGCCTTCGATGCCTGTCTGCGGTCACTCCTTCCACTAGGCCTCCACTGACCACACCACTGCTGCCCGTGTACCCCTGGAACCAATTTAAAATTGCCTACAGCCAGCCCAATTTTTTTATTTTAGGCCTTCGATGCCTGTCTGCGGTCCATTCTTTCAACTACTACTACACTGACCAGGGCACTGCTGCCCGTGTACCCCTGGAACCAATTTAAAATTGCCTACAGCCATGTGTTATTATTTTAGGCCTTCGATGCCTGTCTGTGGTTACTCCTTCCACTAGGCCTCCACTGACCACACCACTGCTGCCCGTGTACCCCTGTAACCAATTTAAAATTGCCTACAGCCATGTGTTATTATTTTAGGCCTTCGATGCCTGTCTGCGGTCACTCCTTCCACTAGGCCTCCACTGACCACACCACTGCTTCCCGTGTACCCCTGGAACCAATTTAAAATTGCCTACAGCCATGTGTTATTATTTTAGGCCTTCGATGCCTGTCTGCGGTCACTCCTTCCACTAGGCCTCCACTGACCACACCACTGCTGCCCGTGTACCCCTGGAACCAATTTAAAATTGCCTACAGCCATGTGTTATTATTTTAGGCCTTCGATGCCTGTCTGCGGTCACTCCTTCCACTAGGCCTCCACTGACCACACCACTGCTGCCCGTGTACCCCTGGAACCAATTTAAAATTGCCTACAGCCATGTGTTATTATTTTAGGCCTTCGATGCCTGTCTGTGGTCACTCCTTCCACTAGGCCTCCACTGACCACACCACTGCTGCCCGTGTACCCCTGGAACCAATTTAAAATTGCCTACAGCCATGTGTTATTATTTTAGGCCTTCGATGCCTGTCTGCGGTCACTCCTTCCACTAGGCCTCCACTGACCACACCACTGCTGCCCGTGTACCCCTGGAACCAACATCAGAAAATATAAAAATAAGTATTTTGCTTATAAAAAAGAAAATACTGGAGAGATATCAAATGCAGACATTTTAACATTAAAAACAAACACACAACTAAAATCTGGTACAGTACTAAAAATGGCCACCAGCTACAATTACTTTCTCCTGCAAGTAGTTAACTGAAAGGTTTTTTAAATTGAAAACACAGATATGGCATCCACCGAGTGTTGTCCTGTCGCGTCTTCTTTATATTATTGCCGAGAAGATGCAAAACAATGAAAATAATAAAATCATTAATTACCAAAATAATAGAGAAAGTCAACACCACATTGCAAATAAACATTCATTCCAAATAAAGAAGCAGGGCGCGTCCGAGGGTGAGTATATACCTAATAAGAATATAATCACCCTCGGACGCGCAATGCTTATTTCCAACAGCCTTCCTTCCTAAGAATCAGCCCTTCCGTGGTGTAGAGAGACGTTGTGTTACACTCCAAGGTGTTCCCCAGGTTGCCTTTCCTGAGCTTCGATCTTCCGGCTCTCGTTTAGTAGTTGTTGGAAACTACGCTGCATTAGGCCTTCAAATTGGGTATGGGGTGTAGAGAGATGGTGTGTTCCACTCCAAGGTGTTCCCCAGGTTTCCTCGCCAATGCTTCGATCATCATGCTCTCGTTTAGTAGTTGTTGGAAACTACGCTGCATTAGGCCTTCAAATTGGGTATGGGGTGTAGAGAGATGGTGTGTTCCACTCCAAGGTGTTCCCCAGGTTGCCTTTCCTGAGCTTCGATCTTCCGGCTCTCGTTTAGTAGTTCTTGGAAACTACACTGCATTAGGCCTTCAAATTGGGTATGGGGTGTAGAGAGAGGGTGTGTTACACTCCAAGGTGTTCCCCAGGTTGCCTTTCCTGAGCTTCGATCTTCATGCTCTCGTTTAGTAGTTGTCTGAAACTACGCTGCATTAGGCCTACAAATTGGGTATGGGGTGTAGAGAGAGGGTTTGTTACACTCCAAGGTGTTCCCCAGGTTGCCTTTCCTGAGCTTCGATCTTCCTGCTCTCTTTTAGTAGTTGTTGGAAACTACGCTGCATTAGGCCTTCAAATTGGGTATGGGGTGTAGAGAGATGGTGTGTTCCACTCCAAGGTGTTCCCCAGGTTGCCTTTCCTGAGCTTCGATCTTCCGGCTCTCGTTTAGTAGTTCTTGGAAACTACACTGCATTAGGCCTTCAAATTGGGTATGGGGTGTAGAGAGAGGGTGTGTTACACTCCAAGGTGTTCCCCAGGTTGCCTTTCCTGAGCTTCGATATTCCGGCTCTCGTTTAGTAGTTGTTGGAAACTACACTGCATTAGGCCTACAAATTTGGTATGGGGGAAACATTGGCGCATCTGCGGTCCCTCCTTCCTCTAGGCCTCCACTGACCTGTCTACTGCTGCCCGTGTTCCCCTGGAACCAATTTTAAATTGCCTACAGGCAGCCCAATTTATTATGTTAGGGCTTCGAAGCCTGTCTGCGGTCCCTCCTTCCACTAGGCCTCCACTGACCTGTCTACTGCTGCCCGTGTACCCCTTGAACCAACATCATAAAATAAAAAAAAAAGTATTTTGCTTATAGAAAAGAAAATACTGGTGAGATATCAAATGCAGACATTTTAACATTAAAAACAAACACACAACTAAAATCTGGTACAGTACTAAAAATGGCCACCAGCTACAATTACTTTCTCCTGCAAGTAGTTAACTGAAAGGTTTTTTAAATTGAAAACACAGATATGGCATCCACCGAGTGTTGTCCTCTCGCGTCTTCTTTATATTATTGCCGAGAAGATGCAAAACAATGAAAATAATAAAATCATTAATTACCAAAATAATAGAGAAAGTCAACACCACATTGCAAATAAACATTCATTCCAAATAAAGAAGCAGGGCGCGTCCGAGGGTGAGTATATACCTAATAAGAATATAATCACCCTCGGACGCGCAATGCTTATTTCCAACAGCCTTCCTTCCTAAGAATCAGCCCTTCCGTGGTGTAGAGAGACGTTGTGTTACACTCCAAGGTGTTCCCCAGGTTGCCTTTCCTGAGCTTCGATCTTCCGGCTCTCGTTTAGTAGTTGTTGGAAACTACGCTGCATTAGGTCTTCAAATTGGGTATGGGGTGTAGAGAGATGGTGTGTTACACTCCAAGGTGTTCCCCAGGTTGCCTTTCCTGAGCTTCGATCTTCCGGCTCTCGTTTAGTAGTTCTTGGAAACTACACTGCATTAGGCCTTCAAATTGGGTATGGGGTGTAGAGAGATGGTGTGTTACACTCCAAGGTGTTCCCCAGGTTGCCTTTCCTGAGCTTCGATCTTCCGGCTCTCGTTTAGTAGTTCTTGGAAACTACACCGCATTAGGCCTTCAAATTGGGTATGGGGTGTAGAGAGAGGGTGTGTTACACTCCAAGGTGTTCCCCAGGTTGCCTTTCCTGAGCTTCGATCTTCCGGCTCTCGTTTAGTAGTTCTTGGAAACTACACTGCATTAGGCCTACAAATTGGGTATGGGGTGGAGAGAGATGGTGTGTTCCACTCCAAGGTGTTCCCCAGGTTGCCTTTCCTGAGCTTCGATCTTCCGGCTCTCGTTTAGTAGTTCTTGGAAACTACACTGCATTAGGCCTTCAAATTGGGTATGGGGTGTAGAGAGAGGGTGTGTTACACTCCAAGGTGTTCCCCAGGTTGCCTTTCCTGAGCTTCGATCTTCCGGCTCTCGTTTAGTAGTTCTTGGAAACTACACTGCATTAGGCCTACAAATTGCGTATGGGGTGGAGAGAGATGGTGTGTTACACTCCAAGGTGTTCCCCAGGTTTCCTTGCCATTGCTTCGGTCTTCCGACTCTCGTTTAGTAGTTGTAGAAAAGTACACTGCATTAGGCCTACAAAATGGGTATGGGGTGGAGAGAGATGGTGTGTTACACTCCAAGGTGTTCCCCAGGTTGCCTTTCCTGAGCTTCTATCTTCAGGCTCTCATTAAATTGTGGTTAAATGGAACAACTGCATTTGGCGTACTAGTTGGTTTGGGGCCTAATATCGGTGTCTGCCACTCCTTGCTGTTCTCCTGGTTTCCTGTCCTGAAATTCCATTTTCAGGCTCTCGTTAAGTAGTTGTTAATGTTAGACTGCATTTGGCCTACTAGTTGGGTTGGGGCCTACTATCGGTGTCTGCCACTCCTTGCTGTTCTCCTCCACTGAACAAAGCTGTGCCGCCTGTTTACTACGGTTGCCAATTTTGAACTGCATTTCGACTACTTACTGATTTGGCCCTACTCTCTCTGTCAGCCTCTCATTCCAGTTGTCCTCCACTGCAATGCCCCCTGGTTATTCCTGTGTTACCAATTTTGAACTGCATTTAGCCCACTTTATTCTTTGGGCCTATATCTGTGTTTCCACTTCATCGTGCCCATTGCCCAGCCAGTGATAGATGAGTCTGCTGGTACATTGACCCATAACGCAACATTCCCCCTGCATGCTACACAACAACATTGTGACCCTGCTGAAAGTCAGGTTGCTCTTCCCGCATACCATACCACCTTACACGGGGACAAAGAGGAAGGTGCAGATGAAAGTGCAGGTTCCTTCATCAGGTGGGGGGAGGAATACTAGTTGGCGACGTCACTGGCACAGGGCCTCTCATAGTACGCAAAAGTGTTGCTGCCGGTGGGAGGCGCCCCCGCCGTGCAAACACACCGCTGTACTTTGAGGGGCCCTGTGCCAGTGCCAATGCCAACAAGTGGGCCCCCCCTGCTTGCTCAGGATCACAGCACTTGCAAAGTTGAAATACTTACCTCTCCCTGCTCCACTGCCGTGACGTGGTCCAGATTTCCTGGGCCCACTAATTACTTGTACCAGCCCTACCCCACACAACTTTAGCAAAATGACCCCCAATTTCAAATGCCTTCCAATTATTATAAGGTAAATTACGCTTGACAAGCTTCATTAAGAAGAATGGATGGTTTTGACATTAAAATGGGCACTCTAGGTGTTTTCCTGGCCCCCACTCACTGCCGACTATGCTGCCCCATTGACTTGCATTGGGTTTCGTGTTTCGGTCGATCCCGACTTTACGTCATAATCGGCCGATTTCACTCGACCCGACTTTTGAGATAGTCGGGTTTCGCGAAACCCGGCTCGACTCTAAAAAGGTCAAGGTCGCTCAACTCTACTGGCCAGCCATGCTGTGGAGTAGTTGGAGGCATGTGATGGAGCATTGTCCTGCATGAAAATCATGTTTTTCTTGAACGATACCGACTTCTTCCTGTACCACTGCTTGAAGAAGTTGTCTTCCAGAAACTGGCAGTAGGTCTGGGAGTTGAGCTTCATTCCATCCTCAACCTGAAAAGGTCCCACAAGTTCATCTTTGATACCAGCCCATACCATTACCCCACCTCCACCTTGCTGGCATCTGAGTAGTAGTGAAGCTCCCTGTCCTTTACTGATCCAGCCTCTGGCCCATCCATCTGGCCCATCAAGAGTCACTCTCATTTCATCAGTCCATAAAACTTTTGAAAAGTCTGTTTTAAGATATTTATTGGCCTTCTTGACGTTTTATCTTATGTTTCTTTTTCAAAGGTGGTCGTTTTTCAGCCTTCCTTACCTTGGCCATGTCCCTGAGTATCGCCCACTTTGTGCTTTTTGTTACTCCAGTAGCGTTGCAGCTCTGAAATATGGCAAAACTGGTGGCAAATGGCGTCTTGGCAGCTTCACGCTTGATTTTCCTCAATTTCTGGGCAGTTATTTTGCGCCTTTTTTGCCCATCACGCTTCTTGCGACCCTGTTGGCTATTTGCCATGAAACGCTTGATTGTTCGGTGATCACACTTAATAATAATCTTTATTTAATAATAATCTTTATTTTTATATAGCGCTAACATATTCCGCAGCGCTTTACAGTTTTGCACACATTATCATCGCTGTCCTCGATGGGGCTCACAATCTAGAATCCCTATCAGTATGTCTTTGGAATGTGGGAGGAAACCGGAGTGCCCGGAGGAAACCCACGCAAACACAGAGAGAACATTCAAACTCTTTGCAAAACTCTTCAAAATTTTGGAAATTTCAAGACTGCTGCATCCCTCTGCAAGACATCTCACAATTTTGAACTTTTCAGAGCCTGTCAAATCTCTCTTCTGACCCATTTTGCCAAAGGAAAGGAAGTTGCCTAATAATTAAGCACACCTTATATAGGGTTTTGATGTCATTAGACAACACCCCTCCTCATTACAGAGATGCACATCACCTGATTTAATTAATTGTTGGTTGGCTCTCAAGCCTGAACAGCTTGCGGTAGGACAACATGTATAAAAAGTATCATGTTATCAAAATACAACTTGCCTAATAATTCTGCACACAGTGTATGTGCGCTGAGCTGCAAGAGGCCTCGGCTGCCAGCTGGTTCCTAGTTCCTTCATAGCACGTTACTTGACGTGGCCCCACTTTCGAAGTGAAGAGCAAGCATACCAGAGAGAGATGCCATATGGCTTATACTAGCCTTTATTCCATTTGGGTCACTTCCCTCCTGCCCTCTGGGTTGAACTGAAATCCCTTCTTTTTGTCTCTAGTAGCTAAATACACTGCTCCAAAAAATAAAGGAACACTTAAACAACAGAATATAACTCCAAGTAAATCAAACTTCTGTTAAATCAAACTGTCCACTTAGGAAGCAAAACCGTTTGACAATCAATTTCACATGCTGTTGTGCAAATGGAATAGACAACAGATGGAAATTATTGGCAATTATTAAGACACACTCCATAAAGGAGTGGTTCTGCAGGTGGGGACCACAGACTACATCTCAGTACCAATGCATTCTGGCTGATGTTTTGGTCACTTTTGAATGATGGTTGTGCTTTCACACTCGTGGCAGCATGAGACGGACTCTACAACCCACACAAGTGGCTCAGGTAGTGCAGCTCATCCAGGATGGCACATCAATGTGAGCTGTGATTAAAAAGTTTGCTGTGTTTGTCAGCATAGTGACTAGAGGCTGGAGGCGCTACCAGGAGACAGGGCAGTACACCAGGAGACGTGTAGGGGACCGTAGGAG
This sequence comes from Ranitomeya imitator, assembly GCF_032444005.1. Lineage (NCBI taxonomy): Eukaryota > Metazoa > Chordata > Amphibia > Anura > Dendrobatidae > Ranitomeya > Ranitomeya imitator. Next base: position 680,031,825 of record NC_091282.1, read on the forward strand.
GGCAACAACCCAGCAGCAAGACCGCTACCTCAGCATTTGTGCAAGGAGGAAGAGGAGGAGCACTGCCAGAGCCCTACAAAATGACCTGCAGAACGTCACAAATGTGCATGTGTCTGCACAAAAGGTTAGAAACCGACTCCATGAGGATGGTCTGAGTGCCCGACGTCCACAGTTGGGGGTTGTCTCAAAACCCAACACTGTGCAGGATGCTTGGCATTTGCCACAGAACACCAGGATTGGCAAATTCACCACTGGTGCCCTGTGCTCTTCACAAATGAAAGCAGGTTCACAGTGAAAACATGTGACAGAGTCTGGAGACGCCATGGAGAGCAATCTGCTGCCTGCAACATCTTTTAGCATGACCAGTTTGGCAGTGGGTCAGTAGTGGTGTGGGGTGGCACACCACACAGCCTTCCATGTGCTTGCCAGAGGTAGCCTGACTGCCATTAGGTACCGAGATGAGATCGTCAGACCCCTTGTGAGACCATATGCTGATGCGGTTGGCCCTGGGTTCCTCCTAATGCAGAACAATGCAAGACCTCATGTGGCTGGAGTTTGTCAGCAGTTCCTGCAAGATGAAGGCATTGAAACTATGGACTGGCCCGCCCGTTCCCCAGACCTGAATCCGATTGAACACATCTGGGACATCATGTCTCACACCATCCTCCAACATCACGTTCCACCACAGACTGTCCAGGAGTTGTCAGATGCTTTAGTCCAAGTCTGGGAGGATATCCCTCAGGAGACCATCCGCCGCCCCATCAGGAGCATGCCCAGGTGTTGTAGGGAGATCATGCAGGCATGTGCATGCCACACACACACTACTGAGCATCATTTCCTTGTCTTGAGGCATTTCCACTGAATTTGGATCAGCCTGTAACTTCATTTTCCACTTTGATTTTGAGCATCATTCCAACTTCAGACCTCTGTGGGATATTAGTTGTGATTTACGTTGATCATTTTAAGGTTTTATTGTTCTCAACACATTCCACTATCTAATGAATAAAGATTTACAACTGGAATATTTCATTCAGTGATACCTAGGATGTGGGATTTTAGTTTTCCCTTTATTTTTTTGAGCAGTGTACTTCAAAATTTAAGATGGGTCATAACTTCTTAATGGATGACCCTAGTTAGGCAGTTTTGTCGCCATCAGATCCAGCCGGTCCCCTGCTATGCGTTGAGATGAAACACGGCTTTGCTATGTGGCTCCTACTAGCCATTCTATGTATCTTACCACCCTAGAGTGCTAGAGTGGATCGAGACCCTGGAAGGCATTCAGTCTGTTCCAGAGTCTCAAAAATGTAACCGGTGTGTGGCTAGAACATGCAATAAGTATATATTTTCCTTGTGAAATCCTAGCTGTCTGAACAAAGCAGTTAATCGGGATGGCTTACATATTGCAATAAAACCCTTTGTCATGAGTTTAGCTGGCTCAAGGTGTGAGATCTGTCCCTCACAGTCTTTTGAGGCTTGACCACCTGCAGTGCTATGTGTCCTGTTGCAGCTGCACAAAGGAAGTAGGTTTTATAATGCCATGGCAAATAGGATACAAATGATTAACATGAATTTATTTCTCCAATAGTTTTCACAGGCCTACTAATGTCAACAAGATGGCTGATGCCAATTATTTGTTTGCAACACTACTAGAAAACAAACAGCAGTCATGAAAAATTATTTCTTTGGCCAAGAAATAGCAAGAAATAGCAACAAGATGGCTAATACCAGTTATTTATTTCCCACACTACTATAAAACACACTCTGGTCCAGAAAAAAATATTAATTTGGTCTAGAAATGGTAACAAGTTGGCTAATGACAATTATTTATTTCCCAGATTGCTAAAAAAAACAACACTGGTCCATAAAAATTATTTATTTTCCATAGAAATGGCAACGATATGTCTGATGCCAATTATTTATTTCCCAGACTACTAAAAAACACACCGGTCCAGAAAAAATATTTCTTTGCCCTTGAAATGGCAGCAAGACGGCTGATGCCATTAATTTTTTTCCCCAGACTACTAGAAAACACACGCCGGCTTAGAAAAATTGTTTCTTTGGCCTAGAACTGGCAACTAGATGGCTGATGCCAATTATTTAGTTCACAGACTACTATAAAACACACAGCATCTTTTTGGCACAGCACTCCCAGAGTCATGGGGGTAGCGTACACATAGTGATTTAAAGGCACAGTGCTCCCACAGGCGACAGGGCAGAGTACACACAGAGGCTTAAAGGCATAGTACACCCACCAGCAGAGGTTGTAGAACACACACCGCTGCTTTTTGGCACAGTACTCCCAAAAGTGGAGGGTGCAGAGTACACATAGCAGCTTAAAGTCACAGTACTGTCACAGGCAGGGGTTGTAGAGTACATATAGCTGCTTTTTGGCACAGTACTCCAACAGAGATGAGTTGCCGAGTACACACAGCAGCCTTTTTGCAGAGTGCAGAGTCAGAATATGTCCCTTACTCCAGATGCATCCTATCCCTACACTAATGAGAGCAGAATGGGAGCAACACCTGTGATGTGGCCTTTATACCGGCCGGGTCCCTTGGGGCACTGGCTAATCACACCAATGCCAATACTTGGTATGGCTGTGAAGGCTCAGGAAGTGCCCATAGTCTAAAAGCTTGTTGACTGGCAGTGCTGCAGGCTTTCAGCAAGCTTTATTAGACTGGCAAACGCAAACAGTAAACCAGATGTATTTTAAAAAGTCCATGTTCGGGGTTCAGTATCGGACACTAGATGTCCGCTACGGCCCCAGAACTTTATCATTCAGGTTCGCTCATCCCTATTTATTTTTTGCAATACTTAGTAGTCCACCAAGGGGACTTGAACATGATTGACTGACAAGTAGCCTATCAGACAATACCCTTGTTGCTGTTCCTGGCAAACCCTATTGGAGGGCACCCTGTCATCATGCTGCGAGGTGTCAATGAGCAGATATTGCGATCTCCCTCTGTCAAAGTCATTATATGCGTGGTTGGTGGTGACCATGACTTGTAAAGAGTTAACCAGCCAAGATAACACATACTGTAGCTGCAATCCTCACTTATGCATTTGAAGTACAGCTCTATGTAGCAGCAGCCTGCCACGGCAGATGCTCCTTGTACCTACTCTAATCCTAAGCCATACTTGCACGTAATAGTATTATAAGTGGAACTTCACAATGACAAACAAGTATGGGTAGCTTGGATCAAAGGAATATAAACTGGAATTTTCCCTTAGGGGTTTACCTACAGAAATTACCTGACTTTGCCTTTGGTCCTGGTGACAGGGTCCTTGATAGCAACAATCCATTCAAGTGTCACTGTCTGCCTTGTCAACTTTGTATGTTGCTGCCTATGGCTACCATGGTCACAAGATCATGGAAAATGTAGAATCGGCATTTGATTCCTGGTTTGATTACCTTCTTTGACCAAGTGAAGTAGTGATAAAAAATAACACAGGTCAACTATATCTTTATACAACCAGTGTATGACAGATTAGATTGCCCACTTTTCGGCCTTTGGGCCTTTGTCAAGTACAGTCATGGACAAAAATTTTGAGAATGAGACAAATATTAATTTTTCCAAAGTCTACTGCTTCGTTTTTTCTAATGGCAATTTGCATATACTCCTGAATGTCAGAGTGATCAGCTTAACAGCAATTACTGTACTTGCAAAGTCAATATTTGCCCAGAAAATGAACTTTAACCCCCAAAATACATTTCAACATCATTGCAGTCCTGCCTTAAAAGGAGCAGCTAACATCGTTTTAGTGATTGATCCATTAACACAGGTGTGGGTGTTGATGAGGACAGGGCTGGCGATCAATCAGTCATGATTAAGTAAGAATGACATCACTGGACACTTTAAAAGGAGGCTGGTGCTTGGTATCATTGTTTCTCTTCAGTTAACCATGGTTATCTCTAAAGAAACACGTGCAGCCATCATTGCACTGCACAAAAATGGCCTAACAGGGAAGAGTATCGCAGCTACAAAGATTGCACCTCAGTCAACAATCTATCGCATCATCAAGAACTTCAAGGAGAGAGCTTCCATTGTTGTCAAAAAGGCTCCAGGGCGCCCAAGAAAGACCAGCAAGCGCCAGGACCGTATCTTAAAACTGTTTCAGCTGTGAGATCGGACTACAGCAGTGCCGAGCTTGCTCAGGAATGGCAGCAGGCTGGTGTGAGTGCTTCTGCACGCAATGTGAGGCAGAGACTCTTTGAGCAAGGCCTGGTTTCAAGGAGGTCAGCAAAGAATCCACTTCTCTCCAGAAAAAACATCAGGGACCGACTGATATTCTGCAAAAGGTACAGGGAGTGGACTGCTGAGGACTGGGGCAAAGTAATTTTCTCTGATGAATCCCCTTTTCGATTGTTTGGGACATCTGGAAAACAGCTTATTCGGAGAAGAAGAGGTGAGCGCTACCACCAGTCTTGTCTCATGCGAACTGTAAAGCATCCTGAAACCATTCATGTGTGGGGTTGCTTCTCAGCCAAGGGAATCGGCTCACTCACAGTCTTGCCTAAAAACACAGCCATGAATAAAGAATGGTACCAGAATGTCCTCCAAGAGCAACTTCTCCCAACCGTCCAAGAGCAGTTTGGCACCCAACAATACCTTTTCCAGCCTGATGGAGCACCTTGCCATAAAGCAAAGGTGATAACTAAATGGCTCATGGAACAAAACATAGAGATTTTGGGTCCATGGCCTGGAAACTCCCCAGATCTTGATCCCATTGAGAACTTGTGGTCAATCATCAAGAAATGGGTGGACAAACAAAAACCAACAAATTCTGGCAAAATGCAAGCATTGATTATGCAAGAATGGACTGCTATCAGTCAGGATTTGGTCCAGAAGTTGATTGAGAGCATGCCAGGGAGAATTGCAGAGGTCTTGAAGAAGAAGGGTCAACACTGCAAATATTGACTTGCTGCATTAACTCATTCTAACTGTCAACATAACCTATTGGTACTCATAATATGATTGCAATTATATTTCTGTATGTGATATAAACATCAGACAAACACTAATAAAAACCAGAGTGCAGCAGATCATGTGAAAATATAATTTTGGTGTCATTCTCAAAAATTTTGGCCATGACTGTATATCTGTCCTGGTGCATCAGTCAGTGTGACTTGTGGAAATAGCGTGTCACACCTCATATCATGTATTTTGTGCCTGCTACACAAATAAAAATGATTTGATTAAATATCCTAAGATATCGTGAGAGTCCGTTTGTTCTCCTCTTCTACTACATCTTGGGATTATTACCCAACTAGCACCTCCCAGCAGTGCTGAGTGAGCACTAATTTTCTTGAGTCAAGTAGGAGTGCACAGTGTTGGGCAAGGAACAGAGCTGGAGTGACAGAGGCTTCAGATCTTCACTGTTATTTGCATATCAGTTCAAACACTTATTTCTGAGTAATGTAAGAATGGAGGCGCATGTAAAGGTATTGCTGGACTAGTCTTTGAAAGGACTACATGCACGATTAAATAGTTCAAGTTGTGAAATCCTGCTGACAGATTCCCTTTAGGTTGGACTACTGTATATAAAAAAGTAAGTCAATCAAAACAGAGGTGTAAAATTAGACAAAATTGTCTAGAGAAGAGCCAAATGTATCATCTAGTATGAGTCACATGATATATTTGTAAATCTGCCCCATCAAATGTGCAATTCTGAAACCCAATTATTATTTTGAAGACACAAAAGAGAATAGTAAAACCAAAAACACTCAGTTTGAAAAAATGTTGCAGTAATCCGCAAGTGCTAGTAAAAGATGTAAAAAAAACTCCTCTTGGGCTATCTGCACAAAAGCTGTTCTACCCTGTATGCACACATGGATTTTTCCTCTCTGAACCCTGTTCACACAGGTTATATACAGATGATCAGGTTTTTAAATACATCAGATAGGGATTGCATACATTAGTTAGGACTGCTCTGATAAGGGTATACCGTGAAGATTGGTAGAGCAGCTTAGTATACATTTTTTGCAAAAAACATATCAACCAAATACCCTGTTTTTTTACATCTTTTACTAGCACTTGCGGATTACTGCAACATTTTTTCAAACTGAGTGTTTTTGGTTTTACTATTCTCTTTTGTGTCTTCAGGTTTCTTGGTGGTGTGTGAACATGATCATACAGACTTGTTCACTGTGCAAGTAGCCCATGTGTTCCTGTTTCCATAATTGTTCTCTTGTGTCTACAAGACTGGGGAGTTCCACCACTCCTCTTGGGCTATCTGCACAAAAGCTGTTCTACCCTGTATGCACACATGGATTTTTCCTCTCTGAACCCTGTTCACACAGGTTATATACAGATGATCAGGTTTTTAAATACATCAGATAGGGATTGCATACATTAGTTAGGACTGCTCTGATAAGGGTATACCGTGAAGATTGGTAGAGCAGCTTAGTATACATTTTTTGCAAAAAACGTATCAACCAAATACCCTGTTTTTTTACATCTTTTACTAGCACTTGCGGATTACTGCAACATTTTTTCAAACTGAGTGTTTTTGGTTTTACTATTCTCTTTTGTGTCTTCAGGTTTCTTGGTGGTGTGTGAACATGATCATACAGACTTGTTCACTGTGCAAGTAGCCCATGTGTTCCTGTTTCCATAATTGTTCTCTTGTGTCTACAAGACTGGGGAGTTCCACCACTCCTCTTGGGCTATCTGCACAAAAGCTGTTCTACCCTGTATGCACACATGGATTTTTCCTCTCTGAACCCTGTTCACACAGGTTATATACAGATGATCAGGTTTTTAAATACATCAGATAGGGATTGCATACATTAGTTAGGACTGCTCTGATAAGGGTATACCGTGAAGATTGGTAGAGCAGCTTAGTATACATTTTTTGCAAAAAACGTATCAACCAAATACCCTGTTTTTTTACATCTTTTACTAGCACTTGCGGATTACTGCAACATTTTTTCAAACTGAGTGTTTTTGGTTTTACTATTCTCTTTTGTGTCTTCAGGTTTCTTGGTGGTGTGTGAACATGATCATACAGACTTGTTCACTGTGCAAGTAGCCCATGTGTTCCTGTTTCCATAATTGTTCTCTTGTGTCTACAAGACTGGGGAGTTCCACCACTCCTCTTGGGCTATCTGCACAAAAGCTGTTCTACCCTGTATGCACACATGGATTTTTCCTCTCTGAACCCTGTTCACACAGGTTATATACAGATGATCAGGTTTTTAAATACATCAGATAGGGATTGCATACATTAGTTAGGACTGCTCTGATAAGGGTATACCGTGAAGATTGGTAGAGCAGCTTAGTATACATTTTTTGCAAAAAACGTATCAACCAAATACCCTGTTTTTTTTACATCTTTTACTAGCACTTGCGGATTACTGCAACATTTTTTCAAACTGAGTGTTTTTGGTTTTACTATTCTCTTTTGTGTCTTCAGGTTTCTTGGTGGTGTGTGAACATGATCATACAGACTTGTTCACTGTGCAAGTAGCCCATGTGTTCCTGTTTCCAATTGTTATTTTGTAGACAGTTGTTAGTAAGAATTGAAGACAATTGATATAATAAAAAATGAAATGATATTCCGTGAAAGTAATAAAATGTGATTCCATATGTGACCATAACATGAAAAGTCCTCCTTGGTTTATACTACCTTCATAAATATATTTGTTTGTTCGATATGATAAGTGATCTTGTGTGACCTTCTAGTAAAGAGTAGCATGACTTCATAACGCAATCTTGTCAGGGCCATGGACAAGTGGCCACTAGCAAGAGCGATGCCAGGAATATCAGCCCAGATGCTCCCTCCATCAGGAACAGATGTGCTTGAATATTCATTACAAGCGCATAATATTGTTTATTTGTTGGGCTTGAAGACTTATCAACCCTTGTCTAAATCTAGTTGCTATGGAAGCCAAACAAATTACTATTTCATCATCATTATTAGGGATTTTAACGTAATTGTAGTGCAATAGCAACAGATGCACAAACGATTCAAATGGCCTTTTACAAAAAAAATCCTTAGAATGAAGAAGATTGAAATTATGCTCTAATTTTGTAATGTGTGCGCAGGAAAGACTTATAAAGAAATATGAAAGAGGAGGTTATGGATTACATTTGCTAAGGAGTTTAACTCATTAATCAAACTCTTGTTATCAACTTGGTTAATTTATGATTCTGCATTCTAACTGATTAGCTATTTACCAATAGAGATCAGTGAATATTTCAATGATCGGGTAGGATTGCAATTGCCGAATTTGCAATATTTGCTGATTAGTTTATCGAATATTCGCCGAACATAAATGAACGCCATCCAGGTCAATGGGAGGCAAAAACAAACACATGCACCTTATAACGGCCCCAATTGCTGCCAAAACACATCAAATGATCGACAGACACCAGGAAAGTGGCCTCAATTCAACCACAGTATAAATTGCAGCATGGAACTGCAGCAATCAGCCAGGCATGAGGTATCAGGGTCTGGGACAGCATTTACAGCTTTCAATTGAATGTCACAATAAGACGAGGTGGGTGAGGGATTGGTGTAGGACCATTTTGCTGGGAGCCCTGATACCACATGCAACACCTCTACCTGCTTTCATGCTGAGCCACACTCAGGTGGCACAAATATCAGTTTTGTAGACTACCATTGTTATGATAGTAACACTGGTAGATGAGTCCAAGGAAGTGGAGGCCTGATGGTCTTGGAGCCCTACTGCTACAGGCAACACGCCAGAAAGAGATCCAACCAGGAGTGTTCACATTTCCAAAAATTATTGGCAGGCATCACCAAAGAGGCATCAATTTCACTACAGTCAAAATATTATAATAGGGATCGACAAGTCTTCCACTACATCCAATCCAACAGATGGACATCCAACCAGGAGTGTTCACATTTCCAAAAATTATTGGCAGGCATCACCAAAGAGGCATCAATTTCACTACAGTCAAAATATTATAATAGGGATCGACAAGTCTTCCACTACATCCAATCCAACAGATGGACATCCAACCAGGAGTGTTCACATTTCCAAAAATTATTGGCAGACATCACCAAAGTGGCATCAATTTCACCACAGTAGAAATAGTATAATAGGGACCGATAGGTCTTCCACTAAACCCAGTCCAGAAGATGGGCACTCAACCTGGAATTAAAATATTTTTTAAAATAATGGCCTGACACCACCACAGTGGAATAACTGTCACAAGAATAGAAATAGTATAATTGGGACCGACATGTTTTTCACTACAGCTAACCAAGCAGATGTAGACCAACCATGTTTGTTCACATTTCCACAAATTTGTATTAACATCATCAGTGGCAGCCGGTACAGAAGCCACACCAAAGATATCACAGAGTGCAGTTACGTGACATTAATGCATCACACTAAAAAACGCAATATCACCTAGTCTGTACCGTCTGTGATTGGGGTGCAAAAGTCCTTGGAGATCCATGACTTTTTCATCTTAATGAAAGTTAGGCAGTCTACACTTTCAGGGGACAGCCGGCTGCAATTATCCGTCAGGACACCACCAGCAGCACTGAAGAAGAGAGAACGCTGGCTGCTGGGCATGATAAATCCTCAAAGGAGTGTAAGGCGATCTCAGGCCACTCATCAATGTTGGAAAACCAAAATGTGAAAGGGTCCAAACCCTCCCTGATGGTATTGATATTCGGTTCTAGATAATCCTCTCCATTTGTTCACCACCTGTAAGACTTGGACATAAGTTTGTCTAAAAAAAAGTGTCATAGGACACACAGAAATAGCGTCTTCCACCTCCACCACTGCTGCTGCTGCTAATGTTTTGGCATTGAGAAATTGAAGTGCCAGAGGTTGGAAGTCTAGAGCTGCAATGCGAACTGTGTGCTTCACTGCTGTCTTGGGGAAATGCTCTCTTAAGGTTGTGTAAAAGTGTGTTTCCATACACCAGCATTCTTGGGTCCCTTTCTAGGGCAGGAATCATCTGGCAAAATGTGGTTTTATAATGTGGATCTAGCAGAGTGGCAACCCAGTAGTCAGCAGTATTCCTAATCATAACTATACGGGGATCATGTTGCAGATAGTACAGCAAGAAGGCACTCGTATGTCGGGCTCTACCATGAGGTCCAAGCCCATGCCGTGTTGGTGCCTGGGTAACAATGAGGCTCATTTCCTCTGTTCCCTCCTGCCAACCATGATCACTAAAGAGGGGAAAATTATCCTCTTTATCTGACAGTTGCTCACCCATCACCTCTTCCTCCTCCATTTGTTCCTCGGATCTTGCACCTTTGATAACAGTTTTTTTGTTATCACCAGCCCACCTCGATCGCAGTAATTCACCCTCCCTTGGCACCCTCCTGTGTGAAGACCACCATCTCCTTCCACAGGCTATTCAAAGTCTGCTCCAGCATATAGAGGACCGGAATAGTGATGCTGAGGACTGCGGTATCAGCACTAACCATCTTAGTAGCCATTTCAAAACTGTGCAGAAGGGTGCAGTGGTCCTTAATCTGTGCCCACTCTGTAAACGAGATATGCGCCATGTCCATACTGCATTGGCCCAGGCTATACGACATGACATACTGAGTCAGGACTCATTGCTGCTGGTAACAGTCGCTGCAACATGTGCAGAGGGGAATTCCACTGTGTCAGCACATCGCATATCAACCTGTTAACTGGCATGGACAAAGATGCAAGTTGATGACCAGAGGGCTGCGGACAGCAGAACTGAGCACACAGCTTACGTGCTTTCTGGAGCAGCTCACCCAGGCCAGCATAGTGGTAGAGAAAATGCTGTACCACCAGGTTGAGGACGTGAGCCATGCAAGGCATGTGTGTGAGCTTGCCTTGCCATTGGGCCGCCACCAGGTTTGCACCGTTATCGGACACGGCCTTCCCTGGATTTAGGTTCAGAGAAGACAGCCATTGATCAAACTCAGCCTGAAGAGCTGATCACAACTCTTCAGCTGTATGACTGTGATCTCCAATGCATATCAATTTTAATACTGCCTGATTTCGATGATCCCTGGCTGCGCAGTATGGACATGGTGGGGATTCACTCTGCACTGTTGAAACACATGTCTCGTTAAGGCAGAGGTTGAGGGTGCGGGTGGCGGCCCTAGAAAAGATAGAGGAGGAGGAGGAGGTAGAAACAGTGAAGGAAGTATAAATGTAGAGGTTTGTCCTGCAAGCCTTGGGGATTCTAAGACTTGTGGAGCAGCGCCTGTCCCCACAGCCACCAGTATCACCCAGTGCCCAGTCAGTGAGATGTAACCCCCTTGGACATGCATACTTATCCAAGTGTCTGTGGTGAAATGCACCCTGGCAAGCAGAGATTTAATCAAGGAAAGAATGATGTTGTCTGCAATATGCTGGTGTAGTGCAGGGACAGCTTTCTTAGAAAAGTAATGGCGACTAGGAAATTGGTAGAGGGCGCCAGCTTTTCAGCTTTCGGAAATGTCTGTATCTACCAGGCAGAAAGGCAGCATTTCCATGGCCAACAGATTGGAGATGGTAGAGATCAACCTCTTAGCTTTGTCATGCGTAGGATGAAGCAACCTTTACGTGACCACAACCGTGGAACCATGGGCTAGCTACAGTACTGAGAGATGGTGGAGTATGGTAAACCGGACAAACTGCTGAACCATGAGAGAGGTTCAGGCAGAGATGTTACGGTGGTGTGCTCGTTCTCTGAGATTGGTCAAAAACAGCAGGCATGTCCACTTCTGTCACAGCTGAAGGCAGCCTCTCAGTCAGCGTTACTGGAGTGGGTAAAGAACCCAAGGTTCTGCGGTCGTAGACCTGTGTCCCAATAGTTGGCACCGTAACAGAGGAGGAGGAAGAAGCAGCAGATGTGATTGATGGGGCAGCTGATGGTTGTTGAGATCTGCTGGTCCGCATGTGCAATGGGATTCACACAGTAAAGTATGCTGATTGCACATGTGAAGGTTCATACATGTAGTAGTTAAATTATTGGACTTTCTACCTTGACTCAGTTTTTTTTTGCAAAGTTGGCAGATTATGTGATTTGGCTAATCCTTTGCAGTGTCAAAAAATGGCCCAGGCTAGGCAACCCTTGCCACCCCTGCGAGCTGCAGACCTGCGGACGCTGCTGGTCACAGTAACAGTTGTGGATGAGGATGCATTGCTCATCATGCCTGCATCACTACGTGTCTGTGATGTACGGCACACCGTAACCTCCTCGCCTTCCTCCTCAGATGACCTACTCAACTGTGTGCCTCTGTGTTCACGTCAACTAGGATCTAACACCTTATCATCATCATCCTCTGTGTTATCACATTCCTCTCCCTTGGAGTCACTCCTCTTCCTGCCCTGACAGCACAGTATAGTCCATGTGAGCCTCAGATATCTAAGTCTCATCAGGATCACAGTTAACGTCTGATGACGAGGGTCAGGATGCTGTTCGGACCCTACTTTGTCCTGCCCCTGATCCAAGATGAAAAGATTTTGGGCATCGGTGCAGATTTCCTCCTCTTGACTTGTGAAGCTTTTGAGTACACATCTGATGACCATGGCACAGACAGTGTGAACAGCTCTTCAGACTACCCCATCTGTGGTTCCGTACAGTCAGTTGTATGGTTGGAGAGTTGGGACGAGGGGGAAGCAAGGGGAATTTGGATGCCACCTCTGTGGACTGTAGTGGGTGTGATGTTGAGGTGGAGGAAGAGGAGGAGAGGCCACTTGAAGCTTGGCTTGCCATCCACTCGAGCACATGATCTTTTTGGGCATCATCGACAAGGCGTACCACTGTGCGTCTGCCAAAGAAAGGTACTAGGAGTTGCATAGAATGTGATGCTGGTTCACTAATGCTTTCACAAACATTACCAATTACCCCACGTACACCTTGAACACCAAGCCTAATTCCCCTTCCCCTTCTACCACGGCCTCAATTTTTCCCAGTCATGTTGCTCAGATAGTGTGGTAGGACCACAGAATTATCAACAAAAAATAGATTTTAAATTCTGCCCCACCTCTGCAAAGCGCTGAATTTCAGGGACAGTAAATTTCAAGTTGAAATATGGGGTTGTGTATTGTGTTAGTCACAGGAAAAAAAAATGAGTGTGGATGAGACCTGTATGACAAAGAAGATATGCTACAAACAATTTGAAAGTCAGGTCCCCTACTTTATGACACTAAGAGCAGAAGAATTCTTTGTGGCCTATGACTCAGGCCTCTATAACACACTGGATGCTACAAACTATTTGAAAGTCAGGTCCCCCTACTGTATGACACTAGGAACAGAAGAATTTTTTGTGGCCTCAGGATCAGGCCTCTACAGTTTAATTTCAACCCACCAAATGACAAAATGTGATACGGCTGGTTTTCTATCTTTTTGTAACTGAAAAAGGGGCCTGTGATTTCAGCATCAAATGACAAAAGCCGTTGTGTCAGGACATTGTGGGTGTTTCCTGCGCCCTGATTGGCTAGCCGCAATGTGCACACATACAGTTAGGGAAACAAAATTAGTGTTTACAAGAACACAGCGCCTCTGGGTTCTGCAAACCCCCTCCCCTCATCAAACACGTGCCAAACGTTCATGATACACCACCATTATCATTGCTAAATTGCTGAAAATACTTTTGTGGCACCGCAAATAATTTCCCACACTTACCAAATGTAACCATTTGTTTTTTATTTTATAAAATTTTGCTCCTGCTTCCGATCACGAATCCGAGTGTGCCATATTGATGCCAAATTTATGTTTGGCTATCGTTTTCAAGAACAAATTCGCTCATCACTATCTACCAATAGTAAAGTTTCTAATCTTTAAAAAACTAAAATAAGACGTTAAAATGATAAAACAAAGCTATAATATTTACAGCATGTTATAAGCAGTAAAATGTATTAGACACATTTCTGTTTGATTGCTTTAAAATCTGTCACCATTCTTATATGAATAGTAAATTATTTTGTCTTAAAATATTTAATTAGAGTCCTCCTCCTATTGTCCCTTAGTGCCATTTTTCTGGAAATCTTATATAATAATATACATACATACCATATATATATATATATATATATATATATATATATATATATATAATCATAATAATAATAATCTTTAATAATAATAATAATAATAATCTTTATTTATATAGAGCCAACATATTCCGCAGCGCTTTACAGTTTAACAGTTTCAAACACAACAGTCATAAGTAGTGTTGAGCATTCCGATACCGCAAGTATCGGGTATCGGCCGATACTTGCGGTATCGGAATTCCGATACCGAGATCCGATACTTTTGTGGTATCGGGTATCGGTATCGGATACATAGAGATGTGTAAAATAAAGAATTAAAATAAAAAATATTGATATATTTACCTCTCCGGCGGCCCCTGGACTCAGCGCGGGTAACCGGCAGGCTTCGTTGTTCAAAATCAGCGCTTTTAGGACCTGAGAATCACGTCCCGGCTTCTGATTGGTCGCGGGCCGCCCATGTGACCGCCACGCGACCAATCACAAGCCGCGACGTCACCGCAAGCTATTAACGCGCTCATTTTTAAAAATGAGCGCGTTAATGGCTTTCAAAGACGTAGCGGCTTGTGATTGGTCGCGGCCACGCGACCAATCACAAGCCGCTATGTCTTTGAAAGTCATTAACGCGCTCATTTTTAAAAATGAGCGCGTTAATAGCTTGCGGTGACGTCGCGGCTTGTGATTGGTCGCGTGGCCGCGACCAATCACAAGCCGCTACGTCTTTGAAAGTCATTACCGCGCTCATTTTTAAAAAATGAGCGCGTTAAGGACCTGCGAATGACGTCACGGCTTGTGATTGGTCGCGTGGCGGTCACATGGGCGGCCCGCGACCAATCAGAAGCCGGGACGTGATTCTCAGGTCCTAAAAGCGCTGATTTTGAACAAAGAAGCCTGCCGGTTACCCGCGCTGAGTTCAGGGGCCGCCGGAGAGGTAAATATATCAATATTTTTTATTTTAATTCTTTATTTTACACATCCCTATGGATCCCAGGGCCTGAAGGAGAGTTTCCTCTCCTTCAGACCCTGGGAACCATGAGAATACCTTCCGATACTTGATGTCCCATTGACTTGTATTGGTATCGGATATCGGTATCGGCGATATCCGATATTTTTCGGGTATCGGCCGATACTATCCGATACCGATACTTTCAAGTATCGGACGGTATCGCTCAACACTAGTCATAAGTAACAACTTTAACAATACAATAATTAAAGCAAAATGATACGACCCTGCTTGTCACAGCTTACAATCTACAATGAGGTGGGGGAGATATAAAGTACAAGTGTGTATTTATATTTGTATTATTTTCTGTGTATTATTGGCTATCCTGTGCATTATTTTCATTTAGTCCTCCTTTGGCATGTACGTCGTACTTGTGTGTCGTCCTCCATTTTAATTTTTTGTGTCATTTATATTTATCTTTATGATTATTGTTATCAAACGAAAAATTATTTGTCCGGTATAAAACTTCAAATTTTTTAGCTATAGCGTCATTTTCTTTTGGTTTTCTTCTCTGTATTTATAATGATGTATTTACAATGATCGTCCAGCCATCTTCAGGGGGTGGGGAATAGATGGAAGTAGTGAATGGGCTACACACACACAAACAAAAAATGACTTTTATTAGAGAAAGTGATAGGCCGTTCTGAACAAATGTGTTTTGAGGGAGCACCTACAACTATGCAAATACTTACCGCTGGGCGCCGCTTACAGCTAACCGGCTATGACAACCACAAGTGGTCTCCTGCTGACCCCGGGTTGTCATGCCAACCCATCGGCCACCCGCGGTCATGTGACACAGGCGCCGATGGGAGGAGGTAATGGCCGCTTCCTGCGCATGCATGTTAAATTCCACTGTCAGAGTTTGACAGCAGCATTTAACATGTTAGCAGCCACGGGTGAATTGCAATATTAAGGGAGCCCTACCACAACAGGTGGCAAAAGGGGTTCCTGTTAATGTGATTCATAAAAAGGAGGAGGTAGAGCTACATGCAGGTGATCTGATCATCGTCTCATGTAGCAGAGCAGATAGGGTTATGGCAGTTGCTAGTCTCCCATGGAGACTATTGAAGCATGCCAAAAGTAAAAAAAATGTTTTTCAAAATATCAAAACAATTAAAAAAATATAGACGTTCAAATCACCCCTCTTTTGCCCCATTCAAAATAAAACAATAAAAAAATGAAACATACACATATTTGGTATCTCCGCATTCAGAATCACCCAATCTATCAATATATAAAAAGAATTAACCCAATTGGTAAACGGCGTAGAGAGAAAAAAAATCGAAACAACAGAATTAAAGTTTTTGGGTCACTGCTACATTGTAATAAAATGCAATAACAAGCGATCAAATGATTTCATGCACATCAAAATGGTATCAATAAAAACTTCAGATTGGCATGCAAAAAATAAGCTCTCACGCGGCCCCAGATCCCGAAAAATGGAGACACTACTACGGGTCTTGGAAAATGGCAACATTTTTTTTTTTTTTTTTTTTACAAACTTTGGAATTTTTTTCACCACTTAAATAAAAGAGAATCTAGGCATGTTCGGTGTCTGTGAACTCGTAATGACCTGGACAATCATAATGGCAGTCCAGTTTTAGCATTTAGTGAATTATACTGTAAAAAAAAATCCAGAAAACAATTGTGGAATTGCACTTTTTTGCACCACATTTGGAATTTTTGTCATGTTTTTCAGTACATGATATGGTAAAATCAATGGTGTTATTCAAAAGTACAACTCGTCCTGCAAAAAACAAGCACTCATATGGCCATATTGACAGAAAGATATAAAAGTTATGGCCGTGGGAAGAAGGGGAGCAAAAAATGAGAACGCAAAAATGGAAATACCCCTAGTCCTTAAGGGTTTAATATAATATACTTTATATTTATACAAAAATCATAGGGACTCACTCTCTCAGGTAGGCGGGTTAGGTCCAAACATGCCATTTTATTGATTTCATAAAACTCTAAGGGATTCAAAATCAAAACAGTCTCTTCTGGAAGCGAAGGTATGACAACAAATAAACATTTCGTTCAGCAGGCACATAAGTGTCAGTGCTGGTTCACCAGAACAGATTACAGTCCTTTCTCCAGAGCAAACTTTATACAATCTCAGTATCACCTTAAGGCCATGATCACACATTCAGTATTTGGTCAGTATTTTACCTCAGTATCTGTAAGCCAAAACCAGGAGTGGGTGATAAATGCAGAAGTGGTGCATATGTTTCTATTATACTTTTCCTCTAATTGTTCCACTCCTGGTTTTGAATTACAAATACTGAGGTAAAATACTGACCTGGTACTGATCATGTGAATGTGACCTAAGCCTGAGCTTCAGCAGCTTCCAGCACCAAACTGAATACACAGCTCCCATTGAACAAGCTGCACCTTCTACACATTACTCTGCAGCTCAAACACACAGACTGATCAGCTTTCCTAGCTGCTCTGTGCAGTCTCCATTGAGAGACAGACCTTGGATTGTCTCTCTCCCAGCTACAGCTCACATTTTGGCTGATCACTCACAAGCTTCAACACACTCCACTCTTCTCAACACTCTGCAGACTGACAGAAGGTAAACCCATTTCCTGGTTCTTAGGATATTTATATTTATTATACTTCTGTATATATACACACAATGCACAGCATAAATAAGTGCATCCCCTTTCAAAAGTAAGATTTTGATCAACATCTCACTCATGCTAGAACATTTTCCAATATTTTGACAAAACTGAGTTTCATAGAACATTTTTAACTCTTAACTTAGTTAATAATATAACTTTGATTACAAAATTTTCAATTTTATTCAAATTAGTTGAAGCAAAAATGAATACACCTCACATTAAAATCTACTGATTCTAGTAATTTCCCCATGGCTGTATGTCTACTAGCTGGATCTAGTCCTTCTTAGACCATATCCACATACATGTCACTTGACAAACGGTAAGATTTTTAATATTAGAGTTAGGACTGTCCCAATTACGTTCACCGTGGAGTGGTGGGGTAACTTTTGCATTATTTTTTATCAAAAAACATGTTAACTAAGTACCCTATATTATTTTCATGCACTATGCTGTTTATTTACTACAGGGTATTTAATTATGTATGAAAGGAGTAGAAGGAACACTCAGGTGTAACTAGCAAGAAACATATTTTATTAATAATTCAGTAAAACACATATGTAACTAACATACCAATCAAAACTGTACATGATAAGTCTACAGCAGGAGGAAAACAGAAAAGACAGGGTACCAGCAATTGCAACTGCCCGAATGTGTATTCCATTCTTTTTCCTGTCTGTTACTCTAGTTATGTACAGCGCTATTTTGCATTAAAAAAAAAATACAGGCCATATATTTGGCAGTGTGGTATCTCCGTGACAGGCATCATATAATAATAAAAATAACCTTTATTTTTATATAGCGCCAACATATTCCGCAGCGCTTTACAAATTATAGAGGGGACTTGTACATACAATAGACATTACAGCAAAATAACAAAAATCAAACAGTTCAAAATAGATACCAAGAGGAGTGAGGGCCCTGCTCGCAAGCTTACAAACTATGAGGAAAAAGGGGAGACACGAGAGGTAGATGGTAACAATTGCTTTCGTTGTTCGGACCAGCCATAGTGTAAGGATCGGGTGTACATGTAAAGCTGCATGAACCAGTTAACAGCCTAAGTATGTAACAGTGCAGTCACAGAGGGCAATTAACTGCATAAAGTGTATGAGAACATGATGCGAGGAACCCGATTATGGTTTAAGGTTTTTTTTTTTTTTTTAAATGGGCCACACAGGGATAGTTAGATTAATGCGTTGAGGCGGTAGGCCAGTCTGAACAAATGCATTTTTAGGGTGCGCTTAAAACTGTGGGGATTGGGGATTAATCGTATTACCCTGGGTAGTGCATTCCAAAGAATTTGCGAAGCACGTGAAAAGTCTTGGACACGGGAGTAGGAGGTTCTGATTATTGAGGATGCTAACCTCAGGTCATTAGCAGAACGGAGAGCATGGGTAGGATCGTAGACTGAGACCAGGGAGGAGATGTAGGGTGGTGCTGAGCCACGGAGTGATTTGTGGATGAGGGTAAGGCTGCCGTCACACTAGCAGTATTTGGTCAGTATTTTACATCAGTATTTGTAAGCCAAAAGCAGGAGTGGAACAAATAGAGGAAGAGTATAATAGAAACATATGCACCACTTCTGCATTTATCACCCACTCCTGGTTTTGGCTTACAAATACTGATGTAAAATACTGACCAAATACTGCTAGTGTGACGGCAGCCTAATAGTTTTGTACTGGATTCTGAAGTGGAAGGGTAACCAGTGTAATGACTGGCACAAGGTAGAGGTATTGGTGTAACGGTTTGTGAGGAATATAATCCTGGCAGCAGCATTCAGGACAGATTGGAGTGGGGAGAGTTTGGTAAGAGGGAGGCCGATTAGTAAAGAGTTACAATAGTCCAGACGAGAATGAATGAGTGAAACAGTAAGAGTTTTTGCAGAGTCGAAAGTAAGAAAAAGGCAAATTCTAGAAATGTTTTTGAGATGCAGATAAGAAGAGCGAGCCAGTGATTGGATGTGGGGGGTGAAGGAAAGCTCGGAATCAAGTATGACCCCAAGGCAGTGGGCATGTTGCTTGGGAGTAATGGTGGAACCACACACGGAGATGGCAATGTCAGGCAAAGGTAGGTTAGTAGAGGGAGAGAACACGAGGAGTTCAGTTTTTGACAGGTTCAGTTTCAGATAGAGGGAGGACATGATGTTAGAGACAGCGGTAAGACAATCACTGGTGTTTTCCAAAAAGGCAGGAGTGATATCAGGAGAACAGTATAATTGGGTGTCATCAGCATAGAGATGGTACTGGAAACCAAATCTACTGATTGTTTGTCCAATAGGGGCAGTATACAAAGAGAAGAGGAGAGGGCCTAGAACTGATCCTTGAGGAATGCCAACAGTAAGGGGAAGGTGAGAGGAGGAGGAACCAGCAAAAGATACAGTGAAGGAGTGGTCAGATAGATAGGAGGAGAACCTGGAGAGAAGGTGTCCTTGAGACCGATGGAGTGTAGCATAGTGAGGAGGAGCTGATGATCCACAGTATCGAATGTTGCGGAGAGATCCAAGAGAATTAGCATGGAGTAGTGACCATTAGATTTAGCTGTTAGTAGATCATTAGAGACTTTGTTGAGGGCAGTTTCAGTAGAGTGTAAAGAGCGGAAACCAGATTGAAGAGGATAGAGAAGAGAGTTATCTGAGAGATAGCGGATAACGCGGGAGTGGACCAGGCGCTTGAGGAGTTTAGAGATGAAGGGAAGATTGGAGACAGGTCTATAATTAGCGGCACAGTTTTGATCGAGGGATGGTTTTTTTAATGGATGTATGATGGCATGCTTAAATGAGGAGGGAAAAATACCGGAAAACAGAGAAAGGTTGAATATTTTTGTTAGGTGAGAGGTGACAGCCGGGAAAGGGACTGGAGGAGATGTGACAGAAAGGGGTCACTGGTGCAAGTGGTCGGGCGAGAAGATGCAAGGAGCCTGATTACTTCTTCTTCTGAAACTGGTTCAAAGTCAAAGAGTAAGGCTGCCGTCACACTAGCAGTATTTGGTCAGTATTTTACATCAGTATTTGTAAGCCAAAATCAGGAGTGGGTGATAAATGCAGAAGTGGTGCATATGTTTCTATTATACTTTTCCTCCATTTGTTCCAATCCTGGTTTTGGCTTAGAAATACTGATGTAAAATACTGACCAAATACTGCTAGTGTGATGGCAGCCTAAGCTAGATGCAGTGGGGGAGGGAGGACAGTGCATGATATGAAGGGATTTGGAGATAATTTCCTGTCAGATGTGGTTAATTTTTTCTTTGAAGTAATTGGCCAGATCGTCAGCGTGGAGATCCGTGGTTCACCTGCTCTGTTGTCCGATCTTGGGGTATGATAAAATTGTAGTCCACCATATGAAAGAGCAGCAGCAGCGGTGGTGTCTGACTGCTGGATCCAGGTTTCAGTAAGAGCCAGGAGGTTAAGAGAATAAAAAAGGAAGAAATCATGGATGAAAGGGAGTTTATTACACACAGAGCGAGAATTCCAAAGGGCACAATTGAAAGAGGCAGAAGTCATGCATGGAATATTAATAAGGTTAGATGGGTTTCTGAGCGTAGCAGTTGGGAGGTTTGACTGGCTATAACATGGGGGGCCAGGGTTGGGAGAGACTAGGAGAAGGAGGATAGAAAGAGTGCTCCAAGTTTGGGCATTTTTGGCCAGTATTCCAGTGTTTTTTCTGTCAGTTACTTTAGTTATGTACTGCACTATTTTGCAATAGAAAAATAAAAAATACAGGCCACATATTTGGCAATGTGGTATCTCCATGACAGGCCTCATATATCGGCGTGCTCCAAGTTTGGGCATTTTAGGCCAGTATTCCAGTGTTTTTCCTGTCTGTTACTTTAGTTATATACAACACTATTTAGCAGACCTCCAAAAAATACAGGCCACATATTTGGCAGTGTGGTATTTCCATGACAGGCCTCATATATTTGCGTGATCCAAGTTTGGGTATTTTAGGCCAGTATTTCAGGGTTTTTCCTGTCTGTTACTTTAGTTATATACAGCACTATTTAGCAGACCTAAAAAAAAATACAGACCACATATTTGGCAGTGTGGTATCTCCGTGACAGGCCTCATCTATCTGTGCTAAGAATATGGCCATTTTAGGCCTACATATTCTAGTGTTTTTGCTGTCTGTTCTCCTACTTATTGACACCAATTTGATAACTGAAAAAACATTTTTAACTACAGTCCAGATAGTTTAAAATGTGGTTTTCTCACACACGTAGCACATACAAGTTCGCTCCGAATACAGCCATTTGTAGTGAATGTGTAAAATATTCTAGTCCATTTACAATGGGCAAGGCGCGTGGCAAGGGCTGGGAAAGTGCATGTGATGGTGCATGCCGAGGGCGAGGTCGTGGGCAAGCTGAAATTGGGCCACAAAAAACACCCACATCTTCTCGCTGGACCTTAGTGTCCGAAGTCCTAGGGGACCGCAGCAAGACAGCACTATTGTAGCCAAAGCAGTGTGAAAAGGTTGTTGGTTGGATAGCGGATAATACTTCCAGTTACTTGGCCACCACCTCCAGCACCCTGCCTTCCACACGGTCAAGTATGAGTATCCGTGAATGTGGACCGCATATTACTCACCCTGATCCTCCTTCCTCCCACCATGCTGAGTGCCCTAAGACAACTGATCCCACACTCGGACACTCCAAAGAGCTGTTCACTTTTCCATTTATAGATTCGGGCCTCTCGCCCAGTCCAATTGAAAAGGGGCAAGATGAGATTCCATGTAGTTCCATGTGAGATTCCTTCAAAAAGAACCTGAAGACCCACCTCTTCAGACAAGCCTACAACCTGCAGTAACCACCGATCGACCAAACCGCTGCATGACCATCTCTACCCTCACCTACTGTATTCTCACCCATCCCTTGTAGACTGTGAGCCTTCGCGGGCAGGGTCCTCATTCCTCCTGTACCAGTTATGACTTGTATTGTTTAAGATTATTGTACTTGTTTTTATTATGTATACCCCTCCTTACATGTAAAGCACCATGGAATAAATGGCGCTATAACAATAAATAATAATAATAATAATGTAGTGATGACCAAATATTTGAGCGGTCATGGTCACAAGAGGTGGACGATGATCAGACACAATTGCCAGAAAGTCAGGAGGAGGACCAGGGTGCGGAAGTGGAAGATGAGGTGGTGGATGATATAGTAACTGACCCAACCTGGCAGGAGGACATGCAGAGCGAGGAAAGCAGCACACAGGGGAAGGGAGGTGTAGCACCCCTTCAGGCAGGAAGAAGCAGTGTGGTGGCTGCAGACAGAAGGCGGGCAACCGTTCCCCGTAACACCAACATGACGGAAGTTGCCAGTCCAACTGTTAGGTCTTCCCAACTCTCGTTATTTTTTAAAGACTCTGCCAATAACCCCAAACAGGCCACTTGCAACACCTGTCATGCCAGCATCAGCAAGGGTAGCACAACTACCAGCCTTACCACCACCAGCATGATCAGGCACATGGCAGCAAAGCACCCGACTTTGTGGGCCCAACCCCAGGCTCCAGGAACAGTATCTGAGGGTGACACCACTGCTTCTTCCACTGTTGTGTGTGCAAGCCAATACCCTGTCCACAGTGCATGTGAAGATGCCTCATGCCCTGCACCTGTCGTTGGCCACAGTCAGCTAGCACCATCATCAAGCACGTCCATGTCCACGTCCTTGTCACAGCACAGGCTTCAGATGTCCATACCCCAGTCATTGGAATGCAAGCAGAAATACACAGCCAACGCCCCACAGGCCACAGTACCTAATTCATACATTTCTCATCTTCTTGCGCTCAAAATGTTGCCTTTTAGGTTCATAGAGACGGAAGCTTTTCGCAACCTGATGGCGGCAGTCATCCCAAGGTACTCGGTCCCCAGCCGCCACTATTTCTCCCGCTGTGCCGTTTCGGCATTACACAAGTATGTGTCCCACAACATTACCCGAGCCCTCAACAATGCAGTTACTGGGATGCCATGCTTCAGCAGCGATTGCAGCTTCGGGCTCACCATCTGGTGTGTGACGTCCCCACGCGTTGGAACTCTACACTACAGGTTTTGTAAAGGATTTGTGAGCAGAAGAGGGCAGTTGTTGAATACCAGCATCAACAAGGCCGTCGTTATTCAGGTGAGATTCCATACATAAGACCTCAGGAGTAGACAAGGATGTCAGACATATGTAACATCCTCCAAAACATTGAAGAGTCCACCAAGATGGTGAGCGGCGATGATGCCATAATTAGCATCACCATCCCGCTTCTCTGCATTCTGAAAAGCTCTCTGCTCACAATGAAAGAGGATGCATTGCAAGCGGAGCAGGAGGACATGGAGCAAGGAACCATACAGGTAGATTACACACAGCCCAGCCTCATATCATCCCAACGTGGATTGTTTTACAATGAGGAAGAAGAGGAGGAGGAGGAATGAAAAACAGGAGCTACTTTCATACACTGTAGACGGTACTACAAGCACAACTGTCATACCGTCTGTTCAGCATGGATGGCCTAAGGACATTGAGGAAGAGGAGGAGGAGGAGGACACCTTGGTCAGTCATCCTGTTGGTGAGGACACGGAAGCCTTGCCTGTTACCAGTCTGGCATGCATCACTGGCTTTATGTTGTGCTGCCTTTCCCTTGACCCTGGAATTCTAAAAATTGTGGGTGACAGTCATTACTGGGTAGTGACACTTTTAGACCCACGCTACAAGGAAAACTTTCAATTTCTTCTTCCAGAGGCAGACATGTGTACTAAAATGCTGCATTACCAGAGAGCCATTGTTGCAGATTAGTAAAAAAATTCTCATCTCAAAATGCTGGCGGCAGACATTGGACAACCAAGGAGTACAGGCGAGAGAGACACAACTCTGGTCCAGCAGAGGCAGGGGAACACTGGCTAAGTTCTGGGACAGTTTTCTCAGACCTTCCCATCACCCAGTTCCTGAGGTACAGGGTAATGTCACAAGGAATGGAATGTTTTCTAAGATGCTGAGGGAGTACCTCTCTGACTGTACCAGCTTCCTCCATGATTCCTCTGTGCCTTTTAATAATTTGGTATCCAAGCTAGACACGTGGCATGAACTGTCTCTCAATGCCTTGTAGGTCCTGGCCTGCCCTGCTGCTAGTGTTTTGTCAGAGTGGGTTCTTAGTGCCATTGGTGGAATTATCACAGATAAGTGCATCCGCCTGTCAACGGAAAATGCAGACAGGCTGACTCTTATAAAAATGAACAAGGGCTGGATTAGGCCAGACTTCTCTACACCACCAAATGACAGTGAAATATTACCTCCAATACAATGTTTTTTTGGGAGGTGTATTCCCATGCACCTCTTCACACCCACACATGGGTATATCCTTTCTGATTTTGGCTATTTGGTGTACTCCTCCTCCTTGTCCTCATCATCCACCACCACTAGAACACCAGGGTGAACGTGTTTTGTGTTTCTACAGCCAATCAATTTTTTGACAAGGGTGTCTAAGATCCTCATAAATTCTTTTTAAAAATGTACCCCCCATGGGGAAATGTTTGACAGCCCATGCCCTTAATGTATGGGCATTACAAGTCTAGGAGAACTTCTCCTTTAAATTGGGCCTATTTTTTAATGAGGCCTTCCTCCACGTCTCATAATCCACTGCCACTGGATCACCAGGGTTAAAGTGTTCCATGCTGCTGCAGCCACTATAGTTTTTTGCAAGGGTGTTTATGATGCCCGTAAACAATTTATTAAAAAAATTAACCTCCCCATGTGGAAATGTTTGTCAGCACATACACTTAATGTATGGGCATTACAAGTCTAGGAGACCAGCTCCTTTAAATTTGGTCTATTTATTAATGAGGCCTTCATCCACGTCTCATAATCTACCGCCACTAGATCACCAGGGTTAACGTGTTCCGTGCTGCTGCAGCCACTATAGTTTTTTGCAAGGGTGTTTCATGAGGCCCTCCTCCATGTTTCCTGCAAGGGGGGATTGGGGTGCGTGCAAATTTGGGTCAAGGTGGCCTTTGCATTCAATACATAAGGAAACAGTATGGGAGTACAAAATGGAAAATGTGAAGTGGATTTTCCTGTGGCCATCCAGTACCTGGGTTCAAAGGCTTATTGGGGTGCATATAGCTTGGTTGCAGGGCATGCCTTGCAGTCAATACATAAGAAAACAGTATGAGGCCGGCGTCACACTTGCGAGTTTTACGGACGTAAGAGCGCAGAAACTACGTCCGTAAAACTCGCAAAACATACGGCACAATTATTCTCTATGCCCCTACTCCTATCTGCCGTATTAAACTGATCAGTATTATACGGCTTTCTACGGCCATAGAAAATCGCAGCATGCTGCATTTGTCACCGTATTGCGCAAATAAAACGTCAATGAAAGTCTATGGAAGCCCCAAAAATACGGATCACACACGGACCAGCAGTGTGACTTGCGAGAAATACGCAGCGGTGTTAGCGAGAAAAGCCGGTAATTCATTGCGGTGTACAGTAAAATCACACTGACAGCTTCCAGTAGAATAAGTAGAATAAATGTGTACACATAGAATAGGTATATATATATATACAGTTAGGTCCATATATATTTGGACAGAGACAACATTTTTCTAATTTTGGTTATAGACATTTCCACTAGGGTTGAGCGACCTTTACTTTTATAGGATCGGGTCGGGTTTCACGAAACCCGACTTTTGAAAAAGTCGGGTCGAGTGAAATCGGCCGATCCTATAAAAAAGTCGGGATCGGGGTCGGCCGAAAATCTCGAAACCCAATGCAGTGCATTGGGTTTCCATGGTTCCCAGGGTCTGAAGGAGCGGAAACTCTCCTTCAGGCCCTGCGATCCATATTTTAGTGTAAAATAAAGAATTAAAATAAAAAATATCGCAATACTTACCCTCTGACGCGCCCTGGTACTAACCGGGAACCTTCCTTCCTTAGAATCAGCCTTCCAGGACCTTGCGGTGACGTCGCGGTGACGTCGCGGCTTGTGATTGGCCGCGCGGCCGCCCATGTGACCGCTCGTGCGGCCAATCACAAGCCGCGACGTCACCCGCGACGTCACCGAAGGTCCTGGAAGGGCTGATTCTTAGGAAGGAAGGCTTCCGGAAAGAAGCAGGGCGCGTCCGAGGGTGAGTATATACCTAATAGGAATATACTCACCCTCAGACGCGCCCTGCTTCTTTCCAGCAGCCTTCCTTCCTAAGAATCAGCCCTTCCAGGACCTTCAGTGACGTCGCGGGTGACGTCGCGGCTTGTGATTGGCCGCGAGAGCGGTCACATGGGCGGCCGCGCGGCCAATCACAAGCCGCGACGTCACTGCGACGTCATCGCAAGGTCCTGGAAGGCTGATTCTAAGGAAGGAAGGTTCCCGGTTAGTACCAGGGCGCGTCAGAGGGTAAGTATTGCGATATTTTTTATTTTAATTCTTTATTTTACACTTAAATCTGAATTCCGATACCAATTCCCGATATCTTAAACATATCGGGAATCGGTATCGGAATTCCGATTCTAGATTCAAAAGATCGCCGACTTCATGGCCGACCCCACACTGGGGTCGGGTCGGGTTTCATGAAACCCGACCTTGCCAAAAGTCGGCGACTTTTGAAAAATTTCGACCCGTTTCGCTCAACCCTAATTACCACAATGAATTCTAGACAAAACAATTCAGATGCAGTTGAAGTTCAGACTTTCAGCTTTCAATTGAGGGTATCCACATTAAAATTGGATGAAGGGCTTAGGAGTTTCAGCTCCTTAACATGTGCCACCCTGTTTTTAAAGGGACCAAAAGTAATTGGACAATTGACTTCAAGGCAATTTCACAGACAGGTGTGGGCAATCCCTTTGTTATGTCATTCTCATTTAAGCAGATAAAAGGTCTGGAGTTGATTTGAGGTGTGGTGCTTGCATTTGGAAGGTTTTGCTGTGAAGTAAACATGCGGTCAAAGGAGTTCTCCATGCAGGTGAAACAAGCCATCCTTAAGCTGCGCAAACAGAAAAAACCCAACCGAGAAATTGCTACAATATTAGGAGTGGCAAAATCTACAGTTTGGTACATCCTGAGAAAGAAAGAAAGTACTGGTGAACTCATCAATGCAAAAAGACTTGGGCACCCACGGAAGACAACAGTGGTCGATGATCGCAGAATAATCTCCTTGGTGAAGAGAAACCTCTTCATATCAGCCAACCAAGTGAACAACACTCTCCAGGAGGTCGGCGTATCAATATCCATATCTACCATAAAGAGAAGACTGCAGCATTTGATACTGTGGATCATCAGCTCCTCCTCACTATGCTCCGCTCCATCGGCCTCAAGGACACCGTTCTCTCCTGGTTCTCCTCCTATCTCTCTGACCGATCCTTCACTGTATGTTTTGCTGGTTCCTCCTCCTCTCACCTTCCCCTTACTGTTGGGGTTCCTCAAGGATCAGTCCTAGGCCCCCTACTCTTCTCGTTGTATACTGCCCCTATTGGACAAACAATCAGTAGATTTGGTTTCCAGTACCATCTCTATGCTGACGACACCCAATTATACACTTCTGCTCCCGATATCACACCGACCTTTTTAGAAAACACCAGTGATTGTCTTACCGCTGTCTCTAACATCATGTCCTCCCTCTATCTGAAACTAAACCTGTCAAAAACTGAACTCCTCGTGTTTTCTCCCTCTACTAACCTACCTTTGCCTGACATTGCCATCTCCGTGTGCGGTTCCACCATTACTCCAAAGCAACATGCCCGCTGCCTTGGGGTCATCCTTGATTCTGACCTTTCATTCACCCCCTACATCCGATCACTGGCTCGCTCTTCTTACCTGCATCTCAAAAACATTTCTAGAATTCGCCCTTTTCTTAATTTCGACTCTGCAAAAACTCTGACTGTTTCACTTATTCATTCTCGTCTGGACTATTGTAACTCTCTACTAATCGGTCTCCCTCTTGCAAAACTCTCCCCGCTCCAATCTGTCCTGAATGCTGCAGCCAGGATCATATTCCTCACCAACCGTTACACCGATGCCTCTACCCTGTGCCAGTCATTACACTGGCTACCCATCCACTCCAGAATCCAGTACAAAACTACTACCCTCATCCACAAAGCACTCCATGGCTCAGCACCACCCTACATCTCCTCCCTGGTATCAGTCTACCACCCTACCCGTGCCCTCCGCTCCGCTAATGACCTCAGGTTAGCATCCTCAATAATCAGAACCTCCCACTCCCGTCTCCAAGACTTTACACGTGCTGCGCCGATTCTTTGGAATGCACTACCTAGGTTAATACGATTAATCCCCAATCCCCACAGTTTTAAGCGTGCCCTAAAAACTCATTTGTTCAGACTGGCCTACCGCCTCAATGCATTAACCTAACGATCCCTGTGTGGCCTATTTATAATAAAAAAAAAAAAAAAAAAAAAAAAAGGTTCCTCGCATCATGTTCTCATACACTTTATGCAGTATTAGCCCTCTGTGTCTGTACTGTTACATACTTAGGCAGTTAACTGGTTCATGCAGCTTTACATGAACACCCGAGCCTTACACTATGGCCGGTCCGAATAACTAAAGCAATTGTTACCATCCACCTCTCGTGTCTCCCCTTTTCCCCATAGTTTGTAAGCTTGCGAGCAGGGCCCTCACTCCTCCTGGTATCTGTTTTGAACTGTATTTCTGTTATGCTGTAATGTTTATTGTCTGTACAAGTCCCCTCTATAACTTGTAAAGCGCTGCGGAATATGTTGGCGCTATATAAATAAAATTATTATTATTATTATTATTATGAAAGTAAATACAGAGGGTTCACTGAACGGTACAAGCCACTCATAAGCATCAAGAATAAAAAGGCTAGACTGGACTTCGCTAAAAAACATCTAAAAAAGCCAGCACAGTTCTGGAAGAACATTCATTGGACAGATGAAACCAAGATCAGCCTCTACTAGAATGATGGAAAGAGAAAAGTATGGCAAAGGCGTGGTACAGCTCATGATCCAAAGCATTCCACATCATCTGTAAAACATGGCGGAGGAAGTGTGATGGCTTGGTCATGCATGGCTGCCAGTGGCACTGGGTCACTAGTGTTTATTGATGATGTGACACAGGACAGAAGCAGCCGAATGAATTCTGAGGTATTCAGAGCCATACTGTGTGCTCAGATCCAGCCAAATGCAGCAAAACTGATTGGTCGTCATTTCATACTACAGATGGACAATGACCCAAAACATAAAACCAAAGCAACCCAGGAGTTTATTAAAGCAAAGAAGTGGAATATTCTTGAATGGCCAAGTCAGTCACCTGATCTCCACCCAATTGAGCATGCATTTCACTTGTTAAAGACTAAACTTCAGACAGAAAGGCCCACAAACAAACAGCAACTGAAAACCACCGCAGTGAAGGCCTGGCAGAGCATCAAAAAGGAGGAAACACAGCGTCTGGTGATGTCCATGAGTTCAAAACTTCAGGCAGTCATTGCCAACAAAGGGTTTTCAACCAAGTACTAAAAATGAACGTTTTATTTAAAATGATTGAATCTGTCCAATTACTTTTGGTCCCTTTAAAAACAGGGTGGCACATGTTAAGGAGCTGAAACTCCTAAATCCTTCATCCAATTTTAATGTGGATACCCTCAAATGAAAGCTGAAAGTCTGAACTTCAACTGCATCTGAATTGTTTTGTTTAAAATTCATTGTGGTAATGTTTATAACCAAAATTAGAAAAATGTTGTTTCTGTCCAAATATATATGGACCTAACTGTATATATATGTCAGTGAGACATATAATTCAATTACCGGCTTTTGGTCTCTCCTTCCTAAACCCGACATGATATGAGACGTGGTTTACATACAGTAAACCATGTCTTCTCCCCCTTTTTTTTGCATATTCCACACTACTAATGTTAGTAGTGTGTGTATGCAAAATTTGGCCGTTCTATCTACTAAATTAAAGGGTTAAATGGCGGAAAAAATTGGCGTGGGCTCCCGCGCAATTTTCTCCGCCAGAGTAGTAAAGCCAGTGACTGAGGGCAGATATTAATAGCCTGGAGAGGGTCCATGGTTATTGGCCCCCCCCCCCTGGCTAAAAACACCTGCCCCCAGCCACCCCAGAAAAGGCACATCTGGAAGATGCGCCTATTCTGGCACTTGGCCACTCTCTTCCCATTCTCGTGTAGCGGTGGGATATGGGGTAACGAAGGGTTAATGCCACCTTGCTATTACATTTGTGTATTTTTTATAGTATGGTATACTGTAGAAAATGTTGATTTTGAAAGGAAACTAAAGGTTTTCTGGCAAATCTGTTGGAGTGTACTCATTTATGCTATGCACTGTATTTGTATATATGGAACGCCCACCAGGGCCGTGGGGTACTTTGTACTGGGTCCAGTACTTAAAGGGGATGTGTCACGGTGGCGGTGACCCAGTCCGTGGCCCTGGGTGCCCAAGTAAAAGGGAATGTCTTTAAAGGAATTTTGTGAATAAAGTTTGTTTATGTCGCCACCTGTGGTACTCGGTCAGGGGTGACCGATGCTGCTTAAAGGGGTCCTCAGGGGTGATGTTATGGCAGCAGGGATGGTATGGCTTCCCACAGGTGAAGCTAGGTCCCCAGGACTCCTGGTGTATAAATAAAGATAGTGGGTGGTATAGCAAGAAACGGAGGACACAGGTTTGCAGTCTCTTTACCAGGTTTACTGATGAATTCATGCAGCCACAGTCCAGGGTACCAGATCACAGGTACAAGTAAGGGCCGGCCGGCTTGGAAGCGAGTTGGGAGTCCCGTTTACCAGGCGGAGTTGGAAGCCTTCTCAGTAGCGTTGTGGTGTAGTCCCTTGCTGCCTTAGACCTCTCACAAGGTCCTCACGTTCTCTCTGTCCTCCAGGTTGGTAGGACACTACCTGTACGGCAGGTAGCTCCAGCCTTTTTACAGGGTCTCTATCATGACCCGGGCTCTATGTGTTACTGTGTCCTCAGATTTCAATGGTGGACAGGTGACTTGTAATCCAGCTGTCCTGCCGGTTTCTGCTGTGAGATGTACAGTCCTTCACAACACCGGTCTTCCAGCTACCAGTACCTGCGCTCAGTAGGGAGGTAGCTCAGTCGCAGCTAACCCCCCAGTTCTTCACTCTCCTGTGCTTCACTTCCCCTTCACGCTCTCTACAGCTTGTTCTGCTTTCTTTTCTGTCTCTTGCCAGGAGCTGCAGCACCCTCGTGGCTGCACAGCCCCTCTTGTCCCTTCTCCTCTGTCTCTCTGACAGACTACCTCACTATCCTGTTGTGGACCTGGTGGTTAGGAGCACCCGGAACGACCTGATGGTTAAACTAACACAGGACAAGCTCTGGGAAGTGGGAGCTCTGCTGACCGCAACCCCTAATCCTATCACACACACTAGAAATAGCCGTGGAGCGTACCTAACTCTGCCTAGATGCCTCTTCACAGCCTAAGAGCTAACTAGCCCTAGAGATAGAAAATAAAGCCTACCTTGCCTCAGAGAAATTCCCCAAAGGAAAAGGCAGCCCCCCACATATATTGACTGTGAGTTAAGATGAAAGTCACAAACACAGAAATGAAACAGGTTTCTGCAAAGGAGGCCAGACTAACTAAACAGACTGAGGATAGGAAAGGTATCTTTGCGGTCAGCACAAAAAACTACAAAAAGACCACGCAGAGTGTGCAAAAAGACCTCCGCACCGACTCACGGTGCGGAGGTGCCACTCTGCATCCCAGAGCTTCCAGCTAGCAAGGCAAAATCATGATAGCTAGCTGGACAATAAAACAATGAACAAATAATTAACTAACAGGGATTTAGCTTCTACTGGAGTAGACAGGTCACCAGAAAGATCCAAGAGCGAACTGAACCAGTACAAGAACATTGACAGCTGGCATGGAGTAACGATCTGAGTGGAGTTAAATAGAGCAGCCAGCCAAAGAATAAACTAAGTCACCTGTGGAAGGAACCTCAGAAGCAGCAGCTCCACTCACAGCCACCAGAGGGAGTCCATGGACAGAACTCGCCGAAGTACCATTCATGACCACAGGAGGGAGTTCGATAACAGAATTCACAACACTTTCCCTCCAAGCCAGAATATATATAGGGGAGCCACCCCCAAACTGGATCAGAGCTCCCTCTTCTGGCCTGGAGTGTGAACATGTTGCATGCTTGTTATTACCTGATAAAAGAGATCCTTTCTCACTTCCAAGCATGACATCACTTTCACCGTGAGGAAAGCAATGCCACTGTAACAACCAGGAACCTGGAGTGTTAGATATAATTATGACTGAATCTGCAGAGATTCAAATTCAGCAGATCATAACAACTTGTTATGGAAATTCAATCTCCATTTAAGTTACTTGTTGCTTCTTATTATGAAACCCAATTAAGAAGAAAAATGCCTCGATAATCCTCAACAATAATTAATTGGAGATTAGACAAAAAAAAAGGAAAAATACTAAAATCTGTTAAAACTATCTCCAAAAGACCCAAGAAATTAAAAAATGTCTTTATTAAAGACAATATAGCTACACAATAAAAAGCATGAAATCCAATAAGAACAGAATTAAAAACAAGTAGAAGGCTAGAAGGCTAATATCTCAGTAATCCACAGGGTAACATGATTAGAAAAAGAATACAGAATAATTTGATGATAAATAATCAATAATTAGTACAGTAATTTATCCAAGAATTATTGTACCAAGGGAGCTGGATAATAAATAGCTAGGAAATATATAATAAAATTATTATACTAGTTAACAGAATTGAGCAAAAAGAGTTACAGGACCCTTGTCTGGTAGCCACATGGGTGGTCAATGGCCAGTGAACCTCATACTTCCTATACCATTCCCAGCACCACTTCGGATTAGTATATAGTTGTAACATAAGGTGTAATAATGAAAAATGTACTTATCGTAATATTCTAAAATAATCGGTTCAAAAACATAGCAAACAGCATTTCGGTAGCAGATGTTCACAGAGGATTTAATTAGGCCTTTTATTTACATGGATTAACAAAAAATTGGCTTAATGACAAAGCAAAACAAATGTTTAGAAACTGATCAAAATTCACTACACATAACAAACACAAAATAAATGACTACATGAATATTAAATCGTTTTATCATGACACGTTAGTGGTGGTACAGACAATTGGCTTCCAACATTTGGCCTATGGAGATAATTGTTAGACAACAAACTTGGGCTAGGGCAGATACATATTATGTTCTCTTGGTAGAACCGTGAAATATTCCGATTATCACTACATAGACATATATCTGCCGGACATGCTAGAGAAATGACCATTTAGATTTGAACACAAAAGCCAATAAAAAAAAACCGAATTGTGTAGTCATAGATATACTGTACATGTAAAAGGCAAGTAATAAAAAACCTTTTATGAATACACAATTGGAATAGATTTAACTGCAGAAGAAAGGTGCAAACATCTCACATAAAAAGTATACTACCTACAAAAAATGTACACGTAAATGGAGGTAAAAGCAAGTAAAAATAGCTGGACCAAGATAGACTGTCATACAATCATACCAAACTGTATATATACAATATATATATACATATATATATATATATATATATATATATATATATATATATATATATATTTATTGGAGATACAAAAAGTATTCAGACTCCTTTACATTTATCACTCTTTGTTTCATTGCAGCTAGAGTTGAGTGACTTTTACTTTTTTAGGATCGAGTCGGGTTTCGCGAAACCCGAGTTTGTCAAAAGTCGGGTCGGGTGAAATCGGCCGATTATTTCGAAAAGTCAGGGGCCGACCGAAACACGAAACCCAATGCAAGTCAATAGGGAATCAAAGTCGGCAGTGAGTGGAGGACAGGAAAACACCTAGAGTGCCCATTTTAATGCCAAAAACATCAATTCTTATTTCTTAAGCTTGTCAATCTTAATTTACTTTATAATAATAGTTAGGCATTGACAACAGGGGGTCATTTAGCTAAAGTTGTAAGGGGGTAGGGCTGGCTCAAGATTTTCGTGGGCCCAGGAAACGCAGAATACGTCACGGTGGTGGAGCAGGGAGAGGTAAGTATTTCAACTGTGCAAGTACTGTGATCCTGAGCCCACTCGTTGGCACTTGGCACTGGCACAGGGCCCCTCATGGTACGGTGGTGTGTTTGACGGCAGGTGGCGCCTCCCACTGCCAGAGACACTTTTGCGTACTATGAGGGGCCCTGTGCCAGTGACTTCGCCAACGAGTATGCCCCCCCCCCACCTGATGAAGGAACCTGCACTTTCATCTGCACCTTCCTCTTTGTCCCCGTGTAAGGTGGTATAGTATGCAGGAAGGGGAACCTGACTTTCAGCATGGTCAAATTCTGGCTGTGTAGAGTGCAAGGGGAAGGTAGTGGTCTGGGTCAATGTACCAGCAGACTCATCTAGCAGTAGCTGGGCAATGGGCAGGATGAGGAGGAAACACAGATATAGGCCCAAATAATAAAGTAGGCTAAATGCAGTTCAAAATTGGTAACACGTGTAAACAGGCGGCATAGCTTTGTTCAGTGGAGGACAACTGTAATGAGTGGCGCAGACACAGTTAGTAGGCCCAAAATAAAAAAGTAGGCTAAATGCTGTTCAAAATTGGTAACACGTATAAACAGGCGGCATAGCTTTGATCAGTGGAGGACAACTGTAATGAGTGGTGCAGACACAGTTAGTAGGCCCAAAATAAAAAAGTAGGCTAAATGCTGTTCAAAATTGGTAACAGGACTAAACAGGTGGCATTGCTTTGTTCAGTGGAGGACAACTGTAATGAGTGGCGCAGTCACAGTTAGTAGGCCCAAAATAAAAAAGTAGGCTAAAAGCAGTTCAAAATTGGTAACAGGACTAAACAGGCGGCATAGCTTTGTTCAGTGGAGGACAACTGTAATAAGTGGTGCAGACACAGTTTGTAGGCCCACAATAAAAAAGTAGGCTAAATGCAGGTCAAAATTGGTAACAGGACTAAACAGGCAGCATAGCTTTGTTCAGTGGAGGACAACTGTAATGAGTGGCGCAGACACAGTTAGTAGGCCCAAATACAAAAGTAGGCTAAATGCAGTTCAAAATTGATAACAGGACTAAACAGGCGGCATAGCTTTGTTCAGTGGAAGACAACTGTAATGAGTGGCGCAGACACAGTTTGTAGGCCCACAATAAAAAAGTAGGCTAAATGCAGTTTAAAATTCGTAACAGGACTAAACAGGTGGCCTAGCTGTGTTCAGTGGAGGACATCTGTAATGACTGGCGCAGACACAGCTAGTAGGCCCAAATACAAAAGTAGGCTAAATGCAGTTCAAAATTGGTAACAAGACTAAACAGGCGGCCTAGGTTTGTTCAGTGGAGGACAACTGTAATGAGTGACGCAGACACAGTTAGTAGGCCCAAATACAAAAGTAGGCTAAATGCAGTTCAAAATTGGTAACAAGACTAAACAGGCGGCCTAGGTTTGTTCAGTGGAGGACAACTGTAATGAGTGGCGCAGACACAGTTAGTAGGTCCAAATACGAAAGTAGGCTAAATGCAGTTCACAATTGGTAACAGGACTAAACAGGCGGCCTAGCTTTGCTCAGTGGAGGACAACTGTAATGAGTGGCGCAGACACAGTTAGTAGGCCCAAAATGAAAAAGTAGGCTAAATGCAGTTCAAAATTGGTAACAGGACTAAACAGGCGGCATTGCTTTGTTCAGTGGACGACAACTGTAATGAGTGGCGCAGACACAGTTAGTAGGCCCAAAATAAAAAAGTAGGTTAAATGCAGTTCAAAATTGGTAACTGGACTAAACAGGCGGCATAGCTTTGTTCAGTGGAGGACAACCGTAATGAGTGGAGCAGACACAGCTTGTAGGCCCACAATAAAAAAGTAGGCTAAATGCAGTTCAAAATTGGTAACAGGACTAAACAG
The DNA here is from genome assembly GCF_032444005.1 of Ranitomeya imitator. Lineage (NCBI taxonomy): Eukaryota > Metazoa > Chordata > Amphibia > Anura > Dendrobatidae > Ranitomeya > Ranitomeya imitator. The sequence continues at coordinate 680,068,267 of NC_091282.1, forward strand.
GCGGCATTGCTTTGTTCAGTGAAGGACAACTGTAATGAGTGGCACAGACAAAGTTTGTAGGCCCATAATAATAAAGTAGGCTAAATGCAGTTCAAAATTGGTAACAGGACTAAACAGGCGGCATTGCTTTGTTCAGTGGACGACAACTGTAATGAGTGGCACAGACACAGTTTGTAGGCCCACAATAATAAAGTAGGCTAAATGCAGTTCAAAATTGGTAACAGGACTAAACAGGCGGCATTGCTTTGTTCAGTGGACGACAACTGTAATGAGTGGCGCAGACACAGTTAGTAGGCCCAAAATAAAAAAGTAGGTTAAATGCAATTCAAAATTGGTAACTGGACTAAACAGGCAGCATAGCTTTGTTCAGTGGAGGACAACTGTAATGAGTGGCGCAGACACAGCTTGTTTTCCCACAATAAAAAAGTAGGCTAAATGCAGTTCAAAATTTGTAACAGGACTAAACAGGCGGCATAGCTTTGTTCAGTGGAGGACAACTGTAATGAGTGGCGCAGACACAGTTTGTAAGCCCACAATAAAAAAGTAGGCTAAATGCAGTTCAAAATTGGTTACAGGACTAAACAGGCGGCATAGCGTTGTTCAGTGGAGGACAACTGTAATGAGTAGCGCAGACACAGTTTGTAGGCCCACAATAAAAAAGTAGGCTAAATGCAGTTCAAAATTGGTAACAGGACTAAACCAGCGGCATAGCTGTGTTCAGTGGAGGACAACTGTAATGATTGGCGCAGACACAGTTAGTAGGCCCAAATACAAAAGTAGGCGAAATGCAGTTCAAAATTGGTAACATAACTAAACAGGCTGCCTAGCTTTGTTCAGTGGAGGACAACTGTAATGAGTGGCGCAGACACAGTTAGTAGGCCAAAATACAAAAGTAGGCTAAATGCAGTTCAAAATTGGTAACAGGACTAAACAGGCGGCCTAGCTTTGCTCAGTGGAGGACAACTGTAATGAGTGGTGCAGACACAGTTAGTAGGCCCAAAATAAAAAAGTAGGCTAAATGCAGTTCAAAATTGGTAACAGGACTAAACAGGTGGCATAGCATTGTTCAGTGAAGGACAACTGTAATGAGTGGCGCAGACACAGTTTGTAGGCCCACAATAAAAATGTAGGCTAAATGCAGTTCAAAATTGGTAACAGGACTAAACAGGCGGCATAGCTTTGTTCAGTGGAGGACAACTGTAATGAGTGGCGCAGACACAGTTAGTAGGCCCAAAATCAAAAAGTAGGCTAAATACAGTTCAAAATTGGTAACAGGACTAAACAGGCGGCATAGCTTTGTTCAGTGGAGGACAAGTGTAATGAGTGGCGCAGACACAGTTTGTAGGCCCACAATAATAAAGTAGGCTAAATGCAGTTCAAAATTGGTAACAGGACTAAACAGGCGGCATTGCTTTGTTCGGTGGAGGACAATTGTAATGAGTGGCGCAGACACAGTTTGTAGACCCACAATAATAAAGTAGGCTAAATGCAGTTCAAAATTGGTAACAGGACTAAACAGGCGGCATTGCTCTGTTCAGTGGATGACAACTGTAATGAGTGGCGCAGACACAGTTTGTAGGCCCACAATAATAAAGTAGGCTAAATGCAGTTCAAAATTGGTAACAGGACTAAACAGGCGGCATAGCTTTGTGCAGTGGAGGACAACTGTAATGAGTGGCGCAGACACAGTTAGTAGGCCCAAATACAAAAGTAGGCGAAATGCAGTTCAAAATTGGTAACAGGACTAATCAGGCTGCCTAGCTTTGTTCAGTGGAGGACAACTGTGATAAGTGGCGCAGACACAGTTAGTAGGCCCAAAATAAAAAAGTAGGCTAAATGCAGTTCAAACTAAACAGGCGGCATAGCTAGCTACTGTGGTGGGCTCCTCTGCTGAGTAGCAGACAGTGGTAGTAGGCACACAGTATTAACTTATCTAAATGGAGGCCAGGGCCCCTGTATATTTTAAATATCATCTATCATTTCAACAAATTTGTATTGGCAGTGCTAATGAAGGATTTAACAGCACAGACTACACAGTGGTGGAGCAGGGAGAGGTAAGTATTGCAAGTAGTAGAGCACTCTCTCGTGGGCGGCGGTACTGGCACAGGGCCCCTCATATTACGACGGTGTGTCTGACGTTGGTTGTGCACCACCACTGTCAGAGACACTTCATTGTACTATGAGGGACCCTGTGCCAGTGCCGTCGCCCAAGAGTGGGTGCACCCACCTGTCCAGGCAAACGGCACTCGCACGGGTGCTTGCGCCAGGTGGTGACCACAGCCCTGTGGGCAGAGTCAGCCCATTTAGGGAGGTATAAAAATGGCCTATGGCAGACATTCAGCAGCTGCAAATGGCGGAATTGGAGAAGTCAGTAAGAGGAGGCCAAAAGCAAGACATGTTTCAGGCAAGCTAGGTGTCAGCAGGAGAAGGTGGGGTAAAATAATTTGAAATCCATGATTGGTTCATTTTATTGAAGGTTAGATCATCAACATTCTGGGTAGCCAGACGTGTCCTTTTTTCGGTCAGTATTGAGCCAGCAGCACTGAAGACTCTTTCTGATAGCACACTAGAAGCAGGGCAAGCGAGCTCCTGTAATGCATATTCTGCCAATTCAGGCCAGGTGTCTATTTTAGATGCCCAGTAATCAAAGGGGAATGACCTGTGAGGGAGAACATCGATAGGGGAGGAAAAGTAGTTCATAACCATACTGGACAAATGCTGTCTCCTGTCACTTTGAATCGATGCAGTACTACCTGTCGTGTCAGCGGTCATTGCAAAATCACTCCACAACCTGGTCATAAAACCCCTCTGTCCAACGCCACTTTGGATTTGTGCACCTCTAACGCCTCTGCCATGTTGCCCCCTATGGCTCGTGCGAGAACCATCACTGCCGCTGTGTGCTGGGAATGCCTAACCAAACGGTCTACAAGAGTTGCTTGTTTTTTTTTTTTTAAATTCGTTTATTTATTAAACATAGAATAAAATTACAGCATACATATTTGTCCTTGTCATTAATCTGCGTGGTTACATTACAGGGATTGAAAAGGACAGAACATACATATGTCAATCATTTCACATATAGAAAAACAGTCAGAACATAGGGTTCTTAAACTACAACCCAACTAAACCTCCAAAAACTACTAAGCCGCCATCTAACCAAAGTCAAATACATTATTTATCTTGTTCTTTTCCCATTGCGCAATATTTGCAGATCAAAGGACCAGGTAAACCACATTTCTCCCAGTTAGTCAGGTCACAGAGTGAGATGAGAGGCGTTCCATCTATCCCAGATTTTGCTGAACTTATACGGGCAGCCCCTATTTTGATAAAGAGTGCGTTCATAGGGGACGACGGCATTCACCAGTTCAATCCAGGACCTAACGGAGGGGGGTGAGTTCCCCATCCACCGCATAGCTAGCAGCTTCCTTGCCAAGAAAAGTGTTTCTCGTAGAGAAATCCCCGTATAGTGTTCCCAGGCCTCCTCGTCCCATACTCCAAACAGGCAAATTAAGGGTTCAAGAGGAATCGGAATTGACAGTATTGAAGCTAATAATGACGTCACCTCCCTCCAGTAATGAGAGACTATGGGGCACTGCCATATCATGTGTACAAAATTAGCGTCAGGTGAGTGGCAACGCAAACATTCCGACGTCGAGTATCGACCCATCCGACAAAGTCTCAGCGGAGTCAAATATGACTGGTGGATTATATATAATTGGGTCATTTTATTATTGGCTGATGGGGAGACTCTGAGGGGTGATTCCAAAATATCCTCCCATTCCTCATTTTGCATATCAGGAAAAAGCCCCTCCCATTTGCCTCTCACCGAATCCACAACAGAGTTCGTTCCCGCTGATAGCAGATATGTGTATAGGGACGAGATAAGACCCTGAGGACCCTGGGACTTAAGAATACCTATCAGAGGCAAAGAGGAGATGTTACGGTTCATCCCCTCATTCCTGACAAATGACTGAATGGCAGATCTGAGTTGCAGGTATCCAAAAAATTGAGATCTTGGAAGGTCAAATTTATTTTGTAGTTGTTCGAAGGACATAAAAACCCCCTGATCATATAAATCTCCCATCAAAAGAACCCCGTAGGAAACCCAAAATTTTGTAGATGGGTGATTTACTAACGTCGGGAAATAACTGTTATCCCACAGAGGCATCTCGGCCACAATGTCCCCAAATCCAGTAACTTTCCTAATTTTCTTCCAAGTGGATCTCGCCAATCGAATCATGGGCAGCAAACCAGGAGCACTTATTTTCCCCGATTCTAAAAGACCCAGCGGACACTTAGCACCAACAGAACTAACTAAGTGATTTTCAGAATTAGGGAGATAGTTATGAGGCATCCATTTACATAATGCTTTAGCCTGTCCCGCCAAATAATATAAAAAAAAAATCTGGCAGTGCCGCTCCACCCTCCTGTTTAGGTCTTTGCAGAGTAGTTAGTTTAAGCTTGGGTCTGCCCTTCCCCCACACAAATGAAGTAACATGAGAATTTAAACTGGTAAAGATTAATTTTGGTACAGTTACTGCACTATGTTGGAGGCAATAGTTGAATTTAGGGAGCAAAATCATTTTTATGAGATTAATGCGGCCTGCTACGGACAATGGAAGCTTACTCCAAGATGCAAATTTCAATTTAGTATATTCCAACAGGGGGAGAAACATTGAGCTGTAGGTCCAACCCACTGCATTGGGACATGTAGATACCCAGGTATTTAAATTTAGACACTATGGGCAATAAAGAAAGAGTACTAAGATTGGGTGCTGGGTGTCGAGATAAAGGTAATAGGGCAGATTTATCCCAATTAATATATAGGCCTGAGAACCCACTAAATTTATCTATGGTAGCAATTATTTTTGGCAATGTTTCTTCTGTCCTATCCATGAATATTATCATATCATCAGCATACAAACCAATGATGTCAGTGCGGTCCGCTATCTTAATACCATCAATACCAGGGGTTGAGCGCAAGCGCACAGCTAATGCCTCTATTGCTAGAGCAAATAGGGCCGGAGAGAGGGGGCACCCTTGACGGGTTCCCCTATACAGTGAAAAGGGTTCAGACATAGAGCCGTTGATAACTATACGGGCCTTGGGTTTCAGATATAACACACCAACCCATTTCAAAAATTTCTCCCCAAAGCCATATTTCTGCAGACAAGCGGACAAAAAGGGCCATTCAAGTGAGTCGAACGCCTTGGCTGCGTCCAGTGACGCCAATGCCCAGGCATTGTCTGGTAACAAAGAACTGCACTGAATCACCGACTGGACCCGTCTAATATTTATAGAGGTGTTCTTACCGGGCATAAAGCCCGTTTGATCTGGATGTATAATATCTAGTATAATGGAGTTCAACCTAGTAGCCAGTATCTTGGCTAGGATCTTATAATCCACATTTACCAAGGATATAGGACGATAGGATCCGCATTCCAAAGGATCTTTCCCCTCCTTCTTAAGTACAATAATATGTGCCTCATAAAAAGTATCTGGTAGACTCCCTCCCTTCCATATCTCCTTAAATACTTTCAATAGAAGCGGAGCCAGTATCCCACGGTATTTCCTATACAACTCTACAGGGAAACCATCTGGCCCAGGGGCCTTTCCAGAGGCCATATCCGTTATAGCTTGCTCCACTTCCTCCAGGGTAAATTCAGCGTCCATAAAGGTCTGCTGGACGGAACTCAGCACAGGGAGTGTTATATCGGACAAATATCCCAGACAATCGGAAACATCAAAACCGCTCTTAGATTCATACAGTCCCTTATAATAGTTATAAAAACATTGAAGTATTCCCTCAGTAGTAACATAGTAACATAGTAACATAGTTAGTAAGGCCGAAAAAAGACATTTGTCCATCCAGTTCAGCCTATATTCCATCATAATAAATCCCCAGATCTACGTCCTTCTACAGAACCTAATTGTATGATACAATATTGTTCTGCTCCAGGAAGACATCCAGGCCTCTCTTGAACCCCTCGACTGAGTTCGCCATCACCACCTCCTCAGGCAAGCAATTCCAGATTCTCACTGCCCTAACAGTAAAGAATCCTCTTCTATGTTGGTGGAAAAACCTTCTCTCCTCCAGACGCAAAGAATGCCCCCTTGTGCCCGTCACCTTCCTTGGTATAAACAGATCCTCAGCGAGATATTTGTATTGTCCCCTTATATACTTATACATGGTTATTAGATCGCCCCTCAGTCATCTTTTTTCTAGACTAAATAATCCTAATTTCGCTAATCTATCTGGGTATTGTAGTTCTCCCATCCCCTTTATTAATTTTGTTGCCCTCCTTTGTACTCTCTCTAGTTCCATTATATCTTTCCTGAGCACCGGTGCCCAAAACTGGACACAGTACTCCATGTGCGGTCTAACTAGGGATTTGTACAGAGGCAGTATAATGCTCTCATCATGTGTATCCAGACCTCTTTTAATGCACCCCATGATCCTGTTTGCCTTGGCAGCTGCTGCCTGGCACTGGCTGCTCCAGGTAAGTTTATCATTAACTAGGATCCCCAAGTCCTTCTCCCTGTCAGATTTACCCAGTGGTTTCCCATTCAGTGTGTAATGGTGACATTGATTCCTTCTTCCCATGTGTATAACCTTACATTTATCATTGTTAAACCTCATCTGCCACCTTTCAGCCCAAGTTTCCAACTTATCCAGATCCATCTGTAGCAGAATACTATCTTCACTTGTATTAACTGCTTTACATAGTTTTGTATCATCTGCAAATATCGATATTTTACTGTGTAAACCTTCTACCAGATCATTAATGAATATGTTGAAGAGAACAGGTCCCAATACTGACCCCTGCGGTACCCCACTGGTCACAGCGACCCAGTTAGAGACTATACCATTTATAACCACCCTCTGCTTTCTATCACTAAGCCAGTTACTAACCCATTTACACACAATTTCCCCCAGACCAAGCATTCTCATTTTGTGTACCAACCTCTTGTGCGGCACGGTATCAAACGCTTTGGAAAAATCGAGATATACCACGTCCAATGACTCACCGTGGTCCAGCCTATAGCTTACCTCTTCATAAAAACTGATTAGATTGGTTTGACAGGAGCGATTTCTCATAAACCCATGCTGATATGGAGTTAAACAGTTATTCTCATTGAGATAATCCAGAATAACATCCCTCAGAAACCCTTCAAATATTTTACCAACAATAGAGGTTAGACTTACTGGCCTATAATTTCCAGGTTCACTTTTAGAGCCCTTTTTGAATATTGGCACCACATTTGCTATGCGCCAATCCTGCGGAACAGACCCTGTCGCTATAGAGTCCCTAAAAATAAGAAATAATGGTTTATCTATTACATTACTTAGTTCTCTTAGTACTCGTGGGTGTATGCCATCCGGACCCGGAGATTTATCTATTTTAATCTTATTTAGCCGGTTTCGCACCTCTTCTTGGGTTAGATTGGTGACCCTTAATATAGGGTTTTCATTGTTTCTTGGGATTTCACCTAGCATTTCATTTTCCACCGTGAATACCGTGGAGAAGAAGGTGTTTAATATGTTAGCTTTTTCCTCGTCATCTACAACCATTCTTTCCTCACTATTTTTTAAGGGGCCTACATTTTCAGTTTTTATTCTTTTACTATTGATATAGTTGAAGAACAGTTTGGGATTAGTTTTACTCTCCTTAGCAATGTGCTTCTCTGTTTCCTTTTTGGCAGCTTTAATTAGTTTTTTAGATAAAGTATTTTTCTCCCTATAGTTTTTTAGAGCTTCAATGGTGCCATCCTGCTTTAGTAGTGCAAATGCTTTCTTTTTACTGTTAATTGCCTGTCTTACTTCTTTGTTTAGCCACATTGGGTTTTTCCTATTTCTAGTCCTTTTATTCCCACAAGGTATAAACCGCTTACACTGCCTATTTAGGATGTTCTTAAACATTTCCCATTTATTATCTGTATTCTTATTTCTGAGGATATTGTCCCAGTCTACCAGATTAAGGGCATCTCTAAGCTGGTCAAACTTTGCCTTCCTAAAGTTCAGTGTTTTTGTGACTCCCTGACAAGTCCCCCTAGTGAAAGACAGGTGAAACTGTACAATATTGTGGTCGCTATTTCCTAGATGCCCGACCACCTGCAGATTTGTTATTCTGTCAGGTCTATTAGATAGTATTAGGTCTAAAAGTGCTGCTCCTCTGGTTGGATTCTGCACCAATTGTGAAAGATAATTTTTCTTGGTTATTAGCAGAAACCTGTTGCCTTTATGGGTTTCACAGGTTTCTGTTTCCCAGTTAATATCCGGGTAGTTAAAGTCCCCCATAACCAGGACCTCATTATGGGTTGCAGCTTCATCTATCTGCTTTAGAAGTAGACTTTCCATGGTTTCTGTTATATTTGGGGGTTTGTAACAGACCCCAATGAGAATTTTGTTACCATTTTTCCCTCCATGAATTTCGACCCATATGGACTCGACATCCTCATTTCCTTCGCTAATATCCTCCCTTAAAGTGGACTTTAGACAAGACTTTACATAGAGACAAACCCCTCCTCCTCTCCGATTTTTACGATCCTTTCTAAACAGACTGTAACCCTGTAAGTTAACTGCCCAGTCATAGCTTTCATCTAACCATGTCTCGGTTATTCCCACTATGTCAAAGTTACCTGTAGATATTTCTGCTTCTAGTTCTTCCATCTTGTTTGTCAGGCTTCTGGCGTTTGCAAGCATGCAGTAGTGGAATTCAATGAGCCGTCCGGTGAGCGAATTTGTAATATAATGTTAGATGTATTATGTTGACGCACCAAGTAGGCCAGAAATTTCCCAGCCTGATTCCCCATTTCAAAGTACGATTGTCGCGTAAAAAATAACTTACGCTTAGACTTGGTGTCTATGTGTTGGGTGTACAGTCTTTGCAGAGTCAACCACTCAACCCTATTATCATTAGTCTGGTCAGCTGTATATGTTACCTCAGCATTTCTCAAACGTTGCTCAATCTCATCGTCCTCCCTCGATGTTACCCTTTTAATATATGAAATTGTAGAAGACAGACAACCCCTCAGATATGCCTTAAGTGTATCCCAAAATAAGTTAATATTCTGAAGTTCTGAGTGGGACTGAATAAAGCAATTCAGCTGGTCAACTGTCCTATCGTCCGAATCTATTAGTTTGAGCCAAAAGGGATTCAATTTCCATACTCTACCATTATTTAACGTCCCAAACACAAGTTTAAGGATAATCGGACTATGATCCGAGGTCCCTCTATTACCGTGTTCCACACTGTCCACCCACCGCACCAGGTCACCGGATCCGAAGATATAATCTATGCGAGAGAGGGAACTTCTATTGGATGAGTGGCAAGTATATCCCCTCTCCCCGGGGTGATGCATCCTCCATAGATCTATCCAGCCGCTACTCTCCATGAACAGTGTTAACTGAGTCGGGGTCGAAGAAGAAGAAGACAAAGGTTCCCCAGGCAACCCACCCCCCCATCGCATTCTATCTAAACTACTGTCCATTACTAAGTTGAAGTCACCCATACAAATAACATGTGCGTCCGGGTAGCTTAATGCAAAGCTCATTGCCATCTTAAGTACTGAAGTATTAGCTGGGAGGGGGGTTATATATGCATAGTATGACGTATTCGCGGGAATAAATTAATGCATGGACAAAAACAAAACGTCCCTCTAGCTCTCGCCGAGTCGTCTGGGCCTCCCATTGGACGTCTTTGTGTACTAATAGTGATACCCCTCTCGAGTAGCTAGTGTGAAACGCGTGAGCATACCACTGTACCCATGGTTTCTGTACACCTTTGGCTGTATCTCTGGTTAGATGTGTCTCCACCAGGGCCACAATATGGGGATGATATCGTCTAATTTGAGAGAACACCTTGATTTTCTTCCGGGGAGATTTAATACCCCGAATGTTCCATGTCATACATATCAACTCTGACCCCATTTCTAGCCATTAAAAAATATGGTATGCATTGATGGTGAGAAAATTCCACTAATTATGCATGGGAAGTCATAATGGCTTTGGAGGCGGCTCTTACCCAAATACCTACTAAAACTAATTAAATCTAACAAAAAAAACCCACAATTTAGCAAAAACTGAACAGCAGAGGAGTAAGATCCTGTACTCCTACAGTCAAATATGGAAGGGGATACCCTCACTGAATCCAGCGTCCGGTATTGTTAACAACCTTAGCACCCACTTAGAGAGCTCCGTTTACGTTACCATTAGACAAGGAGCATAAATTAGGAGTCTTTCACATTAGACACCCCGTGAGACCGCAACCATTCGGCCGCCTCCGCTGTATCCGTGAAGAATAAGGTGGAACCATCATGAACAATGCGCAGTCGAGCCGGATAAAGCATGGAGTAAATGATACTCTTATCTCTAAGTTGTTTCTTGATGTCCATGAACCGCGCTCGCTGCTTTTGGAGTTCCATGGAGAAATCGGGAAAAATCGATATGGTAGCATTGTTGAATTTAATAGGGCCCTTCTGTCGCGCCAGACGAAGAACAGCATCTCTGTCTCTACAGTTGAGAAGACGTGCCAGGAAGGGTCGGGGTGGAGTTCCAGGGGGAAGAGGTCTTGTTGGGACCCTATGGGCCCTCTCCACTGCAAATGTTGAAGAAAATTCGTTCCCCAGGGAGGCCTTAAGCCAGTCCTCCAGAAATTGTTCGGGTTGCTGACCCTCCGAACGCTCCGGCAGACCGATAATTCGAATATTATTGCGACGCAGTCTGTTTTCCAAGTCATCTGCCTTTTGTTTCCAGGCGTTTACAGAGCCAGCGGCTTTTGTCAACTTAGCCTCCATAGGGGTGATGGTATCCTCTATATGAGACACTCTTGTTTCAACCTCCGAAATACGCCCTCTCATAGCTTGCATGTCATGCCGCAGACGACCCACCTCAGTATGCACGTCTTCAATTTTTTCTGTGAGGGATGATCTAGTGAGGGATATAGCTTGCATTAGCTGCTCTGACGCCTGTTTAAGAGTCAGTTCATCTTGTTCTCCCTCCTCATTACTATCAGAAAGACGATTTTTACGTTGGGTCTGTGCAGGGTTATTTCTGAGAGTGCGTGTGCTATCAGAAGGATCCTCCCTGGCGTACTTCCGTAGTTTATCAGCAGCCCCTGTTCCCTTTGGGTGATGCATGGCAGGCAGCTAGAAGGGCTCCACTGGTTAATTACAGTTATATGTGTATATAGTGCACTTTCCAGTTCCAGTCACAACAGAGTTAAATGTAGGATTGTATTCCAGAGAGACCACTAGATGGGCAGCTGGGATATTAAGAGTGATATATGCAGCAGTTTTAATATGCACCCAGGCTCTGTATGTTAGAGCAGATCCGCAGGCTCCACAGGAGAAACAGCAGAATGAGGGGGGGGGGGGGGGAGGGTTAACCCCTCTGAAGTTATGGCGCTGGCAGGAGGAGTACTTATATGGCAGGGGGCACGGGGCCCAATCTTTCAGGGCACACACACCGTGCCACCTCCTTGTTCTTTCAGGCTAGTCTCTCACCTCCTGAGTTGCGCCGCAGATGTGGCTGAAAGCACCGCTTCCCCACTGTCAGGGCGCGCGCTGCAGAGATGTGCCCCCCGCGGACACCGCCGCTCACCTCCGGTCCCCCAGCTCCCGCTCACCGGTACACTCCAGCGGTCACCGCCTGTGTCCGGGGATCGCCGATCACAAGAGGGAGGACGCCCGGCACCAGGAGAAGCCGGCGCTGTGTCTGGTCTCCTCAGCGCGGGCACCTCACAAAATGGCCGCCGCTGCACGTGGAGTCTGCCGCCCGTCCAGGCCACCGCAGCTCCTTCGTCCCAGACCTTCACCGCAGCCGTCCGGAGGGTCCACCGGGTTCCTGAGACTGTGCGGTACCAGTACCAGCCGGCACAGTGTGTGAATTAAGGGTCCAAATGGCAGGATATGTGCAGGATTGTTGGAGCTCACAGAAGGTGCGTCTTTCCTCCTCAGTTACATAACCACGCCCCCAAGAGTTGCTTGTTTGGTAGTCAATATTTGCTCAAGGTTATCATGTGGCATGATATTTTGTTATTTTCCTTTGTATCCTGGATCCAGGAGGCAGGCCAACCAGTAATCGTCATCGGTCATCATTTTGATAATGCGGGGGTCCCTTTTTAGGATACGCAAGGCATACTCAGCCATGTGGGCCAATTTTCCAGGTGTCAATTCACTGCTTGTGCTGGGATGAGGAGCACTTTCTTGCAAATCAACATCACTTGTGTCCTGCAAAAACCCTGTACCTGACCTTGCAACGCCACCAGTTTCTATTGTCCCCTGTAAAGCATCCTCCTCCCATAAATATTCATCCCCATCATTTTCCTCCTCCTCTTCGTCCACCACCTTGTCCAGGAGAGTTCCCTGAGCAGACAATGGCTGACTGTCATCAATGCCTCTTCCACCTGACTTCCTCATTTATTGGAAAATCTTACCAAAATAACAACCGTTATATGGTACTGTAAAACAAGGTAGAAGGTGTATATAAACGTGTTGATTTTAAATCTCCCTTTTTTGGGGGGAGACTGAACAAAAAATCAGGCCCTGTGCAAAAAACAACACAATGTAAGTGGCTGAAAGTGGCTGGCTGACATACCACAAACTAACAGGACTGCAGTATATCCACTTTGTGATAATTTGAATCTCACTTTTTTGGGGGGAGACTAAACCAAACCTCAGGCCCTGTGCATAAAACAACACAATGTAAGTGGCAGAAAGTGGCTGGCTGATATACCACAAACTAACAGGACTGAAATATATCCACTTTGTGATAATTTGAATCTCACTTTTTTGGGGGGAGACTAAACCAAACCTCAGACCCTGTGCATAAAACAACACAATGTAAGTGGCAGAAAGTGGCTGGCTGATATACCACAAACTAACAGGACTGAAATATATCCACTTTGAAATAATTTCAATCTGATTTTTTGGGGGGAGAGACTAAACCAAACCTCAGGCCCTGTGCATAAAACAACACAATGTAAGTGGCAGAAAGTAGCTGGCTGATATACCACAAACAGGACTGCAGTATATCCACTTTGTGATAATTTGAATCTCACTTTTTTTTGGGGGGGGAGACTAAACCAAACCTCAGGCCCTGTGCATAAAACAACACAATGTAAGTGGCAGAAAGTGGCTGGCTGACATACCACAAACTAACAGAACTGCAGTATATCCACTTTGTGATAATTTGAATCTCACTTTTATTTGGGGGAGAGACTAAACCAAACCTCAGGCCCTGTGCATAAAACAACACAATGTAAGTGGCAGAAAGTGGCTGGCTGATATACGACAAACTAACAGGACTGCAGTATATCCACTTTGTGATAATTTGAATCTCACTTTTTTTTTTTGGGGGGGAGACTAAACCAAACCTCAGGCCCAGTGTATAAAACAACACAATGTAAGTGGCAGAAAGTGGCTGGCTGGTATACCACAAACTAACAGGACTGCAGTATATCCACTTTGTGATAATTTGAATCTCACTTTTTTTTGGGGGGGAGACTAAACCAATCCTCAGGCCCTGTGCATAAAACAACACAATGTAAGTGGCAGAAAGTGGCTGGCTGATATACCACAAACTAACAGGACTGCAGTATATCCACTTTGTGATAATTTGAATCTCACTTTTTTTGGAGGGAGACTAAACCAAACCTCAGGTCCTGTGCATAAAACAACACAATGTAAGTGGCAGAAAGTGGCTGGCTGATATACCACAAACAGGACTGCAGTATATCCACTTTGTGATAATTTGAATCTCACTTTATTGGGGGGGAGAATAAACCAAACCTCAGGCCCTGTGCATAAAACAACACAATGTAAGTGGCAGAAAGTGGCTGGCTGATATACCACAAACTAACAGGACTGCAGTATATCCACTTTGTGATAATTTGAATCTCACTTTTTTTGGGGGGGAGAATAAACCAAACCTCAGGCCCAGTGTATAAAACAACACAATGTAAGTGGCAGAAAGTGGCTGGCTGATATGCCACAAACTAACAGGACTGCAGTATATCCACTTTGTGATAATTTGAATCTCACTTTTTTTTTGGGGGGGGAGACTAAACCAAACCTCAGGCCCAGTGTATAAAACAACACAATGTAAGTGGCAGAAAGTGGCTGGCTGACAAACCACAAACTAACAGAACTGCAGTATATCCACTTTGTGATAATTTGAATCTCACTTTTTTTTGGGGGGGAGACTAAACCAAACCTCAGGCCCTGTGCATAAAACAACACAATGTAAGTGGCAGAAAGTGGCTGGCTGATATACCACAAACTAACAGGACTGCAGTATATCCACTTTGTGATAATTTGAATCTCACTTTTTTTGGGTGGGGGGGGGGGGGGGAGAATAAACCAAACCTCAGGTCCTGTGCATAAAACAACACAATGTAAGTGGCAGAAAGTGGCTGGCTTATATACCACAAACTAACAGGACTGCAGTATATCCACTTTGTGATAATTTGAATCTCACTTTTTTTTGGGGGGGGAGACTAAACCAAACCTCAGGCCCAGTGTATAAAACAGCACAATGTAAGTGGCAGAAAGTGGCTGGCTGACATACCACAAACTAACAGAACTGCAGTATATCCACTTTGTGATAATTTGAATCTCACTTTTTTTTGGGGGGGAGACTAAACCAAACCTCAGGCCCTGTGCATAAAACAACACAATGTAAGTGGCAGAAAGTGGCTGGCTGATATACCACAAACTAACGGGACTGCAGTATATCCACTTTGTGATAATTTGAATCTCACTTTTTTTGGAGGGGGAGAATAAACCAAACCTCAGGCCCAGTGCATAAAACAACACAATGTAAGTGGCAGAAAGTGGCTGGCTGATATACCACAAACTAACAGGACTGCAGTATATCCACTTTGTGATAATTTGAATCTCAGGTTTTTTTTGGGGGGGAGACTAAACCAAACCTCAGGCCAAGTGTATAAAACAACACAATGTAAGTGGCAGAAAGTGGCTGGCTGATATACCACAAACTAACAGGACTGCAGTATATCCACTTTGTGATAATTTGAATCTCACTTTTTTTGGGGGGGGAGACTAAAGCAAACCTCAGGCCCTGTGCATAAAAAACACAATGTAAGTGGCAGAAAGTGGCTAGCTGATATACCACAAACTAACAGAACTGCAGTATATCCACTTTGTGATAATTTGAATCTCACTTTTATTTGGGGGGGGACTAAACCAAACCTCAGGCCTTGTGCATAAAACAACACAATGTAAGTGGCAGAAAGTGGCTGGCTGATATACCACAAACTAACAGGACTGCAGTATATCCACTTTGTGATAATTTGAATCTCACTTTTTTTTTGGGGGGGAGACTAAACCAAACCTCAGGCCCTGTGCATAAAACAACACAATGTAAGTGGCAGAAAGTGGCTGGCTGATATACCACAAACTAACAGGACTGCAGTATATCCACTTTGTGATAATTTGAATCTCACTTTTTTTTGGAGGGGGAGACTAAACCAAACCTCAGGCCCAGTGTATAAAACAACACAATGTAAGTGGCAGAAAGTCAGAAAGTGGCTGGCTGATATACCACAAACTAACAGGACTGCAGTATATCCACTTTGTGATAATTTGAATCTCACTTTTTTTTTGGGGGGGGGGGAGACTGAACCAAACCTCAGGCCCAGTGTATAAAACAACACAATGTAAGTGGCAGAAAGTGGCTGGCTGACATACCACAAACTAACAGGACTGCAGTATATCCACTTTGTGATAATTTGAATCTCACTTTTATTTGGGGGGGAGACTAAACCAAACCTCAGGCCTTGTGCATAAAACAACACAATGTAAGTGGCAGAAAGTGGCTGGCTGATATACCACAAACTAACAGGACTGCAGTATATCCACTTTGTGATAATTTGAATCTCACTTTTTTTTGGGGGGGAGACTAAAGCAAACCTCAGGCCCTGTGCATAAAACAACACAATGTAAGTGGCAGAAAGTGGCTGGCTGATATACCACAAACTAACAGTACTGCAGTATATCCACTTTGTGATAATTTGAATCTCACTTTTTTTTTTTGGGGGGGGGGGGGGGGACTGAACCAAACCTCAGGCCCAGTGTATAAAACAACACAATGTAAGTGGCAGAAAGTGGCTAGCTGACATACCACAAACTAACAGAACTGCAGTATATCCACTTTGTGATAATTTGAATCTCACTTTTTTTGGAGGGGGAGAATAAACCAAACCTCAGGCCCTGTGCATAAAACAACACAATGTAAGTGGCAAAAAGTGGCTGGCTGATATACCACAAACTAACAGGACTGCAGTATATCCACTTTGTGATAATTTGAATCTCACTTCTTTTTTGGGGGGGAGACTAAACCAAACCTCAGGCCCTGTGCATAAAAAACACAATGTAAGTGGCAGAAAGTGGCTGGCTGACATACCACAAACTAACAGGACTGCAGTATATCCACTTTGTGATAATTTGAATCTCACTTTTGTGGGGGGGAGACTAAACCAAATCTCAGGCCCAGTGCATAAAACAACACAATGTAAGTGGCAGAAAGTGGCTGGCTGATATACGACAAACTAACAGGACTGCAGTATATCCACTTTGTGATAATTTGAATCTCACTTTTTTTTGGGGGGGAGACTAAACCAAATCTCAGGCCCTGTGCATAAAACAACACAATGTAAGTGGCAGAAAGTGGCTGGCTGATATACCACAAACTAACAGAACTGCAGTATATCCACTTTGTGATAATTTGAATCTCACTTTTTTTTGGGGGGGAGACTAAACCAAATCTCAGGCCCTGTGCATAAAACAACACAATGTAAGTGTCAGAAAGTGGCTGGCTGATATACCGCAAACTAACAGGACTGCAGTGTATCCACTTTGTGATAATTTGAATCTCACTTTTTTTGGAGGGGGAGAATAAACCAAACCTCAGGTCCTGTGCATAAAACAACACAATGTAAGTGGCAGAAAGTGGCTGGCTGATATACCACAAACTAACAGTACTGCAGTATATCCACTTTGTGATAATTTGAATCTCACTTTTTTTTTTGGGGGGGGGGAGACTGAACCAAACCTCAGGCCCAGTGTATAAAACAACACAATGTAAGTGGCAGAAAGTGGCTAGCTGACATACCACAAACTAACAGAACTGCAGTATATCCACTTTGTGATAATTTGAATCTCACTTTTTTTGGGGGGGGAGACTAAACCAAACCTCAGGCCCTGTGCATAAAACAACACAATGTAAGTGGCAGAAAGTGGCTGGCTGATATACCACAAACTAACAGGACTGCAGTATATCCACTTTGTGATAATTTGAATCTCACTTTTTTTTTTTGGGGGGGGGAGACTGAACCAAACCTCAGGCCCAGTGTATAAAACAACACAATGTAAGTGGCAGAAAGTGGCTGGCTGACATACCACAAACTAACAGGACTGCAGTATATCCACTTTGTGATAATTTGAATCTCACTTTTATTTGGGGGGGAGACTAAACCAAACCTCAGGCCTTGTGCATAAAACAACACAATGTAAGTGGCAGAAAGTGGCTGGCTGATATACCACAAACTAACAGGACTGCAGTATATCCACTTTGTGATAATTTGAATCTCACTTTTTTTTGGGGGGGAGACTAAAGCAAACCTCAGGCCCTGTGCATAAAACAACACAATGTAAGTGGCAGAAAGTGGCTGGCTGATATACCACAAACTAACAGTACTGCAGTATATCCACTTTGTGATAATTTGAATCTCACTTTTTTTTTTTTTGGGGGGGGGGGGGGACTGAACCAAACCTCAGGCCCAGTGTATAAAACAACACAATGTAAGTGGCAGAAAGTGGCTAGCTGACATACCACAAACTAACAGAACTGCAGTATATCCACTTTGTGATAATTTGAATCTCACTTTTTTTGGAGGGGGAGAATAAACCAAACCTCAGGCCCTGTGCATAAAACAACACAATGTAAGTGGCAAAAAGTGGCTGGCTGATATACCACAAACTAACAGGACTGCAGTATATCCACTTTGTGATAATTTGAATCTCACTTTTTTTTTGGGGGGGAGACTAAACCAAACCTCAGGCCCTGTGCATAAAAAACACAATGTAAGTGGCAGAAAGTGGCTGGCTGACATACCACAAACTAACAGGACTGCAGTATATCCACTTTGTGATAATTTGAATCTCACTTTTGTGGGGGGGAGACTAAACCAAATCTCAGGCCAAGTGCATAAAACAACACAATGTAAGTGGCAGAAAGTGGCTGGCTGATATACGACAAACTAACAGGACTGCAGTATATCCACTTTGTGATAATTTGAATCTCACTTTTTTTTGGGGGGGAGACTAAACCAAATCTCAGGCCCTGTGCATAAAACAACACAATGTAAGTGGCAGAAAGTGGCTGGCTGATATACCACAAACTAACAGAACTGCAGTATATCCACTTTGTGATAATTTGAATCTCACTTTTTTTTGGGGGGGAGACTAAACCAAATCTCAGGCCCTGTGCATAAAACAACACAATGTAAGTGTCAGAAAGTGGCTGGCTGATATACCGCAAACTAACAGGACTGCAGTGTATCCACTTTGTGATAATTTGAATCTCACTTTTTTTGGAGGGGGAGAATAAACCAAACCTCAGGTCCTGTGCATAAAACAACACAATGTAAGTGGCAGAAAGTGGCTGGCTGATATACCACAAACTAACAGTACTGCAGTATATCCACTTTGTGATAATTTGAATCTCACTTTTTTTTTTTGGGGGGGGGAGACTGAACCAAACCTCAGGCCCAGTGTATAAAACAACACAATGTAAGTGGCAGAAAGTGGCTAGCTGACATACCACAAACTAACAGAACTGCAGTATATCCACTTTGTGATAATTTGAATCTCACTTTTTTTGGGGGGGGGAGACTAAACCAAACCTCAGGCCCTGTGCATAAAACAACACAATGTAAGTGGCAGAAAGTGGCTGGCTGATATACCACAAACTAACGGGACTGCAGTATATCCACTTTGTGATAATTTGAATCTCACTTTTTTTGGAGGGGGAGAATAAACCAAACCTCAGGCCCTGTGCATAAAACAACACAATGTAAGTGGCAAAAAGTGGCTGGCTGATATACGACAAACTAACAGGACTGCAGTATATCCACTTTGTGAGAATTTGAATCTCACTTTTTTTGGGGGGAGACTAAACCAAACCTCAGGCCCAGTGTATAAAACAACACAATGTACGTGGCAGAAAGTGGCTGGCTGACATACCACAAACTAACAGAACTGCAGTAGATCCACTTTGTGATAATTTGAATCTCACTTTTTTTGGGGGGGAGACTAAACCAAACCTCAGGCCCTGTGCATAAAACAACACAATGTAAGTGGCAGAAAGTGGCTGACTGATATACCACAAACTAACAGGTCTGAAATATATAACTAACTTTCTTGACTATTTTAAGACTTTTGCTATGTCTTCAAAGTTGAATTTTGGGTTAAGAAAAATGTGTATTAGGTGATATTCATGGCTAGGATGACAAATTGTACATACTGCTGGGTGATTCACTAGTCACAGCTTTTTAACAATACTTTTTGTCAGTATTTATTTTTAAAACGTAGTAAAATAAATATTTTTGTACTACAAGACATTAACAGCACAAACAATGTGTAAGAGAACATAAATTGTATCATGCAAGTGCTAGAAATCAGAGTAAAGGTACCGTCACACTAAGCGACGCTGCAGCGATACCGACAACGATGTTGATCGCTGCAGCGTTGCTGTTTGGTCGCTGGAGAGCTGTCACATAGACAGCTCTCCAGCGACCAACGATGCCGGTAACCAGGGTAAACATCGGGTTACTAAGCGCAGGGCCGCGCTTAGTAACCCGATGTTTACCCTGGTTACCATCGTTAAAGTAAAAAAACAAACACTACATACTTACCTACCGCTGTCTGTCCTCGGCGCTCTACTTCTCTGCTCTGGCTGTGAGCACAGCAGCCGGAAAGCAGAGCGGTGACGTCACCGCTCTGCTTTCCGGCTGCCCGGCGCTCACAGCCAGAGCAGAGAAGCACAGCGCCGAGGACAGACAGCGGTAGGTAAGTATGTAGTGTTTGTTTTTTTTACTTTAACGATGGTAACCAGGGTAAATATCGGGTTACTAAGCGCGGCCCTGCGCTTAGTAACCCGATGTTTACCCTGGTTACCAGCGAAGACATCGCTGAATCGGCGTCACACACACCGATTCAGCGATGTCAGCGGGAGAGCCAGCGACGAAATAAAGTTCTGGCCTTTCTTCCCCGACCAGCGACATCACAGCAGGATCCTGATCGCTGCTGCCTGTCACACTGGACGATATCGCTAGCCAGGACGCTGCAACGTCACGGATCGCTAGCAATATCGTCTAGTGTGACGGTACCTTAAGATACATAAGAAATGAACAATATAATTTTGTAGGTAGCCAATGAGGCAAAACTAAGTGTATATCAGGCAGTATATGTTCACATAATAAAACAGAAGTAGTTAACTATTTATGATAATAACTATGACCATAATCAGCAGTCCCTAACGCTAGGGGCACTGTTCCCCAGATTACTTCTGATAGTGAAGATGCCAGGGCTATGTACTTTGCCTTGGCTCCTGAATCCATCCTCAGTCTGTACTCTTCCCCCACCCAGGGATGAGTGGAGTAGTAGTATACCATAGTACACCAACTAGACTAACAAGGTAATACAAACCGTAGTAACGGAAAATACCAAACATACAAATATACTCACACATATAACAATGGAATGCACTGGAGAGTGGAGGATGGGGTTAAACCAAAGTAGGAGAAGAAAGGAAATCATCCCACACTCAAAACCTAGAAACAGTCACAGATAAACCCACCAAACTCTTTCTCCTATAATAACCAACAACAACCACCAGCCATGCAGCATACCTTTAACAATGAGTCCTGGCCAGGGCCTAGTTTATATAGGAGATGGGAGTGGCTAACAATGCAGAGCTGAGAGCCTTAAGGTACCTTCACACTGAACAACTTAACAATGATATCGCTAGCGATCCGTGACGTTGCAGCGTCCTGGATAGCGATATCGTTGGGTTTGACACGCAGCAGCGATCTGGATCCTGCTGTGACATCGTTGGTCGGAGCAGAAAGGCCAGAACTTTATTTCGTCGCTGGATCTCCCGCAGACATCGCTGAATCGGCCGATTCAGCGATGTCTTCACTGGTAACCAGGGTAAACATCAGGTTACTAAGCGCAGGGCCGCGCTTAGTAACCCGATGTTTGCCCTGGTTACCAATGTAAATGTAAAAAAAAAAAAAACAGTACATACTTAAATTCCGGTGTCTGTCCCCTCGCCGTGAGCTTCCTGCACTGACTGTGAGCGCCGGCCGGCCGTAAAGCACAGCGGTGACGTCACCACTCTGCTTTACGGCCGGCCGGCGCTGACACAGTGCAGGGAAGCTGAGGCCGGGGGACAGACACCGGAATGTAAGTATGTAGTGTTTGTTTTTTTTTTACATTTACAATGGTAACCAGGGTAAACATCGGGTTACTAAGCGCGGCCCTGAGCTTAGTAACCCGATGTTTACCCTGGTTACCAGGGGACTTCGGCATCGTTGGTCGCTGGAGAGCTGTCTGTGTGACAGCTCTCCAGCGACCACACAGCGACGAAACAGCGACGCTGCAGCGATCGACATCGTTGCCTATATCGCTGCAGCGTCGCTTAATGTGATGGTACCATTAATGCTCCAGGAGCTCTTAACAGAGCAGATTAACCTCTGCAATGCCAAAAGAAATTTACACAGTTGAATAAGAAGGTGAAGTGCTTCTAATCAGTGCAGGAGTAGGATACACACGGTACAGGATCATGGTGCAGGATGGAGACAGATGGGGCAAGATGGAGGCACATGTTGCAGGATCATGGGGCAGGATGGAGACAGATGGGGAGGGATGGAGACAGATGGGGCCCTAACATGGGGCAGAATGGAGACAGATGGTGCGGAATCACGGGACAGGATTGAGACAGATGGGGCATGATGGAGACAGATGGGAAAGGAGCATGGTGCAGGCTGGAGACAGATGGTGCAGGTTGGAGACAGATGTTGCAGGATAGAGACAGATGGGACAGGATGGAGACATGCAGAGCAGGATCATGGGGCAGGATGGAGGGAGACACATGGAGGCACTGCATTAGTTAAGAGCATGCACCATCTGTCTCCATCCTGCCCCATGTTCCTGCCCCATCTGTCTCCATCGTGCTCCATCTGTCTCCATCCTGCCGCATGATCCTGCTCCATCTGTTTCCATTCTGCACCATCTGTCTCCATCCTGCATCATGTGTCCCCATCCTGCCCCATCTGTCTCCATCCTGCCCAATGATCCAGCACCACGTGTCTACATCTTGCCCCATTTTTCTCCATCCTGCCCCATTTTTCTCCATCCTGCCCCATGATCCTGCAACATGTGTTTCCATCCTGCAGGATCATGGGGCCGTATGGAGACAGATGGGGCAGGATGGAGACACATGGTCCATGTGTCTACATCCTCCCGTCGAAAGATATTGCGGCTTACCGCTTTCAATAAATATAAAAAAATCTTTCTCCTTACCTGACCACGGTCCAGCGGTGACATCTTCTCCATCCATTTCAAGTGCGGACTCGCAGGCAAATGACAATGACATCATATGCCGGCAGACACGTGTGCGCTGACGTCAGCTGCCAGCCTCTGATTGGTTGGTGGCTCTTAAATATTGCCGTGTGGGCCCGCACGACAATAAATTTTAACTGAACCTGCGTCTCGGACTCAGATTCAATTACTGCACCTGCAGAATTCTGCTGTTGGGACATGGTGATCAGAAGAGAAGGGCCCCATGTAGGCCTTCTCTACTCACCGGGCCCCATACACCAGTGAGGGCAGTAATGCCCTGAAGGCAGCCTTGAATATGTGGGTATCCAGCTGGCAAAGAGATGCAATAGATATAAATGGCCAGCCATTAGCATAAAGAATCAATAATACTAAATATGCATAAATGATGCAGTTTGGCTAAATAGTGACAGAACTATAGATAAAAAGTAATGGCTGGTATTTATATAAAGTGCAAGAAGTAAATATTTTACATAGTACACTTCTTGCACATGTCAGTTATAGCAGTAGTATAGAGAAGGTTAAAAAGCACAGCTTATGGGTAAGGATGAGTGCTCATATGATCAGCAGAGCTGGTATCCTCATATCCATCAGTATGATAGAGGATGTGTAAAACTGAAAACATGCGATGCTAATAAATGGCAATATTACCTTGTGAAACGGTGTGTGTGGTGACACAGGTGCGCTCCAGAGGATGTGCATGGAGAGCCTCAACACACTTTTCACCAACTGTGGCTACGTAAGGAATCATAGAATCATAATATCATAAAATGTTAGAGTTCGAAGGGACCTCAAGGGTCATCGTGTCCAACCCCCTGCTCAGTGCAGGATTCACTAAACCATCTCAGACAGATGTCTGTACAGCCTCTGTTTGAAGAATTCCATTGAAGGAGCACTCACCACTTTTCGTAGCAGTCTGTTCCACTCACTGATCACTTTCAATGTTTAAAAGTTTTTTTCTAGTATCTAATTTGTATCTTCTCCCTTTCAGTTGCATTTAGTGTTGAGCATTCCGATACCGCAAGTATCGGGTATCGGCCGATATTTGCGGTATCGGAATTCCGATACCGAATTCCGATACTTCCCGCGTATCGGATACCGGAATCGGAAGTTCCCAGAATTCAAACTGAACGCAGCAGCCAATGAGGAATGATTGGAAGTGTGGGCACATCCTGTTTAGCATGGTGGGCATGTAAGTACTGGCAAGGCTTGGATTGGCTGCTGAAATGATGTCACTCTGCACTATAAAAAACGCTGCCGCCATTTTGCGCTCACTCTGCTGTGATTTCAGTTAGGGACAGGACGCTGTGTTCTAACTGAGGGCCAGTCGAGCTAGCTAATTGCTTTATTTTCCTTTCCAAAGGCTAATTTAGCAAAACGCTGTGTGTTCTTCACTGTTCACCTTGCTCTTGCCTTGCAGCGCTGTTTTAACAGCGTTCTGCAAGGTCTCTGTGTGTGTGTGCAGCTCACTCTGTAGTCTGTGTGCAGCCATATACCCGGTTGTATTCAGCTCAGGGGGGGTTCACACTGCCTCACACAGTTGTCCTTTTTTGCTCTTAGTGCAGCCTGCTGCACATTTTTTCTCAAATTTCCTATTAGTGTTTTTCCACCAGTCTCCAGCTCTATTGTGGAAAAACACTACATAGGATAACCTAGAGGGGGGTTTTTGGGCCTTGCAGCGCCGTTTACGGCTGTCTGCACGGTCTCCGTGTCAGCCCAGCTCGCCCTGTAGTCTGTGTGCAGCCATAGCCGGTTGGATTCAGCTCAGGGTTCGTTACTGGCTCATACCTTGAGAAAAATTTTACTTTTTTTCAAATAGTGCAGCCTGTTTAAAATTTGAAAAAAAAAAATTCCTATTAGTGTCTTTCCACTCGTATCCAGCTAAATAGTGGAACAACACTATATAGGATAACCTAGAGGAGGGTTTTTTGGCCTTGCAGCGCCGTTTACGGCTGTCTGCACGGTCTCTGTGTGAGCGCAGCTCGCCCTGTAGTCTGTGTGCAGCCATAGCCGGTTGGATTCAGCTCAGGGTGCGTTACTGCCTCATACCTTGAAAAACAATTTCCTTTTTTTCAAATAGTGCAGCCAGTTTAAAATTTGAAAAAAAAAATTCCTATTAGTGTCTTTCCACTCGTATCCAGCTAAATAGTGGAATAACACTATATAGGATAACCTAGAGGAGGTTTTTTTGGCCTTGCAGCGCCGTTTACGGCTGTCTGCACGGTCTCCGTGTGAGCCCAGCTCGCCCTGTAGTCTGTGTGCAGCCATAGCCGGTTGGATTCAGCTCAGGGTTCGTTACTGCCTCATACCTTGAGAAAAATTTTACTTTTTTTCAAATAGTGCAGCCTGTTTAAAATTTGAAAAAAAAAATTCCTATTAGTGTCTTTCCACTCGTATCCAGCTAAATAGTGGAAAAACACTATATAGGATAACCGAGAGGAGGGTTTTTTGGCCTTGCAGCGCCGTTTACGGCTGTCTGCACGGTCTCCGTGTGATTTAAACTAGCTCTGTAGCCCAATCTGCACCAAAAAAAAAGTTAAGTTCACCAAACACAACTTAACACTTGTGTAGGCCACATTTGAAAAATAATAAAGTTTAGTCCACAATTTACAACATTAGTGTTTCTTACACCTGTTAGGAGGAGCATTTCAGGAATAAGCACACTAAGGCCTTAGTACTTTTCTGCTTATCTTTATCTGTCAACCAAGATGAAGAGGGCAGGGAGTAAGGCACGTGGGCGTGGGCGCGGAGCAGGGAGAGGAGCAGGGAGAGGACGTGGTGATTCTGTGCCTGCTGCGGGCGCCGGTGACTCGTCGTCACTCAGTTTCAGCAGGGAACAGTCCTTCATGCGCAGCTTTGTCGGAGAGCGCCGTGCACCGCTGCTACGTGAAGACCAAATTGAAGCCGTTGTCGGGTGGATGGCAGCTAACGCCTCGGCATCGACTTCAGTTAGTGCCACATCCTCTCAGGCACAGAGCACTGGAGAGCAGCCATCTGTCTCTTCACCACCTGCCAAATTGGCCAGGCAGTCAGAGAGCCCAGGACAGGAGCCGTCTCTACTTCTGTTCTCTGAATCTCTTGGCTTGGAAACAGGGGGCCAGCCAAGCAGCATTGGAGAAATGGAAGAAGAGGCAGTGTGCAGTGATGCCCAAAAGCTTTATCTCTCTGACTCTGAAGAGGCATGTGGGCCAGTGCCTCCGGTGACCACAGCGCAGTACGCATCTGATGATGAAACTCAGGTGCCGCTTTCTGATGCGTACTGTGCTGCCGAGACTACCCAGGAGGAGCAGTTGGTGGCAGAGGGTAGTGGAGATGATGAGGTCCTTGACCCATCGTGGCGTGAGGAACAGGAAGGTGGTGGGAGCAGCTCTGAGGAAGAGCTTCCCCTTACGGGCCAAAGAGGGAGAGGGAGGGGGAAGACTGCGGAGCCTGTAGCCTCCACTTTGGCACCCGTTAGGAGCCTGTCTCTTTCCAAAGCCAAAAAGGGCGCTCCCAAGACTTGCAGTGCCTGGTCCTTTTTTGACACAGTTGCAGATGACATTTGTTTTGTCAAATGCAAGCTGTGTCATCAGAAAGTAAAAACAGGTAAAAGTGTCAGCAACCTCAATACCACAAATATGTGGAAACATGTGCGGAACAGGCACGCGGTGGAGTTACAGAAACACAGTGAAGACGTAGGCCAACCAACAGCGGCAGCTACCACCTCTTCATCTCGTGTTGCCTCTTCCTCCACTGTTGTCCAGAGACCTAGTGTAATTCCACCCACAGCACCACCTTCCCAGTCATCCTCACACTCCCAGTCTACTCTACAGCCATCGGTAGTCCAGGCATGGGAGAAAAGGCGGGCATTCTCGGCCAACCACCCCCGAGCACAGGCTCTGAATGCAGGCATTGCCAAACTGTTGTCCCTGGAAATGCTCTCGTTCAGGCTGGTGGAGACTGACAGCTTCCGTGACTTGATGGCATTGGCAGTCCCACAGTACAAGGTGCCCAGCCGCTTTTACTTCAGCAGGCAGGCTGTCCCTGCCCTGCACAGGCATGTTGAGGCAAACATAAAACATGCGCTACTGAACGCCGTCAGTAGCAAGGTCCACCTCACCACCGATGCGTGGACCAGTCAGCATGGACAGGGGCGATATGTTTCCCTCACTGCCCATTGGGTTAATGTTGTTGAGCCAGGTACAGATCGTGCGAGTGGCGCAGGACGTGTCCTGCCCACTCCAAGGATTGCAGGAATCCAGTCTGTACGCATCGACTCCTCCTCTTACACCAGTTCCTCTGATTCCTCTCTGCAGGATCCGTCACAGTCCACCTCCACATGGACCCGTGAACGTTTACCTATGACCGACATGAGCACAGCCGTGGCCAAACGTCAGCAGGCCGTCTTGAAACTAGTTTCATTGGGGCATCGAAGCCACACAGCGCAGGAGCTCTGGAATGCCATCAAGCAGGAGAGCGATGTGTGGTTACTGCCAGCGAATCTCCAGCCAGGCATGGTAGTGTGTGACAATGGCCGAAATCTGGTGGCAGCTTTGGCCCTTGGCAACCTCACTCACATCCCATGTCTGGCACATGTGCTCAATTTGGTTGTGCAGAGTTTTCTGAGGGACTATCCGGATCTTGATGCCCTGCTGCACAAGGTCCGCCTAGAGTGTGCTCACTTGCGGCGTTCCAGCTTGGCCAGATCCCGCATTGCTGCTCTGCAGCGCCGATTCCGCCTTCCGGAACACCGCATCATATGTGACCTACCTACCCGGTGGAATTCCACGTTACATATGTTGGAGCGGTTGTGTGAGCAGCAGCAAGCAGTTATGGAGTACCAGCTGCATCAGGCGCAAAGAAGTCGCAGTCAGCGCCGATCAGTCTTCACAACCACAGAGTGGGCCACTATGAAGGACGTCTGCCTGGTTTTGCGTCCTTTTGATTATTCCACGCGGATGGCAAGTGCAGATGATGCACTAGTCAGCATGACTGTCCCCCTTATCTGCCTGCTTCAGCAAACTTTGCAAGGGTTAAGGGATGATGTGGTGGAAGAGGTGGAGGATGAGGAGTCACCTTTTCCATCAGCTTCTGGAGAGTCAGCGCCACGTGGTTCCTCACAAAGGGGTACGCAGGGGCCAATTTGTGAGGAGGATGAGGAGGAGTCAATGGAGGAGGAAGAGCTCCGTCCAGAGGAGGGAGCGACACAATTGTCCAGTGGTCAGTGTGTACAGCGAGGGTGGGGTGATGACGAGCGGGCAGAGATCATGTCTCAAGCAGGGGACAGCGTTTCTGGGCCAGTTGGCACTCTGCAGCACATGGTGGATTTCATGCTGCAGTGCCTGAGAAACGACCGCCGCATCGACCACATTCTCAACATGCCTGATTATTGGGTGTTCACCCTCCTCGATCCTTGCTACCGGGACAACGTCCAAAACCTCATCCCTGCGTTGACCCGGGAGCGTAAATTGCGGGAGTACCACGACACACTGGTGAATTCCATCATCTTCTCCTGTCCAACTGAGAGGAGTGCTGCTAGTGCTTTACAAAGCAGCTCAGTGCGTCGAGGCAGTGGGGGAGGCTCTGCCCAAAGAGGGAGCAGAAGCAGTGCCTCTGCCCAAGGCAAGCCCAGTATGGCACAATTCTGGCACACTTTTGTGTGCCCGCCCCAAATGTCTACACCATCACCGGCGGCTCCAGTCAGCAGGAGGCAACGGTTCCGTCAGATGGTGACAGACTACATGGCTTGCCCTCTTACTGTACTCCCAGACGGCTCTTCCCCGTTCAAGTTTTGGGTCTCTAAGCTGGATACATGGCCAGAGCTAAGCCAGTATGCATTGGAGGTGCTGGCTTGCCCTGCGGCTAGTGTCTTATCGGAACGTGTCTTTAGTGCCGCAGGTGGTGTACTAACAGACCGTCGCATGCGACTATCCTCCGATAACGTTGACCGGCTTACTTTCCTGAAAATGAACCAGGCCTGGATCTCGCAGGAATTTGCCACTCCTCTGCCTGATTAAGTAATTGGGGGTCATCCAGGTCTCCTGCTGTGTTCATCTTTCTACCACCTGAACTGCTATTCCTGGGCTCCAACACCGCCAGTTGCGGCTCAGAAGTGCAGGCTGCACAGTAAAAACATACGACCCAGTGTTATTGGGTTTCAGTAACGTCAGCTGATCCCCAGCTGTGTAGCCGGCAATGTGTCCTGCGACCGCCACGCTGGCACAACAACCTAAATGTAAGGGAACCTGTCCCCCCCCCCCATCGTTTGTTACTGAAAGAGCCATCTTGTGCAGCAGTAATGCTGCACAAGGAAAAGGTAGCTCTTTTTTTTTAGCTCTTTGCACACGCAGAACTTAACACTTATAAAATGTGTTCACTGATACCGTTATACCGTCCCGGAGCTGGGACTTTCCTTCGTAATGTGACGCAGCACAGCCGTCATTCCTACCCCCTTGGTGCCATGCGCTGCCTCCTCAGCGTTGTTTTAAGCTGTCACCGAGCCTGCGCTGTTCTGTTATCCCTTGGGCATGCCCTATTTGCGCTGCCTGTCTTCTGACATAATTTGGTGTCAGGCTGGCTGCGCCTGTGCGGCCGCGCTGCCCGAGATCCCGCCTCGCAGTGTCTTCTGATTGAGTCACACTGCGGGCCTGGGATCCATGGGCATGCGCAGTGCATATCTTCCCCTCGGGCTCTCGCTCATTTCCCTCCGCCTTCTTTAGACTGTGCGCCGTCAGCTGATCCCTAGCATGCCACGGCCGTGACACCGCACAGTCTGAAGAAGAGGGAAGGAGGGGAGTGAGAGTCGAGGTTATGCACTGTGCATGCCCATGGTTCCAAGGCCCGCAGTGGGATTACGTTAGACGAGACTGCGAGGTGGGATCTGGAGCAGCGTGGACGCACAGGCACTGACAGCCTGACACCAAATTATGTCAGAAGACAGGCAGCGCTAATTGGGCATGGCCAATGGCTAACAGAACAGCGCAGGCTCCGTGACAGCTTAAAACAACGCTGAGGAGGCAGCGCACGGCATCAAGGGGATAGGAATGACAGCTGTGCTGTGTCCCATTACGAAGGAAATTCGCACCTCCGGAACGGTTTAACGGTATAAAGGGACACATTTTTAGTGTTTACTTCGGAGTTTGCAAGGAGCATAATTAAAAGAGCAACCTTTTCCTTTTGCATCCTTAGTGCTGCACAAGATGGCTCTTTCAGCTACAAACGTCTTGGGGGGGGGGGGGGTTAAAGGTTTCCTTTCAACTTGCTCCAATCAGGCTTCGGCCTACACTCTGTTCCTCTGCTCCTCCTGCTGTCCCTGGGCTCTAACACCGCCAGTTGGTGCCTGGAAGTGCTGTGTGCACAGTCAACAGTCGCTCCTCTGTTATTGGGGTTCAGTAACGTCAGCTGATCCCCAGCTGTGTGTGCGGCAATACCTCCAATCTGCTCCTCCTGCTATCCCTGGGCTCTAACACCGCCAGTTGGTGCCTGGAAGTGCTGTGTGCACAGTCAACAGTCGCTCCTCTGTTATTGGGGTTCAGTAACGTCAGCTGATCCCCAGCTGTGTGTGCGGCAATACCTCCAATCTGCTCCTCCTGCTGTCCCTGGGCTCTAACACCGCCAGTTGGTGCCTGGAAGTGCTGTGTGCACAGTCAACAGTCGCTCCTCTGTTATTGGGGTTCAGTAACGTCAGCTGATCCCCAGCTGTGTGTGCGGCAATACCTCCAATCTGCTCCTCCTGCTGTCCCTGGGCTCTAACACCGCCAGTTGGTGCCTGGAAGTGCTGTGTGCACAGTCAACAGTCGCTCCTCTGTTATTGGGGTTCAGTAACGTCAGCTGATCCCCAGCTGTGTATCCGGCAACGTGTCATGCGACCGCCACGCTGGCACAACTAAAATGTAAGGGGACCTCTCCCCCCCCCCCTAGGCGTTTGTTACTGAAAGAGCCACCATGTGCAGCACTAATACTGCACAAGGGAAAGGTCGCTCTTGAAATTATGCTCCTTGCAAACGCTGAACTACACACTCATGTAATGTGTCCCCTCACACCGTCCAACCGTCCCGGAGGTGGGACTTTCCTTTGTAATGTGACGCAGCACAGCCGTCATTGCTACCCCCTTGGCACCGTGCGCTGCCTCCTTAGCGTTGTTTGATTCCGTCATGGACCCTGCGCTGTTATGTTATCCCTTGGCCATGCACAGTTTGCACTGCCCGTCCTCTGACATCATTTGTTGTCGTCCTGGCTGCGCCTGTGCGTCCACGCTGCCCGAAATCACACCTCGCAGTGTCGTCTAATGTGATCCCACAGTGGGCCTGGTATCCATGGCCATGCGCAGTGCATATACTAGCCTCTCACTCCCCTTCTTCACGCTTCTTCAGACTAGGCGGCGTCAGCTGATCCCTAATAGCATGCCACGGCCGTGACGCCGCACAGTCTGAAGAAGCAGGAAGGAGGTGAGTGAGAGGCGATGATATGCACTGCGCATGCCCATGGATCCCTGGCCCGCAGTGGGACTACATTAGATGACACTGCAAGGTTGGATCTCGGGCAGCTTGGACGCACAGGCACTGCCAGCCTGACACCTACATGATGTCAGAAGACGGGCACCGCTAACTGTGCATGGCCAAGGGATAACATTACAGCGCGGGCTCCGTGACAGAACCAAAACAACGTTGAGGAGGTGGCGCCCGGCACCAAGGGGGTTGGAATGACGGCTGTGCTGTGTCACATTACAAAGGAAAGTCCCACTTCCGGGATGGTTTGACGGTGTGAGGGGACACATTATATGAGTGTGTACTTCAGCGTTTGCAAGGAGCATAATATTCGGAGCCACCATTTTCCATGTGCAGTATTACTGCTGTACAAGATGGCTCTTTCAGCAACAAATGCCTGGGGGGGGGGGGTTAAAGGTTCCCTTTCAACTTGCTCCACTGCAGGCTTCGGCCTACACTCTGCTCCTCTTTGATTCCCTGGGTTTCAACACTGTCAGTTGCCACCTGGAAGTGTTGTCTACACAGAAAAAACACTAGGTGATGTGTCAGTGGGGTTCAGCACCGCCAGCTGTTCCCCTGCTGTGTAGTCGGCAACGTGTCCAGCACAAGCCACGCTGCCACAACAGAACAAAAGCTGCCACCAGTGCAGGCTTCGGCCTACACTCTGCTCCTCTCCTCCTCCTGCTGACCCTGGGCTCAAACACCGCTAGTTTTTGCCCGGAAGTGCTAGCTGCACAGAGAAAAACACCAGCCAATGTGTTAGTGGGGTTCAGCAACGCCAGCTGTTCCCATGCTGTGTAGCCGGCAACGTGACCTGCAAACGCCATGCAGGCACATGAACTGAAATTAAAGGGAACCTGGCCCCACCCCCCCAGGTGTTTCTATGTATAACAGCCACCTAGTACAGCAGTACTGCTGCATTTGTACAAGGTGGCTGACTTTTTCTCCTTGCCCACGTGGAACTCAACACGTACAAAATGTGTCTCATTGAGACCATTCCACTGTCCCTGAGGTGTGACTTTCCTTTCTAATGATACGCAGCACCCCCCTTGGTAGCGTTTCCCGTCTTTTGTCATCATGGTTAGCTGGCTGCGCCTGTGCATCCGCCCTGCTAGAAACAACGCCCCTCGTTGTCATATTTATTTTGTCAGCGAGGGTGTGGTTTATGGGCACGAGCAGTGCATATGTTCGCCTGTCTTAACTCATCTCCTTCCGCCTTCTTCAGACTGTGCGGCCTCCTGGCCGTGGTAGGCGATAAGGGATCAGCTGAGGCCGCCCAGTCTGGAGCAGGTGTAAGGACTAGAGTTGAGCGACCTTGACCTTTTTAGAGTCGAGCCGGGTTTCGCGAAAACCGACTATCTCAAAAGTCGGGTCGAGTGAAATCGGCCGATTATGGCGAAAAGTCGGGATCGACCGAAACACGAAACCCAATGCAAGTCAATGGGGCAGCATAGTCGGCAGTGAGTGGGGGCCAGGAAAACACCTAGAGTGCCCATTTTAATGTCAAAACCATCCATTCTTCTTAATGAAGCTTGTCAAGCGTAATTTACCTTATAATAATTGGAAGGCATTTGAAATTGGGGGTCATTTGGCTAAAGTTGTGTGGGGTAGGGCTGGTTCAAGTAATTAGTGGGCCCAGGAAATCTGGACCACGTCACGGCAGTGGAGCAGGGAGAGGTAAGTATTTCAACTTTGCAAGTGCTGTGATCCTGAGCAAGCAGGGGGGGCCCACTTGTTGGCATTGGCACTGGCACAGGGCCCCTCAAAGTACAGCGGTGTGTTTGCACGGCGGGGGCGCCTCCCACCGGCAGCAACACTTTTGCGTACTATGAGAGGCCCTGTGCCAGTGACGTCGCCAACTAGTATTCCTCCCCCCACCTGATGAAGGAACCTGCACTTTCATCTGCACCTTCCTCTTTGTCCCCGTGTAAGGTGGTATGGTATGCGGGAAGAGCAACCTGACTTTCAGCAGGGTCACAATGTTGTTGTGTAGCATGCACGGGGAATGTTGCGTTATGGGTCAATGTACCAGCAGACTCATCTATCACTGGCTGGGCAATGGGCACGATGAAGTGGAAACACAGATATAGGCCCAAAGAATAAAGTGGGCTAAATGCAGTTCAAAATTGGTAACACAGGAATAACCAGGGGGCATTGCAGTGGAGGACAACTGGAATGAGAGGCTGACACAGAGAGTAGGGCCAAATCAGTAAGTAGTCGAAATGCAGTTCAAAATTGGCAACCGTAGTAAACAGGCGGCACAGCTTTGTTCAGTGGAGGAGAACAGCAAGGAGTGGCAGACACCGATAGTAGGCCCCAACCCAACTAGTAGGCCAAATGCAGTCTAACATTAACAACTACTTAACGAGAGCCTGAAAATGGAATTTCAGGACAGGAAACCAGGAGAACAGCAAGGAGTGGCAGACACCGATAGTAGGCCCCAAACCAACTAGTACGCCAAATGCAGTTGTTCCATTTAACCACAATTTAATGAGAGCCTGAAGATAGAAGCTCAGGAAAGGCAACCTGGGGAACACCTTGGAGTGTAACACACCATCTCTCTCCACCCCATACCCATTTTGTAGGCCTAATGCAGTGTACTTTTCTACAACTACTAAACAAGAGTCGGAAGACCGAAGCAATGGCAAGGAAACCTGGGGAACACCTTGGAGTGTAACACACCATCTCTCTCCACCCCATACCCAATTTGTAGGCCTAATGCAGTGTAGTTTCCAAGAACTACTAAACGAGAGCCGGAAGATCGAAGCTCAGGAAAGGCAACCTGGGGAACACCTTGGAGTGTAACACACCCTCTCTCTACACCCCATACCCAATTTGAAGGCCTAATGCAGTGTAGTTTCCAAGAACTACTAAACGAGAGCCGGAAGATCGAAGCTCAGGAAAGGCAACCTGGGGAACACCTTGGAGTGTAACACACCCTCTCTCTACACCCCATACCCAATTTGAAGGCCTAATGCAGCGTAGTTTCCAACAACTACTAAACGAGAGCCGGAAGATCGAAGCTCAGGAAAGGCAACCTGGGGAACACCTTGGAGTGTAACACAACGTCTCTCTACACCACGGAAGGGCTGATTCTTAGGAAGGAAGGCTGTTGGAAATAAGCATTGCGCGTCCGAGGGTGATTATATTCTTATTAGGTATATACTCACCCTCGGACGCGCCCTGCTTCTTTATTTGGAATGAATGTTTATTTGCAATGTGGTGTTGACTTTCTCTATTATTTTGGTAATTAATGATTTTATTATTTTCATTGTTTTGCATCTTCTCGGCAATAATATAAAGAAGACGCGACAGGACAACACTCGGTGGATGCCATATCTGTGTTTTCAATTTAAAAAACTTTCAGTTAACTACTTGCAGGAGAAAGTAATTGTAGCTGGTGGCCATTTTTAGTACTGTACCAGATTTTAGTTGTGTGTTTGTTTTTAATGTTAAAATGTCTGCATTTGATATCTCACCAGTATTTTCTTTTTTATAAGCAAAATACTTTTTTTTTTATTTTATGATGTTGGTTCAAGGGGTACACGGGCAGCAGTAGACAGGTCAGTGGAGGCCTAGTGGAAGGAGGGACCGCAGACAGGCTTCGAAGCCCTAACATAATAAATTGGGCTGCCTGTAGGCAATTTAAAATTGGTTCCAGGGGAACACGGGCAGCAGTAGACAGGTCAGTGGAGGCCTAGTGGAAGGAGGGACCGCAGACAGGCTTCGAAGGCCTAACATAATAAAATGGGCTGGCTGTAGGCAATTTAAAATTGGTTCCAGGGGAACACGGGCAGCAGTAGACAGGTAAGTGGAGGCCTAGTGGAAGGAGGGACCGCAGACAGGCTTCGAAGGCCTAACATAATAAATTGGGCTGCCTGTAGGCAATTTAAAATTGGTTCCAGGGGAACACGGGCAGCAGTAGACAGGTCAGTGGAGGCATAGTGGAAGGAGGGACCGCAGACAGGCTTCGAAGCCCTAACATAATAAATTGGGCTGCCTGTAGGCAATTTAAAATTGGTTCCAGGGGAACACGGGCAGCAGTAGACAGGTCAGTGGAGGCCTAGTGGAAGGAGGGACCGCAGACAGGCTTCGAAGGCCTAACATAATAAAATGGGCTGGCTGTAGGCAATTTAAAATTGGTTCCAGGGGAACACGGGCAGCAGTAGACAGGTAAGTGGAGGCCTAGTGGAAGGAGGGACCGCAGACAGGCTTCGAAGGCCTAACATAATAAATTGGGCTGCCTGTAGGCAATTTAAAATTGGTTCCAGGGGAACACGGGCAGCAGTAGACAGGTAAGTGGAGGCCTAGTGGAAGGAGGGACCGCAGACAGGCTTCGAAGGCCTAACGTAATAAAATGGGCTGGCTGTAGGCAATTTACAATTGGTTCCATGGGAACACGGGCAGCAGTAGACAGGTCAGTGGAGGCCTAGTGGAAGGAGTGACGGCAGACAGGCATCAAAGGCCTAACATCATAACATTGGGCTGTTGGCAATTTAAAATTGGTTCCAGGGGTACACGGGCAACAGTGGTCTGGTCAGTGGAAGTCTAGTTGAAGGAGTGACGGCAGACAGGCATCAAAGGCCTAACATAATAACATTTGGCTGTTGGCAATTTAAAATTGGTTCCAGGGGTACACGGGCAACAGTGGTCTGGTCAGTGGAAGTCTAGTGGAAGGAGTGACGGCAGACAGGCTAAGAAGGCCTAACATAACAAAATTGGGCTGGCTGTAGGCAAATTTAAATTGGTTCCCGGGGAACACGGCCAGCAGTGGCCTGGTCAGTGTAGTAGTTGTAGAAAGAACGGACCGCAGACAGGCTTCGAAGGCCTAACATAACAAAAATGTCAAAACAATGGTATTGTCAGTGCCAGGCATTGAAGGATGTCAGCGCATAGACTAAACATTGGTGAAGCTGTGAGAGATAATTTTGCTAGTGGTAGAGCACTGTTTGAGCTGGGGGGGGAACTGTCTTGTGGCCGGCGGTACAGGCCCAGGGCCCCTCATATTACAATGGTGTGTCTGACGTTGGGTGCGCACCACCACCGCCAGAGACACTTTATTGTACTATGAGGGACCCAGTGGCAGTGCCGTCGACCAAAAGCGGGCACACCCACCTCTTCAGACAAACAGCACTCTCACGGGTGCTGGCGCAAAGTGGCGATACCACGGCCCCGTGTGGGGAGTTTGGCCATTTTGTTAGGAGTAAACATGTCGTATGCTGGACAATCAGGTGCAGAAAATTACGAGATTGGAAAAGTCATTCAGAAGAGTCCACAGGCAAGACCTTTTCATAGGAAAGTTAGGTGTCAGCCGGGCAAGGTGGGGCAAAAGATTTCGAAATCCAGTTGTGGTTCATTTTAATGAAGGTTAGATCATCTACATTTTGGGTAGCCAGACGAGTCCTTTTTTCAGTTAGTATTGAACCTGCAGCACTGAATACTCTTTCTGATAGGACACTAGCTGCCGGGCAAGCAAGCTCCTGCAATGCATATTCTGCCAATTCTGGCCAGGTGTCTAATTTGGATGCCCAGTAATCAAATGGGAATGACGGTTGAGGGAGAACGTCGATAAGGGATGAAAAATAGTTTGTAACCATACTGGACAAATGTTGTCTCCTGTCACTTTGAATTGATGCTGCAGTACCTGTCCTGTCTGCGGTCATAGCAAAATCACTCCACAACCTGGTCAGAAAACCCCTCTGGCCAACGCCACTTCTGATTTCTGCCCCTCTAACACCTCTGGTCTGCTGGTCCCTGGAGCTCGTGTGAGAACGATCACGGGCGCTGTGTGCAGGGAATGCCAGAAGCAAACGGTCAACAAGAGTTGCTTGTTTTGTTGCTAATATTAGTTCCAAGTTTTCATGTGGCATAATATTTTGCAATTTGCCTTTATAGCGAGGATCAAGGAGGCAGGCCAACCAGTAATCGTCATCGTTCATCATTTTTGTAATGCGTGTGTCCCTTTTGAGGATACGCAAGGCATAATCCGCCATGTGGGCCAAAGTTCCAGTTGTCAAATCTGCGGTTGTGCTTGGTTGAGGGGCAGTTGCAGGCAAATCTACGTCACTTGTGTCCCTCAAAAAACCAGAACCCGCCCTTGCCACGCCACCAATTTCCAATGACCCCGGGAAAGCTTCCTCATTAAAAATATACTCATCCCCATCATCCTCCTCATCCTCCACCTCCTCTTCGCCCGCTACCTCGTCCTGTACACTGCCCTGACCAGACAATGGCTGACTGTCATCAAGGCTTTCCTCTTCCTCTGGTGCAGACGCCTGATCCTTTATGTGCGTCAAACTTTGCATCAGCAGACACATTAGGGGGATGCTCATGCTTATTATGGCGTTGTCTGCACTAACCAGCCGTGTGCATTCCTCAAAACACTGAAGGACTTGACACATGTCTTGAATCTTCGACCACTGCACACCTGACAACTCCATGTCTGCCATCCTACTGCCTGCCCGTGTATGTGTATCCTCCCACAAAAACATAACAGCCCGCCTCTGTTCGCACAGTCTCTGAAGCATGTGCAGTGTTGAGTTCCACCTTGTAACAACGTCTATGATTAGGCGATGCTGGGGAAGGTTCAAAGAACGCTGATAGGTCTGCATACGGCTGGAGTGTACAGGCGAACGGCGGATATGTGCGCAAAGTCCACGCACTTTGAGGAGCAGGTCGGATAACCCCGGATAACTTTTCAGGAAGCACTGCACCACCAGGTTTAAGGTGTGAGCCAGGCAAGGAATGTGTTTCAGTTGGGAAAGGGAGATGGCAGCCATGAAATTCCTTCCGTTATCACTCACTACCTTGCCTGCCTCAAGATCTACAGTGCCCAGCCACGACTGCGTTTCTTGCTGCAAGAACTCGGACAGAACTTCCGCGGTGTGTCTGTTGTCGCCCAAACACTTCATAGCCAATACAGCCTGCTGACGTTTGCCAGTAGCTGCCCCATAATGGGAGACCTGGTGTGCAACAGTGGCAGCTGCGGATGGAGTGGTTGTGCGACTGTGGTCTGTGGACGAGCTCTCGCTTCTGCAGGAGGACGAGGAGGAGGAGGAGGAGGAGGGGGTGCGAACGGCTACAGCCAACTGTTTCCTAGACCGTGGGCTAGGCAGAACTGTCCCAAACTTGCTGTCCCCTGTGGACCCTGAATCCACCACATTTACCCAGTGTGCCGTGATGGACACGTAACGTCCCTGGCCATGCCTACTGGTCCATGCATCTGTTGTCAGGTGCACCTTTGTGCTCACAGATTGCCTGAGTGCATGGACGATGCGCTCTTTAACATGCTGGTGGAGGGCTGGGATGGCTTTTCTGGAAAAAAAGTGTCGACTGGGTAGCTCGTAGCGTGGTACAGCGTAGTCCATCAGGTCTTTGAAAGCTTCGCTTTCAACTAACCGGTAGGGCATCATCTCTAACGAGATTAGTCTAGCTATGTGGGCGTTCAAACCCTGTGTACGCAGATGCGAGGCTAAGTACTTCCTTTTTCTAACCATAGTCTCATGTAGGGTGAGCTGGACTGGAGAGCTGGAGATCGTGGAACTAGCGGGGGTGCCGGTGGACATGGCAGACTGAGAGACGGTGGGAGATGGTATTGTTGCCGCCGGTGCCCTAGATGCAGTGTTTCCTACTACGAAACTGGAGATTCCCTGACCCTGACTGCTTTGGCCTGGCAAAGAAACCTGCACAGATACTGCAGGTGGTGCAGAAAATGGTGGCCCTACACTGCCGGAAGGGATGTTGCGTTGATGAGTAGCTTCATTGGCCGAGGGTGCTACAACCTTAAGGGACGTTTGGTAGTTAGTCCAAGCTTGCAAATGCATGGTGGTTAAATGTCTATGCATGCAACTTGTATTGAGACTTTTCAGATTCTGCCCTCTGCTTAAGGTAGTTGAACCTTTCTGACAGATTACTTTGTGCTGATCAATTGGATGTTGTTTAAAAAAATGCCAGACTGCACTCTTTCTAGCATCGGATACCTTTTCAGGCATTGCAGACTGAGCTTTAACCGGATGGCCACGCTGTCCTCCAACAGGTTTTGACTTTGCCACGCGTTTTGGCCAAGATACGGGCCCGGCAGATGGAACCTGTTGCGATGTTGATGCCTGCTGCGGCCCCTCCTCCTCCGCTTCAGAACTGCTGCCGCCTGCACCCTGTTCCCCCAATGGCTGCCAATCGGGGTCAAGAACTGGGTCATCTATTACCTCTTCTTGTAGCTCGTGTGCAACTTCGTCTGTGTCACCGTGTCGGTCGGTGGTATAGCGTTCGTGATGGGGCAACATAGTCTCATCAGGGTCTGATTCTTGATCAGCACCCTGCGAGGGCAATGTTGTGGTCTGAGTCAAAGGACCAGCATAGTAGTCTGGCTGTGGCTGTGCATCAGTGCACTCCATGTCAGATTCAACTTGTAATGGGCATGGACTGTTAACTGCTTCACTTTCTAAGCCAGGGACGGTATGTGTAAAGAGCTCCATGGAGTAACCCGTTGTGTCGCCTGCTGCATTCTTCTCTGTTGTTGTTTTTGCTGAAGAGGACAAGGAAGCGACTTGTCCCTGACCGTGAACATCCACTAACGACGCGCTGCTTTTACTTTTACCAGTTTCACGAGAGGAGGCAAAAGAGCTAGAGGCTGAGTCAGCAAGATAAGCCAAAACTTGCTCTTGATGCTCCGGCTTTAAAAGCGGTTTTCCTACTCCCAGAAAAGGGAGGGTTCGAGGCCTTGTGTAGCCAGACGACGAACCTGGCTCCACAGCTCCAGACTTAGGTGCAATATTTTTTTTCCCACGACCACCTGATGCTCCACCACTACCACTACCCTCATTACCAGCTGACAATGAACGCCCCCGGCCACGACCTCTTCCACCAGACTTCCTCATTGTTTTAAAAACGTTACCAAACGAACGGTATTTGTTGCTATCACACAACTTACACGGTGAGCTATAACTTCAGTATGATTTAGCTACCCCTTTACAGGTGGGTGAGACCACAACGAAAATCAGCCACAATGTTACACACTCTGTTGTTGTTGGCAACAAATGAGATGGCACACACGCAGGACTGTCACTGAAGCGCAAATGTAAATATTTATCTCCCACTGATTTGTGTTTGTTTTTTTTAAAAGGGAGACTTCAGAAAAAAAAAAAATTAAAAAAAAATTATTTTTTACAGAAGAATTTATAAAACAAATAAAATGAAATGATTGTTTCAGGGAGAATTTAGGAAAAAAAAAAAAAAAAAAGGCTTTGTAGGGCCCACTGAGTGAGAGAGGACGCACACAGGAGTCAGGAGTGGCACACAAGCCCAGAGGCCAATATTAATCTCCCACCGATTGATTTAGTTATTTTTTTTGGTAGATTTTGGAACCCAAATCAAGCAAAAAAATTAATAGGCTTTCTATGGCCCACAATTGGGGAGAGAGAGAGAGATGGCACACCCAGGAGTCAAGACTGGCACACAAGCAGAAGGGGCAATATGAATCTCCCACAGATTTTTTTTTTTTTTTTTTTTTCAGGGAGACTTGAGAGAAAAAAAAATACAAAAAAAATGATTTTTTTCAGGAATAATTTAGAAACCAAAGAAAATAAAATGATTGTTTCAGGGAGAATTTAGAAAACAAATAAAACAAAAAATAGGCTTTCTAGGGCCCACTGAGTGACAGATGACGCACACAGGAGTCAGGAGTGGCACACAAGCCCAGAGGCCAATATTAATCTCCCACTGATTGATTTAGTTATTTTTTTGGTAGATTTTGGAACCCAAATCAAGCAAAAAAATTAATAGGCTTTCTATGGCCCACAATTGGGGAGAGAGAGAGAGATGGCACACCCAGGAGTCAAGACTGGCACACAAGCAGAAGGGGCAATATGAATCTCCCACAGATTTTTTTTTTTTTTCAGGGAGACTTGAGAGAAAAAAAAATACAAAAAAAATGATTTTTTTCAGGAATAATTTAGAAACCAAAGAAAATAAAATGATTGTTTCAGGGAGAATTTAGAAAACAAATAAAACAAAAAATAGGCTTTCTAGGGCCCACTGAGTGACAGATGACACACACAGGAGTCAGGAGTGGCACACAAGCCCAGAGGCCAATATTAATCTCCCACTGATTGATTTAGTGATTTTTTTTGGTAGATTTTGGAACCCAAATCAAGCAAAAAAATTAATAGGCTTTCTATGGCCCACAATTGGGGAGAGAGAGAGAGATGGCACACCCAGGAGTCAAGACTGGCACACAAGCAGAAGGGGCAATATGAATCTCCCACAGATTTTTTTTTTTTTTTTTCAGGGAGACTTTAGAGAAAAAAAAATACAAAAAAAATGATTTTTTTCAGGAATAATTTAGAAACCAAAGAAAATAAAATGATTTTTTCAGGGAGAATTTAGAAAACAAATAAAACAAAAAATAGGCTTTCTAGGGCCCACTGAGTGACAGATGACGCTCACAGGAGTCAGGAGTGGCACACAAGCCCAGAGGCCAATATTAATCTCCCACTGATTGATTTAGTGATTTTTTTTGGTAGATTTTGGAACCCAAATCAAGCAAAAAAATTAATAGGCTTTCTATGGCCCACAATTGGGGAGAGAGAGAGAGATGGCACACCCAGGAGTCAAGACTGGCACACAAGCAGAAGGGGCAATATGAATCTCCCACAGATTTTTTTTTTTTTTTTTTTTTTTTCAGGGAGACTTGAGAGAAAAAAAAATACAAAAAAAATGATTTTTTTCAGGAATAATTTAGAAACCAAAGAAAATAAAATGATTGTTTCAGGGAGAATTTAGAAAACAAATAAAACAAAAAATAGGCTTTCTAGGGCCCACTGAGTGACAGATGACGCACACAGGAGTCAGGAGTGGCACACAAGCCCAGAGGCCAATATTAATCTCCCACTGATTGATTTAGTGATTTTTTTTGGTAGATTTTGGAACCCAAATCAAGCAAAAAAATTAATAGGCTTTCTATGGCCCACAATTGGGGAGAGAGATGGCACGCTCAGGACTGGCACACAAGCCCAGAGGCCAATATTAATCTCCCATTTTTTTTTTTTTCAAGGGAAAATTTATAAACCCAATAAAAAAAATAATAATAAATAGGCTTTCTATGGCCCACTATCTGAGAGAGAGAGATGGCACGCTTAGGACTGGCACACAAGCCCAAAGGCCAATATTAATCTCCCACTGATTGATTGATTGATTTTTTCAGGTAGAATTATGAACCCAAATCAACCAAAAAAATAAATAGGCTTTCTATGGCCCACTATTTGTGAGAGAGATGGCACGCTCAGGACTGGCACACAAGCCCAGAGGCCAATATTAATCTCCCATTTTTTTTTTTCCAGGGAAAATTTATAAACCCAATAAAAAAAATAATAATAAATAGGCTTTCTATGGCCCACTATCTGAGAGAGAGAGATGGCACGCTTAGGACTGGCACACAAGCCCAAAGGCCAATATTAATCTCCCACTGATTGATTGATTGATTTTTTCAGGTAGAATTATGAACCCAAATCAATCAAAAAAATAAATAGGCTTTCTATGGCCCACTATTTG
Source organism: Ranitomeya imitator (assembly GCF_032444005.1). Classification (NCBI taxonomy): domain Eukaryota; kingdom Metazoa; phylum Chordata; class Amphibia; order Anura; family Dendrobatidae; genus Ranitomeya; species Ranitomeya imitator. The sequence continues at coordinate 680,110,923 of NC_091282.1, forward strand.
TGAGAGAGATGGCACGCTCAGGACTGGCACACAAGCCCAGAGGCCAATATTAATCTCCCACTTTTTTTTTTTTCCAGGGAAAATTTATAAACCCAATAAAATAATAAAAAAATAGGCTTTCTATGGCCCACTATCTGAGAGAGAGAGAGATGGCACGCTTAGGACTGGCACACAAGCCCAAAGGCCAATATTAATCTCCCACTGATTGATTTATTGATTTTTTCAGGTAGAATTTAGAACCCAAATCAAGCAAAAAAATTAATAGGCTTTCTATGGCCCACTGAGTGAGAGATGGCACACACAGGAGTAAGGAGTGGCACACAAGCCCTGAGGCCAATATTTTTCTCCCACTGATTGATGTTGTGATTTTTTCTGGTAGATTTTGGAACCCAAATCAAGCAAAAAAATAAATAGGCTTTCTATGGCCCACTGAGTGAGAGATGACACAGACAGAGATGGCACTCTAGCAGAAATGTCAATCTTAATCTCCCACAAAAAAAAAAAAAAAAAAAAAAAAGGAACTGTCCTTCAATTACTATCTCCCTGCAGTAATCTCAGCCAGGTATGGCAGGCAGCAATAAGGAGTGGACTGATGCACAAATTAAATAAAAAGTGTGGACAAACAAACAAGATAGCTGTGCAGAAAGGAAGGAACAAGAGGATTTGTGCTTTGAAAAAAGCAGTTGGTTTGCACAGCGGCGTACACACAGCAATGCAGCTATCAGGGAGCCTTCTAGGGCAGCCCAATGAGCTACAGCGCTGAGGAAAAAAAAAAAAAAAGGAGCTTCCACTGTCCCTGCACACCGAAGGTGGTGTTGGGCAGTGGAAATCGCTACAGCACAAGCGGTTTTGTGGTTAATGGACCCTGCCTAACGTTATCCCTGCTTCTGACGAAGCGGCAGCAACCTCTCCCTAAGCTCAGATCAGCAGCAGTAACATGGCGGTCGGCGGGAACTCCCCTTTATAGCCCCTGTGACGCCGCAGACAGCAAGCCAATCACTGCAATGCCCTTCTCTAAGATGGTGGGGACCAGGACCTATGTCATCACGCTGCCCACACTCTGCGTTTACCTTCATTGGCTGAGAAATGGCGCTTTTCGCGTCATTGAAACGCGACTTTGGCGCGAAAGTCGCGTACCGCATGGCCGACCACGCACAGGGGTCGGATCGGGTTTCATGAAACTCGACTTCGCCAAAAGTCGGCGACTTTTGAAAATGTTCGACCCGTTTCGCTCAACCCTAGTAAGGACATGTGTAAGCGGCAAACCTATTTACTGCACAAGGCCACGAATCCCAGCCACGCAGTGTGATTTTTTGAAAACACACTGTGGGTCTGGGATTCATGTCCATCGCTAACCGCAACGGCCGAAATGAAATGAGGTCAGAAGACAGGAAGCGCTCACAGCGCATGGCCAAGGGATCACAATAGCGCAGACTCCTGTACAGCAAATAACTACGCTCAGGAATCTGCGCCCAGTACCTAGGTGCAAATTTTGACACCTGTGCTGTGTCTCCTTAAAAAGACAAGTCACGCCTCCACAACTGTTTGACAGTATAATTGGCTAAATAGTGTACGTGTTTTAGTCAGCGTGTGCAAGGAGCAAAACAAATAGAGCAACCTTTTACTTGTGCAGCATTAATGCTGCACAAGGTGTGGCTCTTGTACCTTGCAACACCTGAGGGGGGTTAAAGGTAACCTTTGAAATTGGTTCAACTAGGCTTCGGCCTACACTCTGCTCCTCTCCTGCTGACCCTGGGCTCAAACACCGCTAGTTTTTGCCCGGAACTGCTAGCTGCACAGAGAAAAACACCAGTCAATGTGTTAGTGGGGTTCAGCACCGCCAGCTGTTCCCCCGCTGTGTAGCCGGCATCGTGTCCAGCACAAGCCATGCTGGCACAACTGACCAAAAGCTGCCACCAGTGCAGGCTTCGGCCTACACTCTGCTCCTCTCCTCCTCCTGCTGACCCTGGGCTCAAACAACGCCAGTTTCTGCCCGGAAGTGCTAGCTGCACAGAGAAAAACACCAGCCAATGTGTTAGTGGGGTTCAGCACCGCCAGCTGTTCCCCCGCTGTGTAGCCGGCATCGTGTCCAGCACAAGCCACGCTGGCACAACTGACCAAAAGCTGCCACCAGTGCAGGCTTCGGCCTACACATTGCTCCTCTCCTCCTCCTGCTGACCCTGGGCTCTAACACCGCCAGTTTTTGCCCGGACATGCGAGCTGCACAGAGAAAAACACCAGTCAATGTGTCAGTGGGGTTCAGCAACGCCAGCTGTTCCCCTGCTGTGTAGCTTGCAACGTGACCTGCAAACGCCACGCAGGCACATGAACTGAAATTGAAGGGAGCCTGCCCCCCACCCCCAGGTGTTTCTATGTAAAACAGCCACCTTGTACAGCAGTACTGCTGCATTTGTACAAGGTGGCTGACTTTTTCTCCTTGCCCACGTGGAACTCAACACGTACAAAATGTGTCTCATTGAGACCATTCCACTGTCCCTGAGGTGTGACTTTCCTTTCCAATGATACGCAGCACCACCCTTGTTAGCGCTGCCCGTCTTTTGACATCATTGGTTAGCTGGCTGCGCCTGTGCGTCTGCCCTGCTCGAAACAACGCCCCTCGGTGTCTTATTTTTTTGAACAGCGAGGGTGTGATTGATGGGCATGTGCAGTGCATATGTTTGCCTGTGTTCACTCATCTCCTTCCGCCTTCTTCAGGCTGGGTGTCCTCATGGCCGCGGCAGGCGATAAGGGATCAGATGAGGCCGCCCAGTCTGAAGCAGGTGTAAGGACATGTGTGAGCGTCAAACATATTTACTGAACAAGGCCACGAATCCCAGCCACGAAGTGTGATTTTTTGAAAACACACTGTGGGTCTGGGATTCATGTCCATCGCTAACCGTAACGGCCGACATTAAATGAGGTCAGAAGACAGGAAGCGCTCACAGCGCATGGCCAAGGGATCCCAATAGCGCAGACTCCTGTACAGCAAATAACAACGCTCAGGAATCTGCGCACAGCAGCTAGGTGTAAATTTTGACACCTGTGCTGCATCTCCTTAAAAAGACTAGTAGTCACGCCTCCACTACTGTTTGACAGTATAATGGGCTAAATGGTGTACGTGTTTTATTCAGCGTGTGCAAGGAGCAAAATTAAATAGAGCAACCTTTGACTTGTGCATCATTAATGCTGTTCAAGGTGTGGCTCTTGTACCTTGCAACACCTGAGGGGGGGGTTAAAGGTAACCTTTGAAATTGGTTCAACTAGGCTTCGGCCTACACTCTGCTCCTCTACTCCTCCTGCTGACCCTGGGCTCAAACACCGCTAGTTTCTGCCCGGAACTGCTAGCTGCACAGAGAAAAACACCAGTCAATGTGTTCGTGGGGTTCAGCACCGCCAGCTGTTCCCCTGCTGTGTAGTCGGCAACGTGTCCAGCACAAGCCACGCTGGCACAACAGAACAAAAGCTGCCACCAGTGCAGGCTTCGGCCTACACTTTGCTCCTCTCCTCCTCCTGCTGACCCTGGGCTCAAACAACGCCAGTTTCTGCCTGGACATGCTAGCTGCACAGAGAAAAACACCAGCCAATGTGTTAGTGGGGTTCAGCACCGCCAGCTGTTCCCCTGCTGTGTAGCTGGTAACGTGTCCTGCAAACGCCACGCAGGCACATGAACTGAAATTGAAGGGAGCCTGCCCCCCACCCCCCCAGGTGTTTCTATGTATAACAGCCACCTTGTACAGCAATACTGCTGCATTTGTACAAGGTGGCTGACTTTTTCTCCTTGCACACGTGGAACTCAACAAGTACAAAATGTGTCTCATTACAGACCATTACAATGTCCCTGAGGTGTGACTTTCCTTTTTAATGACACGCAGCACCCCCATTGTTAGCGCTGCCCGTCTCCTGACATCATTGGTTGGCTGGCTGTGCCTGTGCGTCCCCCCTGCCCGACACAACGCCCCCCGTTGTCTCATATATTTTGACTGCGAGGGTGTGATTGATGGGCACGAGCAGTGCATATGTTCCCCTGTCTTCACTTCCCTCCTTCCGCCTTCTTCTGACTGTGCGGCCTCATGGCCGCGGCATGCGATAAGGGATCAGCTGAGGCCGCCCAGTCTGAAGCAGGTGTAAGGACATGTGTGAGCGGCGAACATATTTACTGCACAAGGCCACGAATCCCAGCACCGCAGTGTGACTTTAGGAAAAGCCACTGTGGGTCTGGGATTTATGGCCATCGTTAACCGCACCGGCCAACATGAAATGAGGTCATGAGACGGCCTGCACTAACAGGGTATTGCCAAGGGATAACACAAGAGCGCAGTTTCCTGTACTGCAAATAACAACGGTAAGGAATCTGCGCACAGCACCTAGGTGTAAATTTGTACACCTGTGCTGCGTCTCCTTAAAAAGACTAGTAGACTAGTCACGCCTCCACTACTGTTTGACAGTATAATGGGCTAAATAGTGTACGTGTTTAATTCAGCGTGTGCAAGGAGCAAAATTAAATAGAGCAACCTTTGACTTGTGCATCATTAATGCTGTTCAAGGTGTGGCTCTTGTACCTTGCAACACCTGAGGGGGGGGTTAAAGGTAACCTTTGAAATTGGTTCAACTAGGCTTCGGCCTACACTCTGCTCCTCTACTCCTCCTGCTGACCCTGGGCTCAAACACCGCTAGTTTTTGCCCGGAACTGCTAGCTGCACAGAGAAAAACACCAGTCAATGTGTTAGTGGGGTTCAGCAACGCCAGCTGTTCCCCTGCTGTGTAGTCGGCAACGTGTCCAGCACAAGCCACGCTGGCACAACAGAACAAAAGCTGCCACCAGTGCAGGCTTCGGCCTACACTTTGCTCCTCTCCTCCTCCTGCTGACCCTGGGCTCAAACAAAGCCAGTTTCTGCCCGGACATGCTAGCTGCACAGAGAAAAACACCAGCCAATGTGTTAGTGGGGTTCAGCACCGCCAGCTGTTCCCCTGCTGTGTAGTCGGCATGGTGTCCAGCACAATCCACGCTGGCACAACTGAACAAAAGCTGCCACCAGTGCAGGCTTCGGCCTACACTTTGCTCCTCTCCTCCTCCTGCTGACCCTGGGCTCAAACAACGCCAGTTTCTGCCCGGACATGCTAGCTGTACAGAGAAAAACACCAGCCAATGTGTTAGTGGGGTTCAGCACCGCCAGCTGTTCCCCTGCTGTGTAGCTGGCAACGTGTCCTGCAAACGCCACGCAGGCACATGAACTGAAATTGAAGGGAGCCTGCCCCCCACCCCCAGGTGTTTCTATGTATAACAGCCACCTTGTACAGCAGTACTGCTGCATTTGTACAAGGTGGCTGACTTTTTGTCCTTGCCCACGTGGAACTCAAAACGTACAAAATGTGTCTCATTGAGACCATTCCACTGTCCCTGAGGTGTGACTTTCCTTTCTAATGATACGCAGCACCCCCCTTGGTAGCGCTTCCCGTCTTCTGACATCATTGGTTGGCTTGTTGCGCCTGTGCGTCCGCCCTGCCTGAAACAATGCTCCTCGTTGTCTTATTTTGACTGCGAGGGTGTGATTGATGGGCACGAGCAGTGCATATCTTCACCTGTCTTAACTCATCTCCTTCCGCCTTCTTCAGACTGTGCAGCCTCATGGCCGCGGCATGCGAGAAGGGATCAGCAGAGGCCGCCCAGTCTGAAGCAGGTGTAAGGACGTGTGTGAGCGGCCAAAATATTTACTGCTCAAGGCCACGAATCACAGCACCGCAGTGTGACTTTATGAAAAGGCACTGTGGGTCTGGGATTTATGGCCATCGTTAACCGCACCGGCCAACATGAAATGAGGTCATAAGACGGGCAGCTCTAACAGGGCATTGCCAAGGGATAACACAAGAGCGCAGACTCCTGTACAGCAAATAACAACGCTCAGGAAGCTGCACCAAGCACCAAGGCGTTATTTGGGACACCTGTGCTGCGTCTCCTTAAAAAGCCAAGTCACGCATCCACTACAGTTTGACTGTAGAATGAGCTAAATTGTGTACGTCTTTCATTCAGCGTGTGCAAGTAGACAAATTAATAGAGCAACCTTTCACTTGTGCAGCATTAATACTGCACAAGGTGTGTCTCTTGTACTTTGTAACACCTGAGGGGGGGTTAAAGGTTTCCTTTGAAATTGGTTCAAATAGGCTTCGGCCTACACTCTGCTCCTCTCCTCCTCCTCCTGCTTCAACACGGGCTCTAACATCGCTAGTTTTTGACCGCAAGTGCTAGCTGCACAGAGAAAAACACACGCCATTGTGTTAGTGGGGTTCAGCAACGCCAGCTGTTCCCCCACTGTGTAGCCGGCAAAGTGTCCTGCAAACGCAACGCAGACACAAAGCTGCCTCCAGTGCAGGCTTCGGCCTACACTCTGCTCCCCCTGCTTACCCTTAGCTCCAACACCGCTAGTTGGGGCTCTAGGAAGACAATCTTTAATAGGCAACGCATCTGGGTTCCAGCACCGCCAGCTGGTTCTCGGCAGTGTTCTTGTCACAGGTACTCCCTCGTGCCAAGCCTGGTTTCAGCACCGTCAGCTGTTTCCGGGTTGTGTCAAGCTCGCTGAGACGCCTATGCTTGCCCCGTCGTGGTGCGGTCGGGTTAGCCAACTCCAGGGTGCCTCCAGTTTAGGAGCTTCCTATGTGGGCTGCGTGAACTGGTAGTCAAGGCTGGTTCTGTAGTGCCAGTAGGCCCAGCTCCCCCTGTAGGACTGTTGGGGTTCGGTAACTGCGGCTGCCTCGCGGCCTAGCTGTTCTCTCCTCTCCTGTGGGCCTTGGGGTCCACCACCTGGTTCCAGCACCGTCAGCTGGTTCCGGGCCGAGCCTTTGGCTTAGGTGCCTCCTCCTGGGTATCCGAGTTCCGCCAACGTCAGGCGGTCCTTGGTAGTACTTTTAAGCGCGGGCACCTACAGCTTAGTAACCGTGTTCCAGCACCGCCAGCTGGTCCTCGGTCGTGCCATTGGCTCTTGCACACTGGGGCAACGCATCTGGGTTCCAGCACCGCCAGCTGGTTCTCGGCAGTGTTTTTGTCACAGGTACTCCCTCGTGCCAAGCCTGGTTTCAGCACCGTCAGCTGTTTCCGGGTTGTGTCAAGCTCGCTGAGACGCCTATGTTTGCCCCGTCGTGTTGCAGTCGGGTTAGCCAACTCCAGGGTGCCTCCAGTTTAGGAGCTTCCTATGTGGGCTGCGTGAACTGGTAGTCAAGGCTGGTTCTGTAGTGCCAGTAGGCCCAGCTCCCCCTGTAGGACTGTTGGGGTTCGGTAACTGCGGCTGCCTCGCGGCCTAGCTGTTCTCTCCTCTCCTGTGGGCCTTGGGGTTCACCACCTGGTTCCAGCACCGTCAGCTGGTTCCAGGCCGAGCATTTGGCTTAGGTGCCTCCTCCTGGGTATCCGAGTTCCGCCAACGTCAGGCGGTCCTTGGTAGTGCTTTTAAGCGCGGGCACCTACAGCTTAGTAACCGGGTTCCAGCACCGCCAGCTGGTCCTCGGTCGTGCCATTGGCTCTTGCACACTGGGGCAACGCATCTGGGTTCCAGCACCGCCAGCTGGTTCTCGGCAGTGTTCTTGTCACAGGTACTCCCTCGTGCCAAGCCTGGTTTCAGCACCGTCAGCTGTTTCCGGGTTGTGTCAAGCTCACTGAGACGCCTATGCTTGCCCCGTCGTGGTGCGGTCGGGTTAGCCAACTCCAGGGTGCCTCCAGTTTAGGAGCTTCCTATGTGGGCTGCGTGAACTGGTAGTCAAGGCTGGTTCTGTAGTGCCAGTAGGCCCAGCTCCCCCTGTAGGACTGTTGGGGTTCGGTAACTGCGGCTGCCTCTCGGCCTAGCTGTTCTCTCCTCTCCTGCGGGCCTTGGGGTCCACCACCTGGTTCCAGCACCGTCAGCTGGTTCCAGGCCGAGCCTTTGGCTTAGGTGCCTCCTCCTGGGTATCCGAGTTCCGCCAACGTCAGGCGGTCCTTGGTAGTGCTTTTAAGCGCGGGCACCTACAGCTTAGTAACCGGGTTCCAGCACCGCCAGCTGGTCCTCGGTCGTGCCATTGGCTCTTGCACACTGGGGCAACGCATCTGGGTTCCAGCACCGCCAGCTGGTTCTCGGCAGTGTTCTTGTCACAGGTACTCCCTCGTGCCAAGCCTGGTTTCAGCACCGTCAGCTGTTTCCGGGTTGTGTCAAGCTCGCTGAGACGCCTATGCTTGCCCCGTCGTGGTGCGGTCGGGTTAGCCAACTCCAGGGTGCCTCCAGTTTAGGAGCTTCCTATGTGGGCTGCGTGAACTGGTAGTCAAGGCTGGTTCTGTAGTGCCAGTAGGCCCAGCTCCCCCTGTAGGACTGTTGGGGTTCGGTAACTGCGGCTGCCTCGCGGCCTAGCTGTTCTCTCCTCTCCTGTGGGCCTTGGGGTCCACCACCTGGTTCCAGCACCGTCAGCTGGTTCCAGGCCGAGCCTTTGGCTTAGGTGCCTCCTCCTGGGTATCCGAGTTCCGCCAACGTCAGGCGGTCCTTGGTAGTGCTTTTAAGCGCGGGCACCTACAGCTTAGTAACCGGGTTCCAGCACCGCCAGCTGGTCCTCGGTCGTGCCATTGGCTCTTGCACACTGGGGCAACGCATCTGGGTTCCAGCACCGCCAGCTGGTTCTCGGCAGTGTTCTTGTCACAGGTACTCCCTCGTGCCAAGCCTGGTTTCAGCACCGTCAGCTGTTTCCGGGTTGTGTCAAGCTCACTGAGACGCCTATGCTTGCCCCGTCGTGGTGCGGTCGGGTTAGCCAACTCCAGGGTGCCTCCAGTTTAGGAGCTTCCTATGTGGGCTGCGTGAACTGGTAGTCAAGGCTGGTTCTGTAGTGCCAGTAGGCCCAGCTCCCCCTGTAGGACTGTTGGGGTTCGGTAACTGCGGCTGCCTCGCGGCCTAGCTGTTCTCTCCTCTCCTGTGGGCCTTGGGGTCCACCACCTGGTTCCAGCACCGTCAGCTGGTTCCAGGCCGAGCCTTTGGCTTAGGTGCCTCCTCCTGGGTATCCGAGTTCCGCCAACGTCAGGCGGTCCTTGGTAGTGCTTTTAAGCGCGGGCACCTACAGCTTAGTAACCGGGTTCCAGCACCGCCAGCTGGTCCTCGGTCGTGCCATTGGCTCTTGCACACTGGGGCAACGCATCTGGGTTCCAGCACCGCCAGCTGGTTCTCGGCAGTGTTCTTGTCACAGGTACTCCCTCGTGCCAAGCCTGGTTTCAGCACCGTCAGCTGTTTCCGGGTTGTGTCAAGCTCGCTGAGACGCCTATGCTTGCCCCGTCGTGGTGCGGTCGGGTTAGCCAACTCCAGGGTGCCTCCAGTTTAGGAGCTTCCTATGTGGGCTGCGTGAACTGGTAGTCAAGGCTGGTTCTGTAGTGCCAGTAGGCCCAGCTCCCCCTGTAGGACTGTTGGGGTTCGGTAACTGCGGCTGCCTCGCGGCCTAGCTGTTCTCTCCTCTCCTGTGGGCCTTGGGGTCCACCACCTGGTTCCAGCACCGTCAGCTGGTTCCGGGCCGAGCCTTTGGCTTAGGTGCCTCCTCCTGGGTATCCGAGTTCCGCCAACGTCAGGCGGTCCTTGGTAGTGCTTTTAAGCGCGGGCACCTACAGCTTAGTAACCGGGTTCCAGCACCGCCAGCTGGTCCTCGGTCGTGCCATTGGCTCTTGCACACTGGGGCAACGCATCTGGGTTCCAGCACCGCCAGCTGGTTCTCGGCAATGTTTTTGTCACAGGTACTCCCTCGTGCCAAACCTGGTTTCAGCACCGTCAGCTGTTTCCGGGGTGTGTCAAACTCGCTGAGACGCCTATGTTTGCCCCGTCGTGTTGCAGTCGGGTTAGCCAACTCCAGGGTGCCTCCAGTTTAGGAGCTTCCTATGTGGGCTGCGTGAACTGGTAGTCAAGGCTGGTTCTGTAGTGCCAGTAGGCCCAGCTCCCCCTGTAGGACTGTTGGGGTTCGGTAACTGCGGCTGCCTCGCGGCCTAGCTGTTCTCTCCTCTCCTATGGGCCTTCGGGTCCACCACCTGGTTCCAGCACCGTCAGCTGGTTCTCGGCAGTGTCTTTTGCTCTTGTACCTTCTGCTCCCCATCCTGGTTCCAGTACCGTCAGCTGGTTCCGGGCAGAGCCTTTGGCTTAGGTGCCTCCTTCTGGGTATCCAAGTTCCACCAACGTCAGGTGGTCCTTGGTAGTGCTTTCAGGCACGGGTACCTCCTGCTTAGTAACCGGGTTCCAGTAACGTCAGCTGGTCCTCGGTAATTCCATTGGCTCTTGGACCTTCGGCTACCCATCCGGGTTCCAGTACCGTCAGCTGGTTCTCGGCAGTGTCTTTTGCTCTTGTACCTTCTGCTCCCCATCCTGGTTCCAGTAACGTCAGCTGGTTCCGGGCAGAGCCTTTGGCTTAGGTGCCTCCTTCTGGGTATCCGAGTTCCGCCAACGCCAGGCGGTCCTTGGTAGTGCTTTTTAGCACGGGTACCTCCTGCTTAGTAACCGGGTTCCAGTAACGTCAGCTGGTCCTCGGTAGTTCCATAGGCTCTTGAACCTTCGGGTAGCCATCCGAGTTCCAGTTCCATCAGCTGGTTCTTGGCATTTTCTCAGCCTTCTTGTACCTTCTGCTACATTTCCAAGTTTAAGACCCTAAAGTCGACGACCCGGAAGACCACCCCGATGACGACGACCCGGAAGACCACCCCGATGACGACGACGACGACCCGGAAGACCACCCCGATGACGACGGCGGAGACGACGACGGCGGAGACGACGACGGCTGAGACGACGACGGCGGAGATGACGACACTGGAGACGACGACCCTGGAGACGACGACATGGAAGACCGAGAAGCAGAAGAACAAGAGGCTGCAGAACAAAGAGCAGAAGAACATTAAGCATAAGACTTAATATCAGAGCAAAAGATATTATCTAAATTATATGCAGAAGAAGACTAAGCAGTGTATGGGGGTGAGTCCGTTCCTCCTCGTGGTGCCCCTGGATAAAGCCTGATGCTGCAGGCCAAACTGAACGCGGACAAATGTAACTTTTGTGACTGGCAGAACGGAAGGTGTAATCTTCCAACTTTTATAGATAACAACTACGGGAATGCCTGTCACAAATGAGAATATGATGAAGAAGTAGAATAGGAAGAATAATAACAGTGGAATAAAAAGAATATGTAGAATAGGAAGAATAATAATAGTTGAATAAAATGAATATGAAGAATGTAATAAAAAAAAAAAATAGGAAGAAGAAGATGAATAAGGTGAAGAAGAAGTTGATGTCAAAGATGCTGATGATGATGAAGATGAAAGTGTGGGAAAAGTAAAAAAAAAAAAGAAAAAAAAGAAGGGGAAGGGCGTGGAATAGTGAAACATCAATATCTGACAAAATAAAAAAAAATTTACATACTCAATATCTTTTTCACTCCGAACGTCTTTAAAAAAAAAAAAAACATGCTATTCTATTTGATTGGGCTAAACCTCATTGCCTTTAATGTCTCCACCACCTCCCACAATACATCCTACATTATTCTTAGTTGTTTTCCTTGATGTAGAATGAACCTACAAGGAAAGAAAGGGTTTATTTTAATTCCGATATTTTGGTCCCATTGACTTGCATTGGGATCGGGTATCGGTATCGGCGATATCCGATATTTTTTGAATATCGGCCGATCCCAACCGATACGATACTTTCCGATATCGGAAGGTATCGCTCAACAGTCAACACTAGTTGCATTCCATTGCTTCTCGTTTTTCCATGTGCAAATGAGAATAATGATGATCCCTCTACACGGCGATATCCCTTCAGATATTTGTAGACAGCAAAGTCTCTTACTAGCATTTCTTTTTGCTCGCTAAACATTCACAGATCCTTTAACCGTTCCTCGTAGGACATACTTTACAGTCCGCTTACCATCCTGGCAGCTCTTCTCTGAACTTGATCCAGTTTATCAATCCATTTTTTAAAATGTGGTGCCCAGAACTGTACACAGTATTCTAGTTGAGACCTGACCAAGGGGAAGTAGAGGGGGATAATTACTTCACGTGATCTTGACTCTATGCTTTTCTTAATACACCCAAGAACTGTGTTTGCATTTTTTGGTTCTGCATCACACTGTTGTCTCATGTGCAGTCTGTGACCTATTGGTATACAGAAGTTTTTTCACACGTGCTGTTGCTTAGCTCTATTTCTCCCATTCTATAGATATAATTTTCATTTTTCTTCCCCAGATGTAGAATCTTGAACTTCTCCCTGTTAAATATCATTCTGTTAGTCGCTGCCCAATGTTCAAGCTTATCAAGAGCCTTCTGTATCCTTTCTCTGTCTTTTCCAGTGCTAGCTATCCCTCCTAGCTTTGCATCATCTGCAAATCTGATTAGTTACCTTCAGTTTCCTTATCTAGATAATTTATAAAAATGTTGAACAACACTGGTACCATCACAGAGCCTTGTGGTACCCCACTTGAAACACTTTTCCAATTGGATATGCCAACCATTTATTACCACTTTGAGTATGATCACTGAGCCAGTTATGATTCCACCTAACCGTAGCCTTGTCAATTTCATACATTTTTTCAATAAGGATAGTAAGAGACAATTTATCAAATGTTTTGCTGAAGTTGAGATATACTATATCTACTGCATTTCCCTAATCCACCCAGTCAGTGATTCCATCATAGAAGAAATGGTTCTGCAATTTCCTCTGCTAACTCTTTCAGTACCCTAAGATGCAAATTGTCTCTTCAGAGAGGAAGAGGACTAGAACTCTAGTGCCACCTATTGGAAGTAGCAATCCTAACAGTCAATGTCGACCCTTTAACCCCTTACCGGCATCGGACGTACTATACCGTCCGATGCCGGCTCCCCTGCTTTGATGCAGGGCTCCGCGGTGAGCCCGCATCAAAGCCGGGACATGTCAGCTGTTTTGAACAGCTGACATGTGCCCGTAATAGGCGCGGGCAGAATCGCGATCTGCCCGCACCTATTAACTAGTTAAATGCCGCTGTCAAACGCAGACAGCGGCATTTAACTACCGCTTCCGGCCGGGCGGCCGGAAATGACGTCATCGCCGACCCCCGTCACATGATCGGGGGTCGGCGATGCTTGTATATTGTAACCATAGAGGTCCTAGAGACCTCTATGGTTACTGATGACCGGTGGCTGTGAGCGCCACTCTGTGGTCGGCGCTCACAGCACACCTCCATTTCTGCTACATAGCAGCGATCAGCAGATCGCTGCTATGTAGCAGAGCCGATCGCGTTGTGCCTGCTTCTAGCCTCCCATGGAGGCTATTGAAGCATGGCAAAAGTTAAAAAAAAAAGTTAAAAAAATATGAAAAAAATAAAAAAAACATAAAAGTTTAAATCACCCCCCTTTCGCCCCAATCAAAATAAATCAATAAAAAAAATATCAAATCTACGCATATTTGGTATCGCCGCGCTCCGAATCGCCCGATCTATCAATTAAAAAAAAGTATTAACCTGATCGCTAAACAGCGTAGCGGGAAAAAAATTCGAAACGCCAGAATTACGTTTTTTTGGTCGCCGCGACATTGCATTAAAATGCAATAACGGGCGATCAAAAGAACATATCTGCACCGAAATGCTAGCATTAAAAACGTCATCTCGGCACGCAAAAAATAAGCCCTCAACCGACCCCAGATCATGACAAAAATGGAGACGCTACAAGTATCGGAAAATGGCGCACTTTTTTTTTTTTTTTTTTTTAAGCAAAGTTTGGAATTTTTTTTCACCACGTAGATAAAAAATAACCTAGTCATGTTAGGTGTCTATGAACTCGTACTTACCTGGAGAATCATAATGGCAGGTCAGTTTTAGCATTTAGTGAACCTAGCAAAAAAGCCAAACAAAAAACCAGTGTGGGATTGCACTTTTTTTGCAATTTCACCGCACTTGGAATTTTTTTCCCGTTTTCTAGTACACGACATGCTAAAACCAATGATGTCGTTCAAAAGTACAACTCGTTCCGCAAAAAATAAGCCCTCACATGGCCAAATTGACAGAAAAATAAAAAAGTTATGGCTCTGGGAAGGAGGGGAGCGAAAAACGAACACGGAAAAACGAAAAATCCCCTGGTCATGAAGGGGTTAAAGAGCCATGTCACATGACTTAGGATAAATGCCAAACCAGAATCTCAATTTGCACACAGTGTGTTTCGGGGTACTTCCCCTCGTCAGTTTAAAGGGGAGATCTAGTTTGGCTGAGTGAGAGGCGTCTGACCGGGATCCATAAAGTATCGTTTCTCCTTGCGGAGAGTGACATGTTAAGCATGTCGAGGTGAGGAGACTTATAGCTGCAATACTCCTCTGGGAAATATGCAAATTGTCTCTTCAGAGAGGAAGAGGACTAGAACTCTAGTGTCACCTATTGGACGTAGCAATCCTAACAGTCAATGTCGACCCTTTAACGAGCCTTGTCACATGACTTAGGATAAAAGCCAAACCAGAATCTCAATTTGCAGACACTGTGCTTCAGGGTACTGCCCCTCGTCAGTGCAAAGTGGAGATCTGGTTTGACTGAGTGAGAGGCGTCTGACTGGGATCCAAGAAGTATCCTTTCTCCTTGCGGAGAGTGACATGTTAAGCATGTCGAGGTGAGGAGACTTAAAGCCGGAATGCTCCTTTGAGAAATATGCAAATTGTTAAATTGTCGACATTGACTGTTAGGATTGCTACTTCCAATAGGTGGCACTAGAGTTCTAGTCCTCTTCCTCTCTGAAGAGACAATTTGCATATTACCCAGAGTAGCATTGTGGCTTTAAGTCTTCTATCATAATAGAAGTAAGATTACATCTCAATAAAGGCATTTCATCCAAGTGACAGCTGTTTGCCAATTTAGGGTAATAGGTAACTGGTAAAGTCTGCATCTCCATATATCATGTGAGCATATTGTGAGCTTAGGTTCAACTTTATATATGTTTAAGTTGTTTGAGGGAATCTTGGAAAAACATCTTCTCCTCCTCCGGAATATTTTTGTGGGCAGGGTGAAACATGACATGGTGTCAGATTCTCAAAAATTGTTATGATATTCTGCATTTAGTATTATTATTATTATTATTATTTATTTATATAGCACCATTAATTCCATGGTGCTGTACATGAGAAAGGAGTTACATACAGGGTTATAGATATTGATTACAGTAAGCAGGTTTACATTAACAGACTGGTACAGAGAGGAGAGGACCCTATCCTTGTGGACTTACATTCTATGGGATAGTGGGGAGAGACAGAAGGTAGGGGCGAGGCGGCGGCTCTGGCGATGGCGAGGCGGTGACTCTGGCGATGGTGAGGCGGCAGAATGGTTATTGCAGGCTGTAGGCTTTCTTGAAGAGATGGGTTTTCAGGTTCCGTCTGAAGGAGCTGAGGGTGGTGGATAGTCGGACGTGTTGACGCATGGAATTCCAGAGGATGGGGGATATTAGGGAGAAATCTTGGAGGTGGTTGTGTGAGGAACGAATAAGTGTGGAGGAGAGTAGGAGGTCTTGGGAGGATCGGAGATTATGTGAGGGAAGATATTGGGAGATTAGTTCAGAGATATAGGGAGGGGACAGGCTGTGGATGGCTTTGTAGATCAGTGTTAGTAGTTTGAACTGGATTCGTTGGGGAATGGGGAGCCAGTGGAGGGATTAGCCGGGCAGCAGAGTTGAGGACAGACTGGAGTGGTGCAAGAGAGTTAGCGGGGAGGCTACAGAGGAGGTTGTTGCAGTAGTCGAGGCGGGAGATGATGAGGGCATGCACAAGAGTTTTGGTAGATTTAGTAAAGCTGTATGTGATTTTAAGTAATTGCATAGTAAAAGTAGATTGTTTTAACATATTTGACTAATTTGTGTGATACCCAGAGTAAAGTATTTTCATACATTTTAGATAACCGTTGGCCGATTGATGGTTCAGCTGATCATTCAGCCATCAGCTGTCTCCCTGACTCTTCCCTCAGCTGGCTGAGCACTCCTGTGTTTTCTTTGAGACACTCTGCCCGATATCTATGTCTGTGGCTCATCTGTTAGAGAGTAAAAGGATTTATAGTCCAAAATTGGACATTCCAGATACTTCTATACCACAATATTATCTGGGGGAGAGCCGGAAGTCCCGCAGATATTGTCCCCCAAACTCTGACCTCAACATCATAAAGTCTTTATGGAATAACATGAGGAGACGAAAAGATTTGTCTACACAGATCCGTGACTTTGCATGTTGCTAATTGATAAAATTAAATAAACTATTAATACTTTCTGTTTTATAAAGCATTTTTACTTTGCAGCTTTTTTTCTGCACCTGCCTAAAACTTTTGCACGGTACCGTGCATTTAAAATAGAGAAATTAAGTTGACATGGACTCAAGTTTATGATATCTATAATTCGGCTATTCTAGTCATGTTTCTAAGCTAGCATGATTTTGAAGGAAATCTTTTGATGTGGGATTGTTTGTTTTTATTACGGTATTTATGTCATTCACATAGACAATAACATCTGTTACCAATACACACCAAGCAAATGAGAATAAAATGTAGAAAAAAAGAAAAAACTCAAAGCATTTCCAAAACACATGGAGGGCAAAAGCACAGGCCGCACATATTTAAGTACATTACAATTGGCTCAATTGTCTTGTTTCTTGTCTATCCTTTGGATAAAATCAGTGTTAATATAGGAACATTTTCTTGGAAATAAATAGCTTGAACTGGTAGAGTGCCAGCTCTCATGCCGTACTTTGGAGTCCTTGTCAAGAAGCATATACTAAGCATCTAATCATCTATGCAATTTTGATGCATTGGCTATTAAATATTTAGGTTTAATTTATAGGTGTCCACTAGTGTTGAGCATTCCGATACTGCAAATTTCGGGTATCGGCTGATATTCGCTGTATCGGAATTCCGATACAGAGTTCCGATACTTTTGCCATATCGGATACCGGAATCGGAAGTTCCTATAGTGCAATGATGCACTATAATGGAGTGTGGGCGGTGCGTGGGCAGAGACTGCGTGTCTGTGTGTGCGAGCAGGGTCTGTGCGTGACCGTGGGGGGGTCTGTGCGTGCCTGCCGGGGGTCTGTGCGGGCCTGTCGGGGCTCTGTGCGGTGTTCCGGGGCTCTGTGCGGCGTGTCGGGGCTCTGTGCGGCATGCCGGGGCTCTGTGCGGTGTGCTGGGGCTCTGTGCGTGTGTGCCGGGGCTATGTGCGGGCTGCCGTCGCTCTGTGCGGCGTGCCAGGGCTCTGTGCTGCCTACCGGGGCTCTGTGCGGCGTTGCGGGGCTCTGTGCAGTGTGCCGGGGCTCTGTGTGGGCTGCTGGGGCTCTGTGCGGGCTGCTGTGGCTCTGTGCGGGCTGCCGGGGCTCTGTGCAGCATGCCGAGGCTCTGTGCGTGTGTGCAGGCATCGCCCGATGGGACTACAAGTCCCATCACACGATGCCTACTACAGTGACAGTGATTGACACATTAGCCAATGATGGGACAGTAGTAGTCCCATCATCCGGCTAATGTGTTGAATGAAAAAAAAGCATACATACTACATACATACTACATGCTACATACATACTACATACTACATACATGCTACATACTACATACATACTACATACATACTACATACATACTACTTACATACTACATACTACATACATACTACATACATACTACATACATACATACTACATACTGCATACATACTACATACTGCATACATACTACATACATACTACATACAAACATACTAAATACTACATACATACATACATACATACTACACACATACTACATACATACTACATACATACTACATACAAACTGTACTACATACATACTACATACATACTACATACTACATACATACTACATACTACATACATACTACATACATATTACATGCAATACATTCATACATTACATACAATACATACATATAGACATACAGTACATATAACATAGAGTACATACCCATCACTTGTCACTTTGTTCCCCGAAGCCAGTGTCATCTGTAAAAAAATATGAAAATAACAAACAACCAATATACTCCCTGTCCGCAGAAAGCCACAAGTGTCCCCCGACGATCTCCCGTGGAGAGCAGCAGCATCAGCTGATGCGACTGCTCTCCAGGGGCTCCAGGAACACAATGACGGGAGGAAGGTATCCTTCCACAATGTATTCCTCCGCTGCTATAAAAAAAATAGTCCCTAGTCTCACTTTTTGCATTGCTGTGTGAGAAATTTTCCCACGCAGCAATTGCCATAAAGTGAGACTTTGAACTATAGTAAACTCAGTGATGCACTGCAGGAGCCATTGTCACCTGTCAGTGTGTCACTGAGGGTCCTATAGAGCAGTGACATCACCCGATGTCTCTGTTCTATAGGGGAGATCGTCGTGGGACACTCGTTATTAATTGGACTACGGCGGACAGGTAATATGCGGTTTATTATTTTACGTTTTTTGCAGGCGCTGAAGTACGGTAAGTATGGTTAAATGAAGAATATTAAAATACTTTTTTCCTAACGCGTGCGTGTTTTATTAACCCTTTATTGCTATTGGATTAATAATGGATAGGCGTCTTATTGACGCCTCTCTGTTATTAACCCGGCTTAATGTCACCTTACAATAGCAAGGTGACATTAGCCCCTTATTACCCCATATCCCACCACTACACGGGAGTGGGAAGAGAGGGGCTAAGTGCCTGAATTGGCGCATCCTACTGATGCGCCATTTCTGGGGCAGCTGCGGACTGGTATTTGTAGCCGGGGGGGAGGGGGTGGCCATATCCATGGCCCCTCTCTAGGCTATGAATATCAGCCCGCACTTTTTTGGGGTGTCCCCCTATTTTAATAGCCAGTAAAGTTTACGCAGACAGCTGCGGGCTGGTATTCATAGCAGGCTGCAAATATTGGCCCCCGGCCGTCGGCTTTCCCCCTCTGGCACAGAAAATTGCGCGGGAACCCATGCTGTTCTTTTTAAAAATTCAACGCTCATTAAGGCCTCTTTCACACTTGTGTCAGTACGGGTCTATCGCTATGCGTCGGGCCGACGTACCAACGCACGTTGTGAAATTTGTGCACGACGTAGGCAGCGGATGCAGTTTTTCAACGCATCCGCTGCCCATTCTGAAGTCCGGGGAGGAGGGGGTGGAGTTTTGGCAGCGCATGCGCTGTAGAAAATGGCGGACACGACAGACAAAAAATCCTTCACTTGAACGTTTTTTCGTGCCGACAGTCCGCCAAAACACGACGGATCCGTTGCACAATGGATGCGACGTGTGGCCATCCGTTGCAATCCGTCGCTAATACAAGTCTATGGGTAAAAAAACGCATCCTGTGAGCACATTTGCAGGATCCGTTTTTTTCCCAAAACGACGGATTGCAACGGATTGCTAAAAACGCAAGTGTGAAAGTAGCCTTAGAAACATCGGCCTTTCTATTTCATATCTATGGATATATCTATCTATAGATATTTTTAAAGATAGATATATCTATAGATACATAGATGTATCTATCCATATATCTGGCTGCTTTCACACATCAGGTTTTTGCCGTCAGGCACAATCCGGCGGGTTTTGAAAAAAAACGGATCCGTTTTTTTCCGACGGATCCGTTTTTTTCCGCCGGATCAGTTTTTTTTCTGCCAAATCAGTTTTTTTCTTCCGCATTCATTTTTTTTACGCCGGATTTGTTTTTTTCCTCAGGGTCCGATTTTTTCTGCCAGATCCGTTTTTTTCTTCCGGATCCGTTTTTTTCCGCCTGATCCAATTTTTTCCGCCGGATCTTTTTTTTTCAGCCGGGTCCGTTTTTTCCGCCGGATCAGTTTTTTTCTGCCGGATCCGATTATTTCTTCCGGATCCATTTTTTTCCGCAGGATCCCTTTTTTTCTGCCGGATCTGCTTTTTTCAAAACTCGCCGGATTGTACCTGACGGCAAAAACCTGATGTGTTTATGTCACCTTGCTATTGTAAGGTGACATTAAGCCGGGTTAATAACAGAGAGGTGTCAATAAGATGCCTATCCATTATTAATCCAATAGTAATAAAGGGTTAGTAAAACACACACACATTAGGAAAAAAGTAATTTAATATTCTTTATGTAACCATACTTAGCATACTTCAGCGCCTGCAAAAAACCTAAAATAATAAACATGTCGGCCGCAGTCCAATTAATAACGAGTGTCCCACGACGATCTCTCCTATAGAACAGTGACATCGGGTGATGTCACTGCTCTATAGGACTCTCAGTGACACACTGACAGGAGACAATGGCTCCTGCAGTGCATCACTGAGAGGTTACCTTAGGACAAAGTCTCACTTTATGGCAATTGCTGCGTGGGAAAATTTCTCACACAGCAATGCGAAAAGTGAGACTAGGGACTATTTTTTTTTACAGCGGCGGAGGAATACATTGTGGAAGGATACCTTCCTCCCGTCATTGTGTTCCTGGAGCCCCTGGAGAGCGGTCGCATCAGCTGATGCTGCTGCTCTCCACGGGAGATCGTCGTGGGACACTTGTGGATTTCTGCAGACAGGGAGTATATTGGTTGTTTGTTATTTTCATACTTTTTTACAGATGACACTGGCTTCGGGGAACAAAGTGACAAGTAATGGTGAGTATGACCTCTATGTTTAATGTACTGTATGTCTATATGTATGTATTGTATGTAATGTATGAATGTATTGCATGTAGTATGTATGTAGTATGTTGTATGTAGTATGTATGTATGTAGTATGTATGTAGTATGTATGTTTTTGTTTTTTTTCATTCAACACGTTAGCCTGATGATGGGACTACTACTGTCCCATCAATAGCTAATGTGTCACTGTAGTAGGCATCGTCCGATGGGACTTGTAGTCCCATCGGACGATGCTTGCACACATGCACAGAGCCCCGGCAGCCCGCACAGAGCCTCGGCACGCCACACAGAGCCCCGGTACGCCGCACAGAGCCCCGGCACACATGCACAGAGCCCCGGCAGCCCACACAGAGCCCCGGCACGCCGCACAGAGCCCCGGCAGCCTGCACAGAGCCCCGGCCTGCCGCACAGAGCCCCGGAATGCCGCACAGAGCCCTGGCAGCATGCACAGACCCCCCGGCAGGCACGCACAGACCCCGAGAGGCCCGTACAGATCCCCGGCAGGCCCACACAGACCCCGCCCGGACACACAGACATGCACAGTGTCCGCCCATGCACTGCCCACACTCTTCCCCCCTCTGGAACAGGATGTAGAAGGACAGAAAGGGCTTATTTACATTCTGATATTTGTGTCCCATTGACTTGTATTGGTATCGGGTATTGGTATCGGCGATATCCAATATTTTTTGGATATCGGCCGATCCATTCCGATACCAATACTTCTGGATATCGGAAGGTATTGACCACATAGTTAGAAGATTGATGGTTTGCCAACTTTTGACAGAATGATTGTCTGCTGAGCATTCACTACGCTGATTCATTATGCTGAAGAGAGAGAACCTTGCTGATCAAAGAGCTTACATACTACATGAGAGAGACACAGGGAGGATCCCACTGACCATAATACCTTACTCTTTACAGGATAGTAAGAAGCCTGCAGATTATAAGAGCTTACACTCTACAGGAGGGAAAGAGAGGACACTGCCAATGATTAGAATTTACACTCCACAGGAGGGAGAGAGGACACAGCTGACCATAACAGCTTACACTCTACAGGATAGAGGGCCCCACTGACCATAAGAGCTTACACTCTACAGGAGAGAGAGAGGACACAGCTGACAATAAGAGCTTACACTCTACTTGAGAGAAAGAGAACCTCACTGACCATGAGAGCATACACTCTACAGGAGAGAGAAGACACTTCTGACCATAAGATTGTACACCCTACAGAGAGAGAGAGGACCCCGCTGACCATAAGAGCTTACAGTCTACATGAATGCGGACCCTGCTTACCATAAGAGCTTACATTCCACAGGAGAGAGAGAGGATCCCACTGACCATAAGAGCTTATACTCTACAGGAGAGAGAGGACTCCACTGATCATAAGAGCTTACACTCTACAGGAGAGAGAAGACACTTCTGACCATAAGAGCTTACACGCTATAGGAGAGAGAACCTCACTGACCATAGAAGCATACACTCTACAGGAGAGAGAAGACACTTCTTACCATAAGATCTTACACCCTACAGAGAGAGAGGACCCCGCTGACCATAAGAGCTTACACTCTACAGGAGAGAGAGACGACCCCACTGACTATAAGAGCTTACACTCTACAGGAGAGAGAGGACCCCACTGACCATAAGAGCTCACACTCTACAAGAGAGAGAGGATCCCACTGATCATAAGAGCTTACACTCTACAGGAGAGAGAAGACACTTCTGACCATAAGATCTTACACTCTACAGGAGAGAGAGAGGACCCCGCTGACCATAAGAGCTTACAGACTACATCAGTGCGGACCCTGCTGACCATAAGAGCTTACACTCTACAGGAGAGAGAAAGGACCCTGCTGAGCATAAGAGCCTACACTGTACAGGAGAGAGGGAGGACCCCGCAAACCATAAGAGCTTACACTCTACAGGAGAGAGGACCCCACTGACCATAAGAGCTTACACTCTACAGGAGAGAGAGAGGATCCTAGGCTTGCTATGAGCTCTAATATTCAGATGTAATCGTAATGCTGTTAAATAAACATAATCAAATCAATTTAATGCAAAATGAATGTAAGTCAAATTTTACAAAATTTGCACGTCCCAGCAAATTCAAATAACTTGTGCAAATTTCAATAAAATGCCAGCCACTATTTTACACATTGTGGAACATTTCATCAGTCACAAGAGGCTGACATGACCTTAATCAAGATCGAGCAGGTTGACCCATAATGTCATGTAGCTATCACATTGCATTGTAGGTAAGAGGAACTATCATAGCCTGTATAAAAGCATAAGCAATGAATGCAGCAGCTATAATAGGGGGTTCAGGATAGTGAGAGTTTGTCAGCGTTCACAGTTTAGCAATAGAGGAAGATAAATCTCTAAATCATTGTATAAATACTCTTTGAATTATACAAATAATCTACTGATCGGGAGGGTGGGGGTTTGATAGCTGAGGTATGAGAAGCAACAGTGCCATTATGATTAATTGAAATTCAGAGGCACAGATCGTTGATCACAGTTACACTTTTTGCTTCGTTATTAATGCATTAAACCCTTCCTGACATACAGTATGCCATACAGTTGCGTCATTTTTCAGGTTCCTGACTTTGATGCAAGCCAACATCTTTCCCTGCAGATAATGGCTGAATTATTCATATTATTCCATCTGACCATTGGCACGCCGATCATGACAGCTCTGCAAATGCAACTTAGTGTTTGCAATAAAAAATAACTCTCCTTCTCTGCTGAGCCTTGCTGTGTGCCAAAACAATGGATTTTGACCACATATAGAGTATAGCTTAATTTGGGAGAAATTGCTTAACAAATTGTGTTATCCATTTTTTCCTATTAACTCTTTTAAAAATGAAACATTTGGACTAAAACATTTTTGTAGAATAAAAATACTTCTTTCATTGCACTTAGCCTTTTATTCCCATGATGCACCTGAAGTTTTAACTAAATTCCTGACAATAGTTTTAAATTCTTTGAGGATGGTGTCTAAAATTTTCTTTGAGGGGAGTTTCCAATATACAAGTCACTCAAATTCATTTTAAAATTTATACAGTGGGGAAAATAAGTATTTGATACACTGTCGATTTTGCAAGTTTTCCCACCTACAAAGAATGGAGAGGTCTGTAATTTGTATCATAGATACACTTCAACTGTGAGAGACAGAATCTAAAAAGAAAAAAACAGAAAATCACATTGTATGATTTTTACATAATTAATTTTAATTTTATTGCATGAAATAAGTGTTTGATACCATAGAAAAAATAACCTAATATTTGGTACAGAAACTTTTGTTTGTAATTACAGAGGTCAGACGTTTCCTGTAGTTATTGACCAAGTTTGCACACACTGCAGAAGGGATTTTGGCCTACTGGTCCATACTGATCTTCTCCAGGTCTTTCAGATTTTGGGGCTGTTGCTGGCAACATTGAGTTTCAGCTCCCTCCAAAGATTTCCTATTGCGTTCAGGTCTTGAAACTGTCTAGGTCATTCCAGGACCTTGAAATGCTTCTTAGCCCTGGCTGTGTGTTTCGGGTCATTGTCAAGCTGGAAAGCTCAGCCAAGACCCATCTTCAATGCCCTTACTGAAAGAAGGAGGATGTTGGCCAAAATCTTGTGATATATGACCACATCCATTCTTCCTTCAATAGAGTACAGTCATCCTGTCCCCTTTGAAGAAAAGCAGCACCTGTCTCGGGTGTGTCAGGTGTGACAGACATTCACCCTAGATCCGGCTGTGGAAGGTCTTTGCGTTTAGCTCAAGCACCTTCTTGATTTTGGCATCTCAGTTATGGAGCGATATCCTTCTCCCTCTAGGACCCAACAGTTACCTCCACATTCTGCTGCTAATCACACACCTGTGCTGAAAGTTTAAATACTTTCAATTGTTGCAGCATGGTGCGGGTGTTAGCTCATATGTTCCTCAATCTTGTTGGCGGTTCTAG
This sequence comes from Ranitomeya imitator, assembly GCF_032444005.1. Classification (NCBI taxonomy): domain Eukaryota; kingdom Metazoa; phylum Chordata; class Amphibia; order Anura; family Dendrobatidae; genus Ranitomeya; species Ranitomeya imitator. The sequence continues at coordinate 680,135,453 of NC_091282.1, forward strand.
CAGTCAGCTAGTGTCTTTCCGAGGACCCTTGGAGGATTGCTGGTGTGAGGTCTCGGTTGTCTTTTCAAGCTAAGTGTCCCCCCATCCATCTTCCCTCTCTCTATCTTTAGTTTTAGTGGGGACTGCCTAGTGTTTAACTGTCCCATCCCTATCCTCTTTCCAAAGAATAGCGAGTATTACCGGCACTGAATGCTGTAAGATTCCCCCGTCTATGGCAATTAGATCTTCTACGGATCGGACACTCTGGGCTCACTGCTGAAAAGGGTGGTGCTCCACATAGGAAATCCACCATCCATATAGCATACAAAACGGAGAAAAGAAATGTGGCACTCACCCGATTTCTTCAGCTAGAAACGTGTCCTTTATTTAACACTTAAGTGAAAAATAACATTCTTCAGCTTTGACAAGAGTAGGTGAGGGAGCGGGGAGTGAAGAGACTGGACGACGGCCGTTTCGCGCACTAGCGCTTCCACGGGTCCATGTGCACAACTATAGTGATGTCATTTCCTCATAAAGGGGTAAGATCACCATAGAAACAAACAGTTTGTTATACAAAATATTTAAAAACAAACAATATCTAATCAATTAATTGCAAAATACAAGCGAACTAGATAAATACTGCCATATCCAGCTTATCATTCAAGCCTATCGGACCTTGGGCATTGGTTTTTAAAATCCACTTGGCTTCACGTTGTAGAAGTAGTTTATTGTGATTACCACTATATGGTGGAAAATTAACCATTTCTAAGCCTGCAAATCATAACAGGTTGGGATCACTACTGTGCTTCTCCTGCATATGTTTGACAAACCGCACACGCCCCTTGCCTGATGACACTGAATTGTAGTGTTCACGAAATCTGACCATCAATGGTTTTATTGTTTTACCAATATAAAAACGATTGCATGGACAAAGTATTACATAAACTACGAATCTACTTTTGCACGTCATGAAATCATTTACGTGGTGCTCTATGGTGCCAATTTTGAGGGGATTATTCGTTATATGTAGGTGGCAGAAACTGCAATTGCCGCATTTGTGATTTCCCTGTGGAATATTTTTTTTAATCCAATTATTTTCTATCGGCTGTAAACGATCAATAAACCGTGTTTTAGCAAGCAAGCAACCCAGTAAGTGACACATCACTATATTCAGAGTCTCCATCTCTACATTATGCTGCTCTCATCTTAGGTGGCAAATATGCTTACAGATTCCCTTTAACCCCTTAATAACAGCCAACACGTCTTTTTACTGACCTGAGGTGTAAGAGAATAGCTTCCTCATACAGGAGACAATCCAGCAACTGTCGGCTTTACACTAGAGCTGAAAACTTGCTGTGTCACCAATGATCAGTGTTGGCACCATCCAAATCTATTTAACCCCTTAGTTGCTGCTGTCAAAAGTTACTACATCAAATAAATGGTTAATAGATTGTGGGGGCTTCCGCTTTAATCAAATCGACACCCTGAGATCATGATTGTGTGGTCCTAATGTTTGCCATGGCAATTCGTGGCCAAATAGATGCCTTAGAGTCAGACGGCTATTAGTGGCGTGTTCAGAAGTTAGCGACACTTAGGTGGTAAAATTACACTTTTTCATTCCTGTTATGCCACTTTGTATTAATTCCTGAAAATCACCTGAAGGGTTAATAAACTACCTGACAGCAGTTTGCAATATGTCGAGGAGTGGGGTTTTTAAAAATGGTATCACGTTTGGGGTTTTCAAATATATAGGACCCCCAAAGTCACTTCAAAGAAAAAATTTGTAAATTTCCTTGAAAAAAATAAAAATTACTGCTACATTTTTAAACCTATTAAAATGCTAACAAAATGAAAGAACATTTTACTAATGGTGCTGATGTAAAGCAGACATGTGGGAAATGTTATTTATTAATGTTTTTGTGTGGTCTGACTATCTGGATTAAAGAGATAATTATTCGACTTTTGAAAATTGCAAATTGTTCTACATTTTTGTAAAAATTTTGATATTTTTTATAAATAAACACAAAACATATCAACCTAAATTTACCAATATCATAAATAATAATGTGCCGCAAAAAACAGTCTCAAAATCACTTGGGTTAGTTGAAGCGTTCCAGAGTTATTACCACAAAAAGTGACACTGGTCAGATTTCAAAAATTGGAACGGTCACTAAGGGGTTTTAAAACTGCTTTCAGACCAATGTATTTCATGGTCTGCATTTGGAGCACAATACCCTTACTGACCAAGGAGGACCTCCTGACTCAAACTTACAGCCTCATACTATATTTGACTATTTATTTGTGTCTTTTTAAGGTTTACAAATTCATAGTTTGAAAATTGCTAATTGTTCAAAATTTTCATCAAATTTCAGTTATGTTCATAAAATATATAAATTTACCACTAACAAAGTAAACAGACAAAAAGGAATATGTCAGAATTGAAGAATAGAGCTTAGTCACGTAGGCCAAAATTGGCACCATCACTAAGGGGTAAAAAATAAAGCCACAGGAAAAAACACTCAGATAAAAATGCTTAAGATTTCCTAAAAAATGCTATTCATGAATACTCCCTATAATATTGACAAGGAAATGTATCTTCTTCACTTCAGTGGGTTTGATAGGTGTTCTGTTGTTTACTCTTCGTGGTTATACCTGTTTGTTTTGTTTTTCTGTACTGTGGAATATTCTAGTGCACGGCAGGTGTAGTGTGAAATTAGCTCATACTTCAATGGTGGTTTTGTAGAAATGTTTTCATTGACTGCCAGTCATTTTTCAATGTTTGTTTTGGATCCTTTGCTTGTTTGAATATCTTGTCCCCAAACAAAAATCCCAGTAGGGAATTTCTAACAACTGTAATCACATAGGAATTAATCACTCAGTAAGAATAATTCTGCACATACTGGCAGGTTTCAGTAGCTTATGTTGACAAAGGAAGGTCTTACCAGAAAATGAAACTTTAACTTTTAACTGTTCCTAATATCCTTCCTAAAAAGATGTTGGAATCCTTCTACATCTGCAACATTCATGGCAGAAACTTCCCTTTGGAATGTTCATGTGTCATTTATTCAACATAATACGTTTTTAGGAAAAGAGCAGACAGGTTAATGGCTAGGTAAGACTTTTTGTTTCTATGAGTTGTTTTAAGAAGGAAACATTGACATAATTCAGAATTAATACTGTATAACAATCTGCTTTATGGTTTGTAACGGTATGCCACCAAGGATTACATACAGACAGTTCTTTAGTCTGTACTAAAATGAATGAATAACCTGTGTGTCTGTTGTGATACTGAGTTATTGCTCACGGACAAGCTGTGAGTCAGGGAAGTCAAAAGAGTCCGAGGCCAAGAGCCAAAAAAAGAGGGAGATACAAATCATATCCCGTTCATAGTCAGGGGTAAAATATCCAAGGTCAGAGTGTGTCAGGGGTAACACAAACGGGTAGTCAAAAGGCTAATCTAGTTTTTCCGCATGATTGGGGGAAGTTGGCAGGAGCTCAACTCTCATTGTTTAAGTATTTAATTAATCTGCATAGTTTGTCTTCCACTTTTTGTAGGCCAACAAACTGCATGGCCTGGTACAATGAGTAATCAACATATTAGCAAACATAGACTGTCCAGAGGTAAACAGCAGCCATTGAACAATTCGCAAGCATCAATTGAAGAGTCAATGTTCACACTCATAGGACAACAGTCCTGACCCACTGAAGAAAAACACAAATTCAATAGTCAATGTTCAGACAATAGCTGATGTCTCTTGGCCTACTGAAAATAGATGTTTGGCATGATTAAGATTAAATGGTGTGTTGTTGTACCCCCGCACTAGATTGGATTAAGCTAACACCAAATTTAACAGTTTAACACCACCCTGATTCCATAGGGCAGCAAAACTGTCACTCTCTGCATCCAAGCCACACTGAGTAGAGGAATTATGATATCTGATTTTAGACATATATCAATAATATGAATTAGAAATGGCAGATTACATTACTGAAAAGCATGACAGTTGGGTATACGTGAATCCCCATGAATTTCTCTACCAACCCTTTCCAATCCTCTTTATCCCATTCATAAAATCCGCCCAACTAATTTATCTAAAATAAAGACTTCCCACATTGTTATTTGGATAAATTGGCCACAGCAGCCATTTTATTATCATATAACAAAACAGTTTATTTATTAAACATTAATCATGGGGAGGGCGGTCCTCGAAGCCCCAAACTGTAATAAACTTGGCCTCCAGACCATAAACTTGGCCTCCATATCCATAAAAACTTGGCATCCAGGTCGCGTCTTGCCTCTAGCCGCTAAGCTCCAGCTCAGAGACGCCCATAGACAAACCCGGCCAATATCCTTCACAATTACCCCCGAATCCCATTTATCACTTCCATGTGATCTTTTTGTTCCATTCCAATTTTATCAACCCAAGGGGGAGTCCAGGACCTTTGACATCCCCCCCTCCGATCCACCATTTCTATCACCACCAACCTCGAGGACCTCCCCCCCACGCCACCTGCATAAATGTTCTGACCCCTCAAACATTTATGTCACGCCAAACCAACAGACCTTTTTCAATGCCCTCTTGTATTGCCAGACACCACATATCCAAAACAATAGCATTTAAATAGACCCCATCCTTCCTCCAAAATTCCCCTTGTCCAGACTCTAGATCCCTATGCCGTACCACAATTGCACCATTCCTCACCATGAAACGTGAATCCACTCTGTTTAACTTGATCCTTGCCTTCTTTACCCCCTGGACAGATCTCGCCCCGTGCCATACCTTCCTGGGAATGATGTCAGACCATACCACTAACAAACGTGGAAACATGGACCAAATCCTCAACATATCAAATTTGATATCTCTGATCAGGTCCCTGCACAGACGTTTACCCAAATCATTGCCCCCCAGGTGAACCACCAACAAGTCCGGCACCCTATCCAACCAAACGAATCTGTGAATCTCTGGTAGCAACTGTTCCACATCATTCCCTGTTTACCGATCCACCTCAGGATTCCAAGTGATCGTGGCACTCCTAGTTGTCTCCCTTCCGGTCGCACGTCGACCCTCATTGCCGCCCAAAAGACAAATGAATGACCCATAATCCATGTGAGTAATTGTTTTGGCTCTGAAAATAGAAAAGAAACATCATAACCGTGTAACTATAAGGGAAAACCACGATCAACTTGATCAAAACCATTACAACAAAAACGGGCGGATGTAAGAACGGAATCTCACCGACTCCCAGTGACCAATCCTCTGAACCATTTCATCTCCTAAACCCCTCCTGGCAGCCTCCATTGCCGCCCTGATCCGAAATGAATGCCCGCTAAAATTCTTTGTCGAAATGCCCCCCTTTTCCAAACATCGTCTAAATATTGTTAAAAATTGAAAACGGGATAGAAATGACCCATCCTTATGCGCCAACAATAGATAATCCCCCAGACCCGAACCAGACAGGAACTCTCTCAAACATTTTACAGGGCATATTGGAGAGCCGCTTATCTCAAAAAGTACCACTCGACAACCTCTTCCTTCAGAAGAACGCAAGAATATCACTAACCTATCCCCAAACATGTCCACATCTTGCCTAAGTAGACCTCCCTTCCTATGCCTGGAAGGACTAACTAATTCGCCTAGCCGAAAAGCACCAAAAAAGGCTAGAGAAAAAGATAATCTAAACAGAATTACCTCCCCTTGATCCAAACAAACAGCCTCCAACTGTTTTTCCAAATTCAATAAAACTTCATATGATACCGGACGCCTACCGTCTGATACCTTCCACTGACCATCCTGACTCCCAGTTATGACCGATAAATAAAAACAACTTGCTTTCATCCTCTAAATCAGATCCCAACTGTAACCTCCATCTTTCCCAAGCCCTAAAGTAGTGCGACCAAGTTCCAGACGACAGCGATCTGGCCAACAAATCTCTCACTGCCCCAACGGAAGATTCCATAGTTCCTCTGGGCAAACCTTCCCTGTGGGTTCCGCTTGTGGTGCCAACTCCCGAACACGATCCCACTGTGAAGAAGAAAGAGCTTCAAGAATGTGGTAATGTTTCAATGTCCCACGTTCCGCCGTGACCCGCAAATTAAAATTCAAACCAGCCCAAACCAAGTGCTGTAAAACTCGTAGCAGTGATCGATCTGACGATGACAATGAATTTATAGCCGAAATGGCCCCAATTGACCCGCAACTGAAACAAATCTTTTTGTCCCGAACATTGCCTCCTCATAATGTCAAAGCCTCAACAATAGGAAAAACCTCACACAGTGTAATATCGGCTATCAGACCGCTTTCTTTCCAAGCACGTGGCCACTGAGCCACTAACCATTCATTCCGAAAGAACAAACAAAAACCCTTCTCATCAGGCGAACCTACCAGGATGCCGAGAAAGTTTAACAGGGACTGACATATTGGGTATACATCAAGTAAATATGGTCCTATAATGTATGACCAAAAAATGAGAGCTCAACCGCGACTCCACCAAACATTTTAAACCTACAAAAGAACCGGAGTATACTCTCATAAGGTATAAATATAGAAGAGAATATATATATATAGAGCCAGACAGTCTACAAATAGTAATGTTCAAAAGTAAATATTTATTAGACACATAGCTCTTAATACAGTACAAAAGACGGCTAAAAAAAGCCCAAATGTTACAAAAACATGATAAGGCGACGAGGGAAAACACACATATATAAAACAGCGTCAGTCTACCGAAAAAAGTCCATCCCTATATGTAGGTTCAGGAAAGTGGGTTACAATCCGGCATCTCATAAACAGAGATGCCCTGAGGAAGCCATCGTCGCGAAACGCGCGTTGGGGCCGTTCCATTCAGCCTGCCGTGGTCTCTCCCTGTCCTTTTCCCACATGGGTAAGCACTTTGCATGTAGTGTCCGATGAATGTAGTGACTTTAGAGTCACCAGCTAGGGTTCACATATACATAGAGGCTCTCTGGGTGATTACTTTTTATCTCTGTTTATGAGATGCCGGATTGTAACCCACTTTCCTGAACCTACATATAGGGATGGACTTTTTTCGGTAGACTGACGCTGTTTTATATATGTGTGTTTTCCCTCGTCGCCTTATCATGTTTTTGTAACATTTGGGCTTTTTTTAGCCGTCTTTTGTACTGTATTAAGAGCTATGTGTCTAATAAATATTTACTTTTGAACATTACTATTTGTAGACTGTCTGGCTCTATATATATATATTTTCTTCTATATTTATACCTTATGACAGGATGCCGAGAAACTCCGCCAACACTACCGGCGCGATCCAAAGTGACCTTCCGTTGTTTGACTCCAGAAAAAATGTCCAAAGAAAGTCTGCGACAAAAGGCTCTGCCCATTGGCATGATCCGACATGCGAAGTTCAGTTTACAAAGCAACGACTGGACCTCGCGAAGAGTTACCTTCTTCGAGCTACCCACACGCTTCACCTCGACTCTCATGTCCTCCAGTTTGTCCTTTGGCAACCTACACTTCATTGTCACCGTGTCGATTTCAATACCCAGAAAACTCAAAGATGTAACAGGCCCGACAGTTTTTTCAGCTGCGAGTGGAACGCCAAATTTTTTTAGACACCCCTTCCAACGAGTGAAGTAAAATAGAACAATCTGAGGATAAAGCCAACCCAACAAACAAAAAATCATCTAAATAATGAACACACGTACTAAGTCCTGCCACGTCCTTAACTACCCATTCTAAAAATGTGCTAAATTCTTCGAAATACGCACATGACAATGAACACCCCATCGGCAAACAACGATAAACAAAAAATCCGCCTTCCCAAAAACACTCTAACAGATGCATTCTGTCAGGGTGAACCGGAAGCAATCTAAACGCCGCTTCAATGTCTGTTTTCGCCAACAGGGCCCCTTGTCCACATTTCCTAACCCACATTAGTGCCGAGTCAAAAGATGTATATAAAGCAGAACACAATTGGGGGTCGCTGCCATCATTTACCGAAGAGCCCTATGGAAATGAAAGGCGATGAATGAACCTGAATTTGTTAGGCTCCTTTTTTGGCACAACCCCCAATGGCGACGCTTTCAGACTATCCACAGGGGCTGTGCCAAAGGGGCCAGCCATTCTACCTAAGGCCACTTCTTTATGTAATTTTTCCGTGACCACCTCTGGAAATTCTCTGGCTGATTTCAAATTCTTGGTTGATAACCTCACCTCCACGTCGACAAAAGGGATCTTAACTCCGTCAAGAAAACCATCCCGTAGCATTTTTGCAGATTCTTTGTCAGGGTATCTATTTAGAAAGTGCTCCATCTCTTCCAGCCGAACTGGTGTCACTCCTTTTTTCAAAACCCTCAGAACCCTTCTGTCTTCCTCCCTTGAAACACTTTGATGCCCCGTGATTACCTCCGCAGGCAGAACATTCGTGCTTAAATTTGCATTTGGCTCCAAACTTGCAGGCGCCATCATTGCATGAGAAGTACAGTCCTTTCTGTACTGCCACCGAGTGCCCTGACTGCCCTGAAGAAACAATTGTGAACCCTGCCCCCCTTTCCTGGAGCCGTTACTCTCATCCACAGGGCTATGTCTTTATGATCCCAACGGATGTGTGGGCGAACCACTTTACGCTGGTGGAATTGTTCATCATATCTCAGTCAGCCTTGACCCCCAAACACTCTATACGCCTCCCCAATGGTATCCAAATAACAGAAAAGGGGGGAACAATTTTCTGGTGATTTCTCCCCAATCACGCTAGCCAGTATAGCGAAAGCCTGTAACCAATTATTGAATGTGCGAGGAATTAGACGAAATTGTCTCTTTTCCTCATCCTCCTTTTTTGACTCCTCCCTTCTAGCCCTATCTAAAGTAAAACCTTCCAGTGGGAGTAGTGAAAATATTTCTACATATTCCCCCTTCCAAATCCTCTCCCTTACCTCCTGCTTTAAATGTGCCCCCAGCGGCCCTTCAAAACAGATATAAAGTTCACCTTTTGCCGCATCCCCCAAACGCACTGTTTCTTCTTTCTCTTTTTCCCCACTATCAACTGTCACAGATGCCTGACCCATTACCTCACTGCCTGATACTGTCGTGTCCCCAACAGTCGTAGTCACCCCTGTCACCACATTCTGCACTACGGAACGTGAATCTAGACCTCTTCCTGCTTCCCCCATACCCCTTAAATTACCTAACCAAGCTGCCGGTGGGGACGATGTGCCCTGATTACTCCCCGCTTCCCATACACGAACCAACTTTTTAAAACTTTGCAGTAAAACACTGGAACCGCCACTAACCTCCCAACAGACAAATCCTCCCCCCTGGCATTTATGTTTGAGGCTAGTGCCGGTAAGTAAAATGAAGTAAGGTCTCTCTCACCTGGCTGCCTGGGTGCTGTGTTCCCAGCAGCCGCTAATCCGGCATACTGAAGCAATCTCTCTGGGCGCGCTCCTCTTCCATCTTCCTGCAGTCCCGTGGCTGGTGCTGTATTGTACAGCTGGCCAGACTCGACCGCTGCGTCCCTAATGTCCAAGAATTCTGCTTGTCCCGCATGGAATCTGGATGCTGATCCTCTTCTCCTGGGTGATCATCCCGATCCAAATCCCCTCTCCCCCCCCAAATGGCTAGAGATTCCCTCTCGCTTCTTTCCAAATGATCCTCATCACCCCCCCCCCCCCTTTCCCTCCCAGCTGCAGCACAAGGCCTTTGAACTCTGCTATCAGGAGCAGCAGCAGCCAGTGAGCAGAAAGAGTCCTCATGCTGCCACTCACCAGCCGCCCTGCGTACTGGAGCCTGCGCCGCCGACTCCTGTCTTGTGCCAGATGCCCGCCGAGCCGGTGCCCGAGCAGAAGGGGCCCCTGCCATTCCCGCCTCCGGATCCCTGATTCCTGATGCTGCCAGTGAGTGATCGGATCCCTGGCTCTCCCCCCAACCGAAGGCGCCTGGTGTTGTGAGTTCCATTCTGGAGCTCCCTTCTGTGGTTGCTAATGGTATGTTTGCGAGTTCTGCCCTTGGGCTCCCTCTGGTGGTTTCGAGTGGAACTGCTGCTCCGTCAGGTAGCTGTAGCAGCTGCCTTCCCTAATCACCTTGCCTGGGTTTGTTATTTAAACCAGCTCTGGGCTTTAGTCCATGCCTGCTGTCAATGTTCTTGGTTGGATTTGATTCTTCCCTTGGATTTCTCATATGGCCAGTCCTTGTCTGCAAAAGATAAGTTTTGCTAGTTTGTTTGTCCATTTGTTTGGACTCTATTGCTTTGCATTTTGTCTCTTTTGTCCAGCTTGTCACTATGTCTTATTTAGGCTAGCTGGAAGCTCTGGAAAAGCAGATTTACCCCTCCACACCGTGAGTCGGTGTGGAGTTCATTTTTGTAAACTCTGCGTGGATTTTGTAGTTTTTAATACTGACCGCACAGTATCCTTTGCTCTCTGTCTATCTAGTTTAGTATTGGCCTCCCCTTTGCTGAATTCTAATTTCATTTCTGTGTTCGTCATTTCACTCTCCTTTCATAGTCAATATTTGTGGGGGGCTGTCTTTCCTTTTGGGGGTTTCTCTGAGGCAAGATAGCTTTCTATTTCCTTCTTTAGGGGTAGTTATATCTTAGGCTGTGACGAGGTGTCTAGGGAGTGTCAGGAACATCCCACGGCTATTTCTAGTTGTGTTGTTAGGATTAGGGACTGCGGTCAGTAGAGATACCACCTTCTCAGAGCTCGTTCCATGTTGCGTTTTAGCCACCAGGTCATTTCAGTGAGGCCTCTTAACCACCAGGTCATAACAGTACAGCAGGCCGAGAATGAATTGAATGCGCCTCAAAAGAAGGAAAAAAAAGAGTTCTGAACTATTTTTTTTTCTGTGCTCTGTTCTGCCTTTTTTTTCCTCTTGATATCTGGGTGGTGCTGGATATATGCTCTGGTATGGAGGTTCAGGGTTTGGTTTCTCGTGTGGACCAACTTGCTGCAAGAGTCCAGAGTATCCAAGATTATATTGTTCAGACACCGGCTCTAGAGCCAAGAATTCCTACTCCTGATTTGTTTTTTGGGGACAGATCCAAGTTTTTGAACTTTAAAAATAGCTGCAAATTGTTTTTTGCTTTGAAACCCCGTTCTTCTGGTGATCCCATTCAGCAAGTGAAAATCATCATATCCTTACTGCGTGGTGATCCTCAAGACTGGGCATTTGCTCTTGAAACAGGGAATCCGGCATTATTGAATGTAGATGCATTCTCAGGCGCTCGGATTGTTGTATGACGAACCTAACTCTGTAGAGCATGCTGAGAAAACACTGTTGGCCCTGTGTCAGGGTCAGGAAGCGGCAGAGTTATATTGCCAGAAATTTAGAAAATGGTCTGTGCTCACTAAATGGAATGAAGAGGCGCTGGCTGCTATTTTCAGAAAAGGTCTTTCTGAAACCCTTAAAGATGTAATGGTGGGCTTTCCGGCGCCTGCCGGTTTGAGCGAGTCTATGTCTCTAGCCATTCAGATTGATCGGCGCTTGCGTGAGCGCAAGGCGGTGCAACATATGGCAGTGTCCTCTGAGCGAAGTCCTGTGCCTATGCAATGTGATAGGATTTTGACTAGAGCAGAAAGGCAGAAATTCAGACGTCAGAATGGCCTGTGTTTTTACTGTGGTGATTCAGCTCATGCTATTTCTGATTGCCCTAAGCGTACTAGGAGGGTCCCTAGATCTGTTACCATTAGTACAGTGCAGCCTAAAGTTCTCTTGTCTGTTACCCTGATTTGCTCATTGTCGTCCTTTTCTGTTATGGCATTTGTGGATTCTGGCGCTGCCCTGAACTTAATGGACTTAGAGTTTGCCAGGCGCTGTGGTTTTTCCTTGGAACCTTTGCAGAGTCCTATTCCCTTAAGGGGAATTGATGCTACGCCATTGGCCAAGAATAAACCTCAGTACTGGACACAGTTAACCATGTGCATGGCTCCAGCACATCAGGAAAATATTCGTTTTTTGGTGTTGCATAATTTGCATGATGTTGTTGTGCTGGGTTTTCCATGGTTACAGGAACATAATCCAGTGCTGGATTGGAGATCTATGTCTGTGACTGGTTGGGGTTGTCAGGGGATACATAGTGATATTCCTATGATGTCCATTTCCTCGTCCCCTTCTTCTGAAGTTCCTGAGTTTTTGTCGGATTTCCAGGATGTATTTGATGAGCCCAAGTCCAGTTCCCTGCCTCCTCATAGGGACTGCGATTGTGCCATTAATTTGATTCCTAATTAAATAAATAGGGCACCACACTGCAGCGCCAAAACATGCAAACTTGAAAAAACGAAATTTGAACTGCATTACTGCACTAGAAATATGAAAAATGAGAGCTTTTAGCGCACAAAAATGGCCAATTTTATGTGTACCTCGTAGCCACGTTAAGGCATCTCTCTTATACGAGGTCCTACGTTTGACCTACCTCACTGATAATAAACGTCTCCATCTGAATGGGTACATGTAAAAACCTCTTCTTGGACTCAAATTCTCTCTCTATGTGGAGGGGTATTGGACCTACTATAATTAAAACACCTGAAGCTAGGAGGCGGGGAGTGCACGATCAGAAGGCTAGAGAATACATTTCAAAAACCTGACCTGCACATCCAAACATAGACTGAGTGTGAACAGGTGCTGAACCCAGAGTCGCCAACTCGTATATAGTTAAATAAATAGGGCAGCACACTGCAGCGCCAAAACATGCAAACTTGAAAAAACGAAATTTGAACTGCATTACTGCACTAGAAATATGAAAAATGAGAGCTTTTAGCGCACAAAAATGGCCAATTTTATGTGTACCTCGTAGCCACGTTAAGGCATCTCTCTTATACGAGGTCCTACGTTTGACCTACCTCACTGAGAATAAACGTCTCCATCTGAATGGGTACATGTAAAAACCTCTTCTTGGACTCAAATTCTCTCTCTATGTGGAGGGGTATTGGACCTACTATAATTAAAACACCTGAAGCTAGGAGGCGGGGAGTGCACGATCAGAAGGCTAGAGAATACATTTCAAAAACCTGACCTGCACATCCAAACATAGACTGAGTGTGAACAGGTGCTGAACCCAGAGTCGCCAACTCGTATATAGTTAAATAAATAGGGCAGCACACTGCAGCGCCAAAACATGCAAACTTGAAAAAACGAAATTTGAACTGCATTTCTGCACTAGAAATATGAAAAATGAGAGCTTTTAGCGCACAAAAATGGCCAATTTTATGTGTACCTCGTAGCCACGTTAAGGCATCTCTCTTATACGAGGTCCTACGTTTGACCTACCTCACTGAGAATAAACGTCTCCATCTGAATGGGTACATGTAAAAACCTCTTCTTGGACTCAAATTCTCTCTCTATGTGGAGGGGTATTGGACCTACTATAATTAAAACACCTGAAGCTAGGAGGCGGGGAGTGCACGATCAGAAGGCTAGAGAATACATTTCAAAAACCTGACCTGCACATCCAAACATAGACTGAGTGTGAACAGGTGCTGAACCCAGAGTCGCCAACTCGTATATAGTTAAATAAATAGGGCAGCACACTGCAGCGCCAAAACATGCAAACTTGAAAAAACGAAATTTGAACTGCATTACTGCACTAGAAATATGAAAAATGAGAGCTTTTAGCGCACAAAAATGGCCAATTTTATGTGTACCTCGTAGCCACGTTAAGGCATCTCTCTTATACGAGGTCCTACGTTTGACCTACCTCACTGAGAATAAACGTCTCCATCTGAATGGGTACATGTAAAAACCTCTTCTTGGACTCAAATTCAATACGAGTTGGCGACTCTGGGTTCAGCACCTGTTCACACTCAGTCTATGTTTGGATGTGCAGGTCAGGTTTTTGAAATGTATTCTCTAGCCTTCTGATCGTGCACTCCCCGCCTCCTAGCTTCAGGTGTTTTAATTATAGTAGGTCCAATACCCCTCCACATAGAGAGAGAATTTGAGTCCAAGAAGAGGTTTTTACATGTACCCATTCAGATGGAGACGTTTATTCTCAGTGAGGTAGGTCAAACGTAGGACCTCGTATAAGAGAGATGCCTTAACGTGGCTACGAGGTACACATAAAATTGGCCATTTTTGTGCGCTAAAAGCTCTCATTTTTCATATTTCTAGTGCAGTAATGCAGTTCAAATTTCGTTTTTTCAAGTTTGCATGTTTTGGCGCTGCAGTGTGCTGCCCTATTTATTTAACTATATACGAGTTGGCGACTCTGGGTTCAGCACCTGTTCACACTCAGTCTATGTTTGGATGTGCAGGTCAGGTTTTTGAAATGTATTCTCTAGCCTTCTGATCGTGCACTCCCCGCCTCCTAGCTTCAGGTGTTTTAATTATAGTAGGTCCAATACCCCTCCACATAGAGAGAGAATTTGAGTCCAAGAAGAGGTTTTTACATGTACCCATTCAGATGGAGACGTTTATTCTCAGTGAGGTAGGTCAAACGTAGGACCTCGTATAAGAGAGATGCCTTAACGTGGCTACGAGGTACACATAAAATTGGCCATTTTTGTGCGCTAAAAGCTCTCATTTTTCATATTTCTAGTGCAGTAATGCAGTTCAAATTTCGTTTTTTCAAGTTTGCATGTTTTGGCGCTGCAGTGTGCTGCCCTATTTATTTAACTATATACGAGTTGGCGACTCTGGGTTCAGCACCTGTTCACACTCAGTCTATGTTTGGATGTGCAGGTCAGGTTTTTGAAATGTATTCTCTAGCCTTCTGATCGTGCACTCCCCGCCTCCTAGCTTCAGGTGTTTTAATTATAGTAGGTCCAATACCCCTCCACATAGAGAGAGAATTTGAGTCCAAGAAGAGGTTTTTACATGTACCCATTCAGATGGAGACGTTTATTCTCAGTGAGGTAGGTCAAACGTAGGACCTCGTATAAGAGAGATGCCTTAACGTGGCTACGAGGTACACATAAAATTGGCCATTTTTGTGCGCTAAAAGCTCTCATTTTTCATATTTCTAGTGCAGTAATGCAGTTCAAATTTCGTTTTTTCAAGTTTGCATGTTTTGGCGCTGCAGTGTGCTGCCCTATTTATTTAACTATATACGAGTTGGCGACTCTGGGTTCAGCACCTGTTCACACTCAGTCTATGTTTGGATGTGCAGGTCAGGTTTTTGAAATTAATTTGATTCCTGGCTGTAAGTTCCCTAAGGGCCGACTTCTCAATCTGTCTGTGCCAGAGCATGCCGCTATGCGGAGTTATGTAAAGGAGTCCTTGGAGAAAGGGCATATTCGCCCGTCTTCGTCACCGTTGGGAGCGGGATTTTTTTTTGTTGTCAAGAAGGATGGCTCCTTGAGACCCTGTATAGATTATCGCCTTCTCAATAAGATCACTGTCAAATTCCAGTATCCGTTACCTTTGCTTTCTGATTTGTTTGCTCAGATTAAGGGTGCTAGTTGGTTTACTAAAATCGACCTCCGAGGGGCATATAATCTTGTGCGTATTAAACAAGGTGATGAATGGAAAACAGCATTTAATACGCCTGAAGGCCATTTTGAATATCTTGTGATGCCATTCGGGCTCTCTAATGCCCCATCGGTATTTCAGTCCTTTATGCATGATATCTTCCGGAATTATCTGGATAAATTTATGATTGTGTATTTGGATGATATTTTGGTTTTCTCCGATGATTGGGAATCTCATGTGAAGCAGGTTAGGATGGTGTTTCAGGTCCTTCGTTCTAATGCGTTGTTTGTGAAGGGGTCTAAGTGCCTCTTTGGAGTTCAGAGGGTTTCTTTTTTGGGTTTCATTTTTTCTCCCTCGGCTATTGAAATGGACCCTGTTAAAGTCCAGGCCATTCATGATTGGACTCAACCTACATCTGTAAAGAGCCTTCAGAAATTTTTGGGCTTTGCCAATTTTTATCGTCGCTTTATTGCTAATTTTTCTAGTGTGGTGAAGCCTCTGACCGATTTGACGAGTAAGGGCGCTGATGTGGTGAATTGGTCCTCTGCGGCTGTTGAGGCCTTTCAGGAGCTTAAACGTTGTTTTACTTCTGCCCCTGTGTTGCGTCAGCCAGATGTTTCTCTCCCTTTTCAGGTTGAGGTTGATGCTTCTGAGATTGGGGCAGGGGCCGTTTTATCTCAGAGAAATTCTGATGGCTCTTTGATGAAACCATGTGCCTTCTTCTCCAGAAAATTTTCGTCTTCTGAGCGTAATTATGATGTCGGCTATCGGGAGTTGTTGGCTATGAAGTGGGCATTTGAGGAGTGGCGACATTGGCTTGAGGGAGCCAAGCATTGCGTGTTGGTCTTGACTGATCACAAGAATCTGATTTACCTCGAGTCTGCTAAGCGGTTGAATCCTAGACAGGCTCGGTGGTCTTTGTTTTTCTCACGTTTTGATTTTGTGGTCTCGTATATTCCTGGATCTAAGAATGTGAAGGCTGATGCCCTTTCTAGGAGTTTTTTGCCTGATTCTCCGGGAGTTCTTGAGCCGGCTGGGATACTCAAGGAGGGGGTGATTCTTTCTGCCATCTCCCCTGATTTACGGCGGGTACTTCAGGAGTTTCAGGCTGATAAACCTGACCACTGTCCTGTGGGGAAATTGTTTGTTCCTGATAGATGGACTTGTAGGGTAATTTCTGAGGTTCATGGTTCGGTGTTGGCTGGTCACCCTGGGATTTTCGGTACCAGAGATTTGGTGGCTAGGTCCTTTTGGTGGCCTTCCTTGTCGCGGGATGTGCGTTCGTTTGTGCAGTCCTGTGGGACCTGTGCTCGGGCTAAGCCTCGCTGTTCCCGTGCCAGCGGGTTGCTTTTGCCTTTGCCTATTCCTGAGAGGCCATGGACGCATATTTCCATGGATTTTATTTCTGATCTTCCTGTTTCTCAGAAGATGTCTGTCATCTGGGTGGTTTGTGACCGGTTTTCTAAGATGGTCCATTTGGTGCCGTTGCCTAAGTTGCCATCCTCTTCTGATTTGGTTCCATTATTTTTTCAGTATGTGGTTCGTTTGCCTGGTATTCCGGAGAATATTGTGTCTAACAGAGGTTCTCAGTTCATTTCTAGGTTTTGGCGGTCCTTTTGTGCTAGAATGGGCATTGATTTGTCTTTTTCTTCTGCTTTCCATCCTCAGACAAATGGCCAAATGGAGCGAACCAATCAGACCTTGGAAACCTATTTGAGATGCTTCGTGTCTGCTGATCAGGATGATTGGGTGACCTTTTTGCCGTTGGCCGAGTTTGCCCTTAATAATCGGGCTAGTTCGGCTACCTTGGTTTCGCCTTTTTTTTGTAACTTTGGTTTTCATCCTCGTTTTTCTTCAGGGCAGCTTGAGCCTTCTGACTGTCCTGGTGTGGATTCCGTGGTGGACAGGTTGCAGCAAATTTGGACTCATGTGGTGGACAATTTGACGTTGTCTCAGGAGAAGGCTCAGCGTTTTGCTAACCGTCGTCGGTGTGTTGGTCCCCGGCTTCGTGTTGGGGATTTGGTCTGGTTGTCTTCTCGTCATGTTCCTATGAAGGTTTCTTCCCCTAAGTTCAAGCCTCGCTTTATTGGGCCTTATAAGGTTTCTGAAATTATCAATCCAGTGTCTTTTCTTTTGGCCCTTCCAGCTTCCTTTTCCATTCATAATGTGTTCCATAGATCCTTGTTGCGGAGATATGTGGTACCTATGGTTCCCTCCGTTGATCCTCCTGCTCCGGTGTTGGTTGAGGGGGAATTGGAATATGTGGTAGAGAAGATTTTGGATTCTCGTTTTTCGAGGCGGAAGCTTCAGTATCTGGTCAAGTGGAAGGGTTATGGCCATGAGGATAATTCTTGGGTTGTTGCCTCCGATGTTCATGCTCCCGATTTGGTTCATGCTTTCCATTTGGCTCGTCCTGATCGGCCTGGGAGCTCTGGTGAGGGTTCGGTGACCCCTTCTCAAGGGGGGGTACTGTTGTGAGTTCCGTTCTGGAGCTCCCTTCTGTGGTTGCTAATGGTATGTTTGCAAGTTCTGCCCTCGGGCTCCCTCTGGTGGTTTCAAGTGGAACTGCTGCTCCGTTAGGTAGCTGTAGCAGCTGCCTTCACTAATCGCCTTGCCTGGGTTTGTTATTTAAACCTGCTCTGGGTTTTAGTCCATGCCTGCTGTCAATGTTCTTGGTTGGATTTGATTATTCCCTTGGATTTCTCATATGGCCAGTCCTTGTCTGCAAAAGATAAGTTTTGCTAGTTTGTTTGTCCATTTGTTTGGACTCTATTGCTTTGCATTTTGTCTCTTTTGTCCAGCTTGTCACTATGTCTTATTTAGGCTAGCTGGAAGCTCTGGGAAAGCAGATTTACCCCTCCACACCGTGAGTCAGTGTGGAGTTCATTTTTGTAAACTCTGCGTGGATTTTGTAGTTTTTAATACTGACCGCACAGTATCCTTTGCTCTCTGTCTATCTAGTTTAGTATTGGCCTCCCCTTTGCTGAATTCTAATTTCATTTCTGTGTTCGTCATTTCCCTCTCCTTTCACAGTCAATATTTGTGGGGGGCTGTCTTTCCTTTTGGGGGTTTCTCTGAGGCAAGATAGCTTTCTATTTCCTTCTTTAGGGGTAGTTATATCTTAGGCTGTGACGAGGTGTCTAGGGAGTGTCAGGAACATCCCACGGCTATTTCTAGTTGTGTTGTTAGGATTAGGGACTGCGGTCAGTAGAGATACCACCTTCTCAGAGCTCGTTCCATGTTGCGTTTTAGCCACCAGGTCATTTCAGTGTGGCCTCTTAACCACCAGGTCATAACAGCCTGGCTAGCAGGCCCTCGTACGCTCCTCCGTACCTCTCTCCCATGCCGAGCCGTGCCCGTTCCTGGTTGGGCAGCGACCGCTCCTGATCCCAGCTCCCCGCTCCTGATCCCGGCTCCCCGCTTCTGCTGGATGCCATAGCTGCAGGGGAGGCCGACACCTCCCCCTGTTGCAGGCCCCGCCGATGTGGTGGATTCCTCCCAGCTGCAGGACCACGGGCCCCTGGCCTGCGCCTTGCGGCTGCAGCTGGAGGGTCCCTTGAGGGGCTCCTTACATGGCACCAGGCCCTGGGGGTAGCCTCAGGGCTGAGGCATTCCAGAGGCCTGGACCTCTGAGGCCGTCGCCCAACACCCTGGGGCTGGGACTGCTCGACTCCCCCATCAGGCAGCAGGCCCTGAATAGATGCCTGCAGCCATCCCGCACCTCTGGTTCCCACAGCAGCTCTCAACTGCTGTAAAATCGCTTCAATCTCCATGCTGTGGTAGCTTGTTTTCAGTAAGGTGGGGGGACCTAAAATGGTTGCCCCACCGAGATAACTGTTGCTCCTTATACTGCCCATCTTTACTCCACCTCCTCTCCCTCTTACCACTCCCCCTAGCCTAGCTTCATTTCCCAATTCAAACTTGTTAACCCTTCCCTGCCAAACTATATTTTTTTTCCATGTTCCCTCATGTAGTCTCACTTAACCCTGTCATGGTGTTGTCCCTTTGATGGCCTGCGGCCCAGTACGGCCTTACTAGACAACTACAGGCAAAATGCTTTCTATAAGACATAACATATTGAATAAAAATGGGGTTTGACATATCGAAAACATTCAGCAAACATCAGGTCTTCACTGATGACTTCTATAACACAAAAAAAAAGAGAAAAATAAAAATAAGATATAAGTAAGGTGAGTACGGAAATCTCTATGAGAGGGGTTCAACCTGTTGCAAAAGGCTGCAGTATTTAAATCAAAATTCTGGCTCACGGCCGTGGAGTTTCTACACATGCTTTGACTAAAGTATCAGTACAATTTAAACAACTCATAAGCAAAACATAGCCAATTAACTGTTTTCAAGGATAATTATTTTGCAGTCTCTCTGGAGGTGACTGGTTTCTGTGAGAATATCTTATCTGTAAACCATCATCTAACAGAACATGCAAGAATACAGTATTTTCGTAAAGCTGGTATGAAGTTGGCATATAGCAAGTAATATGATATATTGGTGACTTATGGATTATAATAGCTGTATTGATTATTTTATTTATCACTGATGAATAGTCAGTGGCTGATGTGCTGGCATTGTAAATAAATCTCAACACAGTCTACAAAAAAATAATGGCACGAGGTAACATAGTAACATAGTAACATAGTTAGTAAGGCCGAAAAAAGACATTTGTCCATCCAGTTCAGCCTATAAGAACATACGACGAGGATGGGATTCGAACCCACGCGTGCAGAGCACAATGGATTAGCAGTCCATCGCCTTAACCACTCGGCCACCTCGTCGAGGTATATTTAAAAGCATTACAAATAGGTAAAGCTAAGATCTTTTTTTTTAAATCTATGTGGGACAAATTAGGGGGAAGCTTTGGGTACAAGTCTTTTGCAGTACCTAAAGCAGATGAGTTAAACTCAAGGACCCATGGACCGAATATAGCCTGCCATGACATTCATTGTGCCCGGCGAGGTCAGAACACACTTAAATAAAGCCTGCTCCAGCTGGCTCTCTGTATGGAGAAAATGAGGAGCCAGGTGGAGCAGTGTTGAAAAGTGCCCATGTGCTGGCGCCACCCCATCCACTGAGTACTGACTGCCTTCTACATCGACACAGCCTGTGCTTAGCAAAGGGGGCAAAGCTGGCACAAGAAGCTGATGTGATCTTAGAATCTGAGCTGATGAAGTCAGCGTTTAGCAGAGGGAGCACTGCCAGCAGAAAAAGCAGGTGCCATGTTTGTGGGTGAACAGTGTACACTGTGATCACAGTCGGCATGGACAAACTGTGAAGGTTGAGAACGCAGTCAGGCAGCACAAAAAGTGAACGCAGTCAGATAGCACTTTTGTGTGTTTTCATCTTTGAATCAGATGCAGCCAGTGCTTAGCATAGGGAAATGTCCATCTTGGACTCTGAGGACTGGCACAGCTCTCTTAGCCTTACTACCCATGGACAGCTCTCTTAGCCCTATATACAGGAACAGCTCTTTAGTCCCACTACCCATGGACAGCTCTCTTAGCCCTACTACCCATGGATAGCTCTCTTAGCCCTACTACCCATGGACAGATCTCTTAGCCCTACTACCCAGGGACAGCTCTCTTAGCCCTACTATACAGGAACAGCTCTCTTAGTCCCACTACCCATGGACAGCTCTCTTAGCCCTACTACCCATGGATAGCTCTCTTAGCCCTACTACCCATGGACAGCTCTATTAGCACTATGACCCATGGGCAGCTCCTTAGCCCTACTACCCATGGACAGCTCTCTTAGCCCTACTACCCATGGACAGCTCTCTTAGCCCTACTACCCAGGGACAGCTCTCTTAGCCCTGCTACCCATGGACCATGGATAGCTCTCTTAGCCCTAGTAATTGAATCTAATGTACTGAAGCTATTTGTAAAATGCATTGATAATTAAGATAATAAATAAGATAACCTCATCCATCATCGTCTGAAGTTTTTTTTTCATGGAAGCATTGAAGTGTGATAGTACCACTGATCATAGCATCATCATTGCTTACCATATTCATGGAGTACTCGAATCAGCGCAACACGGCACACATGCCGATGGTGGTAGGACATGCGCCAAAATGCTTTCTGCCTCACACTACATTTACCCAGTTTGTGCTGGAGGTGCGGTAGAACCTGACAGCCAGCCCCTCCTTTCCTATCTGCTGGTGAGTCAGGGACCCCCCACTGCAGAGGCAGGTCTAAGCTTGAAGGATGTAGAGGAGCTGCGGAGACACCATCACGTGTTTCTCAACGCAGGCAGTGAATAGCCAGGCCTTTCCCCGGGAAGGAACAACCAAGGGAAGGGCAGCAACCAATAAAGGAAAACCACCAATGCCAAGCATGGTATCCATCCACAGACAGCTGTTTTGGGGGGGGGGGTTTGCCCCTCATCAGTGTGCAGCAGGAAACTGGCTATCAGGAGGAGTGCCTAGTAGAAAGTCTATAAAGGCACGGATGATTGACCTCGTGGAGACCAAAACATCCAACACCGCGAAAGACACCATCACGTGTTTCTCAACGCAGTGATCCAGAATACTGCCCCCAAATATGCAAATGCATGTAGAGGAGCTGCGGAGACACCATCACGGTTGTCCCTGCCCTGGCATTCCCTCCGATCACTTGGTCTCAGCGCAGGTCGCGGTGTACCTGCATCAGCGCTCCACGTCATTGCCAAGTCCCCCTGTCTAAACGGGGAGGAGCCCAGCGCCAACATGAAGCGCCTCAGCAACGCCCTCCGCCGGCCCCACGTGACCGCAGATCATGCTGGTTGCCTAGGGGACAGCTGTTTGTGGATGGATGCCATGCTTGGCATAGGTGGTTTTCCGTTATTGGATGTTTTCCTTTATTGGATGCTGCCCTTCCCTTGGTTGTTCCTTCCTGGGGAAAGGCCTGGCTATTCACTGCCTGCGTTGAGAAACACTTGATGGTGTCTCCGCAGCTCCTCTACGTGCATTTGCATATTTGGGGCAGTGTTCTGGATCACTGCGTTGAGAAACACTTGATGGTGTCTCCGCGGTATTGGATGTTTTGGTCTCCACGAGGTCAATCATCCGTGCCTTTATAGACTTTCTACTAGGCACTGCTCCTGATAGCCAGTTTCCTACTCCACGCTGATGAGGGGCAAAAACCCCAAAACAGCTGTCTGTGGATGGATACCATGCTTGGCATAGGTGGTTTTCCTTTATTGGATGCTGCCCTTTATTGGATGCTGCTCTTCCCTTGGTTGTTCCTTCCTGGGGAAAGGCCGTGCCTTTATAAGCTTGAAGGAGGCACCGTGTAGGCCCCCACTCCCCCACCTCTTTCCCAAGCGACCCTGTGTGCTGCCCTGGGTGCAGTAGGTAATGAGGCAGGGCATCTGTGGTGTTCTCAGGAAACCAGTCACTTCATCCTCCCCATGCAAGGAGTGTTTTCTGGATGCCTCCCATTTCGTGACCTGCTCGCACAATGAGCCACACTTGCCTTACAACTACCCCCCATGCCATACAGTCTTCTTTCCATGGTGACCACGGGTAGCAGAATCACGGTTTGATTCTGGAGAAGGAGTCTGAGAAATAGCTACCAATTCCAAGGAAGGCAACAGACACACAAATTACCCACCCCCGACCAGGTGATGTAATGAAACAAAATAACCATACAGGACTCTTTATAGGCTCTGTAATTGGAATTATTTCTTTAAATCCTTTAACAAGGATCTATTGGGGAGCAAGTCTAGTGTGAGCAGCTGCGGGAAGAACTTGTCCAGCAAGCCATGTGTGTTGGTAGAAGGCGCTCTCTCCAGGCATCAGGAGGATCTCTTGGGTAAGTTCATGGTGCCCCAGGTTCCTGCCCTTCAGACCATGCCTGCGTGGGGGCAGGGAGGAAATACAATCCATTGGAGAGACTGTCAGGAGGTCCAGTAGATGGAAGGGTTCAGCCGGCTCATCATCCTTCCAAGAAATTAACCACCTGAGATTGAGGTAACCCCAGTGCCTCATGGGGGGATATGGACTTTAACGAGTCAGTAGACGACTTCACCACATGCATGGTGAAGGTATTAAGTAGCTATGAGGAGGCTGGGACGAGAATGGATACCTTGCAAAAGGAAATGTGGGAAGACCAGCTGTTGCGAGACCACACCTCTAAGAAGGCCTGTTCCAAGTTCGCTGCCAGGGTGAAAGCCTTGAAGCAGTGGGTAGAATATATGATGTCTCTCCAGGAGGAGATTATGAAAAATGTGGGTCCCTTTCGGTATATTTTTGAGAATCAGAAGTGCTTCAAGGCAATGAAGCAGTCAGCACAGAGAGGGGCAGCAGATGTAGCCACACCCAGAAGAAGTGAGTCATCGGGCAGCAATGAGGAGGAAACAAGCCTCCAGCATGAGAGGGGAAATCTGCAGGCTGGTGTCCTGCCTGGGAGAGCAGAGCCTGCAGATTCCCAGGACCTTGCCACCAGTCAGGATTTCCCGTCAAAGCAGGTACTATTACCGGCAGATCCACCATCCCAGAGACATCAGAAAGTAGTGGAGGTGAGAACAATACTGGAGGTATCCTGATGGCACAGATTCATATGCAGTAGTCACCTCCAGGCCTGTCCAGATTTTCATTTGGTCATGAGGAACCAAAGTGTGACGGTTCTAAGAGTGAAAATGGAAAGTGGACCCTCTAGACCGCGACGACGAACCCCCCCACGGACGAGCTGACCAGATAGACCGCCCCCTATACAGGGAGAGTTAGGGGCAGGCCCGTGAGGGACTATCGCCACGGAAGCTGGAGGACCAGGACGGGAGAAGAAAAAGAAGAGGCAGAGGATAGTAGAGAACTGCAGGGACACAGAACTGGCGTGTATGACAGGGACAAAAGGATAGCGAGAACACTGCAGCAACATAGACACTGCCGAAGCACTGCAGAGGCACAGGGACTAACGTAGGTATTGCAGCGGTACGGGGACTGACGGAGGTATTGCAGTGACACAGGGACTGACGGAGATACTGCAGCGGTACAGGGAATGAAGGAGGTATTGCAGTACCAGAGGGACTGACAGAGGTACTGCAGCGGTACAGGGACTGATGGAGGTATTGCAGGAACGGTATGGCAGGATACTGGAAAAACAGGATTAACCCAAAGTCAGAGAGTACGGACTAACAGAGACCAAGGGCGGCCAGGAGCACTTGAAGGAACAAATGATCACCAGGCACAGTGGGACGGCAAGAAGCAGTTTAAATACCTTAAGGCAGCGCGGCACTTCCGGATACCAGTCCTCCAGAAACATAGAGAGGACGATAAGGAGCGCCGACTTCCGGGTACTAGTCCTCCAGGACCATAGTGTGGATGAAAAGGAGCGCTGACAGAAGATTAGAAGTGCGCACTCACAGCTCTGAACCTGGTATGCGTGCGCACGAGAAGCAGAGG